>NC_136546.1:7073007-8273007 GCF_910591455.1 Pholis gunnellus | reverse complement strand
AAATCATATCGCAATTACACGACAAAAGGAGTTCTCCTGTATTGCTTTTGTTGTTGCTGTCGGTGCTGAAACTATTGGTTAATTTATTGGTTAATAGCAATATTCATAATTGATTCATTGCTTAAGTTGAACGTATCTTGCACAAGTAAATAGGTTGGTGGAAGTAAAGTGTGAACAAACGTAGCAATGCGTTAACAGAGGAGGGAAAGGAGACTGCTATGAAGTAAACATGGATGTAAACAATGTTATTTTCAAGAAAAAATACCAATCAACAATCAACTATATTAGTTTCAGCTTTTCTTTTTTTTTTTTTTACAGATAACAGTAATGAATGTGTAAATCCCCATTAATGCTAAATAATACCTGTTCTCCAGCTGGTGAACGCGATATAGCAAACAGCCACCAGTATTCATGAAAAACATTTTGTTTTAAAACACCTTTATTAACACTCAGATAGAACTCATCGAGGAAAAAGAGCCCTTTTTATAACTAAAATCAAAAGAAAGGAAAATCAGTTAAAACTAGTAGAGTCATGTATTTCTACCGTTTGCTTGATATTATTTACGATGATGCAGTCAATGGAGAACCTGAGTTTAGCTGAATTTATCTCTGTGATAATTCAAAAGTACTAACTGTGTGTGTATATATATATATATATATGCACTTTTGAGATAGTATTACATATGTGTGGCATTGTTTGCTGGCTTGGCTGCAGATCAAGCAGCTTCCTCTCCGGACTGTTTGCTAATGAGCTCAGAGGAAAGCAGAGGTCAGACTTCAGCTGAGCTGCTGGGTGATTGTCCGCATTTAACGTTTAACACCGCGCTCGTCCAGACCTCAGTAATGCATGTCAAACATGCTCTGGGGGATAACGATGCGTTAACACCGTCACTGGTCCATGGGAAGCAAACATGAGGAGGTAAACACATGAAAATCCGAACTCTGAGACAAGTAAATGTTGCCACAAATAATAGACCTCACAGTCAGATATATTATATTTCTGTTGCAGTGATTAAATATGCAAGCCTATTGATGAGGATGAAATGATGCAAGACAAAGTCCACACACATTTATGATTGTTTTTGAATGGTTGATAATCATTTCTTAGATTGAAGCTAAGATTGGATGCATTTAATTTAGTTTGCATTTATAGTTTACAATAAAGAGAACAAAGAGAAGGACTTCCTGTTAACATTTTACATTTTGTTTGCACTGTAAATGCCAAAGTAAACATCACAAGTAAACTAGAGGAAGTTACTAACTGGTACCAAGATGACGACGTGGTTTTTATGTGACAGTATCTGCAGAGCTTGTGGGTAGCCTCAGTGGAAGGGAACATTTAACAAGTCAAATGAGAAATGTCTACATGTTTAACATTTAAACAGATGAGAATTACCTGACTGATCTAGGCTTGTGTCTGACTTTATTTGTGAGGGAACAGTGAAGTTAAACTAAAAAAAACACAATTAGGATTAGATTGACTGTGAAAACACACCAACCAGGAAGGTGTGGTTTATTCTGACTTCGTAGAGCCACTTTCCTTGAACAGCTGTCAAGTTCACAAAATAATATAAAAGATGGAACTAAGACAGATTTCCTTCAAAATAAAAGCACCTATTTACAAGTAAAAAGAGAGTCTCATGCTGAAGTCAAGTTTGGTTGATAGCCATTTTAACATTTCTTCAAAATATCTGTTAAATATTTTTGCCACATTTTTACAAACCGGCTGCTTTATGGACATCACACTCAAAACTAGAAGGACAGCTAATCATGGCTCATCATAAACTAAACTATTTGTTTGGCTGTAACTGTGCAAAGCATGTTGTGTCACAGTATTTCTCAATGAAAAAGCTTGAAAATGCTTTACAGGAAAACAAAAGAATGGAAACGGGAACAAAAGACAATATACGGTGTGAAACAAGCAGTATAAAGTGTACACATAACAAGCTGTACAATCAAGAGAAAGCCAAAGGAAGCATGGCATTTCATTTAGTATTTGGGGGTCACAGGAACAAGTATTGTTCTTTATGCCCAAAAGCACAAGCAGTTACAAACCAAAACAAGCTCTTCAAAATCATCAAAAGAAAAAAAAGGTATTTCCATTTTAATTGGTGCATTTTTCCGTTTACTCATATCAACATATTGACGTTGATGCCAATGCTGATGAATGATTGCGAAAAACAAAAACCAGCAAAGTGTCCATGAGGGTGGATTTTATTTTGAAAGCACTGACTGGATCTTGTGTGCACCTTATTGTGTCCGATTTGACATCATTTCCCATAACGCAGCTGCTGGTTTGCCTGCGGGCTGACAGCCACAGTGTGTCTTATATGAACGCTATCTGACTGTCGGTGAATTGACTCGGTGTTAGGCCTCCCTGAGGCTCACAGCAGCTCCCCAAACTCTTTATTTCACACTTTACGGGCACGTGACACCGCAGCAGGACTTCATATTGTCAAACTTTGTCTGCAACTGGTGTTTGTGGGAAGAGGTAAGAATATCTCCCTGTTTATGAAATTTTACCTATTCATGTTTGTGGTGAATCAGGCTGGGTGGGTGGAATCCTGTCTGTCCCTCTGCTATTTTATTATTGTTTAAGTCTAGGAGGCCTGTAACTGTGTGTGTTAAATGCACTTAGACTGCTGGGTTAATGGGTGACAGAATAAGCTCCAGCAAGAAGTCATTACCAAGATGGTGAGATTTTATTAAATCATTTCTAGACATAATCAGCTTTTCTCAAAGACTATGTAAAGAAAGATGCTGCTTATCATAAATGTATCACACCCACTGTTACGTCTTATAATCTCAAGATATATCCATAACCATATTTGGATATTCATATAAACCCCTGATCTGTTTTATGTCTATTTGTGAATCTGGGAATTGGGCGTAATTAAAGAGCCTAATGTGAATATTCGCCTACTTCAAAAAGCACTCATCTCTGTGTAAACACGCAGCTGCGATGCAGAGGAGCTCGCAGAAAGAATTTCCCCTGTTTGAACTTTGCATCTGATGTTGGATCACCACAACACTCTCCAGTTCAAGCACTGATTTATCCTAGTTTTTTAGCAAGTTGCTCTTGTCACACTGCTGATTGCATTTATTATACATTAGATGTATTTGTTTAGAGACTGCTTTCACTGTAAAGATCTTTTTTGGTTTGGTGTCAAAAAATAGAGTTTTTATTGTACTAAAGGAAATGCAAGGACATTAATGTTATAGTTCCGTATATTATTTAGAGAGGTTAACATTTTCATTGTCATTTTTTTTTTAATTCAGAACATCCTTTATGATAGTGCAGTAGAATAAACGTTGAGCTGAATGCTGCTTTATTGGTCTGTGTTACTTAACCTATCACACAGCCTTCTATGTTTAATGTTCAACTTTAATTTATAAGTACCTGCTGTAAATGTAAAGCAGACATCTCTTGCTGTGAACCCGAGGTTTTTTTCTACAGCGGGGCAAACAATTCACTGAGATTTTCCACATTCTCTGGTGCTAATCAGCACTCACACTCCCTTACTGTATATAGTAATGTACGGATTCTTTCTGCGAAGCGGCTCTCGCATCCGTTTCCGGCTGACTTTAGGGAGGCAGTGAGGTTTTGGGATGGGAAAACTACATGACCTTGGGCTTTTGTGTAAAAGGCATGCACTTCTGGCTAATGACCAAGAACAGTACTGTCACTTCAGATATTGCTTTATTTGGCTTCGACATTTGTGTATACTTTTTTTCATGTCTGTATGTGTGCAATGCATTAATGTATAAGCTGCATGAATGTTTGCCAGCTGTGTGAATATGGAGGTTGCCTGGTGTCCAATCTTCCATACAAAGCCAAAACGCTGTACCTACATATTTGTTAAAACCAGATTTATACACTTATTCCTGTTTCCTGCAGTAGAAAAATCCATTTTGATGCTCAAACATCTTAATTATTGAGTTGTGTTATGCTACACGAATGAGACAGAAGCTGAATCTAATTATATCGAAATAACCAAGCAACAGCTGGACAAACTGCTAAAAGCTAACTAGCACTAGCTAAGTAGCACTAATTGCCGCCTCTGCCTCTTGAGGAGTTTACGTGATTTGATGTGGTTAAGATGCCTTTAAATCACATATTTAAATGTGTTTAATTAAAGGTTCCTTTATTAAACTAGCTAATTAGTTCAAATAGACAAGAAACTTGAAGAAGCAAGAACATATTTTGTTTGTAGATATGTTTTTTTGTGCACCCTTTAGATTGCCCCCTAGCGCCTAAATGTTGCTATATGCAAGGTCTGTGGCAATGATTACAATCCACCTGAAAAGACATACAATTTAAGTATTAACAGTTTATAATTGCTATGCACAGTTTGGCTGAAAAGCTTCAAGCCTTTTTTTCTGTTCCTTTTTATATTGGTGCAGTTACTGCGCTCTGCCTTTGATGCCCAATAGAGAGCAGCATATAATCCAGCTGATTTGGAGTGTGACAGTGAAGAGGTTTGAAGGCTAGGTCAAAGCTTCAAAGGAAACTCTTCCACATCTGCTTTTACCTCCAAATGGTAGATGAAGCAACCAAATGTTGCCACAGTCTCTTTTCTGTTCTCTTTAAGTGACTCATTTGTTTTAGGAGTCAGTTCATTGGCTACAGACACAAGGCCGTTGGAAACTTGGTGAAACGAAACAGCGCTTTCCTTTTTTTTAAATTGCTTTCAGGAACATATGACCTGTCGATTTTTACGATATCCTCACAAGTGTAATGACATTTTTATTTGGGTTTGCGTATTATTGATGGTAGGGCCGCATAGTTTGATAAGACGGTGTGTTACTTCATTTCATCACTCATTTTCCACGATTGGAGCAGAAACAGATGAGCTGGCAGGCGGCGTTAATAAACCTCAAACGCAGAATACCTCGAACTCGTTGATTTCCTGCCATCGCATCAGCCTAGATGTTGGGTAAGAATTGATGAACCCAAAGAAGACGGAGGTAAAGCCATCCTCCTACTGCCAAGACACACTCGGTACCATCAGCCAGAAACCGATCGTTTGTCAAAACAAATGTCATTTAAGAATATAAAAAGATTCCGTTGCCTTGAAGCCGTTGTAACAGCTGAGAGTAATGGACTTTCACAGCATTTGTGAAGGCTAATGTGTCTGAAACATCACAAAGTCAAAAATCCTCAATAATTACTGTAAAAACAGTGGCTTATTCAGCATGTTAACATTTTTTTGTGAAAATGCTAATGTAAGGGTTTGAATGTGAACCTCAAACAGCTGAAGACTGACGCCTCTATATGACCTACATAAGCAAATAAGACCGTCAGCGAGAATATTGGAAAGAGAATATTTGAAACGGTTCCGCTTTTGTCCGCAGTGACCGCCGACATCAGCACAAAATGAACATTCCTTTGTCTAATTTACTTTATTTATTCTTACATTCACTTTTTTTTTTCCTCTTTAGATGCCAACCCACCTGTTATGTGTCCACACTTCTACAATGAAACAAAGGCTTCAATTATAAAAACAAAAAAAGCCTCTCTTTGTTTGTTGCAAAGCATCAGTGGAAGTGCTAGATCTCTTATTGTAGACACTAAAATACAGTCGTGGACTATTGGAAGATTCTGAGAAAAATTGTGCTCAAGTTTTAATATTTGATTTAGCTTGTCATGACTCACGTACAGTAACTCAAGAAGTAGCAGTCAGCTGGTGGTAAAAATCAAGTAGCTGGAGGGTCGTTGACAATGAAAGCAATGATCGGTATACGCTTAAATGACTCCATTTCCCCAAAGTGTTTCCACAGCTGTAAGAGTGATTTAACCGGTGACATTTGAATGTGATATCGTACAAATTAAAATTGATATTGGCGATTTACACGGTAACAAAAATATTTAATGATCCCATGTGCTCGTTGCAACTTTGTGAGTTTAATTACCGCCAGTTTTCACCGGTGCTCATTTTACGCTTACTGCACAAGACTTCAGCTACTCCTACGGATTATTGACTTTTGTTGGCAAGCAAAACCAAAAGAGTGTCTCAGCCGTATGGGAAGATTAATGGACCCTTTTTTTCTTCTGGATTAATAATGACTTCCAAAAGTGAGCTTCATGCCAGAAAGGTGGAGACAATGTGTACCAACTTCGGCTGAAGACAGAGTCCTGCCCCCCACGAATGATTAACTCGTCTGGATTTGCTTTATCTGATGTTGTAAGAGTAAACCAACATGTCCCTAGACTGTACTTTGCCATTCTAAAAGAAAATCCACCTTGCAGCAATATTATTTTATTCCACCTGGAAGCTTCTACTTCTCATACAGTGTTTATCTTGTGTGTCTGAATAATGAACATAATTAGTGTGAAGGTTTTCAACCACAGACAGCCAGAAACTGTATTTTTAAAAAAGATTGTTGTCTTGAATGGAATCTTTTTTTAATTATAGGCCTAATGCAAGGTCTTGCAAGG
The DNA here is from genome assembly GCF_910591455.1 of Pholis gunnellus. NCBI lineage: Eukaryota > Metazoa > Chordata > Actinopteri > Perciformes > Pholidae > Pholis > Pholis gunnellus. Next base: position 8,266,568 of record NC_136546.1, on the reverse strand, counting down.
ATTTTTCCTACATACATTACATAATACATTTAAAAAACCTGGGTTAAATGTGACAAAATATCGCTATGAGAACACAATTTGAAATTCTTTTAAATGTATTTATTTACTAAAATCTCAAAATATTACCGAGGCATCTGTGATAAAAACATTACTTTTCAGCAAATGGATCGTGCTCAGGTGTCATCACATTACTCGCGTGATAAGAAGATAAGTGGTCACACCTGATACCTGATACTGTCATTCACTTCTTTTTTTTAGGAATTGGCCGACGCAGCCCCTACTGAGAACAGACTTTTCACCATAACGCTTCACAACCAGAACTTCAGCTGAAAACTACAGTTTCTCTCTTTGTCTTGCAGGTGGATAGCACTCCATGTGCTACCACTCAATGATGTGACATGGCTGGACAGAGACTGAGCACTGAATATCTCCCCTGCTCTGGGAAGAACGGACTGTGTTCACTCCCCTCTGGTTCATCTGATATCAGTTTGATCATGTGATCCATCTTGCATTTTTACGGTAAGCAGAGTCAAGTCAAAGGAGTCATTCATCATTCTGGGAGTCTACAATGTGAGCTCATGAGAAACATTAAACAACGCCGGCCTGTGTTGGTAGATCTGCTGGTCTTTGCTTTGCTATTTCAAGGCCAGTGACCTTGACACCAGGAGACAACTCCATCCTAGGCTGATATTCTTTGTTGATGATGTGTTAAAGCCGGGGATACGGAGCCCGTCTATAGTTGAGATGGCCGCTGCCTCCTCCCTAGAAAAGGATCAGCCCCTCCTCCAGCTCCAGGAGGTGGACTCCAGTCGAATTGGCTGTCGCATCCTTCCTCCGGTCCTCAGCTCCTCCTCTCCTGGCTTTTCCCTGGAAACAAGCCAGCCCATCTGCATCCCGTCCCCTTACACCGACCTCGGCCGCGACTTCACCACCATACCTTTCTACAGTCCAACTATCTTCACTTATGCCAGCCCGGGCATTTCAGACTGCCCCTCGGTCCATCGGTCACTAAGCCCCTCCTTATTCTGGCCCAGCCACGGCCACGTGGGGGCACCCATAACCCTGCACCACTCCCAGACTCGGCCTCAGCACGGGCAGCCAATCCAGAGTCCATGGGTGGAGCTGACGCAGCGGGACAGTGTCTTAGCAACCAGGTAGGATGGCGCATCACGCCCTCACTCTGGCACACACTGTTATACCAACTTTTGATTTCATATATGGCTCAAATTGTTAATTGATTTTCAAAATTATTGAAGAATACTGTCAACCGACTAATTGACGAATCAACTCATTATTTCAGCCCTGGTCAGCATTCACTGCTGAATTTTTAATACAAAAGATTACTGTCAAAATAGAACTGAAAATGATCATTTGTCCTGTCCCTTTCAATTATTGCCTGCTTAACGAAGGCTGCAAAAAGCCAAAAGAATCTAAAGATGGTAATGATTTATTGGAACATTCTGCTCGTTAAGTGACTCATTCCACGTGTTTTTGTCTTGAAATGATGACTGGAACGTATCTGTTAGTAAGAGTGTGAGGAGGCGTTCTCAGGAGAGCGAGGAAGCCGTGGTGTCATCCGGCGGGAAGGCCGACCTCCACTACTGCGCCGTGTGTCACGACTACGCCTCGGGCTACCACTACGGCGTCTGGTCGTGTGAGGGCTGCAAGGCCTTCTTCAAGAGGAGCATCCAAGGTGAGACACGGAAATATACGGCGTGTCCCCCTCAAGATAATCGTGATAACTTTGTTGATCCCATAACTTTTCCTTTAGCATCATCATGAGGTCAACATTTTCATTTGAACCAATACTTTAGTTTTGCAGATATTTGGTCATAAATAATTAAACTTTGGCTTTACTTTGTGTTTAGTGCTATTTAGCATATCACGTAGATTTGTGCTGAATTCTCAAACTGCGAAACAAGAATTTGCATCATTAACACTGAACCCTATGATAATTGTAATACTAGCACATCATAGTACAGTTGTAATCCATATTTATGAGCTCATACAAGATTGAATCACAAATGTCATCACCTTTAGCAAGTGTTCATTTTTTAATGCATTTATTTTCTTCTACTTTTCTCATTTCATCTTTGTCACTCCCCATCCATTTTTCCTCTCCAACTTCTTTTGTTTTTCTTTTTGTCCTCATCTTTTCTCTTTCTTCTTCCTGTTGTCATCTCAGGACACAATGACTACATTTGTCCAGCAACCAATCAATGCACTATAGACAAGAACCGCCGCAAGAGCTGCCAGGCGTGTCGCCTTCGCAAATGCTGTGAAGTTGGCATGACCAAGTGTGGTATGTTGTTTTGTATCACTCTTATTTCTTATTTCTGCCCGCAAAGAACATTAAACTGTAACCAGACAACACATCATCTCTTTTTTTTTAACCAACATGCTGTTATGGTTGTCATCTTATCATATGAAAAGTCAGGTGATCAAAAGTTCCTCGTGGCTTTGTCTGTTCTGGAGTGCTTCCCCCTTTTCCCAGAGCAACATGATCCCGCTCCAGCAGCCAGGAAAGGTGGTTCTTCGATCCAACGTAAATTTAATCTGTTTAACAGCTGTTAAAAAAAAGTGGAGAAGATTGCTGTTTGCTGTCGGGGATTTCTAGCGACCCACACTGTATTCAGTATTTAAAGCAGCCATAATAAAGATTTTTAGCTATGTATCCTCACAGCTTTATGAAGCTTTTTGGGGAATATCAACTTATTAAACTGTCCTTTCCAGCAAAAATCGAACAAAAAACCCTCTAAAAAAACACTGTTCACCACCTGCCCAGCCTCAAACCGCAATCAGACAAAGTCGGCAACTAGCCGATGAACATTGTGGGTCATTAAATAGCTTAAGAGCCAGATATTTCCCTCAGGAGACCAAAGACGGAGCTGCTGCTGATGCTCCATATCTATAGGAGGTGTTAATAAGCAACTGTTTGCTAATAAGTTCATCTGATTGTGATGATATGTCAGTGTTGTTTTCACAGCTTTTTTTTACTGCCTCCCAATATTTCCCAAACAGTATGGATAGTGCAGTGGTGGGCCGTCACCCTGTGTCTCTAGGTAAGAAGAGAGGCCCGAGGCCTTCAGACTCACAAGTGAATCCCTTTGCAGTTTAAATGAATAGGGACGATATTGTTGATTGTCATATTCTTTAACCAATCAGATCTTTAGTTTGACATGTTGGGCGTATTCTTTGACGTCCCAGAGCCTTCTAGCTGGCCTACAAGCACGTCAGCATTAACGGGCAGCTCAGTTTTCAGGTGCAGCTCTGCAGTGAGGTGCAGCGTGTGCTGTGATTGGTCAGTGGGGGAGCACGTGACTATTGTGAAACGAAACTTAAAGTAGCCATCAGAGGCTTAGTCAGAGTAGTAAGAGTTCAAATTGAAAGATATGGAAGAAATTATGATTTTTTTTGCATTTTGCTTGATGTAGATTTTGTATTACCTAGCTTTGTTTTTTTAACACTCGATGGCTGAAGGAGGAGAAACGGATTTGTGAGTTAGGATTTAACTGTGGGATTAAACTCTTTGTCAACAAAGAAAGGAGGATGGAGTTTGTCTTTAAGTGATCAGCATTTGGTGAGTGAACTGCATTTGTTTTTTTACATCTAATATCTGAATGGCCCTCGAGCGTGTTGCTGCTGTTGTTTTCCTGTTAAGCTAGTTTAGCGTAGCCTCCCAGAAGTGCGGTACCTCAGCTGTTGTTATTTTTTTGGTTCCGGTTCAGAGGTCACACAGCCCGTTGTCTCTTACGTGAGCGCAGAAAACATTATATTTCTTACAATTTAAACTTCTGCATTTTCCAAATGCACTAGTATTATTCAAACGGATTGTTCGGTTCGTAAGCCTCGTACCGAACGGTTTAATACGAATACGTGTATTATTACACCCCTAGAAACAAATAATAACCGTAGCTGTGAGCTCATGAGATTATTAGGTGGTGTTTCAGCTGCAGGACAGCAGTGAAAGCCCAGGTACAAAATGCACGGCCCGCCACTGGGATAGTGAAATATGTCCAGCACAACTATAAAAAGGCTTGTTTTCTTTGTCTCAGGTATGCGAAAGGAGCGAGGAAACAACAGGAACCCCCAGGCGAGGCGACTGACCCGTCTGTCCTCACAGGGCAGAACCAACGGACCAAAGATGGTGGCCGGACCAGCGGTCAGTTTGTTAAACGAGCCCCAACCTCCCGCACTGACCCCAGAACAGCTGATCGGGCGAATAATGGAGGCGGAGCCGCCGGAGATCTACCTCATGAAGGACATGAGGAGGCCGCTGAATGAAGCAAACGTCATGATGTCGCTCACCAACCTGGCTGATAAGGAGCTGGTTCACATGATCAGCTGGGCCAAGAAGATTCCAGGTGTGTGTCTGGGTATGCAGGGAACCGTTAAAGGAAAATTACGATTAATTTTAGTGACATTACATTCGTTGAGATATTATGCATAATAGGATCACATTCCTCAGTGACACCTCAGCAGCTCAGTCAGCTGTACACCTGAGTTACCGACTGTATCTTGGCCAGCCGCTGTAAGTGTCTCGGCTTTATTCAGCATGGGAGTCGAGTCTGTGCTGATTGTGTCAGACTGCTTGTCTGCACAATATGAAAGGTTTAAACCAATGGAAGGCTGTGACTTCAGGCGGTTTTCAGCCATGGCTTCTCTTCCTTTGCTTCAGGCAGACACTATGACCCAGAAACCTTTTACCTCACCCTGAGGTGACATGTTTGTGTGTCCCTACTAGACGGAGTCACTCACAGTTTGGCTGAAAACAGATAACAGGTCATACACTGACAGTGGGTACATGGCCTCAAAAATGTTGTCCTTAACTTGCTTGTGACCTGATTTGGATACATTACCTAATGAATAAGGACTGCAATCAACCTATCGTTTCAGCACTAGTTGGGACACAATGAGTGCTGCTTGTCGTGCTTGTCTGTGTGGAGCATCACTGGCAGCACACGGTTACATACCGTTTGATCATGTCATTTCCTCAGGGTTTGTAGAGCTCAGCCTTTTGGACCAAGTGCACCTGCTGGAGTGCTGCTGGCTGGAGGTGCTGATGATCGGACTGATGTGGAGGTCAGTGGACCATCCGGGGAAACTTATCTTCTCCCCTGACCTCAGCCTGAGCAGGTACCACCGCCGACATCTCGCATATCGACCGCACAAGCTTGATTAAAGGGACAGTTTCTCGCGCTCACTCTCCCACAAAGTTTCAACAGTATGTATTGTAATTTTGGTTTTAGACAAGCTGTCATTTAGAGGCTTTGTGCTATACACTACCGTTCAAAAGTTTGGGGTCACTTAGAAATGTCCTTATTTCTCAAAGAAAAGCACTGTTTCTTTCAATGAAGATAACATTAAATTAATCAGAAATACACTCTATACATTGTTAATGTGGTTAATGACTATTCTAGGTGGAAACGTCTGGTTTTTAATGAAATATCTACATAGGACTATCTGGAGCATCACATTTGTGGGTTCGATTATACTCTCAACATGGCCAGAAAAAGAGAACTTTCATGTGAAACTCGCCGTCTATTGTTGTTCTTAGAAATGAAGGCTATTCCATGCGAGAAATTGCGAAGAAACTGGAAATTGACACAAAATTGTCTGGGTGACCCCAAACTTTTGAACAGTAGTTTATATGCCGACATATTTCTCTTGGCAAGTGTCAAACTTAAAGCCATGCTTTTGGAGTGGCTTTTCATTATCGCACGATTCAAATGTCTTTCACACGCACATTGGATTCACAGGAAACTATGCATGTATCTATTACATCGTTACTGTTGTATGTCTGACAAAGCAGCTGCTCAAGGGGTGTTTGCTGTGTTCAACTTCACTTGCTGTTACCACAGTGACCACGGGTGTCACAAAATCAACCAGGACTGAAATTGTAATAATTTTGACATGGATTCCACTTGAAGTTGTAAGTCTTAGTTTGTTTGTTTATGTATGATTGGAAAAAGGAATACTGGTGGTTTTTTTTTCTCCTTCTCAATTATCAACATCAGTATCTGTCTTAAAAATGCAGTGCACGATGTGCCCCAGCCCCCATTTGTTTAGAGTACAATAAAGACCCACGTTCAGTGCAAGGCCTGCCACAATGCGATTTAGATCATACTGGTAATAAATAACAAAGATGTAGCTAAATTTCCGTTTTTAATGTGGGAGTTCAAACTGCTACCTCCTCCACAGCACTGTCATTTAGAAACTGATGAGGAGCTCTGCCTGCATCTGTGCTTGCACTCAATGAGAGGTTTCTGCTGGCACTCGGCTGCTTCCAAAGCTTGAACAAAGCATCCTGTCCTCTCTCACCCACCTACACTTCCTTTGTGGTGGCCTATAGCTTTCGAAAAAGTGCAGTGCATGCTCTGCAGCCATTGTTTGTAGGATTTATTTTGAAAAGTAACGGGTAACTAAAGCTGTCTGTGAAAAGCTGAATATTTCCTTCTGAAATGTAGTGGAATAGAAGTATAGAGTACTCTACTTTCTTTCACTGGAATCTTCTGCTATTTGTGCAACTTTCAGTCAAACTCTGTTACAGAAGTGTTAATAAAACTATCTAATAATCCAGCCGAGAATTCCTTTTACGAAAATATTAGCTGCCAAACAAGTACCGCTCCATTGCCATCTTTTGGATGTTGGTGGAAGTTAAATGCGTGCTGCATGTTTGCAAAATGTCACAAGGTTTCTACCTAATTTCCCGAAAGGCCAAAAAAATAAAGAGCGGTTTCTGTGTCTTTGCATGGTAGAGAAGAGGGGAACTGTGTCCAGGGCCTCTCAGAGATCTTTGATATGCTGATAGCTGCCACGTCCAGGGTGAGAGAACTCAAGCTCCAGAGAGAGGAGTACGTCTGCCTCAAGGCCATGATCCTCCTTAACTCCAGTAAGTGTGTGGGTGTGGGGGTGTGTGTGTGTGTGTGTGTGTGTGTGTGTACATACACGTATAAGGCCTTTGTGCAGCCTATGTCCTCTCTGTGTGTAGGTGAGACAAGGAGATGCATGTTTGTGTCTGTGACTTCGTGAAGCCACGGTTGAGTGCTTGGTGTCTCAGCATGTGATCTTGTCTGTGCGGGAGTCTGCACAGGGTTGGCAAGGGGACCAGCTAAATAACTTACCAGTGAAAAGCCTAATGGGAACACTGTGTATGCTCTCGTTGGTTCTGCTGAATGCTCGCAGCAACAAACTGCCTGTTTGAGGATGAACAAGGTCAGAGTCTCACTGGTGAGCAGCGATTCCGGGGAGTAATTAACATCTGACTAATGTTTCTGTTTTCCTTTTTAAATCCCTCAGCCAGCGAGTCGAGCAGGGCTCATAGTTTTAGCACCAATCTCCTCAATTTCAGCTTTTTATGTGTTTGAACATTTGTGTATAAGCAGGATGTATAAAATGTCATCTTTGACACTGAACCTTTTAACATAATTGAAAAGTTGGAAAGTACTTTCACCAGCTATGCAGTAGTTTGTACAGTCATGGCTTAATTCATCTTAAATATTTAAACAAGATTTATTTCAAAATAAAGGCTTTGACTAAAATGAAGGCTAAATAAAGCAACTAATTATCAAAGTAGTCCGAGATGAAAAAGATTGGATGTTGATTTGTCCAATCGCACTAGCATTGTCATTATCATCAACGCACCACATGTTTGTTAAAGTCAAGATGTCTGCCTCTCCATGCGTTACCAGACATGTGCCTCAGCTCGTCGGAGGGCAGCGAGGAGCTGCAGAGTCGCTCCAAGCTGCTGCGTCTTCTGGACGCCGTGACGGACGCTCTGGTGTGGGCCATCGCCAAAACCGGCCTCAGCTTCCGCCAACAATACACCCGCCTTGCCCACCTGCTCATGATGCTCTCACACATCCGCCATGCCAGGTAAAAGGACCCCATAGTCGTGAATGTTCTCAATACAAAATTGCTAATTTATGTGTTGGAGAGTATGGTATACCTTTTATGACCAAGTTGCTGATTTTGTGGACTATTATTAAACAAAGCGCTTGCCTTCGGTACTCTCTTCTTTCCAAACATGCAGCAACAAAGGCATGGACCACCTCCACTGCATGAAAATGAAGAACATGGTGCCTTTGTATGACCTGTTGCTGGAGATGTTGGACGCCCACATCATGCACGGCTCCCGTCTGCCCCCCCGGCCTTCCCAGCAGGAGCCCGGGGACCAGACGCAGGTTGCTGCTCGGCCACACGGCTCCAGTAGCGGACCCTCGGATACCTGGACTCCCAGCAGCACTGGGAGCGGAGGTGAATGGAAGTAGTTCGATGCAATGATTTTTCACCGCTTTGCACAAAAGTAATTCACAAGACTGATGAGACTTTTTGCCGGAACATTTGGCTGAATTCTGTGACCTCAGAAAGGTGAAACTAATACTTTGAGACACTGTGTACTCATGATAGTGAACTTTTGAATCGTAGGACGTTACTCTGCAGACAGACCAAACTCTCTGTATTCACAGCCTTATCACTACATATTGAAAAATTTGAATGGAAACCAATTCTTATTGATAATTTGGCCTGTAGCACCAGCTTAAATGTTGATGTAATATGTTACTGCCATGATTCTCTTGAGCTGAGAAGCAAATTTCATATCGGATCAAATATTTATCGTCCGTGTCTGGTATTGTTCTGGAGGTCCAACAGAGAATGCTGGGTGTAAATAATGACAAAAAGAGATATGCACAACCCCTGTTGGATATAGATGGGTTTGGGCGATACGATGATGTATAGAAAGTAGTGCTGGGCAACGATTAACATTTATTATCGCAATTAATCGCATGATTTTTTTTTCAGATTAATGGCATTGTTAATGCGCAAAATTCAATAATGAATTCAAAAGTAGTGTATTGCGCACTTTTATTTTAAAAGTACTGCTATATGAACAAAAGTGCAATAACATTTGATTTGCAAACACTTTAAACAAATAAGGTGCTTTTTAACAGCAGCATTCCCTACACACAGTAGCAGTTATAATACAGTTATGATTCTGATAATAGATATTCAGCCGGTGTGTGTGAGAGATGCAATTTGAAATATACACCTTGAAAACTGCAAACCTATCTACGTCATGTTTTTTTCTTCTTTTTTTTGATGTTTGTTAAATTCTCAGTAGCGATAACTAAATAATATGCTTATTATACATATTCCAAACAAAAACACTTTCAAAATAATTATTTAAATGAATCTTTGCTTTTTTGGTATTTTGGTCAGACACATGCAACGCTGATTACCGTAATATGTGTGGTATTTGTTATAAATGTACGTTGGTACATAGAGGGCGATAAGAAGCTGTACTTGGAGGGACTTAGGACCCAGGGGAATGTAGGTGAAGCAAACCGGAAGAGATGCCACACAAACACAGCTGTTCACGCTCGCTGCCAGCTGGTTCTTGTGTTAAAAATGTCCACTTAATACTAAATAAGAAACTGCATTAACGCGCGATAAAATAATTGTCGGCGTTAATTAATGAATGCGTTAAAGCGATAATAACGCGTTAACTTGCCCAGCACTAATAAGAAGACAATACAATCAATTGTTATACATCTTCTTTCGAGGTAGCTGTTTATTTAATGGCTGAGTGTATATTAAATTTGCATATTTTTTTTTTCATCCAAATGATAAAATACCTAAAAAGGTATTTATTTCTCTGGACTAGACAAACATTCCCATCTATTCATTTAATCTATACAAATATTTATAAGAAATTAAATTCCTACTTGATTGTAGTATAATTTGTCATCTTAAGCGAATAAGCTTATTTACATTTTGGTAACTATGCTTATTGGCTTTCTTGCCAAGAGTTGGATGAGATCAATTGATCAATACCACTCTCCCATCGCTGCGATAAATATGTATCGCATACGGTTAGCTTAGCTTAGGATGAAGATGGGGGAAAACGGCTAGCTATCAAACTAACTATCTAACTCTTGGCAAGAAATGCAAGCAAGTGTACTGTATTCACTATTTCTTTAATGCAAAATGACATATCATGTGATAGAAGATGGTATAGTTATTTAGTTAGCATTCAACAACTACAGCACCTGTAAGACTTTGACAGCATACATGTGGCTAAAATATGGGAACTGTTGTTGCTAAATGCTAAAAAAATGTTGTCTTGGTTAAAATGAAAAGAAGTCCATTTTAGTAGTAGATGTTGATACCCATCTAGCTTAGAACATTTCAGAAAACAGAAAACATTTCAGTTTCAGGCCACTGAAAGATTGAAAAAGTATTTGAGAATTGAAACCAGCTGTTTTGTCAGAGCAGGGCCTATTCCTGCTCCTACTGACCACTAGAGGGCGCTTTACAGCTCATACTCGCACCTGAGGGCCTTCTGCAGATTGGTCAATTGTCCCTGTACAGTCCTGGCTTCCTCATCAAAGACATAAAATGTGTTTTTCAGAGAGGGAAAAAGTATCATAACCATTATTGCTCTTAAGACAACATTGCACTCGACCTGTGAAGTTTTGCTTAAAGAACAGGAACATTATTTTTGTATCTTAGAACTGTCTACAGTAGTCATCGTGTGCACAGTCGTGCTTCGACAATCAGGATCACTGCAAGAAGGGCGCATAATATGTAAATATATGCTTTTCCTCTGGTCACACTCTTTATGTATTCTTGCAAACTGTATTTTCATTGTGTACTTAGGTTGTACTTTATGTTCCCAGACAATATTGTGATAGTGTGCCTAGTTTGTTTCTGGTGAAAGGACTTCTGGGTATTCCATCAATGATCAAACAGTATCTCCAGTGTGTTCCACCATGCAGTTTGACCGAACTACGAACTATGTTTTATGTTTATGCATACATTCTCTGTTTTACACCATAAATAAAGAACAAATATTGTACAGCTAATGCAAGACATTTTTATAATGGTTTGCAAATGTCATTTAAAAACATCATGGATGAAAAATAAATCTAGAGCTTTCAACTTTCAGTGTTGATTTTAGTGATCATTGATGGTTGAAAGCTCCAGAAAAAGTTAATAAGTGGACCATGAGATTTAACCCAAACTACGTTTTTTCTAAGTCAAGAATTAACTTAAAATTAGATTTTCAGTTGCTTTAACAATTCTGAATTTAGCAGTGGTTACAATGTTTGTAATATTTGAAATTATCAAACCACATTGAGTATGAATTAAAAAAAAGAATTATCAAATTACTTCAATCCAATCTTATGTTTTGTAATCTTAAAACCGCTAGCGACTGGAGCTAATTAGCTTAGCATTAAGCTAATCACTGGAAGCGGGGGAAACGGCAAGCCTGACTCTCTCTCCAAATTTAAAAATCAGGTAGAGATTTGTTATGATGTTTATATATGTAAATTATTAAATTATGTTACTGTTCTTTCTCAATGTATAAAAGCCCCTGAAGGAACTTAAAAAAAAAGCAACTCAACTCAACAGTAAGCCCGCCCTAAAGCATATGCGGCTTTATGTTCTATTTAACTCTAAATGGACCATCATTTACTAAATGAACATGCTGTATTAAAGAAGACTTGAAACTAGCGATTGAGACCATAAACTCATGTTTACAATATTTACTGAGGTAATAAATCAAGTGAAAGGTGGTTAGTGGAGAAAATGCAAGTTTTAAGACACTTCTGCGTCGGCTTCATTCGGCTGAACCGGAGGTTATGCCCTAGACATAAGTATTGCTTTTATCAGTGAACTATTTGTGACAGTCATGTGATTGCGCCCGTCAAGTTACAAAAATTTGGAGGAGCAAAACCAAGCAGCGCGACCACTTGCGTGCCCCACGCGCCGGCCGTGATTACGTCATTTTCTGGCCCACGCGCCGGCTTCACTGCGGTGAGTATATAAACTACGCTTTAGCTTCCCTCTATTTTCAGTATTTCAAGTTTAAAAGGAGAATTAAGTGCCGTAACTATTTATTGGTCTGCAACAGCTGGGTGCCATTACCTTCTGGAGTCAAGTTGTTATGTTCACATTTCTGTTTTAAACGAATGAGATCATGTCTTGTAGCCTAATTCTTGTTCTGTTTTTGATTTTTGGAAGAATGCCAGCATCCCTCTGTAAAGTGCTTATTAACATATTTGTTCATTTTAGGCAAAATACAAAAAATGCGTTGAGCAAACAGAGTTTTTGTTTACTATCAGAAAATTAGAAGCATTGTATTATTACATATTGTACACAATCAACTCAAGACAAATAGCCTCTAAAAAGATATGTTTACACAATTATGTGTATAAAACTGCCTTAATTATGTACGGTTGGATTCATAAAGGTAACATTACAATTTTAACAGTGTCTTTGATGTAAAAAAATGGAATGTCATAAAATGAATGGATAATGTATACATTTGAATTAAAAAACCTCTGATAAAAGCTAAGCAAGGACTTGTTTACAGTCACTTTTATACTGAAAATATTGTGATTTTTTTTTTTTTTTTCATCTTATTTGACTTCCAGCTCATTATGCAATCATTGCTGGAATTTGCACGGTTGCTTCTACTGTAGCTGAAGGATATTTAAAATATCTTACCCGTTACTTCCACTGCTACAGTATGTTTTCTGCTTTACCCCTCCATATTTAGGCTGCAGATCTTTGCATTATTCAACTAAAATATTGGCTTCTTTGTTAACGTGGTGTTTGTCATGATTGAAATATAATTTGGGTGGTTTGTTCGTGAAATAAATACAAAATTCTGTTCTCGGATCAAATCTTTATGAATAGAAATACAATTTCTGTGCGTTTCAGTGTGACAAAAATACGACCTGTGTTTTTCCATTATGTTCTCCGATATGTACTTGGGTACGAGAAAAAAAGGCGATCATGTGGGCGGTGGGCCGTTGGTGTAGCGTAACATGGGGTAGAAGGACAGGGCAAAGTTGTTGGCCCCAGTACAGCCGGGGTCGATCTCTGACTGGGGAATCAGACAGGGGAGGAGGAGGTGGAAGGCAGAAGGAGCCAGGCGAGTCTGTCTTCTCTCTGCATAACACACAAGACACATGGACGTTTATTACAGGAATACAGGAAATACACACACTATTGAGTGATAAGGACATACCTCAACAAAATCAGGAGAGTCTGAAAACACTCCTGAGTATCTGCAAGTAAACCTTTCTCACTAAAAGGCAAAATACGTACGTCTTTCTGCAAACCTTTGAGTAGAGAAACCTTTCTTTGGATCTGCAGAGGCACTTTGGTGTCTGCAAGATCTTAAAAAGTCACTTTTTCCATTTTTGACCTTGTTCTCGATAAGTATATCTGTCCAAAGAGGTGAAGTTGCTGAACTTTTCTTGAATTGAATCCTTGCGTTGGTGTGTAGTGGGATTCTGTGTGGTTTATTCATGGTATTTGACATCATCTGAATAAAATCCACAGACCGACTGACTGCTGCTTAATAATGTTACACAATGGTCCCTTTACATCCAGGTGTTTAACTACCGGGCTATTGGGAGAATGCAAGTTTCCCATTGGTCAATGTGCTGCACTTTCAGAAAGAATATAATATTTGAACATATTTATGACATTCTTGTTGAATACTGTGCAAAGACTTCTTGAATGACTTCTTTATGACATTTTTTATGACATACTATAATCTGACTTTTAAAAACTTTCTTTCCACTTTTGTGACATACTACACTATGACTTTAGAATGACTTTTAATGACATACATGACTATGACATGAATTATTTAATGGCATACTAGCTGTTTTTTAAATTACTTTTGTATAACATATTTTATGGGATAATATACTATGACCTGTTATACTACAATATTTTCATTTTTATGACAAACTATGTTGTGACTTTTTGACTTTGTATACTGACTTTTTTTGACATACTATAATATAAGATTTAAATTACTTTTTCTGACACACTATACTATGATTTGTTTTTAAGACTTACTATAGTATGACTATTTAATGACTTAATAACATGCTACACTATGACCTTTATTTGCTTTTCATTACATACTATATAATGACATTTTAATGACTTTCTGACACTATACTCTGACTTTTTTACAAACTTTCTGACATTACACTGACTTTTTATGACTCGCATAAACATAATTTACTATGAGATTTGAAAGATTTTTTCGGATGCACTAAACTATTACTATTTGTGAAATATACTCGTCTATTTTGTTGATTTTTATGACATACTATACTATAACTTTTTATGACATTTTATGACAAACTATCCTAAGATATTTTCATGGCATAGTACACGATGACTTTTTCTAACTTTTTATGACATACTATAATATCAGATTTAAGTTTTCTGATACACTATAGTAGGACTTTTATGACTCTTTTGGCTATACAACATGTTTCTGTCTCTTTAAATAACGTTTATCGACATACTATACTATGACTCTTTTCCCTTTTTTTGACATACTATACTATGACTCTTTTCCCTTTTTTCGACATACTATACTATGACTCTTTTCCCTTTTTTCGACATACTATACTATGACTCTTCCCTTTTTTTGACATACTATACTGACTTTTTTCCCTTTTTTCGACATACTATACTATGACTTTTTTTGACATACTATGAATTTGTTTCCCTTTTTTCAACATACTTTACTATGACTTTTTAAAAACGTTTATCGACATACTATACTATGACTCTTTTCCCTTTTTTTGACATACTATACTATGACTCTTTTCCCTTTTTTTGACATACTATACTATGACTCTTTTCCCTTTTTTCGACATACTATACTATGACTCTTCCCTTTTTTTGACATACTATACTGTGACTTTTTTCCCTTTTTTCGACATACTATACTATGACTTTTTTTGACATACTATGAATTTGTTTCCCTTTTTTCAACATACTTTACTATGACTTTTTAAAAACGTTTTTCGACATACTATACATTTCTTACGATATACTATACTATAACTTTTAACTAATTTCCACAAACTATACTATGACATCTTTTGACATACTATACTATGAATTTTTCTTTTACTTTTTTCCGCATACTATATAACTTTTTTTTTAATGATTTTTTCTGACATGCTATACTACAACTTTTTAAAAACCTTTTTTCGAGATACTATACTATTTATAAAAAAAAAAATGTAAAGGCCTCTTCACTGACATGAAGCAAGCATATACTGCATCCCTCTGTAAAGTGCATATTTACATTTTTATTTGTTCATCATTCTAGGCAAAACAATTGCTTTGAGTAAACAGAGTTAAGAAAGTGTTAACTACCAGAAAAGTAAGAGCATACATCAACCATTTGATGTTATAAATAACCATTGTATTTTTACATTTTGTACATACAAGTTCTCCTGCTAAATCTACAGTGTTTCAACAGTGCACTGGGAGGCATAAACATGTCACTTACAATCAACTCAAGATAAATGACCTCTAAAAAAAACATGTTCATACAATTGTGTATGAAAGTGCCGTATTTTTCAACAATTGGCTTCATAAAGATAACATTAACATTTTAACAAGTGTCTTTGATGTAACACATACACTTTTTGAAGAGTTAATTCCCACATAAAAATAGATTATGCATGATTTTTATCTTTTAAGCGCCAGTTTAGACAAAAATAAATGTTCATAAACAGTTCATAAAATCTAACAGGGAGTTGTTTACAGTCACTATTATGCTGTGTTTGGAAATTCTTTCTTTTCATCTTAATTCTGGCTTCTCATTATTGAATGAACTCACTGGAATATGTTCGCTGTATCTTAGATATGTATCTTACCTGTTATTGTTATTACACTGTATGTTTTCTGCTTTATCCCTCTACAAGTGTCAAGATACCCCATCTACTGTGTCACTCCTTAAAGGGAGACCTCCAAGAGGCTGCAGATCTTTCCATTGTTAAACAAAAATATCTGCATTTTTGATCACATGTGGTGGTTTTCCAAATTGAAATGGTTAATTTTGTTTGTGAAATGAATACAATCTGTTCAAAGACCCCTTAATAACTTTTCTTTAGAAGACAATCACTTCAACAGCTTAACATCATTTCTACATGTTTGTTCAGGTGTGGCAAAAAGGTGGCTTGTGATTTTTCATTATGTTTTCAGTCTTTATATCTTCTTCCTAAGTACATGTCTGTCAGGTTGGCGGTGGGCCGTTAGTGTAGCGCAACATGGGGTAGAAGGACCGGGCGAAGTTGTTGGCCCCAGTACAGCCGGGTTCGCTCTCTGACTGGGGAATCAGACAGGGGAGGAGCAGGAGAAACAGTAGGAGGAGGTGGAGGGGGAAGGCAGCTCGAAGGACCCGGTAAAAGAAGGAACGAGGCGGGGGCGAGCCTCTCTTCTCTCTGCATGACGCACAAGAGACAAGGACAAAGTTTATTACAGGAATAAAGGAAATACACACACTGAGTGATAAAGACATATTGTAACAAAATCAGTTTTGAGTGTCTGCAGTTTTTTGTAAGCAATCAAGTTTAAATACACCATTAAATACAGTAGTACTGTATTAATAAATGGCAATATACTGAAGTCTTTCTGCACACCTTTGAGTAGAAGAACCTTTCATTGGATCTGCCGATGCGCTTTGGCCTTCGACGTCTGATGCAGTTTCACAATCCTGAATAAAAGACATAATTATTTCACCATCCCTAATTTCCCGCAGGATCTTAAAGTATAATAAAAAAGTCTTAAACATAGTTTTCTTGACCTCCGATTCCTTTACTTGTGACACAACACACATAAAAAAAGACGATAACATTAAGGACTGATATAAAGTAGCCTACAGTAATTCTATTCAAAAGAGTTCAACTGTGTGTGTTTGTGTTACAGGGAACAAGATTGTGTTTGTTGCTCTCGAGTATTAGTGATATTACTCTTTCTAATAAACCTTGCATTGGGTTTTCATTTATTCCCTTGTGTTTTGTTCCCACCACATTTTGTTGCATTAGCTATCTCTGTCTTACAATAAATGTTTGGAAAATGTTAGTTTAAGTGTGTCGCTGATATAACTTTAGCACTCGGAAGTGGCGATAAGGTCTTAAAATCATGGAAATGGTCTTCAAAAAAGGTCTGAAGAGGTATTTGATTGCAGGATCCCTGCATATACCCTGTGGTAACAATCTTTGTTTTTAAATATAAGAAGTTCATGAAAATTCTTTCAGGAATTGCTGTTTGACATGACAAAGAAAAGTGTATTTGTTAAACTCTCACCAGACGCTGTTGAAGAGAGCTGAGGTCCTGGTCCACTTGCGTCAGCAGACACTTCAGTTTGCCGCTCGTCACATGGAGCTTCTCCTTGGCCTCGTCGGCCTCCTCAGCCTCGTCCTCAGGCTGCAGCTGAGACCACAGAGCCTGAAGGGAGGCCTGCTGAGTCTGCCTGCCCTGCAGCTCCTCCTGCAGCTCCTTCAAACCACAAACGCAAGAGATGGTGACGGGGCAGCCTAGCAGGACAGTGAATATTTGACAAAAACATGATCATCCGCTTACTGTGAGCGTGCTGAGATGTTGTTGCAGGGCTCGAACAGGTGTGGCTGGTTCACTGATGTCCACTGCATAGCGTCTGCTCTCTGCGTGGGCCAGCCACAGCAGCAGGGAGTGGAGGCTTTCATGGAACTCCTGTGTGGAGAACAATAAAAAAAGTGGTATTTAGAAGCAATTGGGTCTTTTACTTGATGCAATACTGTGCAAAAACGTATTGCTTAGAGATTTCACACAACCTACTTCTTTTTTCATTACAAGGTTTTGGATAATCTACAGGATTTTACACAAATACTCTTCGTAGATTAATTTTTTGTGACATTGGGGATGAACACTCAAATAGCAATAAGTATAACACAAAACGCACTTCTACATGATGCAAGTTTGGGATGCGGAGTGGGAACGACAGAGACCATTCTCCCCATTACAAGTCAGTGTACCAACAAATCATTTTGAAGCTGTTATTTTTATATAGAAAGTTGCATCATTTTGCTTTAAGTAAACTACAGTGTAGAAATGCTCAGTTACAAGTAACTAAGTATATGTACAATGGTATTAGCATCCACAAATACTTGAAGTACTCAAAGTAAAAGTACTCATGCAGATTTTTGCTAATCTTTGCTAAAATGAGCCCCAACTTTGAAGCTCTTTATTCTGTAAGCGATTATAAGAGTCCAAAGAATGCAAACTAACGCACTACGTTACCTTGAAACGCTGAGAAATATGTTGGACATATGTTGGACATATGGACAGCTACATACGTAGTGGAAGCGTTTATTTTAGAATGGGCAAATGAAAAATGTCTACAAGCTGTGTGAATGGCATTCAAATAAGAAAGAAGTCTGATCAACTTAATAGAACAATCCACCTTAAGTAACACTTCAAATTAAAAAACATACGGAACAACAGTAATGGCATAGTAAGAGCAAACAGTCATTCCTATTTCAAGACACCACGAGGCTGAAATAGTCTATTATGAATACTTTCTTCTCACCTGGCAGCGCATCAGCGTTCTCCTCAGACTGGTGTCCCACTGCTGGAGGCCTGTACACGCTCGGCCCCAGTCTTGGTTCATGCCAGCCAGTCTATCCTGTAGTTCTGCTGCTTCCTGAGCTTGCAGGTTGACAGACAGCATGATGGACTTGTAGCGAGTAAACGCCCTCTGCGTCTCCTGCAAGAGAATATCCATGAATATAAACACAAAAGCAGGAATACTTAGCATCAGATCTGTTGTATTTGGTCTTAAATGTCACCTTTAGTTCTGTGGCTCTGGCTGCCATGTCCTCAATACTGGCTGCTGGTTCGGACTGCTGGAGGCGCTCTAGCTCCGGGGTCACCTTTTCCAACCAGGAAGTGATGTCGTCGAGGTCAGATGTGAGATGACGGGCCTCCTGTGGGCTCCTGGACTGAGCCTGGATCAGCTCCCAGCGTTCAATCACACCTGAGAGAGCAAAAACATTCACTGATGTTGAAGTTTGTGCTGTTTTATGTCATTTTATTGAGCTGAGTTGAGCTGTACAATCCAATACAGTGAATATCAAGTCATAAGTCGCAGCGTCTCCCACCTGACTGTTTGTCTGAGGCAGTCAGTCTCCTCAGGCCGAGGTCTTCCGGCTGCTCCTCATCATCCAGGATCAACGAGACTCTTTTAATGTCATCAATGCTGCCGCTGCACTCAGACATGAGACGCAACTGCAGACACAAGAAAGACGCTGTTAGTAGAGCTCACACTGTAAGAAGCATCTACTCATGCCCAGTTAACTGGTACAGGTTTACTTGTGTCCAGTAGTGCGGCATCTTTGAAACGTACGTAGCCCTGCTTCAGAGGGGTGCTGGTGAGGGTGGGAGGAGCCTCAATGTGGCCCTCTGAGTCCAGCTGTGTTTCTGTGTCTCCCTGTGATCGCCATCTTGGAGACTCGTGTACAGCCATGGACCTGCTTGAAACTGAAACACAAATAAAAAAAAAGTTATTTACACCAGCATTAATATGAAACACCCTCATCTTTGACAAATCTAATAGTATTTCCTACTAAAAACTTCTAATTTGGGTATACTGTATTTCTCAAATGTGCTGACCTATAACAACACCGGTTATTAAAAAAACAATGGAGGCTCCCGAGGAAGTTTGCGTAGATGTCGCAATGACATTACTTTTATCTGAACTTCATTGAGAGAAGAGCAACAGTACTGAAGAAGTTTCTTCATTGAAAAGATGCTTTTCCCTGACTGGCTTTGGTAAGAGTTTGATTGACAGATGGCTCATCCAATATTTTTTTGAAAGTCACTGCCCTTTTCCAATTATGGCATCTCAGACGGTTCTGTATAACAAACCATCTGGTGGGTCAGATTAACATAAGATACCTTATTTTAAATTACTGTTAGAAATGACGGTGAAGAAACAGGCCATTTTAAGGCACAGTGTAAAACTCAGTGAAAGAGGCTGATCAAAGGGCTATTGAAGGGTTTTTATAGATGTGTCTAGAAATTATTGGATGAGTAAAGTAGATGAACAAAACAAATGGTAAAACAAAGTGAGGAAGGTCTCAAGGAAAATAAAAAAGTTATGGGATTACGTGATGAGGAAAGTGCAGAAAGAAAAAGGGGGGAAGATAAAAGACAGGATGTTGGGGGACAAAAGGATGAAAGGGACTAAAATTAACACAACAAAACAGATTGGACTGGTAAAAAAAAGAAAAGGAAGGTTGGTGGGGAAAGACATGTAAAGAAAGCAAATTCTGTGTACGGGAAAAAATAAATGAAAGAGATCTATCCTCGCAAAGGCTAAACAAAAGTCATGGTCACCCGAAAATGAAAAATATTCAATGACATAATTCATGCAGCTAGTGACAAGCTTGACCAAAGTTAGACCAGTGTTGTTAGTACAGAGCCAATACAATTCCTATTGAGCAAGAAAACACAAGACTCAAACTAATAAAATAAAATGTCTGTTAGTGTTTGTTTGTTTTTTTATAATTTAGACCAAAGTGCATCTTAAATGAAGAACACCAGCTTGAAAAAAGGTGTCAGAGAAAGAAAAAGGTACAAAGTGTTTGTGTACGCACTGAAAGATTTTCCAAACCACAGTTACAGGAAGCAAAGTGTCAGAGCAGCAACAACATCACGACATGCAAATAGACGCAAAGTGATACATGAGCTGCTCGAAGATATTTGTTGGAAACCCATTTCACCATGAAGAGTCAAGGAGTGGACTTATTGAGCAGAAGTTGAAGACGTTCTTTTTTTTATCCTACCCAGTGAGGAGGCTCGTAGGGCCTCCAGGGCTTCGACAAATTCCTCCTGGCTCTCAGTCAACTCCACCTCTGAGAGGAGAGAGGGGTCAGAGTAGAGACGTCTATGATTATGTGTGTGTGTGTGGAATGAATGTTACATTTTGTCTTTTTTTACTTTTCTTTTTTTTAAAGGGGTAGTTTGGATTTTTTTGAAGTGGGGTTGTATGAGGTACCAAAGTAGATGGTGGTCGGCATGCCCCCAATTCAAAGAAATACCAGCACAGGAGCAAAGCGCTGTACTATTGTGGACGCGGGTAGCCACCTAAAAGACTGCCATAATCTAAAACTCCTGTCTGCTTCTCCAAACTCTGGGCGTGTGGACCGCCATCTGCTGTACACTAACTATGAATAAGTACCTCATAAAACCCCATTTGAAAAAAACATCTTAGAAATCCAATTAAACCAGATGTTTATCATATAATTTTTCAGCAAAACTGAAGTAATCGTCCTCCACCACAGGAGCTTTTTCAGTAATCCAGGATGATTTTTAGGGACTCAAAAGCTTTCCTTGGAGAAACTAAATCTAAATTTAAAGCCATGGTTCCTGGGTGTCAAACAGTCCCTGGCTTTCAGGTGTTTCTAGTCTCCTTTCATTGTCTCTTTTGCAACACCCATTCAAACACCAGTCACATAAGGGATAGTGCCCTATGACCTTGTGACATTTAAAACCCTTACAGCAATAAAAACTAGGAAACCTTAAACTGGGTGAACCGTTAATCAATATGTTTTTCCTGTAAATCTACCTGATAGCGCACTGAAGTAAGTTCTGTCATCCTCATGATCTTCCTCCTCCTCGTCATCCTCATGGGACGATGACCCTCCCACGTCTCCGGTGTGGTCCCACTCCAACGGCAGGGAGTCCACGCTCACCGGTGTCTCCCGCCCCGAGCGCTCCAGCGGAGAGGCCAGCAGGCGGGTGGGTGTCGCCGGGAGGCTTCCTTGGCTCCGCCCAAGCCACGGTCGGCCAATCAGCTCCAAGCTCGACTCCAAGGAAAAGGTAGTATCAGAGAGCACCGGTTCTTCTCTGATCAACTACGGTGAAGAAATAGAAGGTAATCAGCTCGTCTCTTACGGACCAGACCTTTTTGGTTTGTGCCCCTTAAATTCAAAATTGAACTGAGCATCTCAGGGGTTAATTTCACCATGTTTAAAACATATAAGCTGCGATTTACAACATGGGATCATTTGTTCTCTAGTATATTTGGAGACGTTCCACCATGAAGAGTCCCGAGCCCTCTAGGACTCAAAAATGCAGCCAGAATTTCACCATCATCGTCATTTGCGATGAGCATGTCATACATTTGGATTTCGATGTAAGCCAGCATGAAATTTAGACATGTAAATGTAATATGAAATATGTTGCTATTGCAAATAGAAACAGGTATGAACTGAATCACAAATGTACAAAATAAAAATCAGCAAAAGAGAATAGAAAGAGTGAGATTTACTGAGGGATGAATGAAGTTATGAATGGAAGAATGGATGTAGTTTATGTGTGTGTGCTCCATCCAGCTCACCGGGGGCTGGCTGAGACGCTGGTGGAAGCGGACCAGTCTGCTGAAAACCTCCTGGCAGTAGGAGTGCAGCTCCTCCAGCTCTTCTTCTATCAGCGCTGCATCCTGCAGTGAGCTCTTCTGGATTAGACCCTCTCCAAACACTATCAACCCGTCAATGCGCTCTGTGTTCAGGGTGATCTCCTTCTGGAAGCTCTGCAGGAAAGAGGAATTACTCATAGTTTAAAAATGAAGCCAGTGCCCTAAATATCTTAACATTGCTTTTAATGGCTGTAACATGTAAGCACCAAGAGAACTGGCTGAAATAGTTTCCAACTCTTTCTTTTTTGGTCATAAGAGGTCATTTCTCCTCAGGTATAAAGGCTTAAAGTCAGACAAATTGAAGCTTTTTTCCTGACATTGAGCCGTGTGCGGTCGCTATAAAACAAGTGTCTGTAGGTATTCCAGTGTGTCCTCACATTGAGCTGTTGGATCTTGTGATGGACGTCGCTCTCTGAAAAGTGTTCGACGTTGGTGAGCTGCAGGTCCAGCTCGGTCAGCCACACCAGCATGCTCTCCCTGGTGCCTTCAAATTCCTCCCTCTGGCCGGTGAAATACTGAGAGAAAGGTGTAGAAGTATATGATACATTTTTAACACTACTGTTTGCTACGAATTAAAGCCATAAAATGCCCCCAAAAAAATCACAGAGTGATGACAGGAAATAAGAGGAAAGGGAAAGAACGCTGCGGGTCATGGTCATCGCCTTTCATGCCCTCTGTCCCATGCTGTACCTTCAGTCTGCGGAGGATGGCAGCCACTCTGCGGTGCAGGTTGTCCCAGCGGCGGTTGCCTTCATGGACCATGGCTTTGAGCTGGCTGGCTCGGTCAGTGCGGTTCTCTCTGGCCAGGCGGCGGTACTGGTTATTAACTAGTTCCAGCTGGGTCAGCCGCTCATGAACCTGCCTTTGGAAACCCTAAAAAGAACAGGACAAGATGGGATGAACCACTTATAGAGAAATAGAAAGGGATAATGGCTTTAAATATTATAATAGTCTTGTGAACACATTGAACTTATTTAACCAGCAAATATTTGCTGGTCTTCTACAAAGTTTAGTGACATCTTTGGGTTTTGACTGACAAAAAAAAAAGCAATTTAATAACTTGGTCAACTTGGTAACCATGACAGATTAATTGATAATGAAATGATAGTTTGATTTACTTCACATATGGATCTTTATTTTTTTGCTGTTAAAAGAAAAATGGTAAACGAGTAGTATTTTTCTATTTATCTAACAGACACCAGAAAGAACATTGAGGAAAAAAAGATAAGTAATTTGTGGTCTAGGACCACAATAATTGGTCCTAGAGCAAAAAGCAAAAAGATGAAACACCCACCTAGTCTGTCAAGGCAACAATTCAAAATTAATTAATTAAGTCACATCCAATTTAATACAGAACAATGAGAATATTTCCCTTTGAGAAAACAAAATCAGCATTCTAAAACAGAGCTACTTCAAGTCCGTTCTGTTTGCCGACGTCCCAACTGACCTCGAACTTCTTGAGCTCCTCCTTGGCGTCAGTATAAAGGACGTCTGCAGAGTTGGGATTGGCAGCGGTGCGCTCGGCCATCTTGAGCCAATCCTCAAACCGCGAGTAGTCATCGAGGAACTTGCACCAGAGTCTCCAGGTCTCCTCGATCCTACAAGGACACACCGTACTGGAGTTATTCTATGACGCTGATGAAGGCTTTTCTAACCAATGAGTGGATCTTCCTTTTGAAATTCAAAACTCAAGCTTTATATTATTAATTTGATCAGAAATGAACTAAATGGACTGGGATTGTGTACTGCAAAGTGAGATATTGGATGTAAATGAAGTACTGCCAACAAACCTCGGAATGTGGTTATGAATGAATCGGCTTAAGGGATTTAACAGCGCTGTGTAACAATCATTCACATCGGAAAGTGTGAGGAAACCATACATTATGTACGTGTGTGTGTGTGTGTGTGTATTTTAGTGCCTACCTGAGCCTCCTGTCCAGAGCCATGGCACAGATGGCCCTCCAACGCTGGTCCAGACTGTGGCTGGTTTCCTGCAGGGAGTCACTCTCCGCCTCGGTGCCGCCAGCAGCGTCTTCGTCCCGCAGCAAAACGTCGCACAGACTGAGTACTGACACGACGCCCTGCGTATGCTGCTCAATGTCCCTCTGCAGCTCCTGGACAGGCACATGGACGGACACGAAGTCAGACATGGCATCAGACCATAGCAGTGAAACCATGTGTTACACATCAGTCAACAGACATACAGATGGAGGACAGGAGCTCACTGCATGAGACCACCCGCTCCCAAAATTAAACAAAGAACAGTTGTAAATTATTAATCATAAACAGAGACAAAGAGTAAGTGGGAGTGACAGTGAAGCAGAAAAACAACTGTCACAAGAAATGTTAAATTAATGTGTAACAATACTAACAATACTTTAAAGACAAAGAGACGACACAACAACAAAAATCTAACGAAATAGATAAAAGAATAAAAGAAAGAGAAAATTTCACATAGCGCTAACCTACCACAGACATTTGAGTTTAAAGACAAAACTCCTCACTCAGTTTAAACCACTGGTGGACTGGCTTAGCAACACCAGAGTGTGTGTTTCTGTGTACCTGCTGCTCGGACAGCCTCCTCTGGATCTCCTGGTGGTGACAGACGCTGTAGGTGATGGGTCGGGACAGTTCGGCCTTGATGCGAGAAAGCCACGAGCGGAGATTACTCATGTTCTTATCCAGCTGCTGCACCGCCACCAGAGTCTCCTTCAGCTTCTTCACCCTAAACACACACACACACACACTGCTTTATTAACTTTATCTTCCAATCTTTAAATGAAGTAATCCATATTTAAGTAAGCAATCATGACTGTTGGAAACATCTGTACTAATTTATAGCGTGGACTAACGAACAGCTTACCAAGCGCTTCTCAATCCTTTTGGCTCGTGACCTTTTAAACAGTTGCATATGTGCATGGACCAATATCAAGTTAACTGAAACGTGATTAATTGACTAATTTAAAGGCCCAAAGGCAAATTTGCCAGTAATCCACAAGAACAAATAGGCAAGCAAAGATTAGAGGATATTTTGCGTTGGCAAATAACTTTTCTTTTTACCCTCTTTGGTGGAGTCACACCCAGGACTGATCCTTTTGAACACGTGGGTATTTAAAAGGCAGGAACAACAAAAAAAAGCCTGTAGCTAAATCTGGTCCAAAGCATCTCTTCTCTTTGTATGAAATACATTTTTTTTTTTACATAACCTTGAAAGTATATATAAAAAGGACAAAATGAAAACAACTGATACAAACACAGGAAAAGGGCAAACAGGAAGAAAGACAAAAAGAGAGAAAGAGAACGAAAAGACAGACAAAGAAAGGAGAAAGAAAATGTAGCTCTCTTCTAACCTGCAACATTCTCATCTTATTATGTAGTACAACTTCCAAAATCACCATGGTAACTGACCCCATCATGAAGACACACACACACACACACACACACACACACACACACACACACACACACACACACACACACACACACAGGTGTCATAGCAACGCTTGGGACAGTAAGAGCACTCTTCTGAAGCTTGAGAGCCTGAAGTGTGGCCCATTGGGAGTTTGATCCCCATCTCCTGTCGAGGTCCAGTAGGGAGACTCTTCACCAAAATATCAAGCATTGAAAACCGCTGTGAGTGTCAGCGGCAGGCTGAAGAATTCACGAAAGGGTCCCAACAGATGCCGGACATTTGCACAATGCACAAGTACATACGTTGAGAGTCTGCATAGATCTGTTCTTATGCGATCCAATTTGAGTTTTAGACCGCCGGAGTTAGGATAGTTTTCTTTTTGGATGGTTCTTACTTCTTCAAGCGGCTAGTTACGATTAACATAAAGGTCATGGACGGTTTTGGAAAGGTTATGTTAATGGTTAATCACGATTTGTTTTTCACACAGACACAGTTCTTATAAAACTGCTTGTGCCGAGACAACATTAAACAATCATGCACCGAAATTTGCCATGATTTGCTAAATGAAAAAAAAAAATCCTTCGAACTAATGGACCTAAAAAAACAATATATTTTTGTAACAAAACTCTGTTGTTGGAAATGTCAACTGATTTTAAGCCCTAGTTACAGTTCAGGAATAATGTACATTATATTCAGTGGACGTTTGTGTGCGTAGTTAATGTGCCTTTATGTTTATGGCCGTGTAATGAAGACATAATAGAGTCAGTGTAAATTCTGTCCTGAAAATACTCTTCCCCTCTGCAGACACAACCATCCTTGTCAACTAAATTGTCCGTCTTTCTTTCACTCCCGCTCTACCTCTGACAGCCTAACAAAGGCCAGCAGCTTCATGCCGAGGCCCAACAAAGACACAAAACCCGGTCAGGGGTCCTCGCAGAGGAAAAAGAGACAAGAGGAGAACGAACGGAGCAGAAAAGAGCTGGAGGATAAGTGAGGATATAAGGTTGGAGTTAACAAAGTAGAGGACTCAAAGTTACTCAGAGACTTAACTCTCTTCACCTTACTGTGCATGTGCTTCTTTAGTGGTTATTGAATTCCATCATTTCACTTTTACATACATAACGATGCTTAGACTACTTGATTAATGCATTGCATCATATTAGTTGTTGCCAGCTAGTTGAATTAAAGGCATGAAGACAATTAAAGAAAGTGGAGTAAAGCATAGTGTAAAAAGTCTTTCCAGCAACTTTCCATAAAAATACCAGGGACATTTAAAAAAGGTCAATAATTCAGTATTCCACTATTCAACATCTTAGCTGCATGGGATCAAGCCCTCTGAAACCTCTCGTTGAGAATCAGTGATTAATGCATGCCGACGGACACGGCCCCTCCCACTAACCCTCCCTCCCTCCCTCATGTCATCCCACTCTGACAGACTACAAAAAGTGTGGGGGAGAGTCAGTGGGGACATATGGTACTGTCTGAGACGTAAGCACAGCTTTCTTGATGGTGGGGGTCGCTTGTATGTGCAGGTCTGTATCTCCAGCTCTTACGCAGGGCTGTCCATCTGTCTGAGGGGAGGGGTCGGGGGCAGGAACAGTTTACCATCACAGCTTAACCTACAGTCTGTACATTAGAAGCCATGTTTTCCTGACAGCTGCAGAGCACGACGAGCGTAACAGCAGGTGGGTGGATCCGCATTAGAGCTATTGTTTAATTACAGGCTCCCAGTTAAAGCCCTTCAGTCCATAATGATGCTTTTTAATGTGGAGTGGCTTTGCTGTGAAAGGTGCCTGTGCAGAATAATGTTGTGCCATTTATTGTGTCGTACTGAAAAAAACATCCACACAAGGATGTTTTATCTAAAAGCCCTTTTGGTAATTGCCGTTGAAAAGTCAAATCATTTTTTGCTTTCTGAAAAGTGACTAAATTGCTAAAAGAAATACAGTGGGCAAGTAAGTCCCTACTTCCAGCTTCCGTGGCTGTTCTCACCTGGCTTCGATCTGGTGGAAGAGGTTGTGCCACCGGTGGTTGACCTCCTGCAGCGAGCCGTGGACCTGCGTCCGCTTGGCCTCGTCGCTGGCTAACAACAGCTGCTCACCCAGCTGCTTCAGGTGGCTTTTATTCTCACTGAACAAGTTGATTTCCTCCATGCAGTCCTGTGGAAACATGACATTATAACATCGTGCTGCTTTTTGAATGTTATGCTCTCACAAACTGTGTCGATTCAATGCAGGTTACATCTAAAATCTCTTTGGATTGTTTTGTTTATTTGTGTTTTACAGTAGGCTGATTTCATATGGAGATTTTGTCAGTAGTGTTATCATGTACAATACATGATTTTATATTATGCATGTAAATTTCAACCGGAGTAGAAATTATTTATGCGCAATGCTCAACATTAACATAACATAACATTAGTAAACTGCATGTTTTATGCTCATTAGGCAGATCTGTTTTTCCTTTAGAGCAAAGGACACCAACAGGATGAGAGGTAAGCATCTTTGTTATGACATAATCTTGTCATAACAAAGATGCTTTAAAACAGCTTTAAATGACCAGCAAAACACAAAGATGGATTTTAGTTCAATTTCAAGTAAAGAGGAATGCTTTTAAGCACTTTTCCTGTTCAGTGTTCTGTTCATTCAACCTGCCAAACACCTGTTTCCGTGCCCTGGAGCAGTCAGTTATCAATGGGAAGTGTTAACTTTAGCTATCCAAATAATAAAGAGGGACTATCAAGTGACACTAATTGTCTCATCTTCATCGAACAACTCAAAACAACGATCCTGCGGCGTTCAAACCAATTATTATCTTGTTGAGTAAATGAGCATGCTTCACGATGAGACAGGGAGGCACAAAAGGCTTTCAGTCACTGAAAGGACAACGATTGTGTATGAACAAAGGGAAGTGCAGCCATCCCATTCCAGGCCACCATCTGTTATAAACAGCATAATTCATGTTGCTCATGTATGGATTTTAACCTACACAAGTGGGTTGATTGTGGGAATTACAGAATGTGTTATTTATGAAGAATAGTGTGCAAGAAGCATCCAGTACATTTCTTTTATAATGTGCCTAATAATACCTGCAATATACAGTGAACTCTAATCCAACAGTCATATCTGGAAGAGTCCAATTTCATCCAGATTCATTTCAGAATACTGGTCACTCTGAACAATGTTGTGTCCTGATGTAATCTTGTGTGGCCACTTGAAAACGCATGGAAACACCTGTTCCTCCATGTGTTTAGATGGGAAGATATTAATATTCATAAGCTGTTGTACCTTCTTCAGTTTCTCCACCATTTCCTGGATGCTCAGCTCTCCGCTGTGGCACACCTTGTTCTCCATCTGAGTCAGCCAATCACAAAACTCTTTGTTCTTGTCGTTGAAGATGGTCCAGGCATTGAGACGGTCTGCAATTTCTTGTCGGCGCAACGATACCTAAGAGTGATACAAGTGTCATTTAGCGACTCTTGCACACGTTATGGTAGGGAGCCGAATGTCTAAGTATCAGGTGATAACCATTTTATGGTTTCACATTGAACACACAAAATACAAACCTTTATAATGGTGGCAGGACACCTGTGGTGCCAGCTGCAGTTAAAGGTTCATCTATTGATCCTTCCCCTACAAGTTACATATTGCATGAAAACTGAAGCTGTACATGGTTTTATATCTGCATTAGCAACTTTTTATGCAGCTATCAGGCTAGTTTAGGGTAACCAGATGACTGTTTTTCAGGGACAAACCAGGGATTTTGGCGCATTGACCCCACCAAGCACTAAACATTAATAAGAGCATTTAAACAAACCATAAATCTGACAACATTTACACCAGCAAAATAAATGGGTTTCAGTTACTAAACAGACTTGCTGGGAACAACTGCACGCAAACATCTTTTAACTGTCTGACGTGCACAAACGAAATTTGACAAATGTCAATCCGATCTAAAACAGGGTTATTTGTTATGATACTTCCTGGTGTGTATCTAAGATACTCTGACCTAATTCTACTGTACAACAGCACATTTTGTAGATTAGAGCTTGGTGCAAAGGGACAAATAACCTGGTAAAGTACTAAAGAAAAGTACTGTTTAATACAACAGATTACATGGTACTGATGTCAATAAAAAACAGCCAAATGAACTGAATATTAATGGTTTTCTTTTAATACCAGTGCCATTTAATCTCTATCAGAATCAGTGGTCAACTGAAATCCCTAAGGGACTCTTGCTGTTTGATAAAACTAACAAGGTCCATTTTCCTAATGACAGCTTAATGCCATGAGAACACCCCATTACTGAGGAGGGGGCCGATGATCTTTTGGAGGTTAAAGGGCTTAGCGAGCCCACAAGGCATGATTGAACCAGCTATATTTTACTGCTCCGTGGCATTTATTTGATTTAAAGGAGCCCTGCTTTGGTTTTAATGTACTAACACTGCTGCGCCTTTTGGACTCTGGAGAATTTAGGGGGCATTGTGAGCTGCCGTCACCCCGTGAGGACTTTGGGCTTCCCCTGGAACAAAAGAGCCTGTCCCCTGAATCCCTTTAGCCCAGCCAGGCCATCTGCTCAGCGGACCCATTCCAGTGGCTTCCCCCACCTACAACCTGTTAACTATGCAGAGGAAACGGTTGTGGCTCAGATCCATGGCCTGTCAGCCATGTCAGGAATGAATAGGGATGAAACATCTTGTGTGTGATCTAAAAGCGTTCAACCTATGTACAAGCATGTACGCTTTAACATTTGATATGCAGTAACTGGGCTTTCCTTGAAGACATCCAATGGTTTTCGGGAAAATTATGTGTTTTGTGTTTTCTTGGGACAAATTTAAGAATTAAGTAGTGAGGATGAGCAGCTACTGTACCATACTTGTACAGATAACAAAGAGACAGCTACATACAGAACACCGCACAACAGAAAACATACTGGCTTCTATGGCAGCATCTGTGAATCCCAATAGCTCCTGCCAAGACAGGAGCAGGTAGAAGCAGCCAGTTCTGAGTGGGGACCCAATTAGCATGACTGCAACGAACCCGTAATAACGGACCCAGGCATGTCATAACCGTTGGTTTCTCAAGAACAAGTGCCTGTTTGTGTTTAAGCCAAAAGACTTAACTGTAGGAATTTGAGGCCACGTCTATACAGTAGAGCTGCTTTCACAAATAATGCAGTTACAGAATTCACGGCCTGTTTCTGTTAGAGAGTTGATTGTTCTGTTAACACGGTGCGCCCGGGCAAGGAGCTAATTACAACCTGAAAAGCTGTCAAGTGACTTTTTCAAAAAACATTTGAGAAAACTGCATAAAGCTTTTCTTTATATGCTGATACAAGCAGAAAAGGCTCTAAATCCAGAACTGTCCCATACAACACACACCTAGTATCAACAATAAGCTTACACTTTTGCACTTTTGCAGAACAAATGTTAAGAAAACATATTCATTTGACCTGTATGGGGGCAAGTTGCAAGTAACAAGAGGAAAGGACATTTTCCCTCCATGAACCGGCACATGTTGCTCTATTCTCAAACAAATTGGTGTGTGTATGTGTGTGTGTGTGTGTGTGTGTGTATGTGTGTGTGTGTTCAGCCCCAGCGGTGCAGAGGCTTTGTGCTGCTGGTCAGCGCCAAGACTCTTCTGCAACTTTTTCCTCCTTCTCCCTCACTCTTTCCCCCAATCCTTCCTCTCCACCTGCACCATCTACAATCTCTCACTTACTCTGATTCAGTTTTTGGTCTCTCCTCTCTCCCTCCATTTTTTGTCAGTTCTCACCTTCATACACAGCTCATCCCATTGGCCGTGAAGTTGCTCCAGCTGCTGCTCCAGCAGAGCCGAGTCACCGGCCGCTACGTACTGGGACAGGTCCGTCTTCATGGTGGCCAATTCCCTAAATCCACCAGTCAAACGCTGCAGGACGAGTTCTGTCTCCTGCATAACACACGCATATGCAGACAGCCAGTCAGACAGCCATGTACAAACTGAGTGGACACGCTTCTATACTTCTTTCTCGCTCTGACCGTCCAGATTAAAGGGCTGTGGACGGGACAGGGGGAGGGGATAGAAAGGGGGAGGGGAGTGAAAGCATGGGGGTATGAAATAAAAGAAAGGGGGGTAAACCTCAGAGGCGCTCTGGTGGGATGGGGGGTGGCTACTGATGGAGTTGAGGGGTGGAGGAACTTTGGCCAGTTTGCAGACCAGCTGGCAGATTCGTGCTGCTGATGTATTAGAAGTTATTTGTCAACTTATGCTTTAATGTATTACACATTGTGAAATGATTACTCATTTTGACAGAGACGAAAACATTATTTGTAATTTTTTTGGGCAATTTCCATCCATCAAGTCGTTATTCTTGCAGGTTACGCAATGAACGCTGTCAGTCACAAGCAGTGCCTGTTTTCCTGCAAATTCAAATGTGGATACTGAGAAGTAATTTGGGCATTACATGACAATTTGTGGGCTTTTGGGAGACTGTCTCTTCGGGGTCCTGCTAAATGATTTGCTGCGGTAATATGGACGTATTTTATAGCCACAGGGATGTAGCCAGGATTTTAGATACACGAGTCCGAGAGTCCCTAACGACCAACAGTCGAGTCCTTAGTTAACAGTGACTGTGAAAAGAATATTTATGTTTTTAACCACTTGTTTCAATAGTAAGCAAAGTTGGTCAAAATCAGTAAAATAAAATCATTAATTATCATTAGATTTCTGATATTATTTGGTAATGCTTGTGCTCTTCTATCATTCAACAAATGTATGCTATTGTTTATGATATGTATGCGATAAACAACTTCCTTCCATTATGAGTAAGTGATGGTACAAGTACCGGGCTGTGATTAATTTCACTACTATTCCAGTAGAATACAGTCAAGGGTACACAGACTAGCTGTTTTATAATTACCTGAACATGTTTCTCGCCCTCAGAGTCCTGCGGTCTCTCAGGCAGCGGCTGTTTCAGCATGGCGTTCAGCTCATCCAGTTCAGACGCGATACTGGTTGTCATGTCCTGACACTGAGACCACTTCTTAATAAACAGCAGCAAAGAGAGGAGGGAGATCTCCGGAGTCAGTTCAACAAACATCTGACACGTTATGATCAGGAACCTGTAATGTTTAACCACAAAGGCCTGGGCTGCACAGTATATTTTGGGGGAACTATCTATTGAGAAACGACAGCGGTAACCTGCTTTTAGTTAGTTATATAATAAAAAAAGTGAAATCATAAAATACTATGACTTTGGCTATGTTGCCTGCAGTAAAGGGATGAGACAGTATGCTTAGCAAATTGCATTTGTAAAAGGCAGAATTGTACAATGATATCTGTGTTCCTAATTGCTAATTCTATAAATAGTTCCACAAACAAACCTTTCATATGCTGAAAATAATGCTGAATGAACCTAAAACATTCATGTCAAATGCTGAAACGACCAGGACTGCTTCACTTAAAAGTTTTAGTAACTGAATTCCAAGTATAAACTCAATAAATCCAAAAGAGAACCGCACCCTCCTGTTCCTACAAACCCTTTATTCACTTATTATGATAACCAAGTTGGTCTCTTGCTTGTCAGTTCTACTTTGTGCATTAATGCTGCTCTCTGTGTGATCTTTGACATGTTGCTCAGAGGGATTTCCCTTTCCCCGGGAGGATCCTGTCTCGCCTAAAGGGGTTAACACAACTTTCCCTGACCTTGCGGGGGACTGGGCACCAAAACATTTAGATACTGTATTTAACACAGCTCATGAATCTCGGCAGCACTTCTGTAATTCAGACACCAGTGATCAGTCAACGCTCGGAGTCATCCTTAAACTAAAACATCAATGTAAATTAAAGTATTTTTTCCTCACTGCTTTGCTCATTTTACCATATTTATGTAATATTCTATACGATTGTAAGTATGTCTATGATATATGTATATGTATAATGCCTGTATGATTTACGTGTCCTGCTCTGTACAGTGATGGAATGAAAGGGAGCGTCACTGGTAACCAGACATCTCTGGATGTGGATCATGGATAGATTTGAGCTTCTCTTTGATCCCTCTTGGCTGGAGGTCTGTGCCAGGGCAACACACCAGATTGTGTGTGTGTGTGTGTGTGTGTGTGTGTTGGGGTAGGATCAGGTCCTGGATATGGGTCATGTAAAGCTGACCCCTCCTACTCTGTTAATACTGTAAAACATGCTCTTCTCTTGGATTTTTTAAGTCCAAAGCTTTATCTGGATTCTGAAATATTACAAACTATTTCTGAATATTTGTTTTGGCATCAGGCAAAGCAAAAGAAGAACCAATTAAATGTAGGAGCGGATTCAATTCCTGGGGCAGATACATACATTATTTTTTACTTTCATTAACATTGCGAGAAAGGGCATGGCCTTGGTGGAGGTCTGCGCTTTACGACTGTGGTTCTAGTTTTTGTTTTGAATGTTGAAAATAATAGATAAGACTGTTAGTATTTATTGGAAATATGGCTGTTACCTGAACAGCTGTGCCGACCAGGTCTCTTCTCCTCTCCAGCAGTGAGGTGGTTCGTTCCCAGGCCTCCTGTATGGCCTGAAGCTCTGACTGCAGTTGGCTCTGACACTCGGACTCTGTCATGGTTTCACATAAATGTCTGCCAGCCCCCAGCGACTCGGAGTACACGGTGGAGTGCAGACCCAGAGCGTCTTGAACACACTTGGAAAGGGAATGTGGGGAGATAGTTTTTATTGTTTATCATTTTAAACAACTATAAATATTACATTTCGCACAATTTTACTATTCCGCCACTATAGATTTTTGTTCATCAATGCAAGAAGCTGACTGTACATTCTCACTGGCAGCCAAACATACTAACTTGGTAATCATCCGCGCAGCTTCGTAGCTGATGCAGTGTACACAGAGCAGGTCCAGCAGGGGGCAGCAAAGGGTCAACTTCTCTCAACAGCCTCCAGAGAAGTTTCGAGCCACGATGGTAGACTCTCCACTTGCCCATTTGTTCTTTTAACAAGGACCTGCGCTGGCCAGCCAAAGCCAACGAGTCGAACCAGCTGTCCCTCATGCGGCTAACTTGTGCCATGAGCTCAGATCTGTGAAGGAGAAGAGGTTCCACTGAGTTATACTTTGGAGAAAAACAATCGTACTTGCTGTAAACTGTTAACATCTGTTGGCAAACACGTTGGCATCCATCCAGTGAGTGAAAATATTCAGTGCTCCCTATGGGAATATTAAGTTTTGTAAAATCGAAGTAAGCTTATTACTCTTTCCTTGTAAAAAATAAATCAACACATAAAGTGGTAGAAGAAAAGTTACAAATAGGTCTGTCACAGTCCCTTCACAGGCACTCGATACATCAACACAAAATCATCAGGATTTTAGGGCAGCTTTAAGAAGTAATCCCAGCACGGGCAAGAGAAGAAACTTTCCTTTAGCGCCTTCACAAAAACAAAAACAAAAAAGTAAGAGCTTTCCAAAGAAATGATTTAGGGACGCTTTGGTGCAAGAGACATGTTAATGTTCCAGGACAGGAAACACCTGCACACACAGCATTTTGTTGTGTGTCTGCAGCGTAAACCCAATGTGTGTGATTCTTGCACGCGAAGTAAGGAATCCAACCGGAAAACCTCAAATCTAATTACTTCCTTTCAGACAACTGTCATGGTCACATGGTTTCATTATCTGATTGATTGATTGCTGAACTTTAAACTCTGGTCTTATCTAGTTATGAGCCTGTCAGAGGCAGACAAAGCTAAACCTTGATGACAAGCGGGCGGAAGAAATCACAACTCACATTAAAAGTACAGCTTCTTCACAATGCACTTATTAAACTGTGCAATAACTATGCACTATTCCATTATGGGTGTCATTTCGGTGCCAATATGGTGCAAAACACCTGCTATTCTATAGCATTAGACTGACCAATCAAACCAAGGAGTGTGCTGAACTAAGCACCTTCTGAAACTGAGGAATGCTGCAGTATTATTAACTTCATTCTAGTCCTGAAAGGAGACATAGATGAAAGGAAGAACCAGGGGAAATCGCGGCTTAAAAACTACCATTTAATGTCTTCCACGACTTTTCCATCACTTACTTTTTCTTTCCTGTCTCGGTTTCAATGGACTCGACTGCGTGACAGAGAAGCGCCTGCACAAGCTGATGTCCAATAATTATTTCAGCCTCGAGCCTCTGTGGGAGTGGGAAAGAAAGAAAACACACCATTTGAAGAGTAATCAAGACACTATTTAAAACAAATCTTCCATCACAGTGATGCATTAACCCATTAAGAGTGGATGCAAAATATGCCTTTGTGATGAGGATTGCTTATTAATTCAGCTCCATCGAGCCTTTATTACTAAATATTTCTTTGTCAACATGTTTGTGATCTAATAGCATGTGGGCAGAATACAGATGAGTGGTTAATCTAGAGTTCAGACTAATCTCCAGATGTAGGGGAGAGAAAGCCTTTATCAACAAACAATTCACCAACAGTGAATTTAACACTAGTTATCCCATTAACAAGTAGATTGCGAGTTAGCTTTGCTTTAAATGATAGACTGTCGTTCAAATTTAAATATATTTTGAATTGCTGTGTGCCAAGAAGTAAACAACTTGAAGCACCTTGAAGTCCAGCTGGTCAGATACAAATATAATCAATGTCTAGGAAATGAAAGAAATGTAGAGGATCAAAAAGCGTGACGTATTAAGTGATCAAGACCTTATGGACAGTCAGCATCTCTCGGAGGCTGGAGAAACTTTGAGGTTTTTCAGACATTGATGCCTCCTCAAGCTTCTTCTGGATCGACGTCAGGCTCTTACACTTCTCCTGGAAGTTCTTGGAACGCTGACGGTCAGCCTGCAGCTCTCTGGGATATAAGGACAATTTGGAGTTCAAAATGGACTCACATCCACTGTATTCTATCAGAAAAATAAATAAGTCATTACAGCCTTGCACATCTTGTAAAACCGATAATGTTATACATCTCATCTGCCAGGATAACTTTTTTTTAGCGAACTGTTTCGTGAACCTTCAAATGGCAACAGTGAGAAAACCCCAAACCAAATTGCACACTTAAAGGCTTTTATTTGTGCATCATCTTTTAACTGAATTCTCTCACCTGTTCATGTCAGATGTGCGAGTCATGCTTTCAACCCATTGCCCGCTGAGCTTGTGCAATCTCTCTGTCTCATGGTTGTTAAGGGTCACATAACAACTCTTCTCCCTGACGTCAACCAGTGACGCAAACAGATCACTGAGTTCCAAGAGAACCTGCTACACAACCAAGGAATAAAAAACAAAAACACAGCACATTTATAATTCACCGTGGGCCCTTTCACACAAAACTGAGACAACCACACCGAGTCAGAAAAGTGAAGCCAATGAAGATAATATCCTCGGGATAAAGATATGTGTGTGTCCCGTCTGTCTGAGTTATAATGCTGATTGCAGTTCTCCCATCCTCCAACTCTCCTCCACAGTTTAAAAGCATCTCCTTAGATTGAAAGAGGAGGCATAGAAGTATTTTACAGGAAAGTCCATTTATGGGCAAGAATAAAGTTTCGGACCAACCTTCATTGAGTCTGCGTCGTTGAACCTGGTCAAAAGTTGATGTTGTGTGCTCTGTGCCTGCTTTTCAAGGGCCTCCAGTCCAGCATGAAACAGTTCCTGTTGCTCCAAATCTTCCTGCACACAGAAATGTGATGGTGATGATACTAATCTGGATTTGTGAAATAAGCAACAGTCTCACATTTAATGTCAGGGAAACTGTTGCCCATTCATTAGACATTTGAGGAATTAGATGTCAAGAGTATAGATAGCTTTTTATATTGTGTTAGTCACTGTACATGCGATCTTTCATCAACCCTTGAACTGTGACGGAAACTGCACAGTTAAAAGCAATAATTCTACTGTTGTTGTAAAATGAAGGTGATGGTTCAACTTATTTCCTCACCTGAAGACGTTTCTTTTTTCCTGACATTGCCTTGCTCAGCAGCAGGACTTCCCGGGACAGCAGTCTGGTCTCTGATTGGATTAAATGTGTGGCCAGTGGTTCTAGTCGTTCAATGAGAGGCTTGCAAGCCACAAGCACATCCCCCACACTGCTTTGCAAATCCTCAGCAGCATTCTGCAACGTCTGCTGATAGAGTGGGAAAGATGGAGAAATGAGAAGATAAGTGCTTTTTTTTAATCCATTTGTATATTTACTGTTTTTACTGTGACCCTTAATTGGATTTAATTACTTAGTATTTCCTGCTTTCCATCATCTTTGCAACTATTTCCATCAATGCCCATTAAAATACTCAAGATCATAACGTCATGGCTGCTTTTTATCCTCTCAAAAAATGGAAATAATAATTTCCACAAATTTGTTGGTCTTCCAAAATACACCATTTTGTGTACTTTTAAGTGGGGTGGAAATGTCATGAACGGACGCTTGTTTTTTTGCACGAATGTGCAAAACAACACATAGCATCTGAACTACGCAGGTATAAGAACAGGAGATTCGGTGAACGAACACGGAGCAGACCCTCGCTGATATCTCTAGGTGCATGCTGTCTGTTTCTTTCCAAGAAAAGAATAGGAGCACAGTCATTGAGAAACACTTGGAATGAAAGCCTGAAATGCAAGTGATAGAGTACAGCATGAGTCAGTTCTAAGAAAAACTATATGAAAAACAAGCAGTCTAATAAGCACGTTATCAAACTAGTTCTGCCTGCTCTCAGTGAATTTAAACAATGCCAGGAATCAATTCAACGAATTAAAATATACATAAATAAACAAGTCAGTGTTTCCGACATGAATGTGCAAAGATTTGGCAAATTTTCATCATCACATCATCAGAGGAATACGTTTTTACTTTTTCAGGAGAAGTTAGCGTGTAATATATTTGATCTTATGCACCGCCAACTTATAAAAAGTTTTGCACGACATTTTTTTGTAAACTTTTTTGTGGCACCGTAGCGTGAGTCTCCGCAGACGGTGCCGAGCTACGTGCACGCACAAAGGCGTTAATGCTCAGCACGCTGTTTGTTGTAACCGCCAAACCAACCGCCATAAAACCAACCTCAACAATGCCGAGGAGGAATTGTAATTAACTGTTAACTTATATCTCATATTCGTGGACTACTTTCCTGCCTTTATACAAGCCTCATCAAATAGTTGAGTGATAAGTACATACTGTAAAATGTCTCACTCAGTACATATCTCTATATATAGTTCTTTCCTGAACAAAAATGTTTTGTCCATATGTTATATACTAATATAAAGAAATTATTGTCAACCAGACTTAAATATTGGTCAAAAATCGGTCGAGGCTCTAATCCTCCATGTTGCACGACAGTACTGTAGCAGTACATCAGGGATGAGGGAGCCAATCAATTCAAATCAACAATCCCTGGATTTCGTTGTAAACACAACAGCTTCAAACTCACCTCCACTGAGTGAACCGCGGCCTTTGTTTCCTGCTGATGTGGAGATCTCGACAGCTCCTCCCACCGATGCCACAGGGTTTGCATGTTAAGAGAGCATCGATCAGACAGCCGAGCGTACTCCTGCCAGAGAGAAATTGTCTCTCCAGTCCTCATGTGCTCATTCTTTAACTCCAGCACCACGTCCTTCCACCTGAACACAATAAATGAATACGAGATATATCTGATGGAGCCGTGGTACAGGAATGAAAATGTGCACTGTGAATACATGTTAGGATTATGTGTACTACTGGCTAAAAAAAATAAAAGTTTTTATTGTTCTTCTTTAAGTTTGATGCACTGATTTCTGTTCCGGTAATTTCAGACCACTGACCGTTTTCGCTCTCCACTCATTTGATCGTCCAGTGCCCGTGCTGTTCCATGATGAAGAGTCTTCACAAGACTCTGATAGGATTGGTCCACGGACGCCCACAGCTTTCCTCCTTTTATGGCCTTCTCCTGGAGTTGCTGTGCACAGAATTCACCTTTTGTATTTTCACTTCAGAGGTGCTCTTACTTCTCCTAAACCTAAGTATGGTGACTGGGGTCTTGACGCCCAGGAACGCCCACACCTTTACTAAATCTGTCAAAACTAGATGGAAGGGCTTTTAAGGGCATTCAGTTACAACTGGCTGTGTCAAACTAAAAAAAACAGCTGTAAAGTCTTTATGTGATATCATACTCATGACTTCTGCTCACCTCAAGGAGGTCCACGTGTCCTTCTGCCTGCTTCAGTGAGAACAGAGGCTGATGCTGAAGAGCACAGTGCACCCTGGTGGTGTGCATAGAAACCTCCTTCAGATCGCTCTCAAAACAAGTCCACTCCTCCACATTCTGTTGTAGAGCTGGTCGCAGAGCTTCCATCTGCAAATGACCACAAGAGGAAGACAAGAAGTTTAAAAGGAGGATCAGAAAAGGCATCTTAAATATGTTGGCCAATAACTATTTCACTTTCTTCTGGCACTCATTTGTCTATGTCACTGATTGCCAAAACAGATTTCTTTTTACCTGTTGACTAAGATCCACGCAAGCATGACAAACACTCTCCGTCTGAACAGAGAAGGCGATATCACAAGGGTGATCCTCGTCCTTTTCAACATGCACTCTTTTGGGTTTCAACTCCTGCAGAGCTGCAGACACCTCCTTCACTCTGCTCACAACAGCCTAAAAGAAAAACAGGAGCAGTCTCAAGATCAGAGGACATCAGCAGGAGAGGCGGATCAAATACACACCTGCTTACATGGCGTTACTGTACCTCCAACTCCAGCAGAGCCTCACGAGCCAGAGTTTGACCGGTGGGCTGTTTCCACTGATTCAACTGCTTCTTCTGCTGTTCTATCCAGCTGTGAAGACGCTGTAAACGCCTCTCTCTGTCTGCACAAGTGTAATGCATCTCCTCAGCTTCACGAGTCTGAGTGGACAAAGCCAAACAGTGGTTGATTCATGTGTAGAAATCAAAGTGTTAAATAAATAACTTTGAAGAGACACAAAATAGAAGCTTTTTTCCATCGATGTTGGCATAATCTGAGTTATGTCTCTGGTTTGGCTCATGGGTTTCAGTTTATAATATAAACCATTAGCCAACTATTTGAGCCTTTTATGACAAGAAACCCAACTTTGTATTCTTTGAATTGGTTGTATGGAAACATGCACCCAGATCAGGATCTGAGCCACCCAACTGTACTGCTTTTTGTGCACTGCATATAAATATTATTAGACCAGAAAATAAAAGAGAAGGTCACAGTTGCATCATTCAATTTCAGATTCTACATGTTCCACGTGTTTTACTGTAAATCATTAGCTGAAGAACGGACCTGGCTCTCCAGCTCTGTCTGAAGATGCAGCCACTGCAGTCTGAGGGCTCCAAGTTTCTCTGCAAACGTCGTACGTTCTGAGCGGAGAGTCCGGACATCCAGTCCCACCGGCTGAGGCCCAGACTGACACAGGAAATCAAGAAGGAGCAGCCCATTGACCAAGCCTGTCTTTAGCTCCTGAGAAAGCACATTACATAGAAAGAAATCAATACAAATATGCATATAAATAAAACCAGAGGAGGTTGCTATTTAAAAAAAAATCAGTATGCTTCAACTTTCTCAGATATCGTGGAGGTTCCTCTGCTGTGCAACTGAATTTGATTCTAATTTCAGGTGTCTGACCAGAAACATATTTCTAACGTAATATATGTATTTGATATATTTCGTTAGCGTTGTAAAACATTGGTAGTGCTTAATAAATATTGGATTTTTTCCTTTTTCTTTGCCTTTCAAAGTATATATGTATTTTGAAATACATTCTGTCAATGTTTTACGAGTAATCCCCAAAGAGAAAAGAGCTTTAGCTTTAATTTATGTTTTGTTGTACAGAAAATGGTTATCTTGTTGACATCACGTCAATGCAGAAAGGGAAGGGGTGTTGAAACACAGTCGTGTATTTTAAGGATGAACACATTGAATTTTGAGATGCTTATTCACTAAATGTGAATCAAATTGATCTAACATTGAAATAATCATTCAAAATGAAATGCTCTTGAAGGAAATGCACAAAATAAAGTCAAAGTGGACACTGGAGGTATAAGTACCTGGTAGTGTTGCAGAATGTCAGTGATCTGAGCAGCATCTTTGGCCTTGATGACCGTTTCTTTCTCCTGGTTCAGCCGAGCTTCAAGCTTCTTCAGCCAGTCCTCAAGGTCAGACAGCAGCTTTACCGGTGGCCACGCTGCCAGCAGCTGCTAATGGACAGCAGACAACAGAGGAGAAATTTTAACTTGACATTAACTTCAGTCAAACAAT
The DNA here is from genome assembly GCF_910591455.1 of Pholis gunnellus. NCBI lineage: Eukaryota > Metazoa > Chordata > Actinopteri > Perciformes > Pholidae > Pholis > Pholis gunnellus. The sequence goes on along the minus strand of NC_136546.1, from coordinate 8,224,630 downwards.
AAAAAAACTGTTTTATTTTAATCTGACTTTTGTGTCTGTCTAAATTATTTTAATTATTGTTTGGTGGATAAGATTGTTTCATTCTCTCCTGTGGGTATTGCCAAAAGAGTAAGACATCAAAGTTAGTCTTAAAAAGGACTGGTGGAATATTTATTATATTTCAGAACTATCTGGTTTCATTCACTGGTGGTAAATAGCAAGGAGGTGAAGGACATTTTAAAGTTTTCCTCACTGAGTCCTCCCAAACTCCCGGTCCTTAATCACCCCAAAAGGGATTTGAACAGGGTCTACACTCCCTTTCACTGGAGGGGATTTCTCAATGCCTAATTATTTTTGAAAACCAACAGCACTTCCATGGAATCTAGACCAGAACACTGTAATGGAGATAGTGATATTTAAAGTTTATAGGACATTTGATGCAATAAAGGCTGGAGGTCACCCTGACCATTGCATCATTTATTTAAGGTAATATATAAATACACCACAGTATCACTATTAATCTTTCAGTTACGGTACCTTATATTTGAAACCTCCTTTTTCTTCAGCTCAGGTGACTACTCTTTGTATGTACTGTACCTGCTGCAGGCGGTCTTGTATCGTGGACAGGTCAGAGGTCAGCTGGGACCAGCTGCCCTCCAGCTGGGCGAGCTGAGCTCTCAGCCCAGGACAATCGGCTTCCCTCAGGTGGAGCAGCTTAGTGGCTTCCCTGGATGCAGACGCCCTCTGGACTGACATGGCTTCAGTCTCCATGGAGAAGTCCTGGGGGATGAGAACACAACCAGTGTAACAGAAAAATGCCTATCATGTGTGAATTATTCATTTTTAACTGCTGGCTGAGTTCATCAACTTGTGAATCTTTAGGTGGATCGAATTAGAAGATGATAGTTTCTATTTCCTCTGCTTTTTGCATCGATACAGTTATCTGGGGCTCAATACTATAGAACCAACCTTAAAATTGTGGGGTTTTTTTTTTGCACTTTCCCATGTTTTACTTGTAGATTGATGCTGCTTTAAATAATTAAAATCACCAAAAGGACTGAGAAAACATGTTTTTTTTTTCCGTAGGGGAAAAAGGCCGTAGTTGACGATAGTTGTTCACTGTCTATTTTTTAGAAACGTGATGAGTAGACAAGGCAGCCATACCAGCAGCTTAATCAGATTGTTGCAAATGCACTCCTGGTTTGTGTCGGCCAGCTTTGACCAAATCTTCTGGTGTTTGTTGGCACCAACCAGCCATTCAGTGACCGAGGCAAAGTCAGTCTGGAATCTGTGGGGAGGATGGGAAACACAGATAGCTCATCCAGTGGGGCGGAACATGACTGCTACTTAACAAAGAGTGAGTTAAGGACTTGGGCATGGGTCCAATACTGCTTAACAAGAATTTACACACTTTTCAAGTGGCACATTTCGGGTGGAAACAAAGTCTGTGTCCCACTTAAATTCTTTGACTAAATCCAAGAGAATATCCTCAGAAATAGCTAAAACCTCATGTAGTAGTATCCTCAAGAAGCTGTATTAAGCCTAGAGATAGGAACTCATATCTTTTGAGGTTTCACACTATGATGGATTTGAGTTTAAAGTGGCTCTTTTTCTAATGGACTTCACTGCAGCAGAATTTGACTCAAAATGCTATCAAAGCCTCTCAATAATACTCTCCACTGCAGCCTCCATCATTGTCTACAGAGAAATAAGCAACCAATTTATTAGATTATCTAGATTTAAATTCTGACTGGACCACTATTCATGCAGTTATTACAAATCACATGAGGTTTCATAATCATACATACTAGAACTGTAAAAAGATGCCTGTTGTTGCTTATTTTAATATGGGTACAAATCAATACAAGACTCAGTATGTCTTCACATGGAAAACCCTAAACAAGTATCTATGAATAAACTAACTGATGTGGTTTTACAGACAAGACAACACTCAGACTGCTTGGTCTACATTGATAGATACTAATGTCCTTCACTGTAAAGATGCCAATAATCTGTCTCCTTATTCTTGTTACATAAATTGGATGTTGGTATTTTTGAGACTGTCCCACCTGTCCTGGCCGTCCTGGATATCTCTGCAGCGTCGACCCTCCTGCTCCGTCCGCCTGTAGGTGGCGAGCCATCGCAGCTCCAGAGCGCCTCCTGCGTGACCAACTCTGGCAGCAAACTCTGGATCTGTCTGCAGCACCTTCCCCTGATCCAGGAGCAGTCCTAAAGCTGCTCTGCTGTCATCCAGCTGGACCAGTGTTTGCTGAGTGAAAAGGAGAACCAACAGTGCTTATGTTGAGTTTACGTCAAACTCTGTCAGATTCTCTTGACAAGCCAACACCGCATTAACATTTGAAGAAACAGCGTGGACCGACTGGTGTAGAGAAAATGTTGCTTGAGAGCAGGAGTTTGGGAAATGTAAAATAACATAAAAACAGCAGAGGTTGACAAAAAGGAGAAAAGAAGAGAGAGGGAATAACAAACATGAACACAGGAAAAACAAACCAACTAAACTATCATCACAATATCATTGATTCATGCCACTCCAACTAACTCCAGCCACGGCTATGCATCAGCTGTTTTTGTCTCTCTACGCATGTCTTTGTCCCATCCAATCTGACGATGCCATTTGAAAAACTATGAATACGATATCAGTCACTGGATTTTGGTAAGGACATATCCTTACTGTCTCTACCAATGTCCATGTCATTGTCCATCCAGAATGGGCCGAAAAATGGGAAGAAAAATCCACATTTGTTCATCCTAAAACTGGTTATTGGCCATGTTGGTATTTGATGTTTGGTTCTTTTAATTAAAGTGAATAACTGGCCAATGACTCAATTTTGTTGCAGTTGAGTAACATATTTTTTAGGGGCAGTATCTCAAACATCAATAGTTAACCTCAAATGTGTCCCTCAAATATCAAAAATTGCTCAGGAACTCTTCTCACACAAATGTTAAAAATCAGCTTTCAAGGAGGGACATCAACACAAAAGACCCCATATCATGTTGAGTTTCAAAAAAAGTATCGAAAAAAGTTTCCTCTCTTGCCCTCACTCAGCTCCCATCACCTTCCGATGAAATTAACCATATATACAGTAGTTCATGTTGTCTAGAGGCTGTTTGAGGCATGCGGGGAAATGTTGGAAATCAGTAACAGAAGTCTGATGAGACAGCAAAAAAATGCAATATGTTTGTGTGACAGGGTTTACCTGGCAGGCAGCTTGTCGGTGCTGAGCCAACATCACGTTGTCTCCCTCTGGTTCCCCACTGCTGATGAAGGCTTCAAAATCATCCAACAGCCCGCCAAGTCGACCACAATTATCCTCCCAGCGGGTCCACTCCTACAGCAGGTCCAACCGTAAACCCACACATTCGTTTTAACATTTGAACACCAAATACAAGATTTTCAACAGTTTTCCAAGTATTCTACATTATAAAAACATTTGTTTATGTATGAATTCATATGGCCCTCAGCAAATGTGTACTACAAACCTGGATCCTCCTTTGAGAAGCCACTTTCTGTTCCAGAGCCTGATGCTGCAAAGCTTTGGCTCTGACTTCCAGCTGGACCCGCTCATCCTCTTGACACTCGAGTGCTTCTGGCTCACGTTGGAACAGATGCTGCACAAAAGCCAACTGAGACCCGAGGACCCGCAGGAGCTTCTGGATCACCGAGAAACCAGATTTATGACAGCAGTGAAGTGTAATAATTGCACAGTAGGCCTGATATAAATAAAGACAAGGCAGTGAAAACAGACACCGACTGTGACTGAGGTCTGAATATTGTGGGGTGAAGTCTAATCATCACTTGTTTTAGTACTGGGCGTCTCTTTGAAAACCATCAAGAGGCCTCTACACACTCTTGGGAAAGTGCCTAGTTTAAATCAAGTCTTTGCTTGCTTGTTGAAGAACTTGCTGAAAGCGCAGTGAGATACCTGGTGTCTGCAGAGAACGGCTTGAAGTTGGCTGCAGTTATGAACATGGCTCGTCTGCCCTTCTGTTATGCATTCTTCACCCAGTTCCAAGAGGCGAGTTATCCCCTGAAGTAAGGACCGGGAAGCTTGCTGTAGCTTGGCTTTTACCCCTGGACTCTCCCGCCGATGTCGGCCCAGCACACACTGCTGAGAGATACAGAAAAGCATAAAGTTGAAGAAAAATATTATTAACTTTTGAAATTCAGATCCTACATCTTTCCTACTTTGACATTAGTCTGTAATTAGGGCTGATATAATGCTATGGGTTATTTCTCCATGTGTAATTAAAAGCAGAAATGATAATGCAGCAGTTATAGCTTTTAACAGCTCTCCAATTAGGCCTTGCTTGTAATGTAATATTGTTGCTGAGAGTTAATTAGAATGTTTTAGACAGGTATTTACTGGGCATGTTATAGTAGTGTACATATACGAAGGCAAACATGCATAAAACACATAAAGAAAGCTGCAAAGCACTGGTTACCTCCAAACTGGGAGCATTCTTAATGCTGGGGAACATCTCACTTAGTCCTCCTTCAAACTCGTCCAAGTTAAACAGCTGGTTGGAGGCATGCTCCTGTGTGACAAAAGAGTAGTGGTGTTACACAACAGTGGTGGAAAAAGTATTCATCATTTGCTAAATAAAAGTACCAATATGACAATGTAATAAAGGTTATCTGTTCAACATTTTACATTAAAATTGAAATACAAAGTACAAGTACAGTATTACAAAATTGTATCTAAGTATTTGAAGTTATACAACTCTCTACTACTGGTTCAGACGATGTACACATACACATAATTAGAAATAGATGGCATCCAAATGATTGCATTGCCTATTAGAATTACAATTAAATACATTACAGCCATTAAGCATAATAAAAAAATAAATTCCAAAGCCATAAAAGCCAAATTTCAGCCAACAAACATTTTAAACGACTATTTTTGCTGTGAGAAATTACATAATCTATGAATGGAATTTATCAAATTCTGGGAATGATTCGTATTTCAAACCTGATGTTGGTATGTGTGTCCCAGATGTTCAATGAGCTGGTTGTGGGATAAACTGGAGACCAGCTGGACCGTCTGTAAACAATCCTGAAGGGAAGTCAAACAGCGGAGAGCTTCTGGTCTTTCCCTCAAAAGTGCAGGTTTGGTCCCCGACTCCACTTTACTCAACATCTCACACAGAGTCACCAGCTCAGTTGATACACACTACGCAGGTATTTAGTCAGAAACACAAAAACAGAGCTTTTAGAATCAGAGGTGGAAAAAATACTGTTACGTAATACAAAGACACGTTAATGTGCAGTTGTGTTGGTTGCGCTACATTTGTGTGCTTGAGAAGCATTATGGTCGGTCACCTCCTGCTGTAGCAGCCTCAGCTGGGGGTCGTCTTCACCAGGAGTTAACAGGAGGTCGGTCAAAGCATCCAGACAGAGGAGGACCTTCCGTGCAGCCTCATACAACTCCTCATTTACACCTGGAGAGCTCACCTGGGAAATGATCAAACGCATGGCGATCACTATCACTACACTGTTATGATGTAACAATTCAGATCTTCTAAATATGGTTTGTGGTTTTGGTCAACTATAAGAAAATACATCTAAATATCTTTATGTATTTGTAGTTAAAGAGGCTAACCATCAGAGCATTTCTTTAAAATAAGCCCTTTTGATTACCTTGTTAAGCCCCACAGATCCATGTTTGTGACAATTTATTAAAAACACAGTGCATTTTATTAAAGACTCAATCTCTGCGTCTACAAACAAGTCATTTTGAATACGTATACACATGTATGCTCATATTTAACCTCATCTCCTATGGTGCGTACTATTTGTCTCATCATGGAGATGGACTCATGTGTCCGCTGGAGAACAGCAGAAGCAGACCCGGTTGATATCGGCTCCCTTTCTGGGTCCTAAACAAAAACATACATTTTTGGTTTAAGTTTCATAGTGAGTGGAGGAAAAAAGAAAGGACGCATGGAGGGAATAATTGAACAGGATGCAAGGACCTTCATTTTAAGGGCTGTCGTTAAAGCTTCAACGACTCATTCATAACATTGACATTCAAATTCCTAATCAACATTTGAACGCTGCAAAAGCTGGTATTCATGCACAGTTGCAGCTAAAGATTAAACTACACTAATAATATTAGTATTATACCATTTGTATAGTTAAATTCCAGTGGTGGCTGCATAGGACTGACTTAGGAAGACGTGTGTGATCATAACTCATTAAGTAACTCGTTCTCTTTTTTTTCGAGGGTGATGACGTCATAATATATGATGACATTCAAAGCTTCATTTGAAAAACTCAACAGAAACTTTGAATGTAAAAAAACAATCCCACACGGTGTGGCCCTGATCATTTTCCTTCAATTCCAAACAATGATATTGTACATTTTGCAAGGTGTTTGGTATTGGTCCCTCTCATTATACAATACAATAGATAAGACTAGGAACTTTATAGCTCTTAAAGTCAAAGGAGTGTCAGCACAGAGGACACAATGTGCTTTAGCAATGTTTAGCCCACCTGGAAACATGTGATTGTGGCATTCACCTCTTTGAAAATGATTTTCCTTCTATTTATTGTGGTCCCATCTCATCCGCATCACGTATCCTCCTTAAAAATATCCTCCTAAAATCTGAAACAATCTTTTTCTTAATCTTCTGTATGTTTTTACCTTTCCATGGGTCCCTCCATCCTCTGAGCCGATTTGATGCTCCTCCTTCATTTTTTTCAAAGCGGTCAGTTTTTGGGAGATCTGGATATTAAGCCGACTCCACCTTAGCTGCTCCTTGTCATCTTCCTCTTGTCCAGCCAAGCTAGGGAACAAAGGGGTTCACACAGTATTTCTGAGTCTAGGGTCTCCTATGTGAGTTGTAAAACATCAATTCCAATGACTGACACTCGGTTACCTGATCGGCTCCTCAGACGACTCCTGAGCTTGATGAGATTCTTCCAGCAAATCACTATGATGACTGGTGCTGACTTCTCTCCGCTCCTTCAGCACATTAAGAGTATCCTGGACATTGAAGAGATAATGAAAAGAGAAGAATTCGCAATTTTCTTACCATTTCTATTGTGTATTATTTGAATGCCACTTTTAGTAAACATCACATTAGACATAAATCACATTCAGGGTTATAATCAGTGTTTACGCATCACTACACATGTCAACAATTTATCATTCTCCTCATTTCAAAGCTGGATGTCACTGACATGTTTGTACATTGTAGGAAAAGTTGGAAAGTGATTTTAAAGGGCGTCTCTTTTCTTACCAGATCTTGACGTGGAGCTGTAGACGAAGACAGATGTTCATCTGCTTCCTCTATAAACCCATCAGATCCTCTTGTGGCAGTAAATGGAGTTTTAGGCCTTGCAGGAATCCGTCTTGTGTCTTCCGCTGCAGCTGCTGCCTGGAGGGACTTTGCATGAGGGTCGGTGACGAGAGTTTCGTTTTTTGGTGAACCAGGTGAGTCCAGTTTGGCAGCGCCAGCAGTAAACTCGTCTTCAGCTGCAAGACTGGCTGCAGCGATGAGTGGCTCAATTGTCACAGTTTCATGACTCAATGTCTCGCCAACAATGGAATCCATTTTTATCAATCCAGTATCAACATTTTCTGATTCAGACTCTGTTGTATGAAGCGTAGGGTTCTCAGACAAAAGCCCGGTGGTTTCAGCACTTTTAGTGCTCGTCATCACTTCAGAGGAAAACAGACCAGCCAAACTCTCCAGTGCCTGAATGACAATGAAGCTTGATTTTACAGAAAATCACCAGTCTCTGTAATAGTCAGTGAATAAAGACAAGGGCGGACTAATCTTTGGATTTAAAAATAAACCTCAAAGTTAAGAATTTTAAATACAAATGTGATAAATGACCAAAGTGCTCGACAGTCCAGCCTCTGAAACCAAAAATTGTATTTACCTTAACTTCTGATGGTAGCTTCATTTCTGCAATGTCCTCATTTTGCACATCTGAAGCACTGAGTGTTTCCTCTGGGTCCTAACACATGAACCATATCAATATACAAATGCAAATGGCATCCATTGACACACAGACATACATGACATTTTCAGTGTGTATGCGTGTGTGTGTGTGTGTGTGTGTGTGTGTGTGTGTCTGCGTGTGTGTGTGCGTGAAAGGGTTTCTGAGGAGCACCATATTTCAAGCAGCTGCTTCTGACAGCGTCAGAGTGCATTCATCGGGTAACAGGAGTGACATCCTGTTACCCTGCCTGCCTGACACAGCTTCAAATAAACATGCACAGATCTGCTCAAATCCCCCACACCACAGGAAAGAGAGGCAGTATGAAAGCTGGATATTATTAAGTGAATCGAAACACAAATAAAGAGGGAAATATAAGAGAAAAAGGAGCCCAAGAAATGTTTAGTTTCATTCCAAAACACATAGAATTAGCACTGTGTGTCTTTTTTGAAATTCCTTGCCAAGTCTCAAATGTATTATTGACTATTTGATAAGTCAAATCTAGTGTTTTTTAATAATAAAGTGTGACATTTTGAAATGAAACCGAAAATCAAGGAGGTACCCAGAAACATGCTCTCCTGGGCTTCAATTATAGATTTACCTCTGGAATACTGCTAGTTAGTGTGTCAGAGGACGACGAGTGACAACTCCTGTTTTCCTCATCCTCCTCTTCCTCTGAATTAGACAACTCAAAAGCCTCCTGCTTTTAGTGACGAGGGTGAACGATATGATGAAAAAGTATGATTAAAAAGGAAATGGACCAATACGTTTTCTTTCCAATGATGAAGGAATATTATCTGATATAAAACCTTTCCCGAATGTAATGTTCAATCAATAGGAGTTGCTTTTCAGGATGCATACCAGCACGACTCCATTAGCAGTTGTAAACTCATTTTATATGGTACATGACAAATGTCATTTTAAGTACTTTTTATAAAGTAATTCTACTGCCTTTACAGGGGCAGTTTAGCCCAAAATCAAAAATACATATTTTTCCATTTACCTGTAGTGCTATCTATCAATCTACATGGATTTGGTGTGAGGTGACTTATTTTTGGAGACATCTGCGAATAGTCCACACAGTCCCACATCTGTCTTTCAAATTATCTTTTGTGTATTCAAACTCTTTTATGCCTATACGTTTTAATTCAATAAAATGTGAGTTCAAAAAACATGCTCTGTAAAAGGAAGGTTTTCGGTTTTACTGTTTTTTCAAATGTACAGCACTTTGAGCTACAGAGTCTGTATGAAATGTGCTAAATAAAGATTAATATTGTTATTATGGCTGTCTGCCTTATCTCGAATATAATGGGATGGGACCTGGTTACTCAAGATAATACACAGACCTTGGTGTGAGCAGTTTAATGCAGGAACTATGGTTAAAAGAAAATAGTTTCTACATGAAACTGCTCACAACAAGGTCTGTGGACAAATATGAATTTTTGATTTTGTGGTCAACTGTCCCTTTAATAGGTAAAACCCTAATATATAAAAAAAAAACTTGACTTATAGAGTCTGATGAAAGGATGCAAGTTAATTTAGTGAGCACATGTTTAATTAAAAGGATTGTTAATTTTTTGGGGAAGTTTCAAAATAAACAAATTAATAAATTACTGATCTTCTCACCCAGGAAGAACCTTTTTTTTTTTAATTGCTAATGCAGTCTTAAAGTGATCTGAATGTGATTCCACAGACATCCAAAAGCTTTGCTACTGAGCTAAACTGATTGTTATGTATAGCCTGTAAAACATACAATATGCAGTTTGCCACTGTACAGTCAGACAATAATGGCATAATTCCCCAAAAAACAAACTAATAAGGGATTTTAATTGGTGTTGTTGATGATTCTACCTTATCATGATTGTGATATTTGTATTACCTGGATTGAGCATCTTTGTGGAGATCTGTCGAGCTGATGTACTTCTTCAGGACTATGAGAGACAGCGGTGACGCCAAGATCCTTAAATGTTTCTTTCTCCTCCCTAATCTTGTTCTATGTCAGTGAAAGAGACAAAGAGAAACAGAGAGACAATGTGACAAGTGACAAATGCTGATGGAAAAACATAAGAATAGCACACTTGTTCCACTAACAAAGACACAGAACAACCTGGAGTTTGTTTTGTAAAGAAACAGTAAGATACACACTTTTGGCTTTAGTTCCGTGTTGCCAACAACAAACACCCTTGATTGCTTTATTTCAGTCACAGTCATGAAATACTTTTTTTTTATCTCAACCCCCTACTGCTCTACAGTAACAGATCGAATCAATTAGTTTGTCTTTGTGCAGTGGCGTTCGGACTTCATGCAGTACCTCCAGCTGCGCTGCTTGTTGGTGGGTGAGTTGTTCCAGCTCCTCGAGCGGCTGCAGGAGCAGTCTGGCTCTGGAGAAGATCAGCAGGCTCTCCTTTGCTCCCTGTGGGAGGTGAAGCTCTCCTTTGCATCTGTCCATCTCCCCCAATGTCCTCCGCATTGACTGCACATTGGCCAGGATCACCTTCGAGTTGAAACAGAACAAGCTGATTAAGAGAACATTTTTTGTCAGATAAATAACTAACTCTGGTGACAGTCATATTGGTGCTGAAAGGATGGCAAAACAAACGAACAGAAGAAATGTTAAGTGTGATTGTTCTGTACATCTGTGCTAGACGCCTCATCATAGTTTAATGTCCAACCATGTAAAAATGTAAACAATAATTTGACACAACATTTTTTTTTTTTTTTAATTCCAGCTATGGGACACTTTTATAATGCTGGGGACCTCAAAAGAAGAAAAATGAGCAAAAATGATACAGCAGAATCAAGAAACTTAGTTGCTAGCTGGTCAAGCTACAAAAATGGTGGTTTCTATGATTTTCAACGGTTTTCACCGGATGAGTAGGGCTCTGTATGACTAGCAAAGTAACATTTAAAAAATTAGAAGCATTCATATTTGGTAGAACACTATCAACTGCTGCTTTATTTTAGTGGATATAGGGAGGGAAGTTGTGGGATGTATTGTTATGGATAATAAAGAACTGTATGCCTCCTTCCTCAATCAGACAATAGATCTCAGTATCACAGTTAATGCACAACCTACTTACCATTTACATAAAGATGATTCTTTAAGACAGAGTCATTTCGAACCTTGTTTCCATGGTCTATGTGTGCGGTGCTATTAAGTAGTATTATAAGTATTACAAGTGTTATAAATGCATGCAACGAATCACCTGTCGGTTGTGAAGATGCTCCATCATAGTTATGTGCGAGTCGTCCACGGAGGATAAAATCTCTCTGATCTTCGGGACATTCTTCTCCATGGTCTTCAGCTCCGCTGCTATTGACTCCACTACCTGAAATAATAAAGACGGTTTGACATGCTCCACCTGTATGGAGCTTTCTTCCCATCTCTATTCCTTTTAGTGTGGTCTTCAGTTTGATTTCACCTCAGATTCTGTAAGGCTTTCCCTCAAAACCTTACTTGGGTCCAGACCGCGAGTTGACAATTCGGTCTGATATCAGGCGACTCACAACCCTGTCCTCACTCTCAAATAGCCCCTGCTTGCACTTGGATTCTCAGTGGCATATCTCAGTGAAATATCCGGCGGCTGCCTGTGCCACTAACTAACTAGCTAACTGTGACTTGCTCTTCTGAACGGCACCGCTGTTCGTTCCCTTCTAGCACACCAACAGGAGGCTAGTGTAGCTATTATAGTAAAAGAAAAAAGTAAGGGCGGCACGCTGGTTTACAAATGAACTGTCCGTTTATGACAAAAGTGGTCAAGATATCAATATATCAGCAGATGTTGATGAACCAGATTAAAGAGTATAACCGTCCATCAGGGACGCAGGAATGATGCGAGCGCACCTGCAATGAGGCAGGGCTCATTTCATTGGGCTACACTACACCTGGCATTCTACTGGTTGGATGAATTAAACAGTGTTACTGCACAGTCTATGATTATTGCACAAAAACAATCTGAAAGCAGACGTTTCTCAGGCAAACAGAGGCAGCCTGAGAGTGAGGAGAAGGGCTGCAGCTGGAGCACAGGGGATCTGTGCAAGCAACAATATATCTGCTTGCAAGCATACAGTGTGAGCAGAAGCACAGCTAATCCAAAACGCAAACAGAGGCTATTTAAGTGCGAGGACAGGGTTTGAAGGGAAAGCATCACACAATCTGAACATGAAATCAACAAGTCATGCTCTCAATTTGGAAAATCAACTTCTTGATTAAAGACAGGAAAAAAGCTCCTTCCACCTACAAGAATGTAACTGCCAACAACACTGTCGATCAAAGGCAAGGCATTTTTTGATACTGGTTGCATTTCTCTTGAATCTATTTATGGAAAAATATATTTTGGAGTCTCTGCCATGCACACCATGTAGCCACAATATCCCTGGTTCTGGCTGGGGACTTTTGATGCGCAGTCTCTCCTGTTTGCGGTCCTACCTTCTTCTGATACATGTTTTATTAGCCCTGAATCTCAAAATGTGGTCACACTACAGAGGAACATTTGCCCAAATGGTGTTAGATCTGAGTGGCGGGAACCAATACGTAGAAGAAAAAAATAAATACTCCGGCAGTTTACTCTCACAGCCATTTGGGGTCACTAACAACCTGAAATTCCTCTCTTTAAAACTTCTTACCCCAACAGCCTGCAGGAGCTGCTCCAGCAGCTCTAGGATCTTGCATTGCATTTTCTGGACTTGTTGGTCATTCTGGTTCACCCTCTCCTCGTGGGTGCTGATGTCACACACACCAGAGATCTCATCCAGGACTGGCCTGAAGTCCTGCAGGGTATGTCTGATCCTCTGAGAGTCGTCCAGGACCAGCTGTCGTCCAGGATTTAGAATTAAATTCATCATTAACATGAAAATGCTTGCGGATACTATCATCAATATTGAATCATGTCAAACAGGGTGACTGAACGGATATGTGAGTACGAGTTGGAGATAGGAGTAGTTAGAGGCGTGTTGTGTTAAGAGTACAGAAAGCATAGATTAGTGCAATCTTAAAGATTTTCAACGTCATGCCTAAATATTCAACAAGGTGGATGTGCCGCGAGATTTCAGAACAAATCTTCTCTGGGTGAGAGACTCCATAACAAACAGAATGGATCAAGTGGAAAAGGTAAAGAAAAACGTTTTTTTTTCACTTTAGTGATCACTCCTGTTTAGAGATTTCTAAAATTGTTGTCCCCATTATTCACTTAGAAACAGAAAAATGGGAAAATAAGGTCCAGGTTCAAAAGTCACCCTTTAAATATATACATGCATGAAATCAATGACTGAACTGTTTAAAGAAATAAACAAAGCATGTGTACAGGGTGTGCAATAAATACCACGACGCCTGATGTATCATTGAAAACACATGTTCTATTAAAACTAATGCACAATACAAAACAGACGGTATATTTAGGATAAAATACATTTCAAGAAATATTTGAGTATTCAGGAAAACATAATGCGGTATCAGAAGTGTTTTTTGTTTTTGTTTGCTTGGTACTTGGTGTCTGACTGACCTGCAGGGAGTTTGTGTGATTCTGGAGGCCTCTGGCTGTTGGGAAGGAGCATGGCGCACTGAGCCATGACTGGGCCTCTTCTAACCAGCAGGTGCCTCCATACAGAATGTCTTCAAACTCCTGCAGACAGGCGGGGATCTGACAATAGAAAATACAAGGAAGCAGAATGAGCAGAAGGAAGTCACATTGATGTACATGTGATGTAGTGCATTTTCAAGATACACAAGTCAACCGATGGTTCCTGTTCCCCCAATACATTGTGAATATAACATAGCATGCCTGACCTTGCTGAGGAAGGCGGTGCGTTGCTCGGTCATCTGCGCTGCGTTTTGGTAAAGCTGCAGTGGTTGGTTGAGTTGGTCCATAAGTAGGTGGGCTTGATCAGGATGCTCCTCTGCAAGATCCTGCACCTCGCTTTCCAGCAGCATCAAGCGGCCGTGCCATGCGTCCAGCTCATCCCACACGTGCTGGAGGACAACAAATGTAAAGTATGTAGGGGCATTGAAGCGACACTGTAATCCTGGATTGTCATCAGCTCTTAGGAAGCAGTGGCTGTTTCAGTTGATTTGTTCCCATCGTCAGAAGTGAGCAGACATGGTTTAGTTGTGTTATACTTTTTACTGGAAACTGATATTTTAGACACTAATAATCTGCCTTTTTGTGTTATTACTCAGTTTTTTTACAAGCTTGCTACACTTTAGTTTTTTCTTATAGCCTGCAACATTTGCATATTAGCTAACATAGCTAGTAAAGGATAACTCCCACCTTGAGCACATTTTGAGCTGCATTGATCGTTGGACTCCTTTGCTCCAGTAACACTTTCACTTTCTCCAGACCAGAACACAACTCTGCCACTTGACTAGCCAGCTTCCGAACTGGGTTACTCTTCTCCGTGAGCTGTAGAATGACCACACACACATTTAGAAAAATACAAGAGGTTTTAATAGGTGACAGGTCATGAGACATTAAGGATGGATTCCTGTTTGCAATTACCTTCTCCTCTTCTCTTTGTAGAGACAGCTGAACTTGTATCTCAGGGTACCGGCTCTGCACGCCGTCCATCATACTCTTGAATTTGGCTTTCTGGGAGGACAAAAAATCCTTCCTGAGCTCCTGTCAGTGTAGAAATCCACAAGAATAAAATCAGGACAGGAAATATGAAAGAGAGAGAGACTGCAAGATAAGGTCAAAGGTTTAGCTCTAAATGAATTCTTTCCAAATTAGTTTAACTTATTTTCAAATTAAAGGTTCAACGTAAGCTTGCAGCAGCGCCTCGCAAATTTATTCAGGCAGTAAACCATTTACTGTACTGCTGATTTCTCACATATTTAGACAGTTTAGACCGTCGTCGACCTGAAAAGACCATTTACAGTCTTTACTCTAATTATTGAAGCTACACGTGGTCTGCAGCTGCAGAGAACGCAATTTATATTTCTCACTGACGCTGTGAAGGACTTCTAAGCAGATCCTGACACTAAAAGAAACATATCCTATACATAACATTATTTTTATTATTATACCTTAAGACGCTCTTGAGTTTTTCTCTGTAGTTATTCTGTTCAAGTATAAATGTCATATGTTTTTCTTTTCTAAATGTCGCTTCAAATGCCTTCTTGCACAATTTTCATGCTTGGACTACTAGACATAAAAGAGGAGCCTGACCTGTTGTTTGCATGGATTTGAACAGGCTTCCAGTGAGGGAAGAAGGGTGAACATGTGTTCCTCCACCTCTGCTATCTCCACTTGGACTTGCTGTCTGTCTTTCTCCTCTGCCTGCGCTGCAGCTACCACCAGCAGGTTTCTCTCTTTCAAGCTGTGGAGAACAGTATCATCTCAGCATCTCTGACATTAATGAGTAATCACTTCGCACAAGTATATCAAACAAACCCCACCTCCTGACATTCTCTTGGATCTTCACTAGTGTTTTGGCAACAGGTCCAGGGCTCATGGGCTCCTGGGAACCAGATAAGCTCAGGGCGTGCTCCAGTCGCTGCTCCAGGGAGGCTAAGACCTGCTGCTCCTGCTCCAGCCAAGCCTGGTGCATCTCAGCCTGAGCCAGAAGCTCCAGCGGTTCCTCTTGAGTGAAGCTCACAGTGGAGGAGTCGGGAACCTCAGACTGAAGACTGGCCAAAAAGCTGCAACACTGCTCCATCTAAAGAGAACGGAATGTAACACTCAAAATAGCTCTATATTACTTTTTAACGCATCAGTTCTGTAAGCTTGCACACATTTGCAAGCCAGACAACAGTACTACAGAAACAAATGTGTTAATTTTGCATTACTTTATACATGTTATTGTACATTAGGTCATGTTAAGATGCAAAAGCTGCAAAAGGATTTGTTGTTGGTAAAACTCACACTTGTAGTGATGTCCTTCCATTCCTCTCCTCTATGTTCTGTGTGTGCCATAAGGAGGCAGAGACCTCGGCGTAATGATACCCAGCGCCTCCAGAGGGCGCCCAGCTCCCCGTCCTTCCCAATCCCACAGCCCTGCACCGGACATCCAGCTCTCAGTTCTTCTAGCTTACCTGCAAGGCTGTGAAGACCTTCCATCAGGAGCTTTATGCAGTGATGAAATGAAGCTCAGATTAAAGTTTGAATCAGGCAGTATTCCTCTTACAACATTGTCAGTGCATTCGTGTGATGTAATGGTATAGGTGGTGTACTGCAAAAAGGCAAAAACAAGGACTAAACGTCTACAGCCATGCTAGCGGCTCTGTGAGGCGGTACTTAGGGTAGGTGGTGCTTTGATAGGTAAATACTAATGGCAGCACATAACACACCGGAAATGAAAATGCTAACATGACGGGTTTTTTCGAAGGTAATGTTTACCATGCTAACATTTGCTAATTACATTATAAGTGTGGCTTATGATGATGGCAATGTAATTTGTTTTGCTCATCATGAAAAGTACTGTAATGTACTGTATTGGGCAAATTGATGTTTTGACTTGATGATGACACCAAATGAAAAGTGAAGGAATCAACAATCTTATTACAATCCATCTTGAGAGGGACATGAACATCAAATGACTTTGTAATCCATCCAATAATTATAGAGACAATTCACTCAAAACCAATTCATGTCGTGGTGGCACCAAAATCTTTAGGATTCATCATCTGAGCACCACGGATCTCTGCATCAAATATCATGGTAATCCATCTAAAAGTTGTTGAGATATTTCCCTCATCACCAAAGACCAACACACATTGCCATTCATAGAGCCATGTTATTAGTATCACTCAAAAGCTCACATTTGTAAATTGTCAAAATCTGTGACATAGAAGGTTCAAGTAGATCCAATACTGCTGCATCAAACCTTACCTTAGCTCTATTTTGTTGGGCAATACATTTGTCAAACGACGTCACTTGCTCTGTCGCACATTCTGAAAGCTTGGCTTCAAACCCTGAAAGACGCTGACGTATGTCTTCATGCCACTTCCTGTGGCTCTGTTGTCTTACTTCACACCTGTGAGAAACAAGTCTTTTAGGGGTTTCACTAAACAGAGAAACATAGAGAAGCACTTCAATGAGGTAAGAACAGCCAGTACCTCTGCAAGGACTCCAGCCTGAGCTGGGCTTGGGCCTCCAGTATGGCTCTTCCCACCAACAGCTGACTGAGGATGCTGATGTGCAGCTGCTCAGTCTTTGGGCCAGACAAGCAGGGTTGTTGGGGCACCAGATCCACAAGGTGGCAGGTGTGAGCCTGAAATCCATCTTCAAGAGCTGCTAGAGCCTGCTGAGTCTGTCTTTGTTCCTCAGTACAGTCCAAAAACCCTCCAGGAGCTGATAAGAACGTGGCTTCAGCATTATGTAGGAAGCCTATTGCTCCCTGAGCAGCCCACTCGTAATCTTTCAAGGATTCTCTCGCCTGGCATAAACTCTCCTGTTGGATACATGTTACATGATCGAGCACAGTTTAGAGAAACGACACACGAAAGTATGAATGGCAAAGTTTAAAAAAAAACACGAAAGTAGGCTGGATTAATCCAAACGTTAAAGCTTACCATTCGTAAATGGCACTCTTGCATGGTTGCATCCCTGAGAGAGTACAGTTCCTTGTTGTTTTTCAGGTTCATTTTTTCTTTCCGTCCCAGACCTTCTAACACCCGCATCCCCGACTCCATATGTCTCCAAATAATCCAATTCCTTGTTAGTGCAATATCTATGGCTTTTTCATCTGGATTTACTGGTTCCACTCCCTCCAGCTCCAATCTTGTTCTTTGGAAAAGCTCTATTAAGGCAAGACGTTCGGAGGAAAAATCCAGGCCTAGTAGAAGCTTGGCCTCTAGGTTTTTGATATCATCTGTGACAGAATGCTCCCAGGAGACTAAAGTTTCCACAGTGTGGTGAATCTTCTGCTTCTCCGGGTTTAGCTCAGATGGTTCCAACTCCGGAGCTATGACCTCCAACTGGTCTGCCACTTCTTGACACTGGGTCTTCACCAAAGGAAGTTCAACCAAGAGTGATTGGCATAGCAAGATCCTCTCACCCATGCTGATTGTTTTATCTTTGGCACGCTGGATTTGCTCTTTAGCAAGGTCCCTAGATTCCTCCAGTTGTCTCCTCAGGTGCAGATATTTGTCTTGCTCAACGGCACTAATACCAAGAGCTTTGCACTGGTCTTGAAGTTCCCCAATCGTGGACAGCAGGGAGCTTCGCCTTGCCTCCTGGCAGTGCTTAAGCCCTTGTACTTGACACTGATGTTCCATTAGCATGTGCTTCAAATGTGCAATGGTTGACAGGGTTTCCTGTGTTAAAGGGAACCTTTGCTGCGCCAAATCAGTGGAAATTTGTTTTAAGCTAGCCTCAATGGTCGATAACTCCTCATCGGAAGTGGTTAGCTCATGAATCAGCTCTTCCAATTCCCAGCTGGATGCTTTCTCATGAGCTAGCAACCCGACTAATTCTGTCCAAAGGCCTGACAGTCTGTTGACAAGGTAGCGGCTCTCTCCTGGACTGGACCTTACAGCTATTTCCCCGCAACTGTCAGCTATTGCATCCACCCGTTTTAGTTGACCCTCTATCTCGACTGCGGCTAATTTGTGACTTTTTAGCTCGCTCTCCAGCATTCTGACATCAGCTTTTGAAACATTGTCAACATGAGCGCAGGGGTCTCTTTCAGCATGCGTTTCTGCTAGCCAGGCATCAATGCTAGCAAGCTGGCATAACAGTTTCTCCCTCTCCTGCAGATTTTTCTTCATGGTGTCAAGGACCTGATCCAAGCTGTCAGAAATGGCTTCATACAGGTCATGTATTGTGTTTAATATTTGGTCACTTTCCTCATTTTCCATATCAGAGACTCCAGCTTTCATCTGCTCAACTTCTACTTGCATCTTGGATCTTCTAAACCAAATGTCTGTCTGAAATTTCCTCATCTCAACAATCTGAATACGGGCCTCCTCTGGGAAAAGGGCTGACTTTTTGCCAATAGAGATGTGGATTTCTGCCTGCTTGGCCCATATGATCAGGTCTTGTAATTGCTTGTTGATCTTAGCCGAAGAAATGCCGCCACAGCTGTATGTGGAAGTGTCAAGCTTGCTCTTGGTGACATTTAGCAAGGACCTAAGTTCCTTAAGACTACGATTGAGCTCATCCTTTTCTTTCTGACCCAGAGAGAAATGAACAAGAGCATCTGTCTGGGACTGTAAGTGCAGATAAAGCTGGTTGTACAGTTTTAGGTCTGTGGTCAGGCAAACAAGTTCTAAAGCGCTTTTGCTGTCATGGCTTTGAAAGTCGGATTGCCGAAGAGCGTCAAGCTTGGCTTTAAGCTGTTCGGCCTCTTTTATCAGAAGAGAGGATTGAGAGGCGGAGCTTGAGGCGTGTTGCAGAGCTCTTTTGATGCCTCCTTCTAAAAGCCTCCATTCCTCCTGGACATCTCCGAGCTGGGCAAGAAGAACACCTGAACTCTCAGCGTCGCTCAAGTGGACCGAGAATTGGCTACTTATCTGGAGGAGCCTTTCCATCATGTCTTTTTTCTGTACCATGGTTTGCAGCAGGGCGTGGAGTTTGTCAGCTTGAAGAGCACTGCTTCTCAAAGTACTTCTAGAAAAGGAATATGAGTTTATTGTTTATCAGGTACACAAATAAAGACTATTAGGTTGATCTTAACTAGAGGACAACCTCACTTTTAAATGAAAGAATTACTCACAAGCTCATCTTGTCCTTCTCCGCTGCTACAACCTCCAGGAATGCTCTGGTGATCTTTATCCGTTTGCGATACTCTTTGGCCTGATCCAGCTGTGCTGCTTTGACCTGCACTGTGGCAGAGGCATCCAGCAGTGCAGCACTCCATTGTCCTTCAACTCTTTTCAAGGCATCCAGATCACAAATCCTGGCACCACTCGTGCTTTTCATAGTAGCCACTTGCTCCTGCACACAGTGTCGGTAGTCCTACAGTAGACAGAACAGTCATCAGATAAAATGATTTGCCATTTTTGTACATTTATGTATATTTTACTTCCTTTAGAGAAAAGGTCAGTTACATCAAAAATGTAATTCCCAGCCAAGTACATTTTTATATTCAAGGAAAAGAAAAGTAAACAGAAGTGTATACCTCTGCCTCCTGCAGTTGGTTGGCCATTGCAGTGACATCGAGTTGTGCTGGTTGATAACGACATGCCAGAACATTTTCTACAGTTCGTAACAATCGAATCTGTGATTCACCAGGAGAGGACTTCAGGTACCAATTCAAATCAATGTGTGGTGTCCGCTAAGATAACAAACACAAGAATCAAAGAAAAAGCTGTTAAAACACTTTGTTATACTGGAAACATCAGAAAATATTGAAGAAATGCCTGTTGCAATTTACTACAGCCCAAGCTGATGTCTGACCAACAGTCCAACACCTTAAAAGTATTGATTTACTATCACATAAGAGAAAGAAAAACAGTAAATCCTCACATTTGAGAGTCTGGGACTAGACTATGTTTGGTATTATTGGTAAAAAAAAATGTTTTTAAATGACTGACTGTTTACTAAAGTTGCGTCAATTTCTTTCAAGCCTAGTTTGCTTGGTTTATATCTTCTAGTTTTCATCTTCCTTTGGCTTTTACATGTCGACATGAAATTATACTATATATATATATATATATACTATTATAATTATCATACTTGGCATAGAAATAAGAGTCAAACTCGGTCAGTGAGTGCAAGTCACAGACTGTATACTGAGAGTAGTTAGACCCACTAATGAACCTGCAGGAAATCATTACCTTCCTGTCAGCAGCATCATGGGAATATACACAAACATCAATCACAACGCTGCTGCTCTTATCTGGCCACTGTTGAATGCCATTCAAATTGACTTCCTCCCCTTTTTGGACACTTGACGCAATGCAGTTATGTTTAAAATCTTAAATTATGATTTTCATATCTTTGTCCGTTAAACATACTGTGCGCAATTACAGGAAACAGTGTCACAAACAATAAATACCCGACATAAAAACCTTTATTAATCATCACATATATGAAATTTGACCTCTGCTTAGAACACATCTTAAGCATTTAAGGAGTAGTGCAGCAACTAGTGCAGTTTCACTCAAGGACACTTTGAAAGCAGGAGCCGGGGATTAAAACGCATTTCTTGTGATTACAGGAAGACCCGCTCTACTGCTTGAGCCACAGCCGCCCCCTCAAATCCAAAGATTAGTTCAGAATGCAACCTTTTGTACAAACTCTAAAGTTCAGACTTTTATAAATCAGTGTTTTAACCCGCAGACACACGTTTTGCAACAAAGCAAGTCTACAGTAGATCTAACAGAGATGCAGAAAGTCATTAAAAAAAAATCAAAACCAGTTGATACTCACATTTATAATGTTACTGTTTTCCACCAAGCTCTGGATCTCAGACAAAACATCCTGCACGGTGGACTTGTGTTTGTAGTACTCCGGTGATCCACCTGTCGCCTCCCCAGCCGGCAGATCAGGTGCCGAACCCGGCGCTGTCCTCTCAGGCTCCATGCTTTCTTGGGTCTGACGCTACATACACAGGAGACAGGGGTGGTGTCACGGTTTAGCCTCCTTTTCTCCTGTGGTTGTCCACAGATAATAACAGTTTCCTGTTCTTTTCCTGCTCCACAGTGGTAAAAATGATGATGTTGCCTGTGGCCCGGCGAGTCAGTACAGTGAACACAGGAATGTGCCTGAGTAGGGAGCAGTCTGCCCTGAGGGAGAAGGACTTAGTCTATTCATCTATAAAGTGCTTCCACCCTTGCTTCTCTAAAAAAAAAACAAGTGATCTGTTATAACTTGGTTAGACAAGACAAACACCGAAACACGACATTAACTGCTAGGTTACAGGGGAGTTGCCTTGGGAAATATTTTGGCCATGACCAAGGTGTGTCTTGAAGCAGAGTGCAGGTAGAGCGGGAAGACGATTTGAAAAGGAACAGGAGGTTTCTGATCTTCTTTGGGGGAAAAAATATATATCTTCAGTCAAATATCTCTGTCTCAAAAGTGGTGTCAACATTTAAGTGCATAACCACAACACAAATATCTGTAATTCTTTTTATTTCTATTCTAAATTGTACTGTAACCGTCTCCTGGATTATGATCACTCTAATCTGTTGTTTGTACACACTTGTTTACACAACTTGTTGACTTCCCCCAGTGCAGCACACTTCAATGAATTGAATCAGCAGTCAAATTAGGGTCAGGACATTTATAGTATACAAACATTTTGGTAGATTTTAGGACACTCCTTGGAAACAAATGTCGGCCGTTTACAGCGAGAAGGAGCACTGTAATAACTCACAAACAATTACAAGTTGCCTTTGTGAGAAATTCCTCAAATTCTTTTGAGCACTGTGGCTAGTACTTATCAAAGACACATCTAATGACTGAATACATTACTTTGTTACAAGCATCCTAAGCATATAGTGTTCCCCTGATGAAAGAAATGCCAAAGAAAAGGACTAAGGTGCTACCAAAGTACTGTACTGTCAGTGTAGATAATGACCAAATTAGCAGGATGCTTAAGTGCTTATGTATTAACATGAATAATGTACTAATTAGTGTTTCTTTTCTCTGTTTCTGGCATCTAGCTCATACTGTTTTTTCCCCCTCCCTGTCAGAGAACGCAGGTACTTCTTTTGTCAGCTGCCAATATTTCTGCCTCATCATCTTTATTCTTTATTCAAGATCTGTCATGGGAGCTCCTGCACACTGAGCAGAAGGATCCTTTCTGAATTGGTGTAATTTTCCATTTTCGGTAGACATTCCTGGATGCGACGGAGGGTTTAACGGAGTATATTACTTCGTCCTGTTTTCACTTTTTAACATGCAATTTTGTGTTTTGTTGCACACTGTGTTGCATCATTTTGTTTTGCAATGTCTAATTCATTCTGTGCAATAAACAAGGCAATATGCAACATAGATTTCATCTATCTGTTACTAGAAAAATATGTTTCTTTCCACTGGATGAACGGGAAAAAGATGAATGCCAAAACTGTATGAAGGGACTTTGGCAAAAGTAGGACATTCAAATGCCAAATGGTGGGAGGAATAAAAGGAACTACGTTTTAGATACATTTAGGACTGAATTTTGAATGAAACACCTACAAAATGTCAGCAATAAACTTTCACTGAACAGCCCCTTCCTGACATGAAGGAAAGAGAAGGAAAGAAGAGCGCTTTGTAAATGTCACAGAAGACCCAGTTACATATAAGACGTTTTGGAAAGCAAGGACGTCTGGGCCTTCTGCCAGCAGGGCTAACAAACATTTGTCTGGAGAGCAGCCACCAATTATATCGCTTTTCAAAATGCACGTCTTTTTATCATGTTATATGTCAGGATCCTTTATGGGATGTCCTGGTGGCGTAGGTCTACTGGCAACTGACTATGTAATCGCAATTTGCCATTGTTTGAGTCCAGCTTGGACCTTTGTTGCACGTCCTCCTACTTTCTCTCTCTCTGCCTTCTCATTTACGGTTAGGTCTCCACTATGTGCTAATGCAGAAGGACATAATGGCACCCCGTAAAGACCAAGTTAATTCGAGCTACACTTATGTTGTTTTTGTATATTGCATAATTTGAAGTCTTCAGGAACAAGTGGAAATATCACTTTTTGGTGAAACTAGTGGTGGACATAAACAACAGGTGACAAAGGGCACAGGGAGACATGGCATTGTTTTGAGGGGTCACAATCCAAAAAACACTGGAACCACTGCATTAAAAGACAGTAAAGCAAAATTCTTAGAAAAAGAATGAGAAAAAAAGGTTGATGCAGGGAAGATGGAAAATCTGTTATTTTTAATTTGACATCTACCTGTCTCTTTTTCACCTCAGTGTCCTCCAGCGATGCAGGCACCTTCCATTCCCTTTCTTCAAATAGCGGCGTGGCTTTGACTCGTCTTTTTGGCACTTTGGAAAGTTTGGACTCCAGGCTTTCAGGGTCACTTCCTTCTCCCGTGTTTTCTCCCTCTGCCTTCTGCAACTGTCCTGCACCGGCACTCTGTGCCGTGTCAGCAACAGTCAGCTGTTTATTGTCACCAGCAGGTGTTTGTGTTGCAGTTAAGGCATCTACCTCCACAGTGCACAAGACTGAGCTCATCGTTTGCTCTTCAGCCTGACAGAAATCTGTCGTCTCCTCTCGTTTGACATCCGGAAATGTTGTTTCTGCTGCATGTGCACCAGTGAGCTGACATTCAGCAACAGGGCCACACGATTTGGAGGAAGTCAACACCTCATTATGCATGAATTCATGGCTTTCTGACTTTTCTTTGCCCAAAAATGTGGCACTTGCAGACTTTATCTTCTCCAATTCTGTACGTACTAATGCCATGGGGTTTCCTGGCAGTGAGTTCATCACTTGAGCATCATCATTTACTGCACAGCTCTTCGTATAGTGGATCTTCAAGTCTGTTCCATCTGATTCAGGGCTCGATAACGTTGTAAAGACTCCAGATTTCTTCTCAGGAATACTTGAAAATGCTGTGAGCTGTGCATCGCAAATCTTTGCCCCCTGTGAACATCTGAGTACATCTGGACTGCTGGCTCCAACATTGTCCTGTAGCTGGAACTCGGTTGTCTCCATGTCCAACACTATTGTGAACACTTTATTTGGCCTCACACTGATGTCCTCACAGTATTTCTCCTTTTCTTGAGCATCAGAAACTGTTTTAAATGTCTCAGATTGGGCTGCTAGACGTTGAGACATAATTTCAGTGGTAGAAATGGGGACATCTTCAGGCTTTGTTGCTGGGCATCTAACCAGAGGTGTGACACCTTGTGGTGAATTGATTTCATTCATATTGTCTGTGTCTTTAAGTGACAGTTTTGAGTCCTGGGTTGAGGCAGAGTCTTCCTGCAATGGTTCAGTGTTCTCTCGCCGAGCTATTAAACTCTTGTTGAGAGCAGGAAGTGAGTCTGACATTAAAGTGTTATTCCCAGATAGTGTCCTAAGCCCACTGCATAAAGGATTGCTATCAGTGTCCAATGTGCCAGTATCATCTCGGATTTCTGCGGAGGAGAATTGATTCGTTACATCTTCTTTGGTTGTTTCCAAAGTGTCTTTGGTTTTAGGTTTGTTGTCATTCTGATCGTTTTCAGAGTTGTCCTTGCTGTTTATTGCAGAAGGAGAAGCAGGAGGACACGCGGCCAGAGTTTTATCAGGTGAAGCATCACTTTCACTTCTAAACGTTTCTTCAACAACTCTGCCTGGCAAATCTTTGTCCAACTCCACTTCACAACGATATGGATTGATTTGTGAAACCTGTTAAATTGAACAAAACTATTAACCACAGAATCTCTTTATCATCATCATTATAAAAGTGTATGTTACAATTCTGAAACTCACCAGGCCTTTAGATAAGGTTTCGAGTACAGATGTGCTTTCATTTAGAGCATCTGAAGCACTTGTCTCCAGTTTCTTTGTTAATTTTGTTCCCAGACAGTTAAGAATAAGATCTCGTTCAGTGAGCACTTCACGAAGCCCTTGTTGAAGCCACAACCCCTCATCAAGAGCTGCCTACGAGAGCACAGACAGATATTTTTCAGAATTGAATTCAACAATATTACATAATTTGTCCTGTGAGCAACATGAATGTATACCCACAATGGCATGGCAATGTATCCAATAGCTGTTTAGACATTTCACTTAAAACCACACATGTTAACCTCATGGTGCAGAAGAGGAAAGGTCAGGGAATCACCAAAGGCATTAGGAAATATCATCTGGAAACCATGAATGTTTGTAAAAAGTGTTGTGACAATCAATAGATGTGGACGTAGCGATATTTCACAGGATATGTGAACATTCTGACAGGGGGTGGGGCTAGATGAAAAATCAAGGGATCATCAAAATCATTAGGATTCATCCTCTGGGCACCATGAATGTCTGTACAAAATTGAATTATAATCAATCCTAAGGTTCTTGAGATATTTCCCTTAAGAATCAAGCCCAAACCTTATCTAGTTCATATCATGGTTAGATAAGCTGAAAAAGTACATATTTTTTAAATTTCAGTATAATTACTGTACATTTACATACTAAGACCATCACTAAAAAGACTGGCAAAACAGGAATTGGAGTTATGCTTTCAGCTGTTTTTGGTAGCAGCAGACGGTGAAGCTTATGTAAAAATGAGTCACAACATGTTTATGATCTTTAGTAATGCCAAAGAACAAACCTGGACAAAATTAGCCCCATCCTCCCAGTGAGCACTGTTTATTATGTTCACCATGTTTTGGTATTAACACAAAGTGCAGGCCTAGATGGGTTTGGATGGCTTGCTCTTTTTGCATTTGTGGATGCTACCCACTTTGTTCGCCAGGATTCAAACAACAAACAACAGCATGATGGGCTGACCTAAATTGAGCATACTTAGAGTTTTTATTTTATTTCTCTAAGACTCCCAGGCTACACTGTTGTATTTCATGTGGAACGTAAAAGTAATCATATTGAGAACCAATCTTATTTTACCATGTCCTACATTTTTCTTATTGACAACGAATCCCATGAAATGGCCAAACTGCCCCCAAAAATGCAACATCTATTGCTGTTTGAATAATGTCAAGTGAAAACTAAAGTGCCAAGCTGTTTTAGGAAAGTGCTGAAAATAAACTTCAAATTTGTGACACGTTTTTACAAATTTGCATTGTCAAAAGGAATCAAAGGGGCTTGGGACTAAGAGCCACAAACATGGCTGAAAGTAGATGACATTCAGAGCATTAATATAGCAGCAAAACAATGATTTGCTATCTAAAGTTATAGTGTAGTAATGACTACATGCGCAGAGAATGAAGTCGCTCTCCCTGTGTGTTGTAATCCGAACTTCTTCGTGTTTTATTGACATAGCAGGGCCGGCCATCATCTGCACTTTCGTACATGTTAGAGCTTGTGAGCCTGCCCCACTGGTTGGCTCATGGCCGCCGCTCTGCAGACCAACAGAGTCATTGCAGCAGCGTTGCGCATACTCTCAGGTTCCCCCTCAGGTAAACACTGTTAGCTCTGTCAGCACCGTTGCTGTTGTTTTGCACTGTTAGCCCTGTGAGCACCGTTAGCTGCGAGCCGACGCCATGTTGAGAACCGGTTGGAGGCAATAGATACGCTCTGAATTATAACCTTTAAGAGACAAACAAACCCATTGTTGGCTTGAACTTCTCATGGTCCTATCTTACAAGAAAAGTTTAGATTAAGTGATTGAACACATGAGATTTAATTCTTGATGACATGTACTTCTTTGTCTTTTGTTTTTTTAAGTTTATTGCAAATAATATAAAGTTTTCTTAAGCTTGTTAGATGAATGTGCATTTTTGGTAATATTCTGGGTTTTAATAAATAGATTGATAGAATAATGTATGAATATTTTGGTGTGTTTTACCTGGCTGGGTGATGATAGTTCAGCTTGTGCTGTTTGTCTCCAATGCTGCAGCTGGTTGATGACCTGTCCCACTCTGTTAACTGTGTTTTCTGCACACGTCTGCTTCTTTTTTCGAAAAATGGAAGTGAGGCTACAGTGAGAACGAGAGAGAGAGAGAGAGAGAGAGAGAGAGAGACCAACTTCATTTTTTAGATAATTGCATTCAAAATTACTTTTCCATCAACTCCTCATTACCCAAATAATCCCGCAGTAGAGGACTGCCTTCTTACTGTGGCAAACATTTTTTTTATTTTGAAATGAAAAATGAGGTACAATACCTGTCAAGGTCTTTAGCAACTGCATCAACAGTCAAAGTGACATCTGCAGGAAGAATTTCTTTTGTACTGCTGGACTCTCCAGTCTTCTGCAGGTCGTAAACTCTTGTACCCAACTCTGTCAGCCTGGTATCACAGTCCTGAGGGAGACAAATGCTTTTTTGATGCTTCTATATTTCCCCGTTAACTTGCTGTACACTGTTATTCGGGGGGGGAAGCAACATCTTAAAGGATCTTTAAAAAATACCTGTATTGTATACCACTGCTGTTTGAGCTGACTGATATCAGGCAACACTTCAGAGTTCCCACACAGATTTTCAGCCAGGTCTTTCAGAGCCGTTTGTACACAGGTGACCTCTCCCTTCACTCGTTGAACTCTCTGGTTGCTGTTTTCTGTGAGCAGTGCCAGGATTCCTCTGATGCTACTGTCTAGTGCCCTCTTCTGGTTTTGGAGGTTGCTGACTTGCTGGGAGAGGCTGGCCTGGGCCTCGGCTGTGGAACTGGCTGTGATGGAGTCCTTGAGTGTTACAATTTGTAAAAGCTCTTTTTCTATGTCGGTTACTTCTTGTAGCAAAGCCTGGAAAGTGGAGAGAGGGACGGATGAAAAGAAACAGAAATACAATAATGGTGGCTTAACGTTGGGAAAGTCTCCATCCTCTTCATAAAAATGTCCATTTCAATGCAGAAGAAATGTGAAATAAAAAAAAAATGTATCAGAAGCTTGTTC
Organism: Pholis gunnellus; assembly: GCF_910591455.1. Taxonomy (NCBI): domain Eukaryota; kingdom Metazoa; phylum Chordata; class Actinopteri; order Perciformes; family Pholidae; genus Pholis; species Pholis gunnellus. The sequence continues at coordinate 8,196,313 of NC_136546.1, read as the reverse complement.
CTGATTCATTGGGTCAGTTTACTTCATGGACCTCACCTCCAGAGCTGGTGCATCAGTGATGAGCCCAGCTGAGCTTTCTTTCTGGGCATGACAGGCTGACATCCTTTCCTGCAGGGATGTCAATTTATGGCGGCAGTCCTGCAGTGACTGGCCAAAATGTTCCTCATTACATACACCTTCCTCCAGGCTGGAACACACTCCCTGTGGACATTTCAAGCACACCAAGCCACAGTCAGATGGCTCATAAATCATTTCCCAGGCTTATTGTGATTAAATGAATCCGGCAGCTCCTTCATCCCATCGGATCAGCCAAAGTATCCGTTCATCCACCCAACCTGTCATGTTCCAAATGTGATCATTTCTACTGATTTAAACGTAACACCACATATTATGCCATTATTTGCCTATTTATTACACTGTTAGTACTCAATAATGTTTTTTACCTCTTCATCCAATGATTTTAAGAAATTAAAAGTAATTATTTATCCATTACACCTGTTTATCCATTCATTTTTAGGTTATTATTTTACCAGTTTGACCTTTACTTTTGGCTAATTATGACAACATGCTAAATAGATTTCTAAATAGGAAAAGAACGATATGGCTTTCAGGTGTTACAGCTGTCTCAGCTGGGTGGGGAATGTGTACTATGCAGTCACAAAACTAAAACTACCATTATACTACCACTTTAAGTGTAGTATACTCGAAACCATTCATTTATTACCGTTAGCTCATGCATTCAACTTAAACTATTTCAATGTTATCCATTACTTTTAGCTAATTATTTAATTGTTCATCCATTGCCGGGTTAGTTAGTTTATGCTTTTTTTTTATTTGATAAGATACTATTCGACGTTCCATTTACCCCTTGCAACTGCAGAAGTACGCCCTGGTGTCTGCTACCCCTGCTAGGGAATTTCTGTCCAATATGAATTGCTGTTCTATATGTTCTACCTTCAGCTCATCCATGAGTGATGAACAGCGGGTCTCCAGCTCAGCCAAGGACGGATCTTTCCAGATGGTGTCGCTGGTTCGTTCGGCCATCTCCCTCCTCTGTTCAGCCAGGCTGGTAAGAGTTAATTTCAAGGATTCAGCCTCATCCTGCAGTTGACGGGCTAGATGGCAGATTTGTCTGCGCTCGGACGAGCCGGGCCAGGGGAATGAAGTAGGGAGCTGAGCAGTTCTCTGTTGCAGCTCCTCCACTCTGCAGCTGGCCTGCTGTCTTCGGTCCAGGTAGGAGGAGGTGAGGTCTGGATCAGCTTGCGGAACCCTGAAGCACCAAGAAAAACAAAGAGAGAATAACTGACCACTCAGAATTCATGCAATACTAAAACAGAGGCTTCAGAGGGGGCAGCGCTTACCACCGATAAGGGCTTACATGGATGACATGACAAACATCACAACAGCAGCATCATGTACCAAAAAGCTGTCAAGTTGAACACAAACAAAGTGGGCTGGGAGGAAGGTTATGCCAGAGAAATCAAGGTGTATTCAGTTATAAAGGGAGTGCTTTCAAGTAGGAGTTGTTTTTGGCCTCTGACAGTTTTTAATGTTAGAGAAACGAGAGAGAATGATTAGCTTTTACATTAGAAAGTGTCTGGGAGCCAAAATCTGCCTCAACAGTGTGGCCCTGTATCAGAGTCCTGCATCGTTTCAGGTATTTGTGGGTATCTATATTGGGCGACTGTGGCTAGTCGCATGTCGATGTGTCCTTGAGCAAGACACTTAACCCCAAGATTGCTCCCGTAGCTGTGCCTACGGTGTATGTATGTGATAGAATCTGAATTGTAAGTCGCTTTGGATAAAAGCGTCTGCTAAATGACTGTAACGTTATGTATCTTTTGTCCCACAAAAAAGGTGATTCATGAGTTATATTCTGTCTCAATTTCATTGTGGGTGTTGGATAACAAATAGGCCTGTAGGCGATTGAAATTAAATGATAATACTACTTTGTATGTTGGCTCACTGTCTTCTGCACCACCTGGAATACGAGAACCACTTCAATCAGGTGCGTTACTAACAGGCATGTTAACTGGAGATGTGGTGCTTAATATTATGATAATAAGCTAAAAATATTATTTAAATATTAGTTCCTTAATTACTGTCATTTTAAAATGACAGTATTAAAGTATCACATGTATGAAATGGCCAAAATTATCACTTAAAATGAGCTGCCTCAACAAATGATTTGGACAGCGCCTGGTTATTATAGGATTTGTGGTTTCGGGTCGTGTCGACAGGTCGGGTTCGGTGGCGAAACTAATTGGTCGTACAGTATGTGCGGGTGGCGGGGCGCAATGCTGGAGCGTGTGAAGATCTTGACAATCAGACCTGTGCAGAACTCTGCCCTGTATGGAAACGCTATCTTGGAGCTCCCTACCTCGCCAGCTTGAGAGAGTTTAAATGTGCAAAAGCAAGAGACTGTAAGTGTCTAGAGATATAGCATAAGGAGTACAGAGGCAACAGTCTCAGCAGGGAGGAAGTGGAACCCAAGGGAGGCAGTTTTACAGGCTCCGGCAGCACTTAGACACAGGGATTTTGTAAGGTAGGTAAAGCATAGGTGTCAGGGGTTTGGATTAATTATACCACAGCCTACTGTACGTGGAACAAAGCATCAGCGGTTGACAGGAGGAAACTGGTAGTAGAAGAATTTCAGAGGTAAAAAGAGAGCAAAAGCTGTCTCTCAGGCAAAGCAGAACTAGTGGATGAGTTGGGAAAGTGTCGAAAAAGAAAAACTTAGCTGAAGGGATGTGTGCATTATGTGCTTCCATTTCCCTCAAAATCTTAGTAAACGGATAGGTGAGGACTCAACAAGTCCTCTATGTCCAGGCATAGCTTCACTTCAGCACAATGCGTCAGGGTGTAAAACAAGCCTGTTTTATCTGGCTCCACTCACCTGTGATGAGACTGGCCTGACTGGACAAGGTCCCTCCACTGCTCCTCTGTTTTCTGAATGCTTCCCTGAATGTCCTGTTTCAGGCCATCGCCATCACACAGTCTGTGGCTCAGACGATTTCCAGTAACTCTGAGCTCTTCGAGGCGAGCCTCCCCCTCTGCCGCCATATTTGCTACAGCCTGAAATACATTTTTTTTTCTCACAGATTAGTTATTTAACACTCTACACTGCCAGCGCACCAGTCTCTCACTGCAGGGACTGAAGAGCGTGTTGTTGAACAATGGACACCCCCGTATTATACAAGTAGAAACACATGTAGATTAAAGAAACAAGAGAGCTCTGTGGCCACACCCTTGTATGACATAAAACACATCTGTCATTTTAAAACTACATGAGAACCCAGTATAAAAAACGCTTTTTATTTAAAATACTATTATAAATATTATAACATATAAGTCTATTATAACATATATACATTTTGCTGATGTAGAATGCCCACACAGGTGAGGCAGACTTAGATATGTGGAGAAACTGAGCAGCTCAGTCAGAGTGGGTGATGTTTTCTTACTCGAGCATGTTGAAGCCGCTGCTCTGCGGGACTCTGGATGCCGAGGTTTTTCCCAAGTGGAGAGTCAAGGGTTTGTCTCAGCTCTCCAACCCAGGATTGAGTGGACTTTGAAAGGGTCTGAAACACCTCGACGTCCCTGCTCAGAGAGCTCTGCTTCTCCGTGGCGCCACGCAGCACGTTGGTTTGAAAGTTGTGGTATCGTTTCAACAGTTTGCTGCTCTCCTCCAGCAGAGCGGACTGCTTCAATGTGCTGCTTCGTAAGGATGACACGAGCTGATCCACGGCTTCTGCTCTTACCCTGCGGTTACATGATTATGATTATGCTAAATTAAAAAAGTGGGATCAATTCTAAGTTGTGTCATTAATTATATCCTCAATCTACAAACTTTACAGTCTTTTGTGTGACAACAAACAGCCGTGTAGCTATGGATGAGTCAGTCGTGTACACGGAATAACAGGCTTTACAACTTCCATCATTCCTGACTCATCACAAAACCCAACATTTGAACTACTGCAGGCTGTTTAATTAAGTGTGCTATACGTTACATTTTAGTTTCTACTACTTTCTACGGTCTAACTGATCATATTTGCATCTACATCCTATCATCCTTATCACCTTTTGGAAGATGTTACTATCACTTAGTGATGATATCAACTGTAGCCCACTACAAACTAAATATACACAATATAAGAGTGCACACTGCCTGATAAGAGTCTAGACCTCCAGACCTTTGGACAAGACTTGCTGAATTCCACACAATGAATGCCAAGCTAGAAGGCATAGATCTGAAATCAGAAAACAGTTTACCTTTGTTGAAGTGCTTCCTCTTGCAGGAGACTAAGATCGTCCTCCTTTGCTGCTTTTCCCTCAACGCCTTGCAACCATTGTTCCAAGTGCTCACCTTCGCTTTGCAGCCTACAAAACACATTCAGTATGAATGCAGGCACGACACAGACTCACATGTACAGTGTGCACATTACACTGTAGCTCAAAGTGACATGGTGATAAAAGGGTTCTGCTGCAGAGTAAGGACTTCAGAAAAACAAGTTGAACTCGTCCCGCTGTCTTATTTTCATACCGTATTCCTCCATGTCTTAGTCCTTCATTGTTATCCAAAAACTATTAAAAGCACGTATATGAGCCACACCTTCGCATTGAGTGACATGTTCCTTAATTACAAAGAACATGAGCACCGTAGTTTATTTTGAGTCAAGCTCTCATACACCATCCTGCTACCGCAAATATTCAGTAACACAGATTACACCACCGTCCTCCGGATTATATAACAACTATGAGGTTTTACAGAGAGAGGAAATCCATGAACTTGCAGAGTTGTGCTCAGAGAACAACCTACTCCCCAATGTTAAATGTTTGTATGCATGCTACATGGTTAAGACGAGACATTAATCAATATTTCTGTGCATATACTTGTTACCTGTCGAGAGCCTGGATATTCCTCTGAGTCTGTTCTTCCACCTCAGAGAAGAGCTGGTGGGTGTTTCTGACTTTATCCTGCAGCCGAATCCCATCCAGACACAAACTCTGCAGGCTGTCTGGACTCACTATGGAGGCCATAACACGCAGATCCTCCAGCAGACTCTCTGCCTGCTCATCCTGCGCCTTGAGCTCAAAAAGTAGATCCTTTAGAGAAACATACGTTACGGTTAGTGTTTAGCATTCTAAAGCTTCAGCAATCAATGTCAACAGCTTCGTTGTCAGACTTTAGAGCCACTATGTGTTGACATTTTAGCTAATTATAGCTTCTCTCAGCTTATTTTGATAGTACAGTAAGTGAGCATTTAAAAAGTAAAATAAAAGTAAAAGTTTCTCAGAACACTGTAAAAGTGTGTAGTACATGTTGCGACACACAAAAACTAAATACATTTTTACCTTAAGTTTTGCAAGAACTGTTGCAATATCTGAAGCACTGAGAGTGAGAAGGGAGTCCTGAATCTTCTGGAAGGAGTTGAAGCATTCAGCCATCCTGGCAGTAATTTGTCCTTTAGTAGCCACCATCTGCCTGTAAACGTCCTCAGCTTCAGAAACAAGCTCCTTCAGCTGCTTCATCTTCTTCCTTATCTGGGTCTCCACAACCTAGAAACAAACAAAAATCAATCAAGAGAACCTTCAGATCAACTGCATCGGTCAGCAACATTTCAGCCTGAAACACTCGCATCCTCAACACAAAAGCTTCACGCCGCACCTGCAGCTCCAGAGGGGGCTCTTTGCTTTGAAGCAGGGCCTGAATCTCAGCGACTCTTCGGTGGAAATGATCCATATTCTCTTCTTGGGTCACAATCTCATTCTGGAGGCATGTAGAGGGAGATTATCATTGTTCAAAGCAACTTTAGACAGAACATTAAACTTCCAATAAGTCCAAACCTGTGTATCATTACAGAATGAAACAGAAAGGTAGTTTTACCTGCAAGGCCCTCATGTCTTCCTCTGTCTGGAAGGACGGAGACTGAGCAAATACTGCTAGTTTATTGGCGGTCCAGCTCTCTACCTCTGCTCCCAGCTGGATGATGCCATCCCACAGAGTCAGGCCAAGGCGTAGGTTTTCTAGGTGGGAATCTGTTCTTTCTGATATCTGCAAGAATTTGAGTTGCAATGAATGCAAGTACTCATCTTACAACGTACAACCAAACTCAGAATGAAACCTTAGAAAATAGACATTTTCAATGATAATGATCTACTATACGATGCTTTAGTTTACATATGGGAGCAGCAACGTATGAAACACACGGGTAAATACTATTAGCCTCGCAAATCCTGCTTTGATAACAGTATGTAAAACTTTGCATAATCTGCAAGAAAAGCAGAAAGATATCAGCTAAAAAACTATTCTTCTAAAACTGAATTACAATGAGAGGTTTGACAAACATGTTTCTTCCCTGATAGAAGCTTCTGAAAGCCCATACGTAAACCGCAGAGCAAGTACGGCAGTATGTATGCAACTTAGCAAAATAAAAAAAATGATTGCACACTTACTGAGAAAAGAATTTACAAAAAGATAACAAAGCTAAACTAAAATATTCTGTGATGCAAAAAGAAAAAAAAATAGAAATATTGTATTGGCTCATTGTAAAAGCAAACAAACAAACAAAAAAATAATTTACCGACGTAGGAATTAATAATAGTAAGTAGGAAATATTAAGCAATGTATAAAGTTTTGTGAAAAATGGCGAGTTGAAACTTTAAAGTGACTCACGTCCAGCCAGCGGTCCATGAGAGCATCCGCTTCGTCCTCAAATGGGATGGTGACGCATTCTGGGATCTGACGCAGATGAGTGTCAAGCTGCCTGCAGACACTGCGGACCTCCTCGATGCGGTCCCCGAGACCATTCAGCTCTGCTTTTGTTTCCTGGACCTGTGTAACCAAACACACACACACACACACACACACAATTTATGTAAAACACACTCAATCAAACAAATGAAGAACCAGAGCCAATGATTTACCAGTGACACACAAATGATTTGGTCTATGTTGACTGACCTTCATTAGGAAGTATACATAAAAAACAAATCTCTTCCTTAATCACCTCAATTAAACAGTGTTGTAGACGGTACCTTGGTGTGCAGTCTCTGCAGGTTGTCTTTCCCCATGTAGGAGGCTTGTTCACGGATGGTGCTTTCTGCCCTCTGCAGTGTCCCTCTCAACTCCCCACGAATGCTCTGAAACCTCTTCAGCAGCTCTGTCAGGGCATGACACTGCTCCAGCCTGTGGTCCATAACACAACACGCACATGCGTCAAACTCAATAAAGCACTCAAATTCAACATAGAAGTAAATCATAAAAAGGACTCAAACTGCTCCTTTTACCGTTCAGTTACAGCTTTTGTCGCCTCCTCCCAGGCGTCCTCTCCCTCTCTGGTTTGACTCGCATCAGGGATTCCTGATTGTGAGGATTCATCTTGTATGTGCTGCAGCTCAGCGAGGTGGCCAGCAAGATGACTTTCCAGCTCTGTCAATGCGCGTGTCCTGCAGGAGATGAAACCATCGTTAGTGTACTTGTGTCTGACCTTCTTTACCATTATTATTGTGTTTGTATACCAGTCAGGAAGTGCTGGCAAAATAAAATAATATACAATACAAAAATAGTATTTAATATAATAATTATAATTATAATAATAATAATTCTATGTTGTGGTGCAGCTTTAAAAAAACATGGCATCATTACGCATCTTGCAACAAGCAGATACAGAAATATATCTGTTGTATACATGAGATCTTCGACACAGCTTTTAAGTTAAGAGAGGAATCATGATTCATAGCGTTAATACAATGGACTGAAGTTGAATAAACACGAAGATGTATTTATTTTTGGGCCCACATCAGTGTTGTACCTGTGCTGCAGAGCAGGCAGGGTGGGCTCCTGTAACCTCAGCAGCTCAGCTGCTTCCCTTATCTCCTTCAGAGTGCCTAACAAGGCGACTCTCCTCTGGACAAAACTCTCCTTCTCGTCTTCCTCTTTCTTAACCTGGCTGCTTCTTCTTCTTCTCTGGTCCTCAGCTTTCATTAAGACATCCCCGTCAGACTTCTGTGTTTGAGCCTTGTGCTCTTCCCCGTTTTGTGACTTTACATCATCATCATCATCATCATCTCCTTCCAGCCTGCTCCTTTTGGCCACCAACCCTACCTCCTCTTCCGTCCTACTTGGAGTGGGACACTCATGCTCCTGTGCTGCTCCCTGATGTGTTGAATCATCCCCAGTGTTTGTCTGACGTATCTCTGACATATGCTCCCTTCCCACTGGAAATAACTCCTCTTTACTCTCCCTCTTCTTGGCTCTCATCACTTCTTTCTCTACGTTCACGGCTTGCTGTGACAATGATGTCACCACATCCTGGCACACCACTGCTGCTCCATCCATGGTCAGAGTCATCCCCACTGCCTTCAAAGTGCTGTCAACACTATCAGATTGTTTTGCGGCAGTCTGCAACCTCTGCTGCATTGCTGCCTGCCAAGAGTGTGTCGCTTGCTCCCAATCCGCCTCATTTGGCTGTCTGCTGGGGTCCTGGTTTGCCAGCAGGGTTGGGATCTCAGCCCTGACATCCCTCACTGTGGTCAGGAAGTGATCCAGAGCCTGGGCGGCTGACTGAACTTTCGCCAGCCGCTGTCTGAGCTGCTCAAGATGATGGACACTGTTGTGGAAAGCCTGGCAGAGGGATGAAGGGGATGTGGCTTCAGGCCCCTGTATTTTTTCTCCAGTGCCTCGCTCTGTTGACTGTCTCATGTCAGACCGCAGTCTGTCATCCATCTCCTGGGAAATTCAAGAGGGATTGATCATTACGTTTCCATATTTGACTCTCTAAATGTAAGTGTTAATAAATGCATAGATGTACCTTTAAATCAGATACCAGTCTGGGATCAGCCAAGGTGAAGGAGGAGATGTCCACGGACTCTCGGATGATCCGGTCCAGTTTTTCTGTGATCAGTGCCATCAGATCAGCAGTATTCTCCAGAGATGTCATCCTGACAAAAAGTCAAAAATAAGTGGTTATTATCTACAGTACTAAAATATAAACTAGATAGTTAACTCCATCTGCTGATAAAGATCATGTAATATAATTGAAAGCTCCAGAACAACTAGTAAATGGACATTAAGGTGAGAAAAAGGTGTTTTCAAAGTCAAGAATAGACTTTGAAATCAATAATCCTGTTATCATCATCATCATCATCATCATCATCATCATCAGCATCATCAGCATCATCATCATCATCATGACTGATCTGAGAGGTGCACAGTACCTGCTCTGGAGGCACATTTGTTGTTCTCTCCACTGCTGAGTCAGCTGCTCCCAGTCTCCTTCCATGTCACCCTTATCTTCCCTGGTCATCAGATGGGAACACGGGGGCTGCTGGGTATACTGGCGCTCATACTCAAACCATAGAGCCTCTGTCTCCTGTTTTAAAGTCTGTTGAGGAGAAACATATTAACAAAGCACTCAAAGTAACAATGTCATATGGTGCAGTTTGAAAAATTGCTCAGCAGTTTGTTTTTAGATTGTGGAAGAGCACCAAGATGCAGAGAAGCACACGTGATAAGCAGCTTTATGAGTATGATTTGAAAATGTGAAATTCTAATGGTACCAAACAACTGCTGAATATGATTATGAAGTGGTGCTTTAACTTGCCTGCAGTTGCTTCTTTTGGTTCTGCAGGGTGGAGATGGTGACAGGGTCTGAAATAAACTCCTCCAAATGCTGCTTGTTCTTCTGGAGCTGAAACTGAAATATCAAGCAGGACTTTCTGTACCTGCAGGGAAAGATTTACACATTGTTTCAATATGACACTGAAAGGCTGCGTGGGAACAAAATCTGTGACATCAACTTCATCTCACTTGTGTCTATGTTGTTGGTAACTGTGTTGTTAACTTTAGGTGATACAGGCAATAAAACACTGTAAATTCACAATAAATTGTAAACATTTGTTGAAAAGATTTAGAAATGATTGATTCATATTTCAGATTGTGTTCTATTGCGCTAATCGGTCAGGTCTCACTCTACTCCACATGCTGAATGTCCTCCAAACAACACAAATGTAAGAACGGAGAAATCAACACATACCTTTCCAGTACTTCCTGTTCGGAGGAGTGCTCTTCCTGTGGGGGGGCGGCTGACCCTGGGATGACGGTCCACTCTGCCTCCTGCTTGGTCTCCACAGTGTTACCCCGGACAACCACCTAGAGTTGCATAGAAACAGTCCAGTGAAGACAAGAGGAAGCGATGGAACAGCGAGCAAAGCTATCCAATTACTGAGGATTAGTGCCCTGCAGCTGGTGCCGTGTCTTGCACAGATCAGTCGCAGCCAATGATACGACTGAGCTTTTTTCTGACCAGGAAGACTTAAGGAAAGGCAACTTTAAATGCAATGTATAAAGTAAATAAGATGAATTCAGTTTAATTAACATATGCAGCATATGCACTCTAACCATTAGTCACATCATAGCATTGTTTTTTTAACTTTGTGTTAACATTTTGCTGGAATGGTTACAGAAAAACCTCATTTCAAATTCAAATATCAAAGATCCACAGACACAATTTTGAAAAAAATAATAAACTTTTTTTTGTAGGGAGGTTCTGGTTTGCAAATATGGACCAAAGCAAGAGGTGAAAAGTAACATACTCATTCATTTAAAAGGCAGAATGAGTAGGGTTATTCCTTAAAAACAATGTATAGACGCATACAAAAATAATCCCTTTCAATCATCACTTATGTAGTGATCAGGTGCCAGATCAAGAGCGCATCCAAGAGGACGCGATGAAAATGGTGGACACATCTCCTAAATAACGCAAATACAACACGGCAAAACGCCAAGCGGACAAAGCTCATTCCAAAACGAGAGCGAATCTGGGGTTGGCTTTCACCCGCCGACAAGCACATTAAACACAGCCGCGGTCAGGGATCGTACACTTCTGGTGTCATTGAGCCGGGGAGGAGGGGCCTACTATGAATGTTGGATATAAAAACCGCAAACCCGACTCTCCCTGTCTTTAACTCTTCTATTTGTTTTGCATTCCTCAGTGTCAGCATCCCGAAGAAGACACAATGTGGAGGAACATGGAGGTCTAGGATTTCAAATAAAGAGTGATGAGTGTTATTTCTATGATGTAAGTCATGTGACTTATTAGTTTGTTTTCAACGGAGAGCATTTTAGCATGCCACATTACCGCCTGACTGGCCCAAATTATGATCCGTGAGCTGTCCAGTACAGAAACTGCTGGACAATGATAATTACATATGAAATTCAAAACACTAAAATTAAATTTCAAAATGTTTTTAATGCTAAATCAAAGTGAGTGTGTACTACATCTAAAGGAAGGTTGACTGAAAGCACCTCTATTAAGACCAGACTCTCAAAAGTAGCTGTTTATCTTACTGTTACTTCACTTTGCAACTAAATATGAAATAAAAATGAAAATAGTTGTTTCTGGGAGCCCACAGAGCTGAGTAGATGACATCCATGTAAAAGCCCTCATGAGCCCTCCTCCTACCTGTATGTGGGCTTGGGTTTGCTGGTTGCTCTCTGTGATGTGCAGTAGACGAGCTTTCAGCAACTGCTCTTTGGTCAGAAGTGAGGGCTTGAGTTCTTTCGCCGACCCGCAGCCTGCACGTTGTGTCGGGTCGTCCTCGTTCTCCGTCGGGACATCCTGAGATGGCGGATGGATGACCTCACCGCACACAGGTGAGAGGTCTTGTTGTGGTCTGTCCACGCTTTGTTTCTGTGGGAGATCGTTGCTCTGCTGTGTGTCGGCCGACACGCCAGTCGCTCTCAGCGGGGTGTTTCCCCGGAGCTGCCGTCCCCTGCTGAGTTTAAAAACAAAAAAAAGGTTTATCGGGGGGAGGGGGGGGGGGGGGGGGGGGCGGGGCCAGTCAGTCAGAAAGAATCAGTCCTCCAGGAATCTCATTAAGATTAATAGACTTGAAGGATTACAGAGGGACAATTGTTAATAAATAAGCTGTCGGCTTCAATTCAACAATGCAGTTCAACTTAAATGAAATTCACAGTTTATAGACGCTGTAAACTGAATACAATTAAAATTAAGTTTTCTTAAACTAAAACCTGACTTACTTCCTAATGTTTTATGTGCTACCTACCAATAAGTGGCTTAAACATTGGTCATATCCCACTTGTTTTTTAACTTGAACTAGACTCACATTAGAAATATGAACGGAAATGTATGTTTAAATGTACAAAATACTTACATCATTGAGGATTAACTTTAACAGAGACTTTTCAATGATTACAAGGCCCAAGGTGCCACATGATATCAGGCAAAATATGATCTTCTCAAGCGTAGAAAGGTTTGTAAAATGATTTATTTTACAACCATTTCTTCGCCAACACAAATATGTATCATGTGGTTTTCTGCAGGGTGTGTAAGGTTACTTGTTATACTTGCTGTGGTCCAGAGAATTGTGGTAAGTTGACGAATGTGTGTGATATGCAAAATAAATACTTTTTCACGGTATTGTTTTTTCAATACAGACTTTCAATAGAATTCTTTGCTTATGAATTCCCTGTTACACTTGAGATTCAATCATAACACAAATGAAAATGAATCTGCACCAGTCTGGAGGAGTGGCTTGCTTTACCTTTGCTTCAGAGCTGTTATTATTTCCTTCCTAAATGCAGTTATGTCTAATATATAATACCTCAATATGCATCTCCTTAGCATTATCTTACCAGTCAGATGGGAGCATTGTGTCACTGGGTTGTGTTTCCTGATCTTCATCTGACTCCTTCAGTTGATCTGTTGCTAGGCAGGAGGACTGCCCTGGTGTTAGTGTTGCACACAGCTCTTGGAGTGAATCAACCTCAACGGATGCAGCTCCGTCCATGACGGCCTGGAAGGAGGAATGTGAACTTCTGAGAGACTAAAATCATGCAGGCCCTCGCTTTCTCATCTTTTCCCCCGAAATCATTCCGGTCACCATGCGGCGCAGTCAGATGTTAATGCCATGTTATGGAGTTAGGACAAATACCTGTTGCTGTCGCAAAGAGTCAGTCTGGTCATTGGCTTCGTGCAGAGCGTTAGTTTGCGTTTCACATTGCACAACAGAAGACGAATGCTTTCCCTCTCTGATATTAGACCACAAGATGGGAACAAAAGCGGCCATTTCTCTGCGTACATCCTGAGTGCACAAACAAGGCCTGGTTATAATGGTATATCACAGCTGTTAAGGCTAAAGTTAACCAGCATACTACTGAATTAATTGGGCTCTTTTGTTATGAATGCGTGTTACAGGATAACCCCAAAAAAGTAAGATATTGTAAGTAAAACAGTTTTAGGATCAATATCACTCTCATTTCTACTGGATGTATAACAGCCTACTGTATACAAAACCCCGTCATACCTCCCACTGCTTTCTGACAGAGTCTGAGAGGAGCATCAAGTCCTGGAGTTGGGGCCCAGTACAAAAGGCCCCAAAACCCTCCACGGCACCCAGGAACTCATCGAGGATGGCAGGCTGGAGAATCTTTAAAGCTCTCTGCACAGAAAGACATAAGGCTCGACAAACATACACACACAAAACTGGAAGCTTTGCAAAGCATAACACCACCAGACCTTTGAAGATTTTGTCCTAATTCTGAGATTTTGTTTTGAGTTTCCAAGGTCTGGATGTTGTAGCATGAAAAGCATTTGATACGTTGGAAGAAAGCTGGTTTTACAGTTACTTTGAATGTCTCACACGTATTTGCAGGCGCAAAAGTGGATTTTTGTCAAATTCAATGAAAAATCTGAAAGTAAAGACTTTGAAGTAGGAATAGTTTTTTAATTAAAGTAAATCACGATTTGAATAAATCATTTCAGAGCTTACACTTCTTTCAACATTTAGGATTAGTAATGTCCATATTCTCCATCATTCACACTTTACAACTGTACCTGTTTCCTCTTGGCCTGCGACTCTGAAATCTCTTTGCCTCCGAATAACTTGATGGCTTGCTGGATGCGTCCTTGCAGACGAAACCTGGCCTTCTCCAGTCTGCTCCTCGCCATTGACTGGGCTTTTGAATGAACTTCACTGCGGACCATAACCGGTGGCTGTGGAGATGTTTTAGCACTCTGCACAGTGTTTGGCTGCCCTCTTATTCTAGACATTGATAAACGAGCTGGTGAGGGAGCTGAGCTTTCCTCCTCCTCTGGGACTGGACTTTTCTGACACTTTGGTCCAACAGGAGTTTGGATCAAAGCAGGTAGAAGTTGATCATATTGACTCCGACTTGAAGCTTGAGCGTGACACTTGGAAAGTGACTGAGGCTGGATCATGGGCTCGGGTTCAGCTTCTCTTACAGTTTGAGCAAGAGGAGAGTGGATATGAGATATTGGTTCCCTCAACGACCGGGGCAGCATTTGGATTTCAACACGGGGATTAGCAATGGTGGATTCATCCTGTGTGTTCACGTGCTGGTTTTTAGGCCAAGCGTGAAGAGCTCTTGTCCTTTGTTGAGGCGAAATCTCCGGTGAAACCAGATTTGGGTCCTGGGTTAGCATAACACTCCCAATCTGGTCTACATGTTTGGTTTTGGCCACAACAAACAACCCTGCCTCTGGCTGTCTCTGTGTCTGATGGGCTGTTTTGACATGTTGCAGAAACCCAAGGGAACTAAACGTCCCAAGAATCTCCTAGAAAATGAAACAAAAAACATAAAAATACATACATGAAAATATGAGTAACTGTTGAAGAACTGAAAGCTATCATACACTGATTTATCTCACCTGGCAGTGGGAGACTGCCTCTGAGATCCTGTCCTGCGTCTCAGAGGTACTGAGGTGCTGCAGAGGAGAGGTTTTCTGTGTTCGTGCCACAAGGTCCTGCAGATCCCGCCCCTCGGTTACAACCCCGTTCTCCAGCTGCACACCTCGAGAGATCAGCACCTAGAGAGGAGTATATAGCCCACATTGCATTATCTGTACTGAACCAAACATTAGCATAGTTTTACAACTTTACAGGACACATGTATGCTTTATATTCAGAGTCTAGCACAAGTTTATGTGCATATCTGGCAACACAGTCAACTGAAATTCCGTGGGAAAACGTGTCACACTACTACAAAACCCAAAGTAATTACTGGGAAACACAATGTAAGAACACAACAACAATGAGCCCATGAGATCGAACATGAGGTCACAAGACAGTGAATTATCATTACAAACCTGGGGCCTATATCACCAAATTGTTTAACAGCATTGACCCCATTTGCTCTTGCTAATTCAGTTTCACAAATCAAAACAAACACTGTACTTAAGATCCATGAATGACCATGAAAAAGACCGGTAGGCAATTTTTGAAAGTGCACAAAGTTTTGGTTTGCTGACTTTGGCTGCAGATTCCAATGCAGAGCGTCCTCCGTGCCTTTTCTCCCTCAGGTGCTGATAACAGTCCATAGCCTCTGTGCTCCAGCGGTCCAGCTCAGCCAGACGGCCCTCCAGCCTGGACGCAGCCCGCTGCAGCTCTCCACAGGTCCTCTCTGCGTCATCAAGCATCTGTCATGCAGATACAAGAACTCAGAACTGAACCCTATCCTTTGTCATAGTACAACATGGAGAGCAGCACTATGTAAACAGATAATATATCAATAATAGATATTATGAGAATGTTGTATTTGTGACAAGGACTACAAATGCAGTGTTTCCTTTTTGTAGTGTTATACAAAAATTGGACAGCACTGGACACCAGTGCTCTGGTTTAATAAAGCTGGGAAAAAATGGGTTAAGTTAAAAACTAGAAGAAGGAACGAGGCCTGTTCACATGTATCAGTCAGTCAGAGAGTTTTTGCAGCTGGGTACCTGTGGGAGATTTTGCTGGAGGTTCTCTGTGCTGCTTGTTTGAACGTATGAGGACGGACTGAGAGATGAAAGATCCATCCCGGCCATCTTTTTACTCAGTAGCTGATAAAAAGTACAAGACAAAAAAAGAGAGTCTAGATGGGGCATGGAGAGATTTAAAATTCATTCTTATCAGCTCATCAATCAATGTATTTGTAGATTTGCCAACCTGTAGTTTCTGCCTGTTAGCCTTCAGTGGGACCGAGGCCACCTCCAGAGGCTGCCTCAGCAGCCTGCTGGCCTCCTGGGTCAGTGAATGCACCATTTGAAGGCACAGGGGACCAACACTGGGCTCAGACGATACTTCCTGAGAAAGAAATGTTCATGACTGGCAGTGTTGGAGAGATACTGGTTACAAGAACAGAGTTACGCAATTCAATTACAAAATAGATTTAATTGTAGTCAGTTACAGTTACTGAGAAAAAACATATATGTAATGACATTACAGTTGCTAATAGAAAATGTCTGTGAATTCAAACGGGTTACACTCGAATATGTTCTTTTTGGGAAAAAGGTTATATGTAGAATACAACGTTCATGCTAAAGCTCTGTTCCAATCTTAATTCAAATTAAATGTCTTGTATATAATGATATTGAAGACATTTTAATAAAAGTTTGTCAGTGTTGATACTGGTGGGGTTTACACTGCCTGGTTTAAGTGTTCTGTTTTTAAGACTTTCAAGCTTTATTGCCCACTTTTAAACATTACGTTAGAAAAGTAATCAAATGTAACAAGTTACATTACTTTGGTGAAGTAATTAAAAACGTTACATTACTTATTACATGTTTAACAGGGTAACTAGTAACACCGATGACAAGCAACCATTATTTATGTGTATGTGTATAATAAGTGCTGATCCTAACAATTTGAGATTCATTTAGTAAATCACAAACATTGAAAATCCTTTGTTTTAATTAGATTTCAACTGTACCTTCATGCACAGTTTGCGCCTGTGTGAAGAGAACAGTGAGAACATGCATACTTACAAACTTTGTCCTCTTCATGCATTCAGCCCACTTCATGTTGACGCTGCGGAGTTGCTCGTTCAGAGCGAGGCTGGTTGACGATTCTGCCACTTCGATGAGCACGTTCCCCGCCTCGTTCAACTTGGCCTGACATGTCGTCCACTCGCTCATGTCCTGCGGTAACCACACCACAATCACAATTGGCTATTGCAGCTTGCAAACACCGGACTTCCTAGTGAGAGTCATAAAGCAATCCTTTCGAGTTATTCATTGACAGAATTCCAGACAAGAGGTTACCTGTGTCCCCGCAGGAGGAGGCTGGGCGTGTGAAAGTGTCTCCTGTGCCAGCCATGTCTGTAGAGCAGTAAGGCACTTGTTGTAAGCTTCCCAAGCAGACACCGCTCGCTCCATCGTCCCTCTCACAGCCGCCACAGCCTGTGTGACCAGCTCAGCTTCACCTTCTGCTTCCTTCACTTGACGGGTAACGAGCTGGGAATCCTCACCTGAGTGGGGAGTGAAGAGTGTGTGTGGAGGTCAGGTCTCAAAGTCTTCGCTACATATCAAAGATTAAGCTAAGGTGTTATGCTCAGAGACTTATCTCATACCTAGTGCTGCCTTACTGGTGTAAGTATTCGCCTTCTCCTTCAGGTTTTGGAGAGCGTCCATCAGAATTAAAAGCAGCCCATGGCGCTCCACCGTTTCCTAGCCGACAAACCAACAGAACTGATGATTGCTGGTTTTGCAGAAAGAGATTTGATTTCTTCAAACGGACATTATTTTTAACTAATTGCCAAAAGTAAATATTTTTCCCCAAGTGCTTTGAGAGTTTGATATGATGCCATTCCTCGTTATCTCGTAATAATGCGGCTCACGTTAGTATTAGTTTCTGTAACTGTGGTGTAACAAGGTTGTATGTCCTGCTCTTTCAGATACGTACGTGCCAGTCCTGCAGAAGCAGAAGCACCGTCTCCTGGGATCTGTAGGGAGCTTTCCAGGTCAAAACCTTCGCACTGATGCGGCCCAGGAGATCCAGTACAGTGTGACGGGTTTCCTGGTATTCCAACTTGATCCCTCGATACTTGGCTGTGACTCGGATATTAGTTAAGCTGTTTTCAAATACAGGTGTTAATGCATTATTTCATTATTTTATTGGAACCAAACTGCAGATAATTTAGACACAAGGGACTCAAAGATGTATGGCTTTAAAAGTCCATGTGCGCATATAGATGTTAATAAAATTCTGTAATAACAGGAGTTGAACAATTATGTCACGCACCGTCTTTTTATCTCATCAAACTTTTCAAGGGGCACGACTACGTTTCCGACGTCATCCATGTTGTGGAAGGTATCGAGGATATTGACAAAGTGGCTCATCTCCTTCATGAAAGTCTGAAAAAAAAAAAACAGCAAACAAGTTTCACGTCATGAGTCTCAAAATATTGTTATGCTCTCTGTTCATGTCCACAACTGCCTCATTCTCTCACGGTTGCTTCGGGGTTTCAGAACGCTAGACAATGCTAATTGTTTGATATTTGAGAACAGGACGGATCGAATCTGTTCTGCAGCTTCAAAATAAAAAGAACCTTTTGTGTGTCTTGTTGAGCTCTCGCTTCTTTAGCAGCATCTGCATGATCTTTCGCTCTTCCTCCCTCTTCTGTTAGCGATGCCTCCGCACGCAGCAGCCACACAGCGGCTGAGTCCAGAGGAGGAGGAAGGCTCGAGTCCAGATCTACTTTACATCTCTGCAGCTGGGGAATGACACACACACATACACATACACAACCTGGTACAAGGACAAAACCTGGTAATTGTAACGAGCGCTCTGCAAGAATTTTGCATTCATCTAGAGAGAGACGAAGGACATGAATCAGCTGGAGCCATTTCCAGACTTAAAGCAAACTAGGAGCTTGTCTGATTTTTCCTCATTAATTCCATATTGCATTACGCTAAATCCTAAATAAATAAAAAACACCACAGGATGCAGTAAGAATGGATTTACTCACCTCCTTTTCCAGACGATCCCACGCTGT
This sequence comes from Pholis gunnellus, assembly GCF_910591455.1. Classification (NCBI taxonomy): domain Eukaryota; kingdom Metazoa; phylum Chordata; class Actinopteri; order Perciformes; family Pholidae; genus Pholis; species Pholis gunnellus. The sequence continues at coordinate 8,177,514 of NC_136546.1, read as the reverse complement.
CCTGAGCGCACACTGCTCTAGGCTCAGCTCAGGGCAGCGCCTTGTGGCAGCAAGGAGGGTCATCACTGGTCTCCTTTGCTCAGTGAAGGAGCCAGCGAGGTTCTGAAACACCTGACGAGCGAAAACAAAGTCAAACTTATGATCGCTGCACGAGAATGCAAAAATAATACACACCAAGGAATGTTTTCTTCTTTCAGCTCTCGACCTTTGTGCTTACATGGTATTTGTCTGCATAGCTTGACTTCTCTGTAGCCGTCCGTGCCTCTGACAGTTCCTGGCAGGCTTGCTGCAGCCAGGAAGTCACCTCTCGTGCTCGCTCACTTGAAGAGACCTTCATTTACAAAATTTAAACTGTCAGTTCTGTGTTAACTGAGGTGAAAAAGTATTTTGGAGCTGCATAATTAGTGGGAAAACATAAGAAGTATGAACCATACTCATATAGACCTAACAGTTAACTTCACCTGTGTTTCAGCACTATAACAGCAATGATTTTTTTAACCCTGGAAACCATTTCTTTCAAATTTAGAATAGTCCTCTGCAGGAAGAGTCATGCATCGTATAACAGCTGTCAACAAAATGTGTATCATGAATGCAAATTACAGTAAGAGAGAGAAAAGATCTGAAAGCTGACAAACACTAACTGAAGGACTTCTTCGCTCGGTGTGTAGCTACCTGACGTAATGGTGAGACAGCAATTGCTGGAGTGAAGTGAGCGGGCAAGTTCACAGGCGAGAGAGAAAAGGGCTGGACCAGAGGAAACAGCTACACCACCGCCACCACAAGAGAACAAGGGAAAATAATGAACACCCCTCAGTTTCATGCAAGAGATTGTGGGTTCAAGCTTGAAAGAGGTAAGCGAAGCAGCATGAAACAGAGTGCTGGTACTATGCAGTTACTCAAGCTTAAGAGGGAAGATGCAGACGTGACTGGAAGCAATGCCGTCGTTTCTGCAGTAAAGTCTTTAGAAGGTGTAACGTCAAAGTGACGCCGCCTACCTGCAGATGGTCATCGGGTGCTGGCATGTCATTAGAGTACTGTAGAAACTGGGCCACATAAGTCATAATGGACTTCTCGTCTGGGTCTTTAACATCCACATCTGAGGTGTAGATAAACACACAGAAAGCCTTTATTGTTGTTCAGTGTATGGCAGCAACTCAACTGTCACTTTATGGTGTTTTCTTAAATGACATTCAGCACAACCAGTCTTTGTTTTTAGGTTTATATAATATATTAGGAAATACACTTTTTCTCTGTGCTTCCTTGGAGCAGTAATCGGTCCATTTGCTTAACTATTCCATTACAGCCACAGGTAATACCTTCTTTGTACAAAAATCAAGTAACACAGCTATGTCTGGGGTAAAATGGGTGAACAAAGTAACATTGCGAAATTATTCTTTAAAAAGACATCTATTTTTGTATGATTGGTATTAGTAATTTGTGAAACATTATTTAGAACTTCTCAACAATACTACTTCGTAAGCCTCACCCTGGGGCTCCAGCAGACGGGGGATGTGGAGCTCCCTCTCAGCGAGGTGAAACGCCTCCTCCAGGTTCTCCTGGTTGCTTCTTAGCTGGACCAGTGAGAGATCAGCCAGCTGTGGTCTGAGGGAACACAGGATGGCCAAGAAGGCCTCTCCGCTTCTCCAGCTCGACTTAAAGTTCTTCACACTGATGGAGCAACCAACCCTAGAGCGGAAAAAAAACAAAATACAAAAAAAGAAAGTGATACTTGAGAATAGTGGCGTCTGTGCACAAGCTCTGTAAAAGTGTGTTGTTCTTGATATGTCCTCTTTAATGAAGACCAGAATGTATGACAAACCAAAGAGGGGCTTAATTGGAACGACAGCAAACCTAGGCACATACACAGTGGATAACTCACTTTAGGCATTGGTCCCTGACCCACATGAGCAGGGCCTTCTTGGCAGATAGTCGAAAGCGTCTGTGGAGAGGCGATGTCCGGCCTGCAGGGGCCGGACTGAGTGGGACTGGGCTGCCGGACCAGGAGTCCAGGCTGGCCAGAGAGTCGAGGGAGGAATGACAGGAACTATAGGAGAGAGTGCTGGCCAACTCTTCAATCTGAAACAGAGATAGTGAGACAAAATATTGGATATCAAATTATCAGTATCTTTAAAATGGTTCCTACATATATAAAATCTGACAAAAAAAATGTACCATTGACATTCAGTATAGGCTCTGAGTCTCTGTTTCTTCTTCTTCTGTTTCTCCTCCTAAGTTAATATGTTTTTGACAGTGTATACTTACATGACAGTGGAGGATGATGGTCCATGTGAGTCCGAGGATGATGGAGGGTCGTCCGTCTATGATATCTGGGATGTTTATGTTCACCAATTTGATCTACACCAACCAACCACAACAAAGTTAATACAAACACACTGCAGATTCAGAGGCCTCGTCTGTTTTGTGGAAACTTACAGATTTCTTCTTGAGAAAGTTCAGCGCTGTCTCAATGTTGGCCCTCTGCTGGAAAACCCCTCGGCCCCGTTGTCTCTTCTGTGGAGACAAATTACAAAGTCAGCTTTATTGTGATAACAATGTTCATTTTAGCACAGTTTTGTGTGTGTGTTGTTGTTGTTTTTAAACCATCCCACGCTGGGAGGAATAACAGAATCACATTGTAGAAACTCACCATAGGTTGGCTACTCATCACCTCCAACAAGTCCAGCAGCTGTGATCCATCTCTGAGGTCAGAAAAGAGGTCTGACACATATGAGGGAGGGCATCGCTGGAAGAACGCAGAAAAATGAATCTTAATAATACATCAAAAAACAGTAAGTGTCATTGTACTGATACTGAGATAACCCACATGTATGCATAGCCTAAAGTTGTATGCTTAAAAAATACAATAAAACACATTGCCCCGCTTCACCTGCATATGTCAGCAGATGAAGGCTGTAAAGTACTGGCTGAGTGGTGGAGAGAGAAGACATGGAGGTCAGAGTAATCTTCACCCAGTGTATGTTTTAGTTGTCACATAAACTTGAGTCAACTACAGTAAAACTCAGGCTACACCCGTGGCTACTGGGCAGCTACTGGGCAGCCACAAAAGTCAGAGCCTACAATTTCTGTCTTTCATCCAAAACCTGCTGCAGTGAAACTCGAGTGATTGAAAAGTTTCTGGGTCAAAGCTTTGGGTCAAGTCACAACAGTGAACGTTGTCCTCTAGACAAACAGGAAGTAAATCCTCCTGGGTGTTGTCAGTGGACTCAGATTGGTGTAACAGGTGGCAGGTGACGAACCAGTGATTTTAGAGCTCAGTCATAAGGACATGAGGTTATGAAGAGGTGTCTGGATTCAGATTACATGCTGTCCTGCTTCACTGAACCACTATTTATACTCCAGCCCAGTCTCACAAGCAGCTCAATGTCTTTTTGCAACAAGATCCATGGAGGACTGCTTCACTGCACCTCACTGTCTGAACAATGAGTCAGCATATCTACAGCCTGCTTCATTCCATTTACAGCCTTACCACAGCATGACGTCATGTCAACACCGTCTCTCTAGGCAGACTTCTCCAAAATATTGAGTCATATTTGAATTCTGCAGGTTGAAAAGCATTCAAAACTCCCAAGCATAATACATCCACACTTGTGATCGGGTTTTGCTTGCGACATCTCCCAAATTAAAAGCAGGTTTTGGAAAATATAGACGACAAAATATCTCAAACTTTTACTGAACCGTACGTAAAAATAAAAGGTCAACCGCTAGAGTATTTAAAAGGGACATATCATGCTTACTTTCAGGTTCATACTTGTATTCTGGGTTTTTACTGGAACATGTTTTCATGCTTTAATGTTCTAAACACAGTATTTTTCTCACACTGTCTGTCTGAATATTCTGTACCTGAAGTCACACTCTGTCTGAAACGCTCTGTTTTAGCGCCTGTCTCTTTAAGTGGGTTGGTTGGCTCTCAGATACCCAAATGCATGTGCACAAGCACAATATCTCCTCTTAAAAATATTAAAAGTAAAGCCATGCAACACATGAGTAGCATATCCACCTGCAGTGTTGTGTAACATTCTCTCATCGGTCCCTTTCTGCGTCACTTCTCCAGCCTTTCTCTAACGCACTCAGTGATGTTCTCCAACTGCCATAAAGATAATCTCCAAAAGATAAATCCTATTTGACAGCTGAATGTAAACCTTTGTGTGGGATATATTTGATAAAGCACAAGGTGTTTATTTAATTAAAAATATCAGCTTATACCTGCAGCAGCTTTTTTGACTTTTACAAATATATTTCTTCATTCAAATTGGTTGTGATCTGTTTCTTGTTTTCTTCGACAAATGCAAAGAAAATGTATATTAATTTAACCTCTAAGCAAATATATCTTACCTTAGCCAGTTGAGCATTTATCCAGTTGGTGAATGTTCGTCTCTGAATCTGCTCGTGCTCCACTGTCGAGGAAACAGACAAACAAATTGTAATCTATACACATTCAGAACCACATGTATTTCCATTAGGTGGTTTCTGACGACATGTTACGAAGTACTGGATACTAAAATCCTTTTTCTCAGATATTTGATTTCTGTAACATATGAAACACATAAATATGAGTACATTTCTTTTTTTAATTATGTTTTTTTGAAGCTTGCGTGTGCTGGCATTGGCAAATAAAATGCTGCACACAGTAATTAAGTAGTAAATTGCAATCCCTGGGTTGTTTCAGTCCACTTAATATGACAGTCTACGTGTCACACAAAGCACTTCAACACACTACGGTAGATTCCTCAAAAGCAACCAGACTTTCTCTGACGTTATGCTGCTGTGAAAATGAAATGATAATCCAGAAGTCTCAGAAGAGCAGCGGGAACCCTGGTCTGAGCAGCAGGCAGGTCATGAGCTACTCACCGAAATCAGAGGGCTGGAGGACTTTCCGACCCTCCATGCTCATGACTAATGGTCAAAAAACCCATCAACATATTGGGTGAAGATTCTACTTCACCAACATATGACTGCCTTCTGCAACGGTAGATGACCCCGAGTGGCAAGCTTCCTCTTTAAGCTAAAGTAAGGCTACCGGCTGGGGTCTGGCAACAAGACGGGATGGCTTCCGAGACCGTGACAGACATAGATACTGAGGCTGACACACACAGCAAATACACACTGAGACACACTCACAGTGGTGATGAACTCCCAGACAGACTTATGCACACACACACACACACACACACACACACACACACAGTGAGGAGATTTTGGGCATACATGGTTCTGAAGAGGTACCAGACTCGATCTTAAGCTTCAGTTGCCAAAACATAAACCTTTTACTATATATAACATTATCGAGGCGTTCCTTGTTACGGTATAATGGAAGTGACAGAACGCTTAAAGACAGATGTAAGTAGTTTAGGAGATTGCCTGTTTGCCCACTTTAAGCTTTATTAGTTTCAATTATTGTCTCAAAGTATTTTACTTCTTTGATTAAAGTTGTTCCTTCCTGCAGAGCGAACATAGCCAGAATGATTACAAACAAGGCGTGGAGACTTTTTTTATGATTCAATCTGTAATAAATAGAGATTCATGAACTCACACTTGCATCAAACTCAGTGAGTCCACTGCTTGTTTAAGAGCGTGCCCAAGCAGGAAACTCCTGAGTGTTTTTAATCACTCTGTCTCCACCCAGTTCACCTGACATGCTCACTGAAAACCACAGTAAGAGGTTTCGCCACATTCATAATAACTTCCTGATTCAAGCCATTGTAAGTTGGCATCTCAGGTCAAATTATAATCATAGATCTTAACACATGTTTATAATGCAAACACAATTTAATGTTGTGAAAGTATGTTTATGGTATATATATCAGCTTTTAAATCAGTTAGGTTTTAGTTAAAGTTTCTGTGAGGAATGAAACGGGCTCAATTTATTACTAATGACTCTGTTTGACTGACATAAGTTCACAAATTCAGAGAGAAGCATTGCTCCAGTGGGACGAGGAGAGGTCAGAGGTCAGAGCATGGCAGCAGCGTTTTCCTCCTCCGGCCAGGAGCTGAGCGTCGCCTTAAATGCGTCATCGAATAAAAGTTGGAGCCACAAACGAGTTTATCGGTGTGGACCAAACAAACATTTCAGAGAATTGAAATCAAGCAAATACAGAAAGATAGATATTATGTAAGTGTTTGTAAAGATGAAGACTGGTATGTATTATTTCTGAGGGTTTATACTTTCATACCCGCCATAAGCCATAGCTTTTCTCAAATCCATCAGTGAAAATAAAGAAAGGAGTTGCAAAACCCTTAATAACATTCTGTATTTCGGGATCTGGAATGTCACGAGTGCCGTCTTCTGAGTGGGACTGAGCGTGTTAACATGCTGCTAACTAGATTTTAAACTTCAGTTTAGTCCAATATGTCCAAGATGAAATCTATACACACGTGAAATAGCAAACAAATAGCAAAATACAAAGTGTCAGTGCAAGTGTTGTGTTTTCATCCCTTTCATTTCTTTAGGTTATGAATTCACAGTGCATGTTATATGTCTCATCAGAGAGATGGAAGTCACATTGAAATAGTATCTCAACACTTCTCAAAATGTGGCCCCCACCTCAGCACATCACATGTCACAACATCGACAAAAGTATACACTGACCTTGGAGGAGCATGTGCACGTTGTCGATGTCCAATGGAATGCCTCCATCGTCTTCTTCTGCTCCGCCTGAAGCCATGAAGCCTCCAGCCACTGCACGCAACCTCAGGAAGGTCCAGGAGACATGGATTTGTAAATCGTCCACTCAAGAGAAATCCACAATGCCAAAACGGGAGAAGAAAAATTGCCACGGGTGATTACTGCAGTGTCAATGTTTCGCTTCGCTGCGTCCGCTGCCTGCTTATCCACGCCCTTACATTGCCACACACTCAGATACAAGTACACACATGCAAACACTCAAACAAAGCGCTCAATAGAGGAGGGATAACTGCTGTATGGAAAGAGCCACACTGTCATAATGTAGATATACAAAAATAGAAGGCCTGGTCACAAATCTTCTGCATACCTGTAGCAGGGCTGTAGTCACCGAAGACAGCTGTGCACACTGGATTACAATGAAGACCGGAGTAGAGTGAGTTCCATGTGCAATAAATGTCCTCAGCGGTGTCCTTTGATATTGGCACAACTCTGCGCTCTGCGTGAGGACAAACAACGCTGGAAAGTCCCGCCCTCGCTCACTGCAGGCCCATGCCTCTCCTGCAGGCGCTCATACTGACTTAGTAACCTTTGGGCTAGGAAGTAATCACATCCTCACAAATCCCAGGGAAATGCTGTTCCTTGTTATTTGTGTTTCTGGAGGCAAAAACACAACAAGTGCTTCAACTGATACCTCCCTTTTCTTTTTTTTTTGCTTGTGAGCTAGTGCAATAATAGTAACAGTTGAGAAACAAGGACACTGAGAAAGACCTTCGATTTGATGCATTAATATGAAACTGTTGCAGGTCCCTGTTACGGTTCACGCTAACGCATGACTCTGCAATATGCAGTAATTCATAAAAAACATTCAATCCTGCCTTCACTCTCTCTGTTTCCTGATGAGTTATCGCAATCTTTTAAGTATTGTCCTATTCACCAGAGGACAAACATGGTGCACCAACAGCAGAGCAAGTTCATCTTTACCCTTGAGAGCAGTGCCAGTGTTTTATTTGTTGTTTCACTATGGTGAGCGGGCCGAGCTGGTGGACAGTCTGTGTGCCACATAGCAGCTGCACCCTCACCTCAAATTCCCACCTCCGTCATGGCAGTGGCACAGGAGCCAAAGAGCAGAAAAAGACACATGATTTAATTGTTCCACTGGTAAGTCTAAAACTGTGTAGCATAACATCAGATTGGGGGGAAAGGAGCATGCCATGATAACACGTGTGTAAAAATGTGAGGCATGTAAAAGGTTATTGTAGTGTGTGTCTACTGTGTTAAGAGAACATAGATTATAAAAGCTCCAATTAAAGGAAACTGATATCAGGTTGAATTGCATGACAGTCATCAAACTCTCGCTATTTTGACTTATAAAGGCCAGAGTGTGCCAACAGAGTAATTCTACATTTTTCAGAAGTTAGTTATTGTTTACCTCAAGACATGGAGCCAATGTGCAACACTTAACGTCTGACAAATGTTCTTAAGTTGTTGTTGGACTCTAAGCCCACACTTAATGGTAACAGTTTGAATTTTCAGATGGTTGAACAATACATCCAATTTTTAACACCTTTACCTTGTATTTCTGGGGAACATATCAGATTTTCTTTCTAAGCATACTGTCAGCTTTGCTCAGTAATCAACAATAGAAGGAATCTTGAGATATTCTGAAATTAGCTTCAAACCCAGGATTCTTAGTCTAGTAATCATTATTTCACTTTTGTTTTTTAAGTGTTAACTATAATTATTGTAAGTAAGCTTTTAAGTCAGGTATAGCATTACATATACAGTATCTATTGACTGTATTCAAAATACGTTTATCAATTAATTCTGAATCGGTGAACAGCACATTATCCACAGATTTCAGATTCCATACAAAACCAAAAAACAAGATCACTCTGTTTAGCATTTATGGTAAAATCCTCAAGGTGGAGCCAAGACAGAGCCACAGGTCACCAACACGTTACTCGTGTACCTCCAGCTGGTGGCGCTGCGTACCAAAACACGTACGACATCCTACACAATATATGAGAGTAGAAGAAGAATTCACCCACGACTTTGACGTGTAGCAGCAGCGCTATTCCTGACCTTCTCACTGCAGCGTGACAAACTGAAAGGTAAGAGAAGAGTTAATACACTAATTTAACAAAGTCACTTTGGTAACAACAGAAAAGAGTGGTTGCTTTAAACTACAGCCATTTAAACTGAATTGTCTCACACGTACTTACTGTGGTGTTATGTGCAACCTGTGCAGATGTACCCAGCTAGAAGCTAGCTGGCTAGCTAGCTTCTTGCTAGTTTGCATTCTCTCTACATGTACAGCAGAGAAGACGCTTAATACGCCAGCCAGGGTCCATTCATTGATGGAAGTAGTTAGCTGGACAAGTTACATGATCGCAGTATAGACATCAGCTATTTATTTTACGTCTGCTTTTAAATATTCTCTTCTTTGCTGCAATGCTAACGATTTTGAGGTGGTACTGTTAGGACCAACAATGGCGTTAGCAAAATAAGTTACCTTCAGTTATGACATTGGACACGTAAATGAAATAACGATGTCTCTCATCACACAAACAGTAAAGAGAAGGGAAGTGAAGTTATTCGCTTCATTAACAGTTGCCTGTTTTGATCAGTGTCTCCTTGGAGTGGATAGCCGTTAGCTAGGCCTGACACAGCTGAGGGTCAGGGTAGCATTCAAGCAACCAAGTTGACTTTATGTTGAGTGACCACATTGTCTGAACGAAGGAACCCAGCTTCTAAAACGTAGCTTCAGTCAGTAGTAGTGCAGCCTGACGTATTTAAAGGATTATGTCAGAAGAAGAAGCTCTAAGGATGAAATTAAATATTTAAACTTAGTCCTGCAGTTCAGCTTAAGAGCAACAAGTCAGTAAGCTGACGCTGTGGTCTTTCTCTGTAGGTAATGCATGACACAATGTCATGCCTGCACGAAAATGAACTTGCTTTACACAAGCACTGTTTTGAAACTATGCTTGTTGCTTTTCTCCCACAGATGGCCGGACGCGTTTTTGCAAGCTGGTGGTCCAAGATGAGCCCTTACTACACCAAGGCCTACCAGGAGATGTGGGTGGGCATTGGCATCATGTCCTACCTGTACTATAAAGTTTCCTATGGAGGTGTGTTCAAGGCCTACTAATGTGTGCAACATGTTGAATGTGGAGTAATGTCGTTGGTCTAGTTGACATAAAGTTGGAGGTTTGAATAGTTTTCGATTGAAAAACAGTCAGTCTTTGTGCTTGGCGAGTTGGATGAATTTGCAAAAATCACCAATAAATATAGTCAATTTGTCTTCCAGTAATGCTGCTTAAATTTAAGTAGATGTAACTTAGATATACTTAAAATGCAGAGTGTCTTAGTGAGTAACATCTGTTGTTTCTTTCTATTCTAGGCAAGAAGGCTGTGGCGGACAGTAAGTAGCCAACCATTTTTATTTATTCATACTATGTAGTTGTAATGGGGCAATTATTATATACGGCAACACAATATACATTTGTCTACCATCAGATTTTGCTTAATCATTGGGAGCTGTCTCTAATTATCCCAGACCTCTTGGTGCACTGGCCAATCAATGAGCAGGACTGCTGTCTGGCAATATTGAGTTTGTTTCCATCAATGTGTGAGCTATTTAATAAGCTGTTTACAAAATGGAAAATAAAGATGTGTTGGGTTCAAACACAGATGTTAGAGGGATTACCTGATTTATGTTCTGGGATTCTGCAATCAGTTGTTGTGTGGAGGGAGGTTGCAGCAGTGAACATGATTTTTAAGCTGCAGGATAAAAGGTTGGATGGTTCAGATGTTGTGCAGCTACGTTTCCTCTAGATGTCACCGACACACTGACTTTACCGGCTGATTCATTTTGGGGGTTTTTTTTGGGTGCGGGGAGACTTTCACTATGGTCTGCCCATGCTTAGTTGGACAGGGTTCATTTAAGTGATTCGTATTATTAAACGTGTATGTTTTTGTTGCGCTCCTCTTCTTTTGCAGAGCCTGCCCATTGAGTGTTCCACCATGCCGACCACCCCTCCACCTGCTCTGAAATAAGGCCCAATCGTTAGTCCAGCTTCATGTTTAATTTTTTGTTAATATGGAACAAATAAAGTTGCTATCTAAAAAAAACAACTTGTATTTCATTGTTTGCTTTAACTGAGTTACTTGTGTATTGTTGTGATTATAAAATCAAATTATACAGCGATGACCGTAGACAGAAAACGACATCAACAAAATGTAATCATCAATGCTTTAAAAGAAGATCAAACAGTTTAACTACCTGCTGCAGGCCAATTATGTGTCTTGCTCAACGGTACATCCGAGGTTTAGGGTGCTACAGAATGATAGTCAATAACTATGAATCCATTTTATAATCCGTCATTGTAGCTCGTTGGTTCAGTCCAGATTACGTGCTCCTTTTTTATTTTCGGGTCTGCCATATCCAGTTGTGAGACAATGAGTGAGCCATTAATAGCCAATGAATCACCGTTTGGGATTACGTTTTAACTGACCGAACCGGCGGAATAAACCACAGCATTCTCATATGTGGTGTCGAAAAAAAGAAATCGACAGCAAATGAATCCGTTTGTGTTTACAGTTTGGTTCACTGAACTGAGAGTAAGTCGACCAGAGTCCTGCCCGGGGCCAGAAGTTTAGTGCTGCAGTGAAGAGGTGGATAAACTGATTCCACTTCCGATACAATCTGTGTGTGCCAGTGATTGCACTATATGGATATGAACAATAGTTTAAAATCATGTCAATTCTATATTTGACTCTTACTGCTTTTATCATTATCATTATTCTATTTTATCCACTGTTGCTGTTATTATTAGCAGTCATTATTTTTCAGATGTCGTATGCTGTACAGATTGTAAAGCCCTCTGAGGCAAATTTGGGCTATAAAAATAAATGTAATTGAATAGAAAAGTTGTCTTTTAGCACATGTTTAGTTAGACACCACATCTCTGTAGCATCTCATTATTTGCGTTTAAGCCAAACAAAAAAATCAACCCCGAACTGAGCTTTGGCGACTCCTAAAATATGACGTTTTTTTCTGTCTTCCGAATCTAGAAATCCTATAACTGTGCCTATTGATGACATCATACTGTAGATGCAGTAGTCTGTGCAGGATTGCTCCCGTGGGACTGAGATGAATCGATAGCTTTTGACAGAAGGGATGAGATACTGCTCCGGTGTGTGGGCATTCATGAATTTGTTCTACCGTAATGCTACATCATTAAATAAATGTCTGGCCCGAGTGTCTGGGGGAGCTGTCACGGTTACTTCCTGCTTCTAGCGCCACGGCTATCATGCCACGGTTGCCTGAATATACAAAAGTAAGTCAAAGTACATGATGGTCTTTAAGGGATTGCAACAACCAGTCACTGATGTGATGAAGTGTATTTTAATGGATTGTTTTTGCTACTAAGTCTCATTTTAATGTTGCAGTTGTCTACTTTAGACCCAGCATCAAATATGATGAGATTTGAGTAGTTCCAAGAGTCTTTTTTCTCCTTCTAAGATTGTTTCATTTGAATATTTTTAAGAGGCCTGAAGAGGGGAAAAATATCCTGTTTTTCTCCAGAAATAAGAAAATATTAGAACACATTTTAGAGCAGCAGAGGTGATTCAAATCACCTCGTGGCCCCTCAAGTTTATCGTATGACTGCATAGAAGGGTTCCAGTTCCCAGGTTGGGGAACTAATGTATCTTTTTTTAACAGATCAATGTTGGTTTTGTGTGCAAAAAGCTTAATCTGCAGGCTGAGGGATAACTGTGAAATGAATGCAAAGCGAATGCAGTGAAACCGAGGAGTAAAGTTGCACACGTACAAAAAAAAAGGGAACAAATGACTTGCATACCATCTCATTTGAACATTTGATCTTAAAATGAGCCCACAGCACGGCCAGGAAAATGTTGAGCAATCATGCCATAGACAGAAAGTCCCCTGCGTCTATCACTGCCCACCCACGCACCAGCTCACATGTGGACATAGTGGTGCAATAATTGATGGGGAAAGCGTGAAGATAGAGGGCAGCTTATCAAACAGTAAACTTGGGAAAGATAGAAAGGAAGCTTCTTGACGTCGACCCTGGATATGTGATCTCCAATTATAATGACACGCTTAATAAAAATCAAACTTCGACTGACTCTGCTATCCAGTTTCCGTGTGTGTGTGTGTGTGTGTGTGTGTGCGCGTGTGTGTGCGTGCGTGCGTTTGTGTGTGTGTGTGTGTGCAGCGCTGGACAAACGCTGACGGACAGACAGGGAGAAAGAGAGAGGGCTCGCGCACCCTCCCACCGCTCGTGCCGTGACTGCGCTCCGTCTTTCCCACATTCGAACATGGCGAAACTCTTTACCATTATACCACCACCATCACCCTCCTGCACCTCGTCGTCATCACCACCACCACTGCCACCATTATCTTCCCCATCATCATCATCATCACCATTATCTCCGGTAGCGTGATGACCCGGGAGGATGGAGAAGCTGTCGGCGAGCCTGTCGGAGATCACTTGGAGCCCGTTGGCGCTGCCGCTGGACGCGGTGGTCAGCAAGTTCCGTCTGCCCACTCTGGTCCGCCTGGCGCACGGTAAGAGACGACCGTCACCAGGGGCCTCGAGCTCCAGCGCGACCGGTGGAAACTTTTGCTACTGTTGTATTCTGATGAAGTCTAACGCGCCACCGTCGTTTCATAGCCCTGGAGTTTTTAGTAACTATATGGCTGTAATGATGATAAATAACGCTAAATATAGTTTTCCGGTCAGGAAGAGAGGGTAAACTCAAACTTTCATCGGGGGAAGTCTCTGTCAAGTGTTTTCTTTTTGAGTGTAACGACGCTGGGGTGTAAGAACAAGTGTAGCAATTTACTGAATAATCTCGACGGTGTCAAGAGTGACAGGAAACAAATATCACTTCCGGTCAAAACCTTTCAAAAATAAATACTTTAGCGTTGTTAATAAGGGGAAAAAAGCTTTTACAGATTAATTGAAAATATATATAAAGAATATGTATTATATTATAATTTTGTAATTTATCAGTAATTTAGAGGGTAACCTAAAGGAGGAATTTTAATCCAATTAAAATGTGTTTTGTCTTGTAAAGGAAAATTGGACAGATGAGTGTTACATGACTTTCTAAACATATGCTTGTAGATGTTGTCTCATTAACTTGATGTTGTTAACCATCTTTGACATCTTTACAAGTTAATGGCTGATAAATTGATACTCCACTAACCAGAATTCCTAAAAGGTGTCTCTAATAAACTGCTCACAGTATTATCGTGACGTGAGGCTGGTGATGTTCAATAAATGAACAGAGATTAGAGACACTCTCAGCTGTTATGAGACAGTAATAAACTTAATATATTAATTAGATGAGTTAATTAGATCATGCAGAGTCACTTTCATCAATAGACCTTGGATGGGCTTTGCTATTTTAGCACCACTTTTATATTTTTGCTGACGGGCTCAATAAAGATGTGGCTCAGATTTGGTTTGAATTAAAATAGCTAATGAGTGCACACATTAGTCAAATTGAGTTTTTACTGGAGTATTTATGGATTTAGACAGCATTGCTTCCAAAGCAAATTTGTGATCTTTCTCAATCAATCGTGTTTTTGTTCAACATGTGCAACATTATTGGACATTATTAATGTAGTTCGACAAAACTTTAGAGAAGCCACTACACCTTCTGGGGCACAAAGGAATATGGAATATATTGACACGTTTTACTGACTGGCCCAGCTGTGTGGGCACATTTGGTGCTCTTATTTTGAAACAAACGCCGCTCTACTTCCGTTATTATTTTGTTAAACTGTGGCTACCTTGACGCAGCTGCAGCATTTTTGTTCTCGGACACCGACTTTTCTGGTTCACACCAACCCACTGACATTCATAAGGGCGCCATTGAGTCACATTTGTGTTCGCTTTTCTACTATTTGTTGCATGTTTTTGCCGCGAACATGATTCTCCGCTTCACCACATTTGGTGTCTTTACTTTGGGAGCGGTCGATGGGTGTCATCATGGCCAAAGTTGTTCCAGTCCAGCGAGGCCTGGAAAGCCACAAAGTGTCTGTTGTGCTGCTCAAGTGCTGCTCAATTCTTTTCATATGTAAATGATGTAATCTGTCGGTGAATGTGGTGAATACTAAGGAGCAGCGACGAGGAGGAAAACCTCCAACTTTCCTTCGTCGACAAAAGCGCGCGCACCCAAAATCACGCACCTTACTTCTTTACGCGCGTGCATTGTATATAAAGAGAGAGAGAGAGAGAGAAAGAGAGAGCGAGAGCACCCGTAGGTGTTTATTAACTGCACTGTAGTTACTCCACGGATGCCTAGCTGCTTGTTTGCCCAACCAGCCAACACAGATGGTGGTTAGTTATTTACAACAGGGCATGATGTCAGCATTTCGTGCTGGTAATAGTTTTGCAGTCTACTGTTGAAGATGGGACTATTTTTGTTTGAAATATTTTGACCGTGTGGTCTGTCGCAATAGTAGCCAATACATAAAATCCACGCTCAGTACCACTCCGAAATCCACAGAATGTGCACTAATCAAACCTTAAAAAGGAAAAATGCAGATGTCACATTCATAAAAGAAATGGTATAGACCTATCAGCACTCTTAGTGTTAAATTGTCTCAGACTCTTTAATGTGGGACAGCGATTTCAGAAATGTGGGACACAGAAATGTCTACAAGGCCTAAATCACCTTCATTCGTGTAATAAAAACGTCTCAGGTTTGTTCGGATACACTTTCCTTCCCCGATTCTTTGCCTGCCTCTCTCTCCCTTCATCTGTGTCTGCTGTTAGCTCACTTTCTTATTTCTCTCCTTTTCCATTCTGAAATACATCCCCGTGATTTAACAGAGGTGCAGCCAGCCCCAATTATTGAATATAATTTATTTTTCTCCTTAAATATCTAAAATAATGCATCAGAAGACTAAAACCCTGTAAATAATCCAAATGTACACGAATGACTCAATAACCACGAGGAATACGATGGGAAAAGGTGTCCTTTTGCGATTTGGGGTGAAGTGACCCTTTAACGTGCACGAAAACCTTTGTGACACATCACCGTGTGTCCTGTGTCTGTACTCAGCCGTCTGTCATCGTGGTTGTTGGATTAAAAGGCTCGGTACAGCAGCAAGAACAAAAAAAACGTGCATCCATGGGATCGGTGTGTGAGTCTGTGAGTGTGTGTGTGATGTGATTGAATTGTACCACTGTGCTATCAGCGGAAATCAATGCTGTTGTGCTACATGATGGCTCTAGTGAAAGCTGGAGAGCTGCGTGTGTGTAGGGGTAGGTGAGTGTGTGTGTGTGTGTGTGTGTGTGTGTGAGGGGGCTGTGTAATAGTGGGTTGCCAGTTGCATAGTGGGATCCTGATGAGTAGGTTAGGGGTGGTGAACCGTCACTGATAGTGGTAATTATGGACACTGAATCCTGAATGCATGTGTGTGGGAGGAGTGTTTTCCATCGCTGAGCTAGTGTGACCATAGAAATAAGACAAAGTAAACTGTTGTTGGCCAGACTATTTGTTGATCCTAATTCCATTTCTGTGTGTGCGCTCCAGGTGAATGTGTGGAGGGTCTGTCGGAGGAGGATGTGGTGCTGTTACACTCCTGTCGTCAGTGGACCACAGTGACCGCCCACAGCTTAGAGGAGGGACACTACGTTATCGGACCCAAGATAGACATCCCTCTGCAATACCAGGGTGAGCGTGCGCAAACACACACACACACACACACACACACACACACACACTGCATTTCTACCAGAGGAGATGATACGTAGGGCGCCGGTGTCAAGGACTCTACCGGGAGCCCACAATCTTACCAGGTGAGCTAGAGGTCGCCCCAAAAAAAATGTCTTAATAGTTAGTCCAAATGTCATCTGTAACCTCAAAATGTTTCTCCGGAAATTGTCCATTTCCTCTGAGGAGGACATAAATGTCACAAAGATTGTTGTCACAGGGCCAACATTTTTTTCACTTGCTCTATTAATGTCAAATGTCTCTTTGGGAAAATAGACACAGAAGCATTAGATATTGGCAAGTGATGTCTGATGGGTTCTTATGAATAGCATGGGTTGGTCACCATGCTCTAAAGATACATTTGTGTATAAAATGATGCACCAGACAAGAGGATTTTAACAAGCTGAAAGTTACTTAAGGTGAACTAAAGGAAGAATTAACCTCGCTGCAATACAGCTAGACCCAAAACCCACATTCACACATCCAAGCAGCCGCTGTAGATGTGACCTTCCCCGTCTCCTCCTCTCCATTGACCTGTCGTCTTCCTGCTGAATGAGTCTAGTCAGTATGACCTCACTGGTGCTCAATCCACACAATCCCATAGTTCCGACTGTCCTACCGGTCACATTATTCGCTGTGTAACTGGATCCTAATGCCTCCTCTTCATTGTTTCCGCCACCGATGGAGTGCTGATGTCACTTCACACAGTGCTGCCGCCTCTCAGGCTCCTTTTCGGAAGAATGAAAGAACACTTGGGTGGGAGGAAGGGGGGTGTGTGTGTGTGTGTGGGGGGGGGGGGGGGGTGTTGAGATCATTGACATTGTAGACGTTCCAGCATTTGACATCGGAAGCGTGTGAGCGCCAATATTAGCAGTCAGCAAGCGAGAAGTAAACAGCTTTTAGGCCAACATATATCAAAGTATCACAGATGTACTGAGTAAACAGGAGCCGTCGTGGTTTTCATTACAGCAGAAGCACTTTATGTGCAATAAGGGCTGACTTAGCATAACAATGGGCAAGTGGTGTACCCAGGGTTTTTTCCTCAATGGGGTATGCCAGTAATGTAGTATTACATTAGTATTGATTATTGTAGTATTGTATAGTTAAGATTTAGCATTAATAGAGGCACATAATAAGAGACATAATAAAATAGGATGGCCAAAATTGAAGAAGCAGAGGCTGTGATGGGCTATGATCTAGTATGGGTCAAGATTTAAAAATAAAAACACTGAATCCTACATTTCCCATAATGCAACGCAACAGTGTCATTCATTAGCACCATGGTTCTTTTTTTTCCAGTTTTGAAAAGCTCTTGAGAGTAGTGATTCCCACATTTATTTTCTTATTATCATGAATAGGAAAAACAGCCATTTCGAAGTGATTTACATTTGATAAATCACAACTTCTTTCCTGTTTCTTTCCCCATCATCAGTAAAACTAACAGAATGTACGCCAGGCTTTCATATTACACTCAATGTTATGAGTAGGCTGCAATTATAAGAACATACGGACATTTAGGCTTCCTCATCAAAGGTGTACTTCAGATATGAATGTTAAATAAAAGATTTGGTTTGGCGACCCTAATAAAAATGAGCCCGTTTTTAGGATGAGTGCTCTGGATCCACACAAGATATTCAACAGCGGTTTTCACATGCAGGCTGAGTAGTGCTCACTGGGACTTTAAGTAATAACTCAATATTTGTTGACTTCCCGCCACATCACAAGAACTGCCAAGGTAGAGCACGTTGGGAATAGGTGAACTTTTGATAGCCTCTTTTTATGTCTCAAACTCTAAATCTGTTCCTGGTAAAGCTGGGCAGAGTCTGTACGGCCAAAATTCCTGCAAGATTGGTTGTCGTTTGACATTGAGTTTTATTAATTCTTGTAGTTTTCTGGCATGACTTTGCATTTCTTTCCGTTGCTGGATCAAGCCGACGTGCTCTTCAGGTGTGAAACATTTTAACAATGCGTTCCAGCAGCCAAGGAAAAGACATTTTTAAATTCATGCATACTTTCAGCACTACCTTTGTGTCTCTTTAAATGTGACAGGTGAGTTGTTTTTGAACCAGAGGCCAATCGCCAGTGATGAGCTAATGTCTGTGTGATGACTTCATACAGGAAGTCTAAATAAGCTTAGGAGGAGAGCAATATAGGTTTCCCCCTGAGGACAGACAACAGGATGCCCCCTCCTTCTCATCCTCTCTCTCTCTCTCTCTCTCTCTCTCCGTCTGTCTGTATCCTCCTCCGTCCATCAGTGAGAGAGGCACTGATGACTGAAGGGGAGAGGACAGAGAAGCTGAATGAATGGGTTTCAGGGAAGCAAGTGGCGCCACAGCCACCCTCGTAATGTGGAACTGGTGGCCAAAAGCCTCCATGTGTAGGGATTTAAAAGCCTCAGAGTGATTCCGTTTAGATTTCTTGGAGGGACATTCTTCTCACAGAGTAATAGCTTGTTAATATGTTGTTGCAGTAATCCTCTTATACGTCCAAGAGTTTCCAGGGTGGAACTGTAGTTTTGTTTGGTGTAGTGTACCACTACACCAAACATGGAGTTTCATTTGAAACTCCACTTCAGTCTTTTTTTGGGGGGGGGAGGGCTGGTGGTTTGTTGTGTTGAAAAGTAGCACTCGCCGGTACGGTTCGGTGGGTGGAAGCTCCTCATCCTGGGGGCTCTGGGTGGAGGAGAAAGAGGGGGAGAGCAAAGGGGGGGTGGGGGGGGGGGGGGGGTGCTGCAGAGGAGGATGGAGGAGTTTGGTATTCCGCTCTGCCTCTCGGACAAAAAAAAAAAGAAAACTTTCTCATGTCTATTTTCCTTCACACTCACACAAACACTCTGTGAGAAAAAGGAGAATCCTCCGAGGGTCGCAGTAGTTAAATTCCCTCCGACAAACTGGTAAATAAGGAGGAAGGATAATGTCATTGAAACAAGGATGATTTGGAGCCTATTGTGAATTCCTGAACAGGTCCTTTGGTGCAGCTTAAAGAACACAAACACAGTTACTGGATGGTTTGAGGGGATGGGCACGGGAAAGTATGTGAGTGTGTGTGCGAGTGTCTCCATGGTGATGGGTCTCTGCTCTGCGTGAGAATGGGGGTCCTTTTATTGGTTGCCATGCCAACCCCGTCGGCTGTCGATTGGCCGAGAGCTGGTGCCAGGTCATAGGTCACGGAGGTGTCTTTGTGTTCTTCCAGTCCAAACAGTGTCTCCTGCGGATGTGTTTGTAGTAGACTGCAGGGAGCCATAAAGAGAAACGAGAAACAGAACAAAAACAACTTTTCACCTCCTTTTTCCTCCCTTTCCTCCCCTCTTCTCTCCTTTTTCCTTGCCCTCATTCATTCCTTCCTTCTCATTTCCTCTCCTTTCTTCATCTTCCTCTTTCCTCTGGGCTCCCTCACCATATTCTGAACTTTCCTCCACTTCCTTTTCCAACTTACTTCCTCTTCCTCCGTCCATCTTTGTACACCTCCTCCACCTTTCTCTTCTCGTTCCCTTGTCCCGCTTCCAACCTCTCTGTAGGAAAGTTCAAGTTGTTGGATGAAGACCGGGACGTCAGGGATCCGGTCCAGTACTTTTCCAGTGTGGAGGAAGTCGCTGGAGTCTTCCCTGACCGGGTCTTTGTCATGGAGACGATCACTTTTAGTGTCAAGGTTTGAGGAACACGAGAATGTCATACTTCAAGTTCCTCCTATCATGCAAGGTCATGTTCACACGTCCATACATGTGTGTGTGCTGCAGGTGGTGTCAGGGGAGTTCAGTGAGGATAGTGAGCCCTACAGCTTCACTCTGCAGGCTGGAGATGAGCTGTCACTCATGGGGAAGGCGGAGCTTCTCTGTGCCACGCCCTCTAAGGAAAAGACGGGACTGAGCGCACTCTTGAGACGCCTAGGGAAGACTCCTCGAAGTACGTAAGGCCAAACTGTTGAGTACTGTTGAGTGACATTCTGTGGCAGCGCTGTGTGTGATGAGAAGTTTATCCCTGTGATTAAAGTGATATGGGCGATTTTGCTTTGACGCCGGTTGGTTCAGTTCAAAGATTAAAGCTGTATTTCGATATATCGTGCTCACATTACACTTCCATCCCACAAATATTCACTCTGTCTCCCGTTCTCGTGTAAGCATGCGTTTCCTGTTTCGGTTCCGTCAGACTCGCAGCTTTTGCAACTTTAACTGTGCAGCTCTGCGCATGCTCTCTACATCACACTACCAAACGTCTATTTTCTGGGTGCGGAGGAACATCATTGAACATAACACTACTGTGACCAAACCTCTACTCTGTATTCAGGTACTCTCTGACCCGTGGCTAATCCACCTCTCCGTCTCTGCCCCCTCAGGTAAAACTCCATGCCTGGTCTGCATGAACCACCGCACGAATCAGAGTGTCAGCCTGCCCTTTGGCTGCCGTGGACGCTTTTGCACGCGCTCCCCTCTGGAGCAAGGCATGCTGGGTGGGGAGCACACGGTACGCAGCATCATCGAGAGGGTTCGCCTCCCCGTCAATGTGTCCGTGCCTTCGAGACCGCCACGGAACCCCTACGACCGCCATGCGGTCCGAGAGGGCCACCGCTACAAGCTGCTCAACATCGTCAGCAAGACGGTGGTGCTCTGCATGGTGCTCCGTCGACAGGAAGTCTCCCCTTCCCACTTCCTGCTGCTGCGCTGCATGCCCCGGTTCAACGTGGCCGAGGCCTCCGTCCACACGGCAGCCCTGGAGAGCCTCCTGCTGCGACACGCGTTCGACCCAGATGCCTACTCCCGGGCTGTCAGAGAAACCCGGCCGGAGCTGGACTGTATGACAGAGGAGTGCGTGAGCCCGCGGCGCTCTCGCATGTGTGTGTCGGGTCAGGACTCCTTGGCGCCGGCACTGCAGCGCCTCTCCATGTGCGGGTATCGGGGTGGGGTTTCGGACAGCCTATCACAGCGCTGCAGGGACTCTCTTGGAGAGCGGCTTGGGGAGGGGCCAGGTGAGGAGCGGGAGTATGTGACTCCCGAGTGGACTGAGGCTGAAATGAGGACCAGTGAGGAGATCCCTTACGAGGAACTCTGGACCAATCAGAACGCGGAGGGCTTGGGGAAGGAGCCGAACCTCATCTCCTTTCATTCGTCTTCCTCATTGGATGGTTCTCTTGGTACCGTGGTGACAAGAGTGTCCACCCCGCCGCCCGTACCTCCAAAATCAGAAGCTGTGAGTTTCAGTCTTCGCCTCCTGTCCTTCTTTTCGACCTTCTGTCTCCCTCTTATCTGTCCACAGCAGCATCCGGTTGTTAAAAGTCAGGATGCCTGGTTTGAATTATTCATACATTACAGCTTTTAAAACCTCACCGGCCACATTCACACACACAAACACACACCGACTTCCTGGAAAGGAACAGTCTGTCTGCTCACAGTTCATATGAATATGAATACATATCACCAAGAAGGCAAGTACATGTGTGCTGTATGCTGGAATACAGTAGTTTAATAAAGTCTTTGGTCTTAAGAATGACCAAATACATTTTGATTTCACAATAAAAGATGGCCCTGAAGCAACAGTCTAACCATTTCTGATGATTAAAACAAAAAACAAAGATTTAGTTTCTGTATATATATATTTATATATATATTATATATATATACAATATATTTGTTTCTGCTCAGCCATGTTGGCTGTTGCTGCTATTGCCAGCTTGTCTCACATTTTGTTCAAGTAAAGCGATGCGACTTATTCTGCATTTATATCAGGAACAACGGGAGTTTAAGGTCACAATTATTTTCACTTTGTTGATTCTTCTTCATATAAATGTCAGACAAATTACAATCACAATTTCCCAGAGACCAAGATGGTATCTTGCTGCCTTGTCTCCTAAAAATGTACGTTCCCATACAACAAAACTACATTGTTATTATGTTTCGAAGGAAACGTATTTTGCCGTGTATTACGTTTGCTTTTGGTATCACAAATAAGTCCAACAGATATTCAAGATATTTCATTTTTCAATTATGTGAAACTGAGTAAAGTAGCACAAATGTTACATTTGAAATGACCTGGTAAAGTAAAATGCATCACTTCCTGTAAATATTTGTTTCCATTATGCACTGTTGGAACCAGACTTTAAGGATTTAGAACTGTACAGGTTTTCATAAACAACATGTGGTCGTAACATCACTGTGTTACATCACTTAGTGATCGTAAGGAGCAAATCTATTTACAGACTTTCTTTGTCAGATTGCTACTCTTGCACTTTTCTTAACATGTAAGTTCAGGGTTCATTCTTAACTCATATATTGTTTCATGCTTCTTATGTTCAACTGGAGGCTCTCGTGTTCCTCTATAGGATGTTATGTATGGTTTCTTATGGCGTCTGTGTTTGTAAGGGGGGAATTATCGCGCTTTGTTTTGTTTAATTCACTTTTTCTTTTAAAGTGATGGCAGCTACAGAGAGTGCGTGTGGGTGTTGATGTCTGCAATGCAGCTGGATTATACCCTGTCACACACAGCGTTCTTGATTCCCTGCTATTTAGCTTGCCAAGACACAGTTTGTGTGCGTGCGTGTGTGTGTGTGTGTGTGTGTGTGTGTGTGTGTGTTTGTGAATAGCTTGCTACTGTGTGTGAGGAAGTTTGTTTGAGGCGTAAAAGGTCACCAAGTTTGACATTTACCAAGCAGAACATCGGGACAAGCCAGCAGATACACACACACACACACACACACACACACACACACACACACACACACACACACACACACACACACACACACACACACACACACACTCCCCCAATAAGCCTCTTGAGAAGTCAAGTTTTAGGAGTTAACTTTTTTTGCTGCTGTAGCTCTCATTTTTCTGTGTGTGTTTGTGTGTAGGTGAGAGAGGAGTGTCGCTACTTGATCGCCCCTCCGGTTCCCCCTCGCTGCTCTAAAGGAGGGTCCATCTCCAGTCCGGTCCCCAGCCCTCCCGTCCCCCCTCGCTTCCCCAAAACCTCCACCTCCCCGAGACCCAACCTCTCCTTCTACTCCTCTGGACTTCAGGACAAGTAATGTTTAGTTTGTACATGAATCATTATTATTATATTATGTGGAATTATCTGAATACCTTTTTTTGGGCCTGGACACGTTTTACTTTGAAATGTCAAATTGAGCTAATGTAACCACCTAATCAAATCTCCCCAAATCTCATCTGTGTTGCTCTTTAATGCCTGATATGATATACGGAAGTTAACAGAGACAAACTTCCTCTTGAGAAATAGATTTTCTAGTGTTGTTAGATAGAGGCTACCATTGGATCCCAGGTTAACACATGACTTAGACTATAATAAATTGATAGCTACATATAGCAGCCTCACATAAGAGTTGTGTCACTGAAACGAGTTCTCCATCGAGCACTTTTATAACATCGTCGGACTCAAGCTGGACCAGAGATGTCGTCCTATTTGTGCCACACTTTATGTCAATAAACCTGCCGAGAGTTTGGTTGGAGATTCGGATGCGTAGTAGTAGTGGCAAAAATCTATTTGCTGATGGTCATGTGATATGATCGAAAGCTCCCGAGTATCTACCTAAGGGGCCTTGTGGTGGGATTATTTTATCAACTATGCTTAAATTTGTGAAATTGAAACATTTCTTAAATGTCTAATTGACCACTAAACCACATATGACTTGAACACAAATATGACTATGTTTCAAGATGTAGTTAGGACCTGCTTGGCATTGAAATATCGCAGTTTAAATACTGTTGAAATAATAGTTCATAACAAATATTTTAAAAAAGCTTCTCAACTAAATTGAGCCCAGTTTTAACCTACAGGTCAAGATTACTGTTGACCTGCAAATCACAAAATAAATGCGTACCAGGAAATGACTTATACCCGATATAATGTATACGAGTCGTGCTGACTGATACCAGAAGCTAACATCCCTTCATCATGCTTTGTCCCAGCTGCTCGCCCTCTCCAGATGCTTCCCTCTACTGTTACCCGTGTTCCTGGGCGGACTGCCCGGCCCCTAACCCTGCCAGTCCCGAGCCGGTCTCTGCCATCCCCGCAGACAACACAGCCAATCCTCAGCCAGCACAGGCAACCTGGGCCGAGCCATGGGTGGACTCCTTCACCTCCTCCGGACCTCGACTGAGGCCGCCACCTCCGCAGAGTCGGTTTGCTCCCTTCGGGGCGTTGAACCCCTTCAACCGCCAGTCCCCTTGCCCCTCACCCGAGCCCACCGCCAATCCCACGACAGATTCCTCCAGAGGAGCAGAGGGCGGTGGGACATCCGCAGGGGTCACTGAAGGACTGTCCCCGTCCCCCGACCCCACCTGGAGGCCTCCCGCTGACCTGTCCGTGCTGTCATTGGAGGAGGTGTCGGCCTGCCTGCGGTTCATCGGCCTGTCAGAGGCGGCGGTGGGCGTGTTCCAGAGGGAGCGAATCGACGGCAGCCTCCTGGTGCAGCTGACCGAGGACATCCTGTCACATGACTTCCACCTGAGCCGACTCCATGTCACCAAGATCACACAGTTCATACAGGGCTGGAGGCCCAAGATCTAACACACACACACACACACACACCTACACACATACACACGTACTGTCCTGATAATGTGCCTGTTGGCTCCTGAGCCATGCTGAATGTGCCTTCCACTGTGACCAACCGGCTGCTGAGCCCCACTGACTGAAGCTGAGACTTTGCTGAAGGAAACCGTGCCACCCTGTGGTCAAATGATAGAACTGACACTTGACTGGCTCTCGTCAGTCTCTGACAGACTGACTCCATATTCCCAGTCTGAATCACAGACTGGGACTAGTTTACTAACAAATGGCTACGACGACGGGGAGCTACATGATGAAAGTGCGCCGTTTCAATTCGTATTCGGGGCAGATAATCAACCACAATACATCGTCATGCTTCGAGACAGCTATCGGTTTTAACTTAAGCACTACGTGGGTTTGTGTGGCCTTCATGCTGTGATCCCACATACAATCTGATACGAGGAGGAAACATGCCTTCATTCCACATAAAGTATAGAGGGGTTTATTGGGATTTACAGCCTCTATTGTTGACCAGTAGGACATGTAACCACTCAGATGTAACACTGAACCTGTTCCCTGAGTCTCTTGCATAGTCTTCTTCATGTGCATTGAGCATCAGTGGCCTGTAATTGGCATAAATAACAATTCTTAGGATATAAGAAAGAGCTAGTTGTTTAAAGCTGAATGAAAAAAAAAGAGAAAATCTGGGGCACCCAATAAAGTAAGTATGTTTCTGGTACTGATCATTGATTCACTCAACAATATCTTACACTATTCTGTATGAAGGCCATTTTGTACTTTGGGACAGTGATATTTTCTATTAACATTCCCTGTTAGGGTAACACGAGATGTCCTCCTGTCTGTAGTCAGATATACAGATGTGTTGCTCAGAAATAGAGTTCTCAAAATGTACCTCAGATCACTTGTTCAGATATGCTTGATTTAGCCTTGAATAATAATAAAATGAAATTCCACTAAGTATTATGTCCACGCAGCCATTTGTTCACGTCTTTATTGCACACCACGAGAAAAAAAACCACATACTGATGGCTGCTTGAAAGTCAAGCACAAGAAACAGGAGGAAAGGCACAAAGCCCCATCAGAGCCGACACCGTTACTCTAGAAGGATTATGTTGCATCAGATATTAAAACAGCTGTTAATAATAAATCAATCATAAATAAAAAGGAAGATCTGCCTTTTGAAGTTCCCTTTCTAAATGTAGTCAAGGGTCAATTTCGACAGGTCTTTTTCAAATTTCAAGGATTAAATGATTAATCCAAAAAGAATTTGGCAGATAAGTCGATAATGAAAATCATTTTTAGTTGCAGCCCTATACATTTATCATTCCGCTACGTTATATAAATACCTCCAAATCCTACCACAAGTAATTGAAATAGATACAAAATGAGAACATGTCTTATTTGTCTTATAGATTTAATCTATTGTGGCTGAATATACAGACACAACTTTCATTTCTATACTTTGACAGCAACACAAATGCCAGAGCTACTAAGAAATGTTGTTCAGCAGTTACTGGAATAAAAGTTTTCCCTTCAGCTATCCAAATTAAATTGGCCTGCTCTCTGAATACTACACATAAATCCAGCGAACTACTTCTTCGCGCTGGCACTGATGACAGTAATGTGCTATGACTGCAGCTTCAGCCACAGTGAGCGTTACGTCAAGAAGCAAGATCATCCAAGTTAGCCAGATAACCGAAAATGCAATTTATGTTGGTGTGAATGTCAAAGTAAACTTGTTTATTCGTTCTTGTGATTCTCTTGTTGCCAGCTGCTGTTGTGTCATAATGTCTGAAAGAAAGAAATACTAATCCTCTTTAAATTCCATAATAAATTTGATAGACTGCAGCCACGTCAAAGGCTGCTCCCGATGCCAAGATTCTCCTACTCCTCCACACACACACTCTACTCCTCCTTGGACGACTCCACCGTGAAATGTATGTACTCTCTGAGATCATGCAAGGCCGCTGTGAGAAGAGCAATGAAGAAATTAAAAAAAGAGAACGCAAAATAAATAGAAACGTAATGACCTCTGGAACTCAGGTTATGCTCTTTTGTTTTCCCTGCCGGTTGACTCATAACAACACGCAGACAGGAGGTTGTGAGGTTTATTGCAGATAAGGCCGGATACAGTACCACGGTTATTGCATTGAAAGAAAATGATCAAATAGAACAGTGTCCAAGATCAGTTTGCTATCAGAGACATGGGCAGTGCGACAAGCAATTTAGCCGTGCGTAGTACAGCAGCCACAACACTGTCAGCAGACATGAAGGACAAATTACAAAGGACAGACAGGTCCACGGCCACTGAACTCTCAATATATAACAGGGGTGAAGAAAAACGCAGTCTGAATCAAAAACCAGTCAACCAAGGTCAAATTGCTGGACCGTTAAGACACTGAGAGACTGAGACAACTGGCACAGACAA
Source organism: Pholis gunnellus (assembly GCF_910591455.1). Lineage (NCBI taxonomy): Eukaryota > Metazoa > Chordata > Actinopteri > Perciformes > Pholidae > Pholis > Pholis gunnellus. The sequence continues at coordinate 8,150,168 of NC_136546.1, read as the reverse complement.
CGAGGAGCACATAGAATAAATACTCTATAGGGAGGGGGAGGGGTGATTGGGAACAAGTGAAGCTGATCAGGGTAGGGAAAGGTAATCACACAATGCCAGGTGAAGATATTTAAAATGAGCAGTAGAGGTGAACCAAAAAAAGACATAAATGTGAATTTATTAGATATCGTGTGTCTGGTACAAGCCACCATTACCTCAATTCAGAGGACTTGGCTCCACAGTTTCGTCTCTTTTTTAAATTATTTTATTACATTTTGCACATAGTGATAGCTATTTATAATGATGGCTGTCAATGAGTCAGTTTCCCTTTCAGATTCATAAACCTCTCAGTGGATTGTTTTGATGTTAAATGGACAGGTTGTCAAGTTTCAGATGTCTATATACAGTACTTGAGTACATGTACTTAATTCTCACCACTGGGTCTCGGGGCTGTTTGTGTTATTAAAGATTAATTTAAGCTCTCCAGTATTCACTCTTGCTTTAGCGTTTCCTGTGTATCTGTTCTCGGGGTATCAAATGTGTTTTGATAAAAGCTGTGGAATATTACCTTCAAACATATGATTTGAACTTCCTCGAGGTATTCATCAGTCCTCTCCTCCGCAGACTTCGGTATACCAGGACCTGGAGTAAACAAACACAGAGTTTAAATCTCTTTCACCCTCGCCTGGAGCAGCACATCGCAGAAGATTACAGCAGTGTAGTACAGCGATGGAGAAAAATGCCACGTGCAGAAGATACCCAGAGGGTCCACAAGCTGGTGCACTAGACCCATCTTCTTGGTTTTATCTGCCCGGATGTTCCTGTCAGCATCATGTCCAACACTCCACACACAAGTGCAACAAGCGAGATATTGTGAGCTGATGTCCCAGCTTGACCTCCGGTGTCCCTGGGATCATTTCTTTGCTATATGTGGTGATTTGGTACGTGGTCAAATCTTAGTCCACATAAGAAGCATTTTTCCCAACTAAGCTGGTTCGCCAGGTCACACACACGGTTGTACGTCAAAGCCTCCACCCAGGCAGGAGCCATGGATGGCAGCAGCATTTAGGATGGGAGACTTCTCGATCTTCTTCTGAACTTTCTGAGAGACACGTGTGACCTCCTCACTGCTGTTATAGTATTCAAGAGCGCTTTATTACTCAGCTACACGTATTTAATTTATTTAAATGTATTGTTGAATTTCTATGAAGTGAATCTAATCACTTTTTTACTTTTCTTTAAGGCCCAGTTTGCTTGCAGTTAAGCAAGTTGGAAGTGTGACAATGCACCATAATAAATGTCTTTCCTCTGGTTCAAAAAACATACAAGTGAAGGGGTTTATTGTTTATTCTAGGACCCCAATTAAAAGCACAGCGGTGTGCCTCTAGCATAGAAATACAATAAAGACATACAATAACGTACAGACACTTAAGGTAAACAGAAAGACAAGAGCTGAAGCTAAACAAATAGGTAATACAACACAGACAAGTGGAACAGTGACCACCTGCAACATTTGGAAATTCTTGTTGAAGCCCTAATAATCCTGCTTGATATCTACCCAGGGGATGAAGCTGGAGATTAAGACGGCACTTCTTCACAGCACCGTTGGACCAGATCTCCCCCATCACCTCCGCCAGCTCTGACTGCATGCGGCACAACAGTTTGTTCACCTGCGTACACACGAACACACACACACACACAAATGCACGCGCTCTGATTAATCATGTCACACCTGTCAGGGAGAGACTGAGACAGGAAGTCAAGACTGTCACAAAAATAATCTCTCTCTCTCTCTCTCTCTGACATGTACGTACTGTCTCTTTCTCTCTTCCATAAACACACCCACACAGATAGACACACACACAGACACATCTTGGCTTTTGGATCGTTGAGTCGCACAACTGCCACAACTATCCCTGAGCTCGTAGCTGACACGTGTTCGAGCTTGATGGAGAGTAAAAAAGATGAGAGGCCGTCAGGCGGAGGGCTACCGGTATTGTATTATGTTAATTTCTGCTGGATTAACATTATACCATTAACCCTGCATGTAAACATAACTAAGTCAGTTGTTTAATCATGCTGACGATGCAAACACAGGCTAAACTGAGCTCAATTTGACTAAAGATGTTAGAGAAGGGAAGATTACTACAAGTTTGAGATGGCAGTATAACTCACCTCCCTAAACATCTTAAAGCCTTTCACATTAGAGGAAGACCACACAAACTTAACTTTTACTAAAATGTCCTGTAAAAACGGTGCATATTTAGATCGACCAATCACTATCAAGCTCCTAGTTACCTGCCAATGATGGAGACCTAAGAAACAGAGAGAGAGACAGAGGACCCTGAATGCCCTCAGATACGGAAGAAGCAAGAATGACCAATGGTCTTGGACAATGGACACTTCATTTATAATGATATAAAACAGACAAAAACAGCAAATACTCATATTTGACAAACTGGAAACAGAGAATGACATTTTTGCTTGACAGTTGACTTCAACGATTAATCGATTATGTAAATTGTTGTTGACTAATGAATTAACTAATTGTTTAAGCAAATGTGGTGGAATGTAACCAAGTATTCTATACAATGTTGAGGTACTTGTACTTTACTTGTGTTTTTTCCATTTTATACTTTTAATAATAATAATAATGCATTTTATTTGTAACACACTTTTCATTCAGAGAATCTCAGAGTGCCACAGAGCCAGTACATAGTTAAAACATAGTTAAAACAAACTATAATAAAAAACTAGTAAACATCAGCACAATAGAAGTTTGTAGACCACTTATTGCGAATATTGCACATTTTACTATATTAGTATTTGATAGCTTTGGTTGCTAGTTACTTTCCAAATTTATATTATGATATATGTATTAGTTACGTAAAGTAATATTCAAATAAGCTCCACCTTTACCAGCTGCAACAATAAAGTGATGTAACGTTATATATTTATACATCAATAAAATGAATAACAATAATACACAATATTCTAAAATAGGTAATTCTGCACAACGATAAGTTATATTTTAAGTATATTGTATGCTAATACTTTTGTACGTTCACTTAAGTAAGCATTTGAAAGCATGAAAGAGTCTGTAGTAATGCTACAGTAAAATATCTGAGCAATTCTTCCTCCACTGACCGTTACATGCTAATGAAGTCCTCTTTCTCACCTGTTGACATCTGAATTAATTAAATGGATTACGAGTCATGAGTATCAAGCGCTGAGTGTCGGTAACGGAATAAGGACCTCAAAACGTGCTGAAATATTGCCGTAGTATAAAATGTTGTTGTTCGTACTCAAATTGCTATCTTTCATTTCATAAAAGCTGAATTAATCATTATGATGGTATTATATTGTACAATCAATAGAGCTCTTAAACACAAGTAGGTATGTAACTATTCGTTTGTTGATAGTGGTTTTTACTTCAGGCAATATCTTGGTCTGCTAACACACTGGTGGGTCCTTGAAAACGTAGTCCGGCGCTGTTGAGGCTGTCCCATCGTTTGACAGAGAACTGGTGTCGTCAAAGACATATCTCAAATACAGGTAAGCTTTAATATAGCTATCACTATTGATATTACAATTAGGAAGAGAAAAGACATGGTATGAACTCAGCTAATGCGTTTATTCACCTCAAGCATAGCGGAAAAGATCACGACTGAATGAAAACGTTAACGTTAGGCTAACAAGTAGCTTTACTAGCTTGGATTTTGCTTCCAGCTTCATCGTTTCACTCATTAGATCGTGTCAGTAATGTGTTTTATTTTGATGTAAACGTCACTTCAAATACTTAATCGACAGCAGACAGCTCTGATCCTGTTTGACTCCCGTGATCCTGCATGTATGTCTCTGTCATTCACTAGAAGAGGAATCTAGGTGAAGGTTCACTGCCAGAGTAGGAGTGCTGGGCTGGGTGACCGTCAACTGGTGTATGTCACATTGTCGCACGTATACAACAAGACACATTTTCAATGTAAATTATATATACTCTAACTCTTAGAGCTCTTCTTTTAAGTCTGAATCTGTATAACATTGAAACCCCTATTGATATTTAATATGGGTCAACGGTAACTGCGGAACAGAGAAGAGCCTCTTAAACCGTTAACAGTTTATAGTTAACTGTTATAAGTTCAGTGGTGGAAGAATATAGTCCAAGACTATTCAAATAAAAATAAAGGTTCTGAGAATGTTAAGTAAAAGTACAGAAGTATTATCAGATAGATGTACTGAGTCCACAGTTTTTCAAAGTGGAGCCAACTTTATTTGCTTCTACTGTGTAGATTGGTAGTATAGTACTGCATCATATCATACAGCATAAAGCATATCATACTGTGTTTTTTTATTTATGTACAAATTAACTATAAAAGCCAAATACATGTAGTGTGGTAACAAATATTTAATTTCAAAATATAGTGGAGTAGAAGTATATAGTAGCATAGAATGGAAATACTTAAGTAGCCTACAGTACTTGAGTAAATGTACATAGTTACATTCCACCACTTAATTTGCATTTCCAAACATTTTTGTTAGTTTTAATGTTAGAAAGGTGTCTCCGATATTCAGCCTACCCTCATTGATATGAATGTGTTCTACATGTTGTAATTATTGCATTAGCTGGTAGTTTGAGGTCTAGTTTAAATAGGAATCAGATTTTTTTTCTGCCTGAGTAAAACAATATTACAATAAAACTAAAAGTTATGAATGTTATGCAGTGCCATGCACTTTTTATTTTGTTTATCAGCATCCTGTTTAAGACTTTTTACTAACAATTACTGTTTTTTTTCCCCCCGCAGAACATAATGGCTTCCATGTTGCTGAACACAATGCGGAGCTCCTCTGTCAGCCCTTCCTGGGCGGTACGGTTGGGTACGTATTGTATAAATTTGTTTGTTTCACAGATTAACATATTCCAGTGTACGTCGGTCTGTTTGGTGAAGTATTTTAAATGATATTGAGGATAATGAATGTTTTCCTGTGTAGGTGTCTCAGGGGCACGCTCTCTCAGCACGACGGCCCAGCTTCACGCTCAGGGTAAGTCATTACTCTTGATGATATCATGTACATTCACATGCTAATCCAGGTTATAGTCTTGTGGACATCACACTGTTTCAATAATGAGCTGAACATTGTAAAGCCTCCATTTACAGAACCTAAAGCTATCCTCTCTAGGAGGAATCTAAAACAAAAAGATCTTGAGATGGTACTCCGATTGATTCCTCAGGTCCGCTCATATCTATCAGAGTCTAACTGTCTGTTACTCTCTTACTTTCCTTTCAGTTCAGACAAAGAGCAAGAAGACGCTGGCTCGGCCTGGTGTGAAGAACATAGTTCTGGTGGAAGGAGTTCGAACCCCTTTCCTGCTGTCTGGGACCACGTACGTCTGTTCACCATAACTTCACGAAGAAGGAAAACCTGTAGTGTAATGACTTTTTACATTTTTTATCTCCGCATGAGGGTAAAAACCTGTCTGGTTTCTGTTTACAGATATGCCGACCTCATGCCCCATGACTTGGCGAGAGCAGCTCTGCAGTAAGTGTGTCCTTATGTTGTGTTATTTATATGAATGGTGCCATCATTTGTTTTTCCTACCTTCATTCTGTCTTGTTGCAAGCCTGTTTCTCAAATTCTCAGAATCTCTATTTTTTAGTGCTACTGTGGTTTAAACATTTTCCATTTTGATTTTCCCAGGGGTCTGCTGCAGAGGACGGGATTACCCAAAGACGCTGTAGACTACATCATCTATGGAACAGTCATCCAGGAGGTCAAAACCAGCAACGTGGCAAGAGAGGTATTATCACAGAGCATCCGCAGCTTCACGTGCCTTGCATGTGTTTTATGTACTACATAATATTAAGCAAAGGAGCATTTTTGAGTGGCTGTCCTGTTGTGCATCTTCTTCAATTTCTTTTCTTTTTCAGGCAGCACTGGGTGCAGGCTTCTCTGACAAGATCCCAGCTCACACCGTCACCATGGCCTGCATCTCCTCCAACCAGGCAATGACCTCAGGTAGCTCAGCGAAAGAAATGTCTACACCATAACATATAAAAGTAACAAAATAAAATAAATGTCAACATTGATAACAAAACATGCCATAACATCTGGGCATGTTGAAGATGAGGAATCATTAAAAGCAGTATCAGAGCTTGAGGCTGAGATCAGATGTTTGTTCTTGTGATTACAGTAAGGCACAAACATTAAGAACGCTAGGGACAAAAACAAGGATGTACACCTTTTTACTTTTTACTTTGTTTGACTTTGTTTGTCTCTCTCCGCCCTCCTTCTCTCCAGCTGTTGGTCTGATTGCTGCAGGCCAGTGTGACTCCGTCGTTGCAGGAGGGGTGGAGTTCATGTCTGATGTCCCCATCCGTCATAGCCGCAAGATGAGGAAGACCATGCTGTCCCTCAACAGGGCGAAGACCCTCGGACAGAGGCTGAGTCTGATTGGCAGCATCCGGATGGCGCATCTCGCCCCAGAGGTATGTATTCACTTCAAATCTAGCACCTCTTTCATTTTGACATACACTGTAGTATTTCCTCCTGTAACATTTCATTGTGTGTGTGTGTGTGTGTGTGTGTGTGTGTGTGTGTGTGTGTGTGTAGCTTCCTGCTGTGGCGGAGTTCTCCACGGCTGAAACGATGGGCCACAGTGCCGATCGTCTGGCTGCTGCCTTTGGGGTCACCAGAGTGGAGCAGGATGAGTTCGCTGTGCGATCACACAGTCTGGCCAAAAAGGCCCAGGACGCCGGCCTGCTGCAGGATGTCATCTCCTTTAAAGTGCCAGGTAAGCACATTTTTATAGATGGTTGTGTACTTAAATGTAGTAGGTCGTATTCTTGTAATTCATTAACTTGTAACAGACTTGAATCTTGCGTTCATATGTACAGAAAGAATACATTATTACGGCACAAAGTGAGGTTGTGTAAGAGATGTACTGCGGCCATGTTTTCCATTTATCTGGATCACGTATATCCAATGCAGAACGTTGGTAATCCAGTCAGACATATCTGGTAAATATGATGTTGTCAAGTTAGCACCAGCAGCTACAGTACAGTGCACCCAATACAGGACGAGTAGCTTAATTGTTTTATAACTATATAAAGTTTCTTTACTTTAGATTTTAAACAAATTCAACATACGGTTCAATTATAAAGCATTGTGTGTTTTTATTTTTATTTTCATGATTTACATGATGACTGTGTACTTTTGTCTTCACCAGGTCGTGATATTGTTTCAAAGGACAACGGTATCCGCCCATCCACCATGGAGCAAATGGGCAAACTAAAGGCCGCCTTCATCAAACCTCACGGCACAGTCACCGCCGCCAACTCCTCCTTCCTGGTATACACACACACACACACACACACACACACACACACACACAGTCCAGCACGCTCTGCACAATGACACTCTCAGCATAGATATGATTATTTATCTCCCATGATTCCCTTATCTCCCATGATTCCCTTACAAGTGTGAGCGTCGTCACGACTCATAAGCTGCCCTCACATTAACTGAGCTGCTTGTGTCCTCAGACTGACGGGGCGTCTGCTGTGCTTGTGATGTCTGAAGAGAAGGCTTTGGCTATGGGTTACAAGCCGAAAGCGTACCTCAGGTATCTGCACCCTCTCTGTTTTGTTAGCGTAGCCTCAATTTCTCCGACGATGCTCTTTTCAGATGTGCTGATCATATTGTGTTTGCATCCTGGCAGAGACTTTGTCTACGTGTCCCAGGACCCCAAAGACCAGCTGCTTCTGGGGTGAGTCCCTCAGTGTCGTACAATTGAGTAGAGATGTCGACTCACTGAAGTTATTTTAGCTTTTAACATTTGCTAAACAAAGGATTCTCCTACCGTTTGTGACAGCTAACCTTGTGTGTGTGTTTTAACCTACTTTACGTTTGTGTCTGTTGGTAAAAGACAAGTTTAATTTTAAAGTGGATTGCTGTTTTGGAGACCATCAGTGTGACTGTTTAACTCTTGCAGGCCAACGTACGGTACACCAAAGGTCCTGGACCGGGCCGGCTTGACCATGAGCGACATTGACGTCTTCGAGTTCCACGAGGCGTTCGCAGTAAGTTAACTGATTTTGGAGGGGGGGGGGGGGGGGGGGACTACAATCTCTCAATTTCTGATATTCAAGAGCGTCAATGTTGGAGCACCATTTGAGTGGTCTACTTCATACCTTTGCACTTTTGGATCAGTATATATCGATGTGTATATTATCTATGGTAAAGCTGTGGATGTATTTGTGTGTTTTCCAGGGCCAGATAATGGCAAATCTGAAGGCCATGGACTCTGATTGGTTTGGACAGACGTACTTGGGCAAGAAGTCGAAGGTAAAGATAGCTGCTGGTCGTGTGTCACATACAAATGGACGTTATGTACAGAGAACATTTTGGCCATGGTAGTCCTATGATGACATTTTTATCAGTATTTGGTCCTTTTTTCTATTATAATCCTATTTTGATATGGTTGTCATGTAATACAAAAAACTAAGTAATATGCAATTTTTTTTTTACATTGGTTTGGTAGTTTTGTTTGATTTCACACCTATTAACACAAAAAGAACAAAAGACAGCTGACGATGTATGTTAGATTGTTACTATAACTAATAAGTTAATTGAACCAGTCTCAATTTATAAATTATTTCTTTTTCCTAGAAGACAATCTGTCTTTCAAACATATCGAACGCTCCAAAAACTAGTAGTTTTAGCAGCGGACACCTCCGTGTTTTAAGGCTGTCGTCTCTTTTATGTGAAACGTTTTATGTTTTTAATGCTCGTGTAAATATCAGTCCTAACCACGTGTCTTTTGCATTTGTGTGTGTGTGTGTGTGTGTGTGTGTGTGTGTGTGTGTGTGTAGGTGGGAGCTCCTCCCATGGAGAAGTTCAACCTGTGGGGAGGCTCTCTGTCTTTGGGTCATCCGTTCGGTGCCACCGGCTGCAGGCTGGTGACCACAGTGGCTCACCGGCTGCAGAAGGAGGGAGGACAGTACGGACTGTTGGCGGCTTGTGCCGCTGGAGGACAGGTAATCACTGGGTGACGAGTGTGAGACCGCAGAGCCACACGAACCACGACTCAGATCTTAACAATTTATATCTGGGGAAACTCAGATATTGATCAAAATTATATTTCCAATTCTGTTTGTTTTTCCTGACAAGCGTGTATTCTTGTGTTTTTCTAGGGTCATGCCATGGTGATCGAGGCCTACCCGCAGTAGAACGCCAGGTTCATCATGAAAGCCACACACACACACACACACGCACACGCACACGCACACACACGCGCACACACACTAACATCCAGACAACAGAGTGTACATACTAGCGCCACTTTGCCTTCATCAGAGAAGAGTTGGATACAGTATGCGAGTGTGTTTTCTAGGAATCTTGTGTAAATTCAACTTTTGCTGAGAGGCTGTTAAATTATAGCAGAATGTTGTCGAAAAAAGTTGCGTATGATTGTCAGTTGTCACTGAGTCGAATGTAACATAGCAAAGTTTAAGCACCCATAAGAGCTACAGTGATCCTAATGTTTATATACGCTGTGATATTTTTTTTTTTTTCTTACGAACTGTTGGAATTAAAGGGTGTGGTGATAACCACACTGACGCTCATTTCTGGGTCTGTTGTTCTTTCTTGCCTCTTGTAAAAATCTGTTAATTTTTTTATTCACATCTGGGCTTTGTGATTATTAGGAACACAAATACCGCTGGCTCCAGCTTTTAAAATGTGAATATATGAAGCTTTTTCTTCTAGTGTATATCTGTGAGTAAACTTAATATCTTTGGGTTTTTGGACTGTTGCACCAGACCATTTTAATACATTTACATTTAAACTTCTGCTGACACATCTGCCCAAACATACATAATGTACGAGAGAGAGAGAGAGAATGACGTTTTTGTGATGGGCATTTTTCACTATTTACTTGCAATTTATAGACCAAACAACTCATCAGGAAATGATTGGCAGATTACACGAGACAATCATTTCTAATCTTCTGATGTGAAAAAAAATAATACTTTGAAGCTCATAAAAACATGGTTTGATCATATTTGGCAATATTAGTTAACAACCCTGCAAATGTCATCACTTTTTTATTTTCCTTCTAAATGAGCCCCGCCTACATTAAACCAGTGAGAGGAGCAAAGACAAAAACACAACTACAGAAATCTGTCATGTGAAATAACCAAATCTGTTTTAACTGCGGTAGAAGTTTGTGTGCTCATGATAATAACAGGGCTTTAACGTATTCTCGTAAATAATAAGAGTTTGCATTAATAGACGGGTTTAGACCTTACCCCAATGGAGATGCTTAGATTGTGGGCCTTCACATGTAGTTTCCAGTAATCAAGCTAAGCCTGAGTTGTTGGTGCACAACACACTGTGTCTGCGAGCAGACAGACTATTGCATTGTCTCGACACTTCTTTAAACTCTGCTCTGATTGATGCACGGACAACAACTTCAAGTGATGTTGATGGGCCATGTTTAATTCAGCAGGGACTGAGACTATTGCAAGGGAAAAGATCAATGTATGGAAAGCTTTGTGCTTCAGATAACAACAACAATGAATTTGGGGAAAGGAGTGTGTGTGGTGGGTGGGTGGGTTGGGGGGTAATACAGTCTACTCTTTTTAACTGATTTTAAAAAATTTGCATTGCCAAAATATCTTTTCTTGTGCATTTGCATCCCGGCCTCTTCACCAAGATGTGTCAGCAGTAGACTGACTTTGGATTCCCGCGCGCTTAATTGATGGTGAATAATGCTGTCTGCTTGTGACGGGACGACTGATGTTAATGAGGGGGTAAAGAGGGACGTGCTCGTGCGTGCTTCCTGGTGATTTAAAAACTGCGTGAATATGAAAAAAAAAGAAAATTGGGAATACAGTTACTTAAAAGTCCAGCTTGCAGTGGTGTCTTCTTGATATTTGGTGTTCATATTGTGGGGGGGGGGGGGGAAGGCGAACTTTTACACCCGCTAAAGTGTTTGTGTAATTGACAGCGGATGCGTAAATGTATATCAACACATTGCCTCTTTTCTGCTTTGGTGTGTACGAACCCCTCAGCGCTCAGCGGGGGATGTGCTCTCTCTCTCTCACACACACACACACACACACACCAGGTTGGGGGGGGGGGTGTTAACATAACTTCAGTCAGACACTTCCGTTTAAAATGTATTTAAAGATTTAATTCTTCCAGTTTAAGAAATCCTTGACTCCGAGCGGGAAGAGTTGATTAATGCAGCCGAGGCTGTCACACGGGCTACAGGCGGGGGGAATAAAACCAATGTTTTACTGCCAAGGCAAAACGGAGCTCGAATGTAAATAGCGGGGAGAGAGAGACAGAGAGCTTTTTTTGTGTGTGTGTGTTTTTAAAGCTTCAAAACCGCCTCAACCCTGCGAGACACCGGAGACACGCAGACACACACCGACACGCCGACATAGCGGGCCGCCTCCCTGCCTCTCCCAGCCTCAGCGGGGCTTTGATCAGACGGAACCTTTTATGGGGAATGACTGGCGAATGCACCCGCTGCTGTCACTACAAATCTACCTCACCGAGCGCGCGGGGAAGCGGGGAGAGAGTCGGCGGGTGTGCAGCGGTGTCTTTCATCTCGTCCTAGCCGGCTCACGCGGGGCGGCACCTGCTGAAAGCTGCACTTGACTCGCGCTCCCTCGACCTGCTCGTGCGCTCACTGAGTGTGCTTGCGCGCGCGCGCGTGTGTGTGATGTTAAACAAGTTTTAATGCACCGTGATGAATAGACTGTGCTATAAGGGACTTCAGGGTTTGATCCCTCCCCCCCCTCCTATTTATAGAGAACAAGTCACGAGAAAGATATCTTTTTGAAATATAATTATGGCTGCACTTCTACTGAGTTAAAAGCCTAATCTGTATAAACGTCATGTCTTATGGGCCTGTGCACCAATAAAGCTTGAAGACAGTATATGACATTTGAAGTCTTTAGTGGAAGACATTATGAAACTGTAAAAAAATACTTTTAGAATGAAAACAACAGATTCCATGACTGATTGAATGAATTAACGGCCTACAACCTGTCAAATTAGTAACAGTGTCCCTCATTCATGTGGGTTTATCATCAGATAAAGGCCAACATTTAAGCAACAGTTTGACGTTTTGGGAAATAAGCATAATATGCCTCTTTATTGCCACAGCAGAATAGCATAAAGTGAAAGGATCCATCCATACCATCATATTTAAAGCTCACCAACACTGTGTCTCTTGTTTGTTTAATAAGAACAGAATAAAAACGTTATAAAGAGTTATGTGCCAAACTATTTCTATGCTGGGAGCAGTGGGCTAACTTACTGGAATCTGGCGAACTATTCCTTTAAGTCCCCACAGAACATACAGCACAATATAGTAAAAATACACACATGGTCCACAAGATATAAATAGTGAAATACATATGCACTCAGACAAATAGCAGGCTATAATAGCATCTATAAAACCAGCTGTAACAAGAAGAGAAACTACAGAAAAGCTCCAACAACATTTAGGGAGTCGATAAAGATTACTGTCAATATTTACTTAACACAGCTTTCACAAATGACGTATCAATGTCAGTCAGACTGTTATGGAGCTGTGACAGAAGCGCTTACGAGTAGCAACAGAATGTTCAACTGACGCCAACTGCTGGTGATATAATACATATGCAGCCCCTGAACTGTTTGGCCTAGCATCCTTCTCAAGTAATCATAAATAATAAGAATATTTAAATGTCCTGCTCAGTGTTGAGAAACGTTACTGACGTACAAACAGCTTAAGAAGATAGCTTTACATGATCCGCTTGTTCATCAGATCCAAATCTTCATCAGACGGATACAGATTAAGCTCCAGTAAGTGGACCTTGAGTGGAGGTTTGTCAAGAATCAGCTCTTTTTTTTTGTCTGTGCTTTTAAAGTCCTGTCAATCATTGCTGGAGCGATAGCAGGTTCAGATTTTTTTTGTCCTATAATCAGACTTAATTATCATTATGTTTGCACATATGCAGCAATTCAAAGGTCTGAAAACAGGCTGGTGAATTTAGTTTAGCCTATATGTGGACAATGTGTCTTTTACAGTAAGATGCATTGAATATGACTGTGGAGTACTGTGGGGAAGTACATTCTGGGCCTCCTGACAACATCTAGATTACATCTCAACAACAGCTCCGGGGCCCTCTATCTGGCTCTGGGTCTCCTCGGAGGTGTCCCTGGTTGTAATACTGCTTCTTTACTTTTGCTGACATTAATTAGCCCAGTTCTACTTTAGTTAGGTCACATTAAATTATCCCCTGCTTCCAGGACATGCTTCCCATTAGCATGAACATTTGAGGAAAATAACCCAAAACGTTGACCATGCAGGCGACCAATGGCAGAACTCTGTCTGTGTGACTGTGTGCATGAAGCTTCATCTGTAGTGTTCAGCTTCCTCCACCGATCCTCACACTTTTGTCTCAAATGAAAATGTGCTTTATAGAGAGAGAGAGTGAGTGGTGCTTAACAGGTTTCCACACAGCCTACTTACTGTACGGGTGTCAGAACTAGTGTGTGCGTGTGTGTGTGTGATGTGAAACGTTTTTGGTATCGCCTGTACAAGTGACAGAGCTCTGCCAGCGTTTGCGAGAGAAAGAGTGTGGGCAACTTTTAATACTGCAGAAGTGTCGGAGCTCCACTGTGTGTTCGTGTACGCAGATAATATTAAACCAGTTTGATTATTCTACTTGTCAGAACTCCAGACTGTGTAGACGAGAAAGGACGATAGCGGCTGTAGGCTCACAAACAAACGGCCCTCAAGCTCTGTGCACCACGAACACAAGGCTCGACACGAATATATGCCTGCACATAGAAGTTTTGAGAAAACTATTTGGTTCTGTTCAATATCTGTTAGCCCAAGAAAGTGAGTCAAAGGTTTTTATATAAATCAATGTGCAGGAAGAGATCAAGTGCAATGTCGAGAACAAAAGGAAGATGACTAAACCAGCTGTAGGGACAGTTTTCAAAATACCAGAAAATATTATGATCAAGATTTTGCAACATTTTGTGAGTGGCAGGTGGTTTGCATGTAGTCTCAAGTAACTTTGACGATACAAGATTTAAAAGTAGTTGCAGCCCAATATGATATTTAATGTTGTGAAGCACCAAGATCCAGAGTGCTGCTTTAAATAAATAATAGACTGCGTTGGATAATGCACTTGACTGGGCTCAGTAATATTACACAGATTAAGGAAACAATAAAATATTAGGTGGTAATCAACAAAGAATCAACCAAAATACTTTTTTTTTTAGGGTTAATCGGTAAAAAGAAAATCAATCTTTAAAACATCCAAAAATTGTGAGAAATGGCTGTCAAAACGTTCTTCTACCCCATAATGCTAACTGTTCAGTGCTCTTGTGTGGACATCTTCACACCTTTAGAGGAGTTTGGAGATCCACTCTTTTCATCAAGGCTATTTGACATTTGCCTTGGCACACTTACATGTGGTGTGCTTATGCTCCAAGGTCACATTTCTCTGTGTGCTCAATTTGGCCACGTCTTCCCTTGCTGTCGGGGCTTCTTCCCCGCCTCTGGAAACACCCGAGCTAATCCTAATGCACACATTGAAGCGCAACATAAACACACCTTTTTCTTCAACATCAAACCTAAACCGATTCTGCAGTGTTTCGTCCCGGCAGGAACGACTCGATGAAATCCTGAGACGTTAAACAGATACTTCAGTTCCCAACAGTTGCAGCCGGTGCAGCGAGATGTCGTAAACTACCAGAGTTGATCTGATCGGGGGCCTGCGTGCTAAAGACGGTGTATCTTTGTGGATTCTGGAGGGAACTTTGGCATCCTCAGCACCCCCCCCCCCCTCACACACACATACACACACACACACACTCACAAATACATCTCGACGTCTGTCGGTTGTACACCGACTGTACACAGGTGGATGGCAGAGGCTGTGTGTGGAGCAAGTGGATTATGAGGAACGGTAATTGGCTGTCCAGAGAAGCTGCCCGTATATATCCGAGTGTGTGTGTGTGTGCGCGTGTGTGTGCGCGCTCTGTCCGGAGTTCATCATGTTCTCATAACGGTCAGTTAGGGTTGTCCGCCAGGCTCTAGCTCCTGTCGGGATTGTAAATGTTATTGATCAGACACACACGCCGCATACATAACGAGAGCTGAGACACTGTCTTCTCACACACACACACACACACACACACACACACACACACGCACGCACAGAAGCACACACACTAGAGTACGACTCATTAGGAGCCGTACACACTCATACACATATCCTCATTAACACTCCCGAGTCATACACACTAAACATCCATACACATCTAGTTGTCAGACAACACACACACACACACACACACACACACTGACTGATTTAGTTGAGTGAGATGGGGGGGGGAGTGAAGGATGGGGCGCACAAAATGTGGACATGAATGGTGTGTGTGTGTGTGTGTGTGAGAGTGAGTGTGCGTGAACATGTGTGTTTGTGTCTGTATCGAGCGTGACATTTGTGTTAGTGTGCGGCTGCGCACACAGCAGTGTGTATCTCAAGGAGTGTGTCTGTGTGTGTGTGTGTGTGTGTGTGTGTGTATGGCGCGTGTCAGAGTCTGTCAGCCCCGGCGTCTCGTGTCAGGGCGAGAGGCGAGACATTAACAGCTTCTGTCATTCTGCTGACAAAATGGTGGCAGAAGATTTCCCATGGTGCCCTGATGACTGCTGGCGTTTGTCAACAAGCCCTGTCACCGCGGCAATGAGGGGAGGGTGGTGGTGGTGGTGGGGGGGTTAGTGACAGGCCCCGGACCCGTTCCCATGAGCACCAGGGAAAGAGAGAGGGTTTTGTGTGCGCGAGTGTGTGTGTATGTCAATGTGTGTATTGGTGTGTTGGTGAGTGTGTGTGTGTGCGTGTGTGTTGGAAGGGGAGAGGGAAATAGGGGGAGGCAGGGGGGGGGAGGGAAGGGTTGTCTCTCAGCAGCTTTCATACATAGACTGCGAAAAAACCAAAATGAGCTGTCACTGCAATTCCCAGGATGCCTTGCTGTTTAGCATAGCAGCAACAGCAGCAGCAGCAGCAGCAGCAGCAGCAGCATGAACGGTATGTGTGTGTGTGGGCCAGTAAGCTGATAAGCTAACTCTCTTTCTCACAGTCTCTTTCTCTCTCTCTCTCTCTCTCTCTCTCACACACACACAAACACCTAGACACACACACACACACAGACTCTCACTCAGATAATTAAGCAGAGCAGAAGCTCCCCCTGACGCGAGGCAGAGCTCATCTGCATTTTGGCCTCCGGCGCGCAGTTAGGAGCAACGCCTGATGGAGGGAGAGAGAGAGAGCGAGAGAGAGAGGGCAAGTGAGGGAGGGAGGGATGGAGGGAGGGAGGGAGGTAGAGAGAGAGAGAGAGAGAGAGAGAGGGAGGGAGGGAAAGAGAGGGAGAGGGTAAGGAGCCAATTAGCCAGCTGGATGGATGAGTGACTGACAGCACTCTTGACACACTGCTATCTGTGCTTTTCTGCTGCGCGCAAACACACACACACACACCGTCCTCCCCGTCTCTCCTTCCATCCATCCATCCATCTCTCTCTCTCTCTCGTCTCAGCCTCCTTCTCTGTCTGTATGTGTCCCATGCTGTGTCGCTGTGTCTCTTGTTCTCTTGTCTCCTGCGCTCCGGATAAGGCTCGCGCTCCAATCACGTCCCCCCCCCCCCCCCCCCACAGGCCTCAAATGTCCAACGACCTTGTCCAATGAGAGCGCCCGCCGGGCTGCGGGGTCCCGCCTCTCCGGCGCCGAAATGTAAAGGGGTCAAAGGTTGTCATCCCGCTATTTCGCAGACAAAGACTCTATTTGTCAAGGGCTTGTTTTCACCCCTCCTTTCACAAAAAAAAGGCTGTTTGACGTGACTGAAACGTGGACCCCATTGCTGATTTCTACGTGTGTGTCCTTGTGCTTCTATCCTCTTTTTGATCTTTGGAGTGAGGATATTTTTTGCAAAGTGAGCTGTTTAGTTTCGTCCCTCCTCAGTGCCTTACAGTACAAGTGTTAACATTATAATTAATTAGTTACGGTGAGGGTTGATGTGTAAGTAAAGGTTTGTTTCCCTTCATCAGGGACTATTCTGTCTCCTTTAAATCTTGAAGGATTGCGATTGGAGGTTCAGAGTGTATTCCTCTTCTACTTCAGGCTTCACCTGATTTGAATTTCCTTATCAGGTCAAACAAACTGGGAAAAAAAATGATAGACAAAGTCCCTGCATTGCTCAAAATGGCCATCAACCCCAGCAGCAGACAGCATTGCAGAGAAGGACGGGCGGCAGGTGGGAGTTGACAGATTGCTGACCGTGCACGAATCATCAAGGTCCTTTAGGAATCCATCCAAGTTTTCTGGAGTTTGGCAGTTTTTTTGTAGACTCCCATTAGAATTTGCAATGAATATGACACAGAACTACTGTTTATATTTTGAAACTAAATGGTTGTATGAGTGCGACATCAAGGCTGGTCCGACTATCTTCAGCTCCATCTTATTCGCTTCAGTCTTTTTCCTGTTTCGTTCAGTTCAGTACAAAACCAGGCTCATAGAAGCACGGTTTAAAAGGTCGACAGCTCCGCAAAACCACCTCTGTGGTCGGTGACACCGGTGGGTCTGTACACTCAGTTCTGCTTGAGGCGTTTATTAATGTACACCTTGAGAATCTACAGCACCATAAAACTGGCAGTCGCACTCTGCAAGCCATAAGGTGAGCTAATCCTTTTATACAAGATCACCTGATGAAATACAGTTTTTAAAATTCAAAATGACCGTACACCATACTGTGTAGCAGCACACTGAATAAAGACACCTTTTTTTTAATTTGCATTGCAGCAATGCTCCACCAAATGCAAATATTTGCAACTGATTTGGTATGTTTGGAAACTTTGGGACTCAACTGGAATTCAATATGAAGTTCTGTGCATTTGAACAATGTTTCACTGCACAGCATGAGTTTATGAAGACTGTCCCACTGGGCGTCATACTACACTAACAATGACAAATCTCATTCAAATCCATTGAACACTTCATATACACCTAAAACTGCTCTAATGAAAGCTACATAGTAATGTTGAGTCATTATAGATCATATAACCTCTAATAATTTACAGTTTGTTAATACTAGAGACTATTTTCACTACCCATAGTGCTAAAATGTAGCATATAGAACCACAAACTTACAAAGGAGACACATGGTTAACATGAATGACCCCAGTCGTGCAATGTCTTCAGTTAGCTCAAACAACGCTGTGTTATTTTCTTTCACATTTTTCACCGACTTTGTTGGCGCAGTGTAGTTTACAGAGTCTGTGATGAAACAAATCCGACGCCGAAGTTCTCTGAAGTGCTTTTCTTCTTTGACTGATGTGCGCAGTGATCAAACATGCTATCTCCATGCTGCTTCCTCCCATCATTATACGTGAAAGTACAGAGGGTGCAGGAGTTCTTTTAGGAAAAATCAGTGAGAAAAAAAGAGAGCATAGTGAAGCACGGAGAAGTTCTACTTCCATTGAAACCACAGGAATTAAAAGCCGTCTATTAGCGAAGCAGGTGTTCCACACTGAAGACATCGCACTTTCTAACGGCTTATGAAGAGTGCAGTGTTGCTGATATTAGGCGTTCTTGCGAGGAACAATTTAAATCAAATTCAGCAGAGTTTGCCTGAATGCTGTCCGATTAACTAAACTATCTAAAAAGAGTTTTCACAACCAGCAATCCAAACATTGATGTTTCTTTTCTCTCTCTCTCTCTCAACCTAAAAGATCGGATTAAATGCAATCTATAAACAGGGCAGAAATTCCGAGAAACAAAGAGGGTTGCTTTTTAACAGCACCGTTCGTGCTTTATGTGCACATCGCAGCCTCATTAAAATCTGACATTATTCAGGAAACAAACCACGGTGTGAATTTGCTTTGAGCTTTTCAGACAAGTGACATATTCAAGCTTTGTCGCTGCCAAAACTGAGGGCTTTGCGCTCTACACAGTTATCCATATGTCATATTGATCTCCTGTATATTTTCTGGATATCAATACATAACGTTTTATAAGAAAAAGGACGTCTTCTCCAAGCCATACCTTTTTTGGAGTGGGGGAAGTTTATCCTCGTCACTCCCCAGTCTCTGTGAGCCTGGTGTATACTTTAAGGTCCAAACATGAACTTTGTTCACGTTAATATCCTAAATCCATATATGAGTTTGCACTCTGAACTGGTCTTTTGCTCTCTTTCTCTCTCCCCATGTGCTTGTTCTTCTGCCCTTGTGCTGCTGCACGCTGAGTGGCGGCATGTACACATGCACCAGCAGTGTTTTCATTATTTTATTTGAAACATGAATTCCTCCAGGGATGGGGGTGCTGCTTAGCATATAGGCTTGTTCAAATCATCATGCATGCAGTTACAGAGAGACGTGTTACATGAGAGGAAAACAAATAAAGTACAAAAGATTCCTTCTCGTGTTACTGCATCTCACTTGAGTTGATTGAGTGAGACTGCTGAAGCTTCACGTGGACTGCAGATTCAACTTCTGATGTTTGCTGCAGCCAGCAGAAAAAGGGATCCTCTTATAGCCAGTATGAACAAGAGGGACGACGTGGGCACGTGAACAATCATTGCTCAAAGATAAACTTACCTGACCTCACGTGTGACCTTTTATATTCCTCCTTTGTGTGTGTTAAAACACACTTGTTGAAGCGTGTGTTGGTGGAAACCCAGTTGTTTTCGCTGTGGGGAAATGATTTAGTATAGTTCTTTGGGACATTTTGTTTTTGATTATCAGACGTTAGCGTCGCGCCTCCTTAAGCATTTGTGTTTTAGCGTTGAAGCAATCAGACTAAAGTAAGGAGACGTTTCACCTCCTCGTTCCTGTTGCAGCCGGGGAGTGACAGGCACACAGACAACAGGAGAGGATGTGCAGAAGGATACGGCCGTGTTCCTGCAAATTGTATGCAAATGTGTAACAAGAAGGCGGCAAAACACGACCGAGAAGCAGATGTAGCATTCGTGTGGGTGGAAGTGAACGGTTGGAAAAGGGAAGTATCGTCGCTGGTTGACAGCGACGGGGTTGGCGGGGCTGGAACAGGAGGCCTCATGACAAGCCGCCGTACAGCTTCCTGTTTGCCCCACAGAAAGATGCCTGAAGCAGCAAGAGAGAGGGGAAGATGGAGGGAGGAGAAAACCAGTGGAGGAGTCACAGCTGGAGTGAGTGAGCAGACACACACCTGCCTGACAGCGAGACGGGGGAGGGGTGATGGGAAGAAAGACAAGGGTGAAAAGGTTTTGACAAGAGTTGAATTGGACAGTATTGATGAGACACTTCCATGATATTTCAGAATAAAGCTTCTGAATTATCTTGTTTGAATATGTCGCCTGCACATCGATTGATGAAATAGTCAAATATATGTTTGAAATCATATCTTTTTTTAAAGCGAATCAATTTGCAACAGCTTTTTTTTTTCAAAGAATATTTTTTATGAGGAATAAAAATGAAGTGAAAGTCTTTTAATCAAAATACAATCAGAATTTGAAACTCAAACAAACCACAATTTATGTTTTAATGTGTTAAGCTTTGCTATAGGTCTTTTATCTCTGTTTTGTACTTGTGTACTGTAGTGTATTCTATACTTCAGTGTTTTATAACACAGATGCTTAATATGCTACTTGGTTTATATGTTACATGTTCTTGTATTAATCTAATTGTTTATCTTTTGGGGGATTCAAAGACACGTTTCCACTCTGGTGAGCAATGAAGTTGTATTATATCCTTCTATTTTATTCTGATGCTCGTTGATTGTTGAAAGAGAGTGAGTGATTGAGAGTGATCGGAATTCTTTCATTTTTGAGGTAATATAAAATGTTCAGGGAACAAAAGCAAACATACTGAAATGGTTGCGCTTCAGTACAGCATGTATGTGATCTTCCTCAATCAAAATGTATTACAGACAAGGAATATTATTTTTCCATCAACTCTAAATGTCAAGAACGTGAAAAGAAAACTTTATTTCTAAACTTGTCCAAAGAAAGGTTTTCAGGTCAAAGGGCCTAAAGGTACTAACGTACAACACAAGACACTTACTGTTTCAAATGGTGATAAGATCGGTTCCAAAACATGGTTCATTCACATTAACATTCACAATTATTCCACTACTGCCTAAAATGAACCTGCCAAATGTATCACACTCTGAAAGCACAAGTCAGCTTCCCCCAAGATATCATTTTAAATATAAAACATCTCCGTAGTTATATATGCATTAAACCACAAACAACATGTATCTCACATATTTCTGTTATGATGTGAATATAACTTACGGTCTGAGGAAAAAAACACCACCCTTTGTATCAGGAAACACTTACACTTATTACAAAACGACACGCTAAAACCTGTTCCTCTTAGTTTCTACATGTGGGAGACGTGAGATTCTCAACAGACAGAGGTGCTACTGTTCAGTGTGTTAGAGTGGGACAGAGCTGCATAGACTGAGGTGAAGACTTTACCTCAGCTTAAAACTTCTTTGTCTGCGGGTCACAGGACGCTGCGATCACAGTGAAGTGAATGATCATAACCACTGCACTACCAGGACACCTGTCAGGTCATAATTTAGGATAAAACTGGTGCATTAATTCAAATTGTTTAATGTTGTATGCAGCAATCTAACAGGTACTAATTTCATAAGTATTTCACATGCTGTAACTCCCGAACAAGTTTCACTTCTCAGAAGTTGATCGAAAAATTATTTCAATGAGTCTCACACGTCGTCGACGGCAGTGGAGAGGACGGCTACCTGCTCAAGTTGTTCTTGCCCCTTCAGGTCAAATGTTTGCACTGCAGTGAAAGGAGCCAGTGCACTGTTTCACAAATGCAACACACTCTGACCTTGCAATGTTAACGCCTCGTTCATAAATTGTCATAAATCAAACCTGTCATCAACTTTTCTCTGTGGAAAAAAAAAAAGATTTTTCACTGTCGTGTGTTTGGTCCAATGGCATTCTTAAACTAGAGATCGAGGACAGGAAATGGAAGCACTGGAGGAGGAGGAATTAGAAGGGGAGATGGACAGGGGATGAGGGAGGAGAGGAAGTGTGTGGGGAGGGGGTGAGGCGCTGAGTGACGGGTAGAGAGGTGGTGGTGTGCGTCTTTGACGAAGGGATGGAGGGAGTAAATCCTTTTCTTCATCATTACCTCGTCTCTGCCACTGCCCTCACCTTAATTAGTCTCAGAGCAGCTCGCCCGGCCAGAAGTCTGCCTCATCCCTCCATCCATCCATCCCTCTACCCCCTTCAAACCGCTCCGCCACCACCACCATCCCTCCCTCCCCATCCCTTTCACCTCCTTCTCTTTCTTCCTCTGCTCTCTCTTTTTCCTCCAGCGATTTCCACACTTCCTCTGTCTCTCTCGCGTTCCGCTTCATCTTCGTCTCTGTGGAAATTGACTGAAATACCAAACCCCTAACCCCACAATATCAACAGCTGTGCAGCTTATACACACACTCTCACACACAAACACACACACACACACACACACAGCACAAAGAGTTTAATGTTGGTAAATACCGCAGACACACACACACACATAGAGACATACGTGGCCGCTCCAGGCTTGGCAGCTATAAATACAGAGGATTGCAAAGAGGAGGAAACTCGGTTAAAAAGTTAAGTGGGGAAAAAAGCAGCGCAGTGAGATTGACACCCCGACGTCTCAGCTCTCTAGAGGCTAAATTAGGAGATCCACGGCTCTTCACACACACACTGACAGACACCTTGCGAGAATGCACATTCACACAAACTCACACTATTTTGTAAGGTGCACACACACACACACACACACACACACCTGTGTGTGTGTGTGTGTGTGCATGTCATGTCACTCTCCGTGGTCCCCTGCTCCTCCACAGTCAGACACTGAAGGCCCATCCAGTGTCCCCGTGTTCCCCTCACCATGCAGCTGAATGTTGATTAGATACTGCACATTAGATACAGTGCAACACTCAGCTGTGTTTTTACGACGCGTCCTTATTCTACTAAACTGTATATTGAAGTTAATGATGAATGAGGGTCATCCAACCCTAGTTTATATCCACCTCATGAAAACCTATATAGTATTATGTACATATTATACGCTTTTACGTGCCTACATTATATTTGTCTTAGATACCCATTAAATATGCAAAGAGGATTTTTTGGGGACACACAAAAAGTTACACATTTGACATTTGGCAAGAGATTCCAGTTTGCTGGGAAGAAATTGAAAAAAAGCTATCGTAGTTGTTGCAACAGCACAACATCTCAGGAAAGAAAGATGGAGTCCAAACAAAAGACAAAACGAGGGCCGGGGCCCCTTTGTTACAGCATTTCTCTCCTGCACAGTTTGACAGCAAAACAATAACGTATGTATGTTTTAGTATACGCCATGCATGCACAACATGGTGTTGAACAGGCAAAGACATGCTGTATCATTAAAATGTGCATATCTACAGATGTAAAACATTTTGTGCCAATAAATAAAGCATATTGTGTCCATTACTCCCACCTACTTTAGCTTTCGGCCAATAGAAACTCTGATACACTTGTGACACACAAGCAATAAGTTCATTACTCTTGAAGTCGAAGCGCTCAGTGAAAACTCAGAGTTGTGAGTTTAAAGATCTGGATTTGTTACTGTGCAACTTGCTCCTGTTCATTTTCTGAAAGATCAATTTATGGAATGTATAAATGTTGTCAACTGGAGTCCAAATGCAATATGAATAAAATCACCCTCTGTATAAAGGTAAATCAGTGTTATTAATATTTAATAACATATCAAATTTCTAAAGGATTATCTTGTGTATCTTGACTCTTAACATGATTCAAATTGAAATGTATTTCTGGTTATTACTTTGAAACAGGTCTCAAGTGTTTAGTGTGAAAAGTTTAAGAATACAAATAGTTCCAATGGGATCTAAGACTACAACGGGTAGTGAGCATACAGTATACTTTGTAGGTGTTACGATTAAGAGGAGGTCGCCTGTAAGGGGTCCCCGGCCCCAAAAAGTTTGAAACCCCTGATGTAAAGTAGCTGTTTGCTAAACACGCCGACATGTAGAGAACCGTGAGCTGAACAGTAAACATTTAACATAAACCAGCGACGCATCAGTTCACACCACACGCCTGCTTTGTAGCTTTGAACCAATCCGTTCACTTGGAGTACAGTATGCTGAATGAAGAAATGGACGAGTGTACAGCATTGCAGCGCCACAGACGCAGTTTGAGCTGTAAACTCAACAAGAAATAAATTGAAGAAAATAATGAACAGTTGTTTTGTAAGAAGTACACATTTAAATCACCCCTCATGTATCTCTGAGTTGATTTTACTAAATGCAGCAAAGATTGAACCCAATCCGTGATTTCCATCCAAGTCCAACTCAAAATGCAACCACCACAACTGGTCTGCTGTGTGGAAGAAAAAAAAAAACAAGGAGCGTGAGCGTCACCCTGCAGGGGGTGCTGTTGACATTGAAGTTGCTCCATTTGTGACCTCTGATCCTGCTGCTGTGTGCAGTCTGAGCACGGCCTCCTGCTGCAGCCACTAGATGGCATTCAGGCTCTTTACGGACAGAAACCAAAGCAAGCGAGTCTTACTGGCTGACTGACTGCTTGTGTGTCTCATCTGGATGTTGTGTTTTATATATTTAGGAGTCCTGTCTGGAAGCAGTTATAAACTCTTGTCGGTCGCATGAAGACATGTCTTTTAAGCCCAAATAGAAGCGGTGACTTGACCTTTTTATGAGAAAATGGGTGTTTTCTGTTCATGTTGCATGCAATCAAAATAGAATAGAGGCAACTACAACATATTGTAATATCTTCACACATCTTTTAAGTCACACTCAATATGACAAAAGAAGCATTAAACTGTGTACCAATACATTTGTGCGTTAGATTATCTGTTTAATTGTGTGTTAATGTGTCTGTGTGTGAATATGTGTGTTGTCAGTCTAATAGGATGAAGGAAAGAAGGAAGAAAGACAGGACTGAAGGAAGGTATCAAACTGTCTCTTAAATTCTATGGCTAGAAAGGAGTAATGCAGGATTTGTATCGGAGTATTTTATATAAATACGTGAGTGGCCACACACACTCACAGACACACACACACACACACACACGCATGCAGAAAGAGACAGTAACTATTCAGCCCATTCTTGCGTAAATCACTTGGCCTCAGGGCTCTCTTAACCCTTTCTCTGTGAGAGTGAGAGTGTGTGTGTGTGTGTGTGTGTGTGTGTGTGTCTTTGAAAACAGTAATGCTGGTGGACAGTATAACTGGTTGCTGTGATGATGCTGCATAAGCCTCCACTCTATCTGCATGAAATCCAACGCAGCATCCAAAGTGTTTGGGCAAAGATCCAAAACACACATTAATAATAATCATGAGAGGGACGTTACAGCAATAACACACAAACAGACTTCATGTTTTAGTGAGTTACCATATGTGTCTGGACAGTTCATATTTAGTCTAGAAAATGACATAGTGTGTTTTTATTATAATAATAATCCAACAGTAAAAACTGTGCTGTAACTTGTGCAGTGATGTGCACACTATGACAGGGTTTACTTTGAATGAAGCACTGGACTACTAAGTCAAATGACTCAATCTAAATAATCCAAGGTGTTTTTGCTTTTAGAGCGCATCGTCTCCAAAGGGTAAATTACATTGCATTCATTTGGCAGAAGTTTTGGTCCAAAACAACTTGCACTAAGTGCATTTAAACTCACAGACAAAAAGAGTTCAATGTCATCGAGAATTGGGAATGCAACACTCACAAATATGCAGCGCAGAACAGCGTGTTGGAGAACTGCACTCCAAGTGAGTTTTTTTAATCGGAAGTTTAACTAAACAGATCTATGATATGAGGATACAGTCTTTTCTTTTAGGGAAGAGAGATCTAAAATGTGATTGAATTTTTCCTGACATTAGTTATTCTTTGCCGAACAATGATCACAGTTTTTGCATTCTTTTATGAATTCTGTAAAATCACTTTTGCTAAGTATTTATGTTCATTAGAACATCACACTTTCACAAAATCCTTGTGACTGGAATTGATCACAAGTATTATCAGACGACATTCATAATCCACAATTCATTGATATGTTTTTGTGTTTATTTGAATTTATTCTATCCAGTTCCAGATCAACAGTTACATTCAACCTGCGAAGTGTGTTTTACTCTTCGTTATTATCATCATCATCAGAATAACTTCCAAACCTTGTATATTTGTCTCGAACTTTCTGCAGCTTACAATCAAATAACCAGACTGCTGATTTAATATAATCAAAATTGCATTTCATTTAAAAGTTTCATCTTATACTTATATAAAAGCTGCCCCTATAGTGTAAAATGATAGGGTCCATTATAGGGAATTATATGATCAGTGTTCAAGTGTTCCTACTGCCTATAACATAAACTGACTTATTTCACTGTATATACTATACATTGGCTCTGTCCACACAGGTATTATACATACAAATTATAGTTTCATTACTGACATATCATAGCTGTATCTTGTGCGTTTTTTTCTTCTTTATTTTGTATATAACACAGTAACTGTACATGTTCTTTTACTATCACTACCCCACCGGTTTATTCTGTAAACTCATAACAACAAAGTTGAAGCTAATGTAATCTAATTACAATAAGTTATCTCGTGTTCACCCTGCTTTAAAGGAAAAAAAAAAGTCCAAAAAAAAAGTTAGATTACAACGCATTGAGGTTCATATACATACAAGTCAAAGTCTCATGGAGTAATTAACACCCTGCATCGATGGAGCAGGTTTTGTGACTGGGTGGAAAGTCTCTATTGACCCAGTGAGTGCAGGGTCAGAGATAAAGATATGTTGGCTGTTGGCGGCAAGACATTTTATATAAAGAGAGGATAAAGTCTTATGGTATTGGCATCACGCACACAGACACACACACACACACACACACACACACACACACCATCACACACACACACACACACACACACACACACACACACACACACACACACACACACACACACACTCGCACACACACTTCACTATCAGCAAGTTGTCTCAGGCTTGCTGAGCCCCCGTAATGCTCCTATTAGCAGCTTCAGTTAAAATGGCATTTCATCAGGCAGCTGACAAGTGAATTATCTCTCCCTTTTCCTCCCTATTTCCCTCTCTCTCTCTCTCTCTCTCTGTCTCTCTCTCCCCCCTTGCTTCTCTCTCTCTCTCTCTCTCTCTCCCTCTGTCTGT
This sequence comes from Pholis gunnellus, assembly GCF_910591455.1. Classification (NCBI taxonomy): domain Eukaryota; kingdom Metazoa; phylum Chordata; class Actinopteri; order Perciformes; family Pholidae; genus Pholis; species Pholis gunnellus. The sequence goes on along the minus strand of NC_136546.1, from coordinate 8,122,906 downwards.
CTGCCTCGGTCTCCCACTCTCCCCCCGGCTCAGTGACAGTAGCCTTAGGCCTGAGATAAAGAGGAGGCGCGCGGCGCTCGGCGCTCTCACACACACTCGGCAGAACTGAAGTGACATCCTGTCAAAACAATAGTTTACTACAACAGGAACTTGTGTGTTCTGTCAGACAGAGGCTGAACTTCAACTTTGGGACATATAGATTCCTCTTTCATATTGATCTCCCCCCCCCCCCCCCCCCCCCCCCCCCCACACACACTTTCTGTGTATATGTGTGTGAGCATGTGTTTCATTTGGACCAGTATACTTGGATCCCAGCCCAGAATCAGAGAGTGTATGTGTGGATAAAAACTCAGAGGACAGTTTAGATACTGTTCATCATACAAGCGTCTGTAGTGCTCCAGGGAGGAATCGCAATCGTTGACAAATCTCCTCCAGAGCTCATCTGCACTGGTGAAGATTTCTCTGTCGTTTCTTTTCTCGCTTTTGAAAAATACGGCTTCCACATATTTCTGCGTTATGCCCAGTAGTGCAGCTGAAGGTACCTGCATGCAGCCGTGTGGAGTAGAGCCGGGATTCCCAACCTTTTCTTGCTTGTGACCCTTTTGAAGTGGCCGCTTGTCACATGTTGCAAATGTCTTCCAGCTGTGAGTGTTTTGTTTCCTTCTTGGATGGTTTTAAAGGATACGAGGTGTACAGATGGGAAGCTGTGCAGTATTTCACAGGGAAAAAACTAAGTTTACAGAAATAAGAAACACTTTTCATTGCAGAAGTATACACACATTTCTTTTCTTCACCGTACTTTTTAAAAACTGAAAACATGAGTGAAAGAAGGGGGATTTAACAGATATCTCCGACAACAGGCTTTTGTTTTGAAACCTCTCTGAAAGTTACCTGTGTGTCCCACTTGACACAAGAAGACAGACGGGTCTTACCTGTAGCCACCAAGGGGCGCTAGTGAACGGGGTGCATCAGGGTGGAGGCCCCTCTGTAGACACCCCTAGAACGGTTTGAGACAGGAGAGTGGGAGAGGAAGAGCGTAACCTAAAAGAATACCTCTGGGTGATGATCAGGTTTATTTGATGGAATAACCAGGTTGTCCCTTTACACCTCTGGCATTTTAAGCACTAAATGAACGCTCTGTAACTAATCTGTTTTTAAAAAGGTTTCATGCTACGCCATTTAAATGATCCTGAGCCATTAATAATGTGTGAACTGGCATTCAGATCAAGGCCCCATTATAGCACCAACGGAACCTGTAAAAATGTGTTACATCTTTTATAGGTAGACTAAGAACCTGTTAAGATTTCGGCTTATGTCATTCCTGCAACAATTAAGGCCTTGAGCTGCACATACAACTCCACATTTCCTGTGTTTTCAAGCCTCTCGTGTATCATATTTGTCATCTCATCTATGAGGCCTGAAACCTTGGCTGCAGCAACAACAACAACAACAACATCTCTTCTGGGGGTGCGTTCAGGGACGACACAAGCGTCAATTTCTCAATTTTCTCCTTGGAAAAAAACGTTCGGGATTTCCACCTCTTCCTCGCTGTTTCTAATCAGAGGAGGTTTGATGGCAAAGATGGAGGCGGAATCGAAGCTGTCGACGGCGGGTCACAACAAGTCGACTGGATTGGGAATGACACGTGCACCGTCAACAACAATAGGCGAGAGAAGGTGTGTTTGGTGGTTTTCTGTGTGCGGTATTGTGTGATTTGGAGGGTATAATTGTGTGAGGGTCAGATGGTGAACCCAACACACACAACAACAAAAAAACGAGCACAAAGACAGACCCCCACACATGGACAGACAGGAACAGACAGTGAGACGGACACATGGATCCATATATAATATATTCGTGTGTGTGTGTGTGTGTGTGTGTGTGTGTGTGTGTGTGTGTGTGCAGGCACAAATATATGATGTGTGCTACGTGTGTGCGCGCTACCTGGCCAGCAGTGGTAACAGGCTCTGAGGCCTTTAATGGGATTTAGCCCGAGGCTGTTTTATTAAGATGTCGGCTTTCCCTGCTGCCTCTGCAGCTGACACCATTCCCCACTGATACCCCCCCCACCCACACCCCCACCCCACCCTGCCCACCAACCCCACACCCCCACCCCCACCCTGCCCACCAACCCCTCACCCCCACCGCACACCAGCCTCCAAACTGCACCCCCTCCCCTCATCGCACCCAGCCTTCACCCCCCCGCCCCGCAAATCCCTTCAACTGTCACCCCCACCGTCCCTCCTCCCCGCCCCGATGCCCCCTCTCGCACACTGCTCTACACCCTATAATGACCCTGCCATCCCCAAATACCCCTACCCCGCCTCATCCTCTCCCCATTCCTCACCCCGTCCCTGGTCCCCTGCATCACTGCTGTTTTATTCATTTTATTTTGGATGCAGGGACTAATTATCGGTAATTGTCGTAAAAAGGATCCTGTGCAGGAAAGAAGAGATAAAATCTGTCCAACATGTTCTTCCGTCGGGGCTCTCTCCCTTTAACTCATTCATTGACTTGTTGGCGTCTTTGCATGCCGACATGATGGAACAGAAAGTGAGAGAAAACTCTTTATAAAGGGTGTCAACGACCAAGCGAGAGCCACGTGCAAACCAAAGAGCGATGGAGTCAACCTTTCAGACAAACACAGGAGTCTCCTCTCTCTAATCCTCCGTCAGTGAGCCACGCCTGAGCCGTGGTTTGATGACTTGACTCGGATTCTGCTGATGGATTCCCCCATCTGCAGTTTCCCCCCTATGATGACAATTTGTTTATTTCCCCTGCAAGTAGCTTGAGTTCTAGCTTAAGCCCTCACATTGCATAAGTCTTCCCTCTGGTGTGTGTGACAGGCGACGTTTGATCACAGGGCAGTTTTGAGGGCGTCTCTGAGTTTACACATAGGCGGGGAGGTTCAAATACAAGTCACACAACCGAGAGCAAAGCTGCAGCTTTTCGGTTTGATTCGTTGCTGTCAGACTTTATTTGCTTTACGCCTCTTTTTTTTTGCTGTATTTATACAGTTTGCCACCCTGACGTAAACTATATTTGACTGTACAGTATACTGAGGTTTTTGAGAAGAGATGGTATACACACAATAACAAGCACTAGTGGAGGTAGTATACGGAGGTATTCCGATTCTTGAATCAAGAAAAGTAGAAATACCACAGTGTAAAATAATACTTCATTAAATGTGAAAGTCCTGCGTTCAAAATGTAACTTAAGTCAAATTAAATTAAAGAAGTATTACCAGCAAAATACGTTTCATTTATTTATCTAAACAGCATTCTAATGTCATCATGATGAATCAGAAAATTAGTTTTTTCAATACGTCAGATGATGAAATACAGCTGAAACCATATCGTCCCACCAACAGTGTAAGGCGTCGTTTGACCTGGTACACCTCTGATGTAATGCTGTATTCTACGAGGCTGCTGTGCATGGAACTAATAAGTGCACCTTCTTCTTAAAGTGAGTGTGTGTTCAGTTGATCAACTGAAAAATATTCAAAATATTGATAATAAGTTAATTCAATAATCATTTCTGGTCATTTCTTGAGAAAAATGTCAAACATTTGCTCTAAATTAAGAAGATTTTCATAGAATTTAGTTACATTTTCTCTATTTAAAAATAAATCAATATAGAAAAAGCCACAATCTTGGGCTGGGTCAGACAAAATAAGCAAGAGTCTGTGAATTTGTAAATATTTCATGATTTGTTGAAAATGGAAAGATGAATGAATTACATAGAAAATTGTTGATGGATTAATTGATAATAAAAATAATCATATAAGCGTATGATATATGATTATTCACCAGTGATTCTGTGCAGCTGTTGATTAGGCAGTCTATAAATGACGTTCCTGTACATCAAAACTGCATTGCAAATTACGTTTCGAGGGTAAATTATTTTCTCCCGGATAACATTTGCATTTGACGTGTCACAAATATGTTCAATCAACGTCTGTGTAAGCCCACATGGGGGGGATGGATGGGTCGAACACAGGAGCTATTCTAACCCCAAACATGGTCTTTTACTACATTTGTGTTGCCTAAACCTAAACGGAGTTGAGAATGGCAAAAGCGTCGACAGCGTTGACAGTCGTTTCAAGAAATGTTGATTTGAATTATTTTTGGTTCAGAAACGTGGAGATTTAACGTGTCCTTGGTTTGCAGAAATGTACAATGTACCATATTCTGGCGACTGGTGTGAACAAAATGAATCACTATTGATTAGAAAACAAATGAGTATTGTGTGAAATGTCTTTGAGCATTAAGCTGTTTATTTAACTGTATACAATAATTTGAAAAAGTTCAGCTTCAGTATTTATTAGCCAATGTTCAACAGATATATCATTTCATAATTCATTGAAAAAAAGGCTCCAAGAATCCTCTAAAAATCAGATCAAAGGGAAGAGAAATACCTTGTGAGAAACAGTGAAATTCTTACACAGATACACACTAACCGCCACTTAACTCTATTTTGCGTTCACTGTCATCTTTTTTGGGGGGGTTTCATGGTTTCAACCTCCTAACAACATTTGCTCTACTATTACACTCCCCCTGGAAACACTTAGCCCCGATGCTTCCCCCTTAACGGAGCCGATAGCGGTGACTCTGTCTTCCCAGGGCTCTGGACCTTTAGGCACTTCCCCTGACTGCTGCCTCCCAGGTACTTACTTCCTGTGCCCCATACCGCCTCGCTCCCACCCTAAGGTCCCACCCCCCAGGCAGGCGCTGGTGCAACTCTAAGAACACCTCCGACGGAGGCTTTGTATTCGCTTGTACCGCTGATAGCATCTAGCTGCTGATGTTCTGGCTATTGATGAACCTCATGATGTTGAAGACGGTGATGTTGATTAGGAGTTTATAATACTGTAAAACATTCAGACGTCACTTTGTGTGTGTGTGTGTCTGCCGAAGCATCTCTTTGTCTGGATGGATGGCTGCTTGGAGGGAGTTTTTTCGGTGCACGCAGGAGCAGGAGTGTGTGTTTCTGTAGGTTTGTGTGCTTTTTATTGTGTGTTTATGTGTGTGTGTGTTGCCGTGTGTTTTTCTTCTGGACGATCTTGAGTGCTTTTGCTGTTTTTCCCTGGCAGGCTGTTCTGATTGGCTGGCCCTGGGGAAAGGAGATATCATGTTTAGCCCCAAACCAACATGCATCCCTCATCCACCATCCACTGCTGCCACGATTGCATGTGTGTGTGTGTGTGTGTGTGTGTGTGTGTGTGTGTGTGTGTGTGTGTGTGTGTGTGTGTGTGTGTAGGTGTGTGTGTGTGTGTGTGTGTGTACACTTGTGTGTGTGAGAGCGAAAGCAAGAGAGAGAGAGTGTCAGAGGGAGGTCTGTGCGTTCAGGCGATCACACACTCTGCTCTTTCTGCTAAAGTGCTTCTCGTCTCCTTGGCGAGGGCTGATGAGGTATGACATCACAGCACTTTGTTTTATCTTTAAAAGATGAGCAGGGAGCCCTTCCCTTCCTCTTAATGAGGCCGAGATGCCCACAGAATATATGGAAAGTCTATGTGTGTGTGTGCGTGTGTGTGTGTGTGAGGCTGTGCCCGCTCACATTCCTGCTTCTTATGTCTTTTTCGTGCGAGCGTCGTGCATAGGTGTGGGTGTGCGCTTCTGGTTTTTCTGCACACTCTCGCTAACACCCATTTTACCCATAACCCCTGGCGTTTCCTGTCCTGAAGCCATGTGTCAGACCTCATTGGCTACCGCATCAATAACACCGCACTCACTCAGCTCCCAACACCACGTCCTACCGGCAACACATCACGTAGCGCCGCTTTGACCGATCATCTCTTTCTTTTATTTCTGCAGAGGTGGTGATTGGGGTTGATTTGGGTTTTGTTTACACATCTGCCCCCCGGTGTTGATCCAGGAGGGCTCAGGGTCGGACTGCATTTCACATGTGGATGACTTAACTAGAATGTCACTGTGAGTTAAGATATCCCAATGTGTTTTTTGATGTTTGATTTGAAGACCGATAATTGTTGGATTAGACAACAATACTTTCATGCACATACAGTACACACCTTTTTAAAGCAAATCAAGGAATGACGACTTACCAACCACACCTGACAAAGACCATATGTGGTCAAAATGTGTGAATGTATTTTTTTCATCTTTCATGCTCATGAAAATGATCAAAACATACCGAATATTTGCACAACGTTATGGTCAATATGTGGAATCATTCAAAGCCTCATGAATATGGTTTGGCGTTTGTCATGAACTTTTATTGTAATCGTTTTGTGTGTATTTTTTGGGGTCAAGATTTAAAGGCTGATCTAAAGACGGGCTCCGCAAACTAGCTTAGAATATACATTTCTGTGGTCTGTGCCATTGATCCACGCTATACTTAAAAAACTGCAAATAAATGAATATATTATCCCAAAATATCACATTAAACATCAAAAAAGAATAGGTCTATAATCCTAAAATGTGATTGCTATTAAAGCAGCCTTTCTCAACAGTTTATATTGTTACTCAGGATATTGCAGTTACCAGTAGTACTACTATTATCAAGACTCCTTCCAACTAAATTAAATGCCAAACATATTTGTGTAAGTCCTTTTCAGAGTGCTGCCTAAGGATCAGATCAGATTTGAATATTATTTTGTAGTTTTCACTTTTTCCACAGCCATACGCTGTTTCAAACGCTAAGTGTGCAACAAATCATATTCATCTTCTGATTTGTTTTCCACAATAAAATAATCAATGAGCAGGATGAAGGCACACAGCATTCACCTTGCAAAACAAAATAAACCAAACCATGCCCGTGGCTTTGTATTGATAGCATGTTGCAGCATTATCCTCCATATAGGCTGCAACAACAATGGGAATCCAGACGAGTTTTGAAATGATAGTTAAGCATATGTATTTAAAGAGTACAATTTTCTAACCACAACAAACATGGAATGCCAGTATTCAGCAATGTAAGCAATGTGTGGATGTGTGAAATGTCTGAAACAAACAAAACAAACAAACAAAATATATATATATATATAAAATCAGCAACCAGTAACCAGTCATCATAGTATTAGGTATACTCTTTGATGCAGCTTCAGTGCTCTAGGGAGTTATGGCCGGTCGTGATGGCGCTGTACGGCTCAACCACAGCTGAGTACATTTGAGGTACTTGGGTAGATGGAGAAGTCCAGCTTGGTCTTCTTGCCGTAGTCTACAGACAGACGGTCCATCGGAAAGGAGGTGAAACCAGAGCCTAATCTAATATCACAATGTTAGACGTAATGTAGTTTAGATGATGATGAGTGAGATGAGAGATTAGCTCATGGATGGCTGGACCAATTCATTTATTAGTAATTTTATCATAGTTTATTATTTCATAAATCAGCACCTTGAAATACGCTGCACACACTCATCTGTAAACTGAACAGAAGATAAAGTCAAAGCTTTAGTAAAACCTTAATAAATTGATCATGACTTTACAGGTTCACTGCTTCTTTAAAGATCAGTGTAATATGGTTTGAATATGGTTTGGATTTTGTATAATTTTATCTATATCTGATATGACAACCACTGCTGGCAGTTTTAATCAACTTTGTCGAATTAATGTTAAATCTGTGAGCTAACCAATCTGCAAAATTAAGCATGCTTCTTTAAACGCATTTAAAAAGTGAAACTGCAACATGTCATCCCCCGACACAACACCTGTATTACTCTGAATAATCCACAGACTTTGCTGTCAGCTGTTTTTTATTGGTACTACTAGATGACTCTGAGGGAGAAGGGGTCAGGACTCTGAGGAGGATATCAGGACTCTGAATGCAACTCCGAGACCGGGTGCGAGATTCAAGATGGTGACCTCTTACTGCTTGAAGATAACACGCTCTCTTTCTAAAAAAATAATCTAGTTTTTCTGACAAAATCTTGCCTTCACAACCAATCAACCTAGACGATCTGGAAGACGATATCACCGAGTGTTTCACCCGCCTTAGCGCAATGGACTGAATAACAGAAAACGACAAGATCGAGACTAACACCAAACTCTAAAAGACAGCGTCCAGGATCCCTAATTAGCTCGTAAACATCCATCCCTCTGAAAGCACCATGCTGCACATACTGTAGGTGAGCAATACTCTCATACCTTTTGACAGTAAACTCTCCAGACTCGATGCAAGAATCTCTCTGGCAGAGATACTGCGGAAAGAATACCAGCCGTTAAACGACAGCCTGGTATTCAGTCAAAAACAAATGGAGTCACTCACCAAGGAAAATATAACACTGGAACGTTCCATTAGCAACTTTGTAACCAGACTTAGCTCAGTCACAACTGAAAATAAGGTGGTTACGTTTTACCTCCAAGCTGCAATAACACATATCTGTGAGAATGTTGTATAACTTATCTAGTAAGTGTGTCATCATGATTTTGTTATACCTTTGCATATACGTACATTATACGTTTGATTGACAACCTCAAAATGGATCAATCCTGACCCACCCCCCTGTGATTTCTTTGTGAGAAATAATCCGCTTCTTTTATTTCAACTTGTAAAAAATGGGAGCAAAAACAAAAGTGTAGCCATACATCCTGGGAAACCTCTGAATGCTTAATGCCGTGCACATTTTTGCAGCCAACCGACCCTGGCTTTATTTTATGCTGTGTGATGAGCAAACTTCTGCACACCAGTAGGTCAGTAGGAGAATACCTTGGGTCGACAATATAGAATAAAAAAAACAGAGATATTTAGTGGCAACGTTTGGACACGTAGACCTTCATCAAGTTAATTTACAAAACAATATGACAGCATGTCTTAAATAGGTTGGTAGAACACAAACACAACACGAAAGCTCTATATATACCTACGAATAACCGACAATTTCCTGTAGCTGTACATTTTAATGATGAAAATTATGACATTCCCACATGACGTTTTTGTAGCATTAAAGAAGTTGGCCTACCACCTGTAGGTGGTGATCTTGACTTGCTGTCAAAGTGTTTACAAGTGTTTACAAGAAGCATTTAATTTCAAACCCCTGGTGAATCCACACGTGGCTTTGTGTGGGCGGCAGGTCCCACAAAGTTCACTCGCCTTCTCACTGTTCAGCTTCCACCTTCCCCTCTCACACTCCTCTACCTCAATTAATAGTTCACCAGGTTTACCCTGACACGGCATCGTCGCACCCACACACCACAGACGTACAGCATCCGACTTTCGGCTCCGCAATGTAACTCAACTGTGGCTCGGCTCAGTCTGAAGATGAGGCCGAGAATCGCTCAGTTCGTGCACCGTCATCCAGGACACGAGGGGCCCTGAGCTCTCGACACAGACGGCTGACTCGCATCACAGATCGTATCCAAGGCTGCAGCCTGCTGCACCTTCCTCGCATCTTTCACCATATGACCAAGTTTGGTTTTACTTTAGTCCTTTAAAGCTGGGTTTCCGGATGATAAGATGATAGTAACTGTTTAGAATTTAAGAAATCCTTTCAAATCCTTTTACTATCACCTTCTCAAGAAAAGCAGCAGGTAGATTAGCAGTGATTGCTTGTGAGTGTTGGTATTAAAGCCTAAGAAAAAAGCTTGTAAAGATCACTAATTAACATATTGTATCTAACTTCATTTTTATGATCCTTTCAGCCACAGGTATGCTTAATTAATATGTTTCCTGGGGCCCCGATACGAAAGCAGACCAGTGCATTTGTGAAGACAACTGTCCATCAGAAGCAGGTCATGACATATCGTACTATTCCACAGAAACTTTGTCATTGAGGTGAACTGATATATCGAGGTTGATGTTTGATCCTCCAATGAACTTCCTCCAAGGGAGACTTTAAAGTGAGTTTGGTAAGCAAACCTTTGCTAGCTCATCGACCTTTCATCAGATGTGAAAAACAGACATGGAGGAGGTCAAGTGTTTTTCTGTCCTGCTACCAATTGCCTTCTTTGACTGCATGCAGTGCACAAGCAGAATTATACACCGCTTTTCATTCTCGCTGATATTCAGACTGAGATTAATTGGCCCATATAGAATTGAAAGAGTCAAATTCAGCAAAATCTATAAAAACCTGCAGGTTGGTTTATAGGATAGATCATTTTGTAAATTCTAATGTCTAGGAAAGGTCTTTCTGAAGGCCAGCAACCGTGTACTCACTGTAGAGCCTCCTTGCTCAAGGGTACGTCACAGTGTATGTGATGTGAGAGGGAGTAAGACGCGTTTCCTCTTCTCGCTCTTCTGCAATGATGTCTGTCACTGGATTTGAACCTGCAACCCTTCTGCTTCAGTAACGTGTAAATGTCTTATCTGTCCATTTACTGGACGGAACCTCCAGACAACCCTAAACTGAAAATTGTAAAACAATGTGATAGCTTTAAATTTCAAGAAGTGTTTTAAATGTTTCAAACAAAAGGATTAAAGACAAACATACACAGCAGCAGTCAATCCAAATAAAAAAAGATGAATGCTATTACAGATTTGGGGCCCAAACATGTCTTGTTCCTAATCCTCATGGGAAGCTGGTGTATGCTGGTTTCCCCGATGTGTGTGCCATGTTGCCAGACGTGGCAGTAGCTGGCTAACGCGGCTGCGTGTGTGATTAACTAGCGTTAGCCGTCATTAGCCTCTGCGCACCAACGCAGCAGCAGAGTGCAATTAACCCGCTAATCCGGCTAATCCACTAATGGAGCTAATCTGATAGACTGGAGAGAGGCTTTTCAATAGGCTTTCTCTGGGAACACACACACACACAGATGCATGCATGCATGCACACAGAAGCAACGATTCTCTCCCTCTCTTTTTCTCTTTCAGACACATTTACACACACTGTTTCAAACACACATTCACAGTCGGTCTGGGTTAAATCCAGTGTGTCCACCAGCAGTGAATTAGAGGGGCAGAATCGTCTCCCAGACATCTCGCCCACAGCCATTAGTCAGCCCGGGGCCTCTGTCACACACTGACCACACAGAGCAAAGTGAGAGGGGAGGAGGGGAGCGGACGGATAACGAGTAAGGAGGCTGGTGGGGAGAAAGACACGGTCATTTTGGTTTTAAGGCTCGGTTCCATGTCCTCATTCTGACATCTATGATACACGTATATACTGTGCTTTAAAGCTGTTTTTTCTCCACTGCTGCTGCTGTGACTAACAACACCTCAAAAGCTCTGTTTCATGGTTATCCTTCATTTCCCAATGTAAACCAATAAACAGCAAAGCAAGAGTACGGATGTCATTCCCCAGTAAAGGGTCTACTTTCCCTCTGGTCCAATCACTAATCATGTTACCATGTTTTTGACCTGTAGTTGTGGCGCACTACCAGAATATCAGTGGTGAGGATGAAAGATAAGATGCTAAAAAGTACACATTGCCAATGGTGATTTAACTTATTCCTATTCTACATAACCAGTGGTTCCCAACCTAAGGGGCCCCAAAATAACACAAAAAACACATGTATTTCCGTTAGATAAATAATTTATTCTTAATTCAAAATACTGGATTCTGGATTCTTTGGATGAACTACAAGCAGTGATGAAAAGCCAAGTTATTGAAATTCTTAAACACAATTTAAGGTACATGGAATCTAGTGTCTCAAATGTAACTCCGACCTGAGAACCGGTGCTAAAGATGTAATACACGAGTAGAATATTATTTAATGATTCACATTCATCATGCTTTCACCGTGATCGTTCAATGAACATCAGCAAACATGAAAATGTCCCTCAAAGAGTCACCACATAGACCGAGATGTGATGTTCTCAAGAGGTAAATGGGAGGCTGAATAATCCACGAATGGGTGACATCTTTTACATCATCTTCTTTAATTAATTCTCTGTGGAGTTGTGGCAAATTACATGTCTTTTCACTCACGCAAAAAGAGATAGTGGGAAATGCTGGCTTCTAATAACCTTGAAAGTGTGAGGGCAGAAAGGGCAAAGCGTAATTTATTTTTCCTTTGTCAGATTTATTACACTGTGTCTTTCCTTTCCTTTTCTCCCCTCGTCTCCACTACATCTTTTCTTTTAATCCTCTTCTCAAATCTTCATTTTCTCTCGTCTCTCTTGTCCCCTGGCCTAGCAATGTAACTTTAGAGCTGTTAAAGGCCAGGAGACATTTTGAAAGTCTGGTTGAAGGAAGATGGAGGTCGCTCGTCTGTCTCTGGCTTCAAACACTGACCTTGGTTGCTAATGATGCCAATGATGCTAACTGAGCTAATGACAGCTCTCTGTGTGTGTGTGTGTGTGTGTGAGTGTGTGAGTGTGTGTGTGTGCGTGTGTGTGTGTGTGTGCGAGAGAAAGCAAGAGAGACGGCGTCAATGAGCTTGCAAGTGTGTATTTGTAAGAGTGTGTGAGTGTGTTAGGGGAGCATGTGAGCATATCATAATCAGAGCCGCTAACGCTAATGAGCTAGCCCTTTGAAGAGAACCGCCCGGCGAGGGCCCCACTCCTGCCAACTCATTAGCTGACCTGAGGAGTGCCTGATTAGAATGCTTTTGATGAAAATTTCAAGGATTTTCCTGAAAAAAAAAAAATTAAAAAAACTTTAAAATTTTTGTGAAGTGAGATAAATATTGCACTAGTCTTTTTTTTTTTTTTTTAGGGGGGTTTGCAGTTGATGGGAAGAGTGGGAGGTCATTTACTAAGAAGACATCAAAGGGGCCTCTGAAGAGTGCTGGATGAGATTGATTTGCTGTTTTTATTGGCGATGAAATGTACAAATATGTTTAATGGGAGGAGAGAGCGGGAGAATGTTTCCTTTCACTCTTCAAACGCCCACGCATCATCCCTGTCTCTCTTTTTCTCTCTCTCAAAAACACACACACACACACACACACTTACTGATGAGCTTACATATGCACACCTTCCTGCCTCTGTAGAAGTCAACAACTCCTTTGCTAGAGTGGCATCAACATGAGAGGCAGCGTGGGTAAATTAGTCTTCAGGAGAAAGCGAACAGGACAGGTTGCTCGGCACTGAAACACACTCCTTTAAAGCTGAGAGACGAACTACACACGCGACGTACGGCGGCGCAGTCACATCACCTCTCATTTCACAGCGCTAGGAGAGAGTCTGGATCAAAGTGAGAAGATGCCAGGCCTTCACGCGAGCGAAGGGAAATTATCTGCCGTGCACCACAGTGACAGTAAATTATTATAGCCTTTGGTATGTTGACCAAAGGAATCTGTTGCCATCATGTCGTAGTGTTCACTTTGCATTAAATGCTGTGAGCAAAACTGCAGCTTTCATCACCTTAAGTACCTGTTGACTCAATGTGGTAAAGACAATGAAAAGAACAGCTCTCTGTAATGTCTCTATACTCGTCTGCATGGTTGCTCTTTAGATAACTACTATACTACATCATTTGGAAAAGAAAAATGCATCCTATCTTAATCCATTGTTGGACTACGTGTTAGAGGTGGAAGTTATGAATCACTTTAAGTCATTTGATTAAGTTAGGTTCAAAGTTCATGCACCTATAGACATCTTAGGAGGTTAAAAGCTTAGCAACTACCAATCTATTTGGATATCGGAGAGAATAAAATGGATGAAACAGTCACATCATCCAATTTTACACACCCCTGCTCTGCTGCATGAAAAGCAACACATTTTTAGTATCTATTTCAGTACAAAGAAAACTCTGATACTATCAATGTTTTTTCCTTTTTCTTTTTTGCATGGAGGTTTTAGCATTTTGTCACAGCAAGTGATGTAGTATATAGAGCGGACGTTATGGAACGTATATCACCAACTCAAGGAAATGGTTGACAGCAGGCTGGGCAGCCAGAATTGAATATTGATATAACTAATCTGGCAACACATTTTTTGCTTTTCTGAAATTTCAGTATGTCCTTTTTCTGCCGATAAATCGTTTTCTATCTGAAGTTTTGGGCGAGAATGTTGGATGTTTGACTCCAGGTAGAAACCAAAACTCACTTTCCAACAATTTCTGCAGAAAGGTAAGGTGCAGCAATTTGACATTTGTGTTTCCATATGTGTGTATGTGTGTGTGTGTGTGTGTGTGTGTGTGTGTGTGTGCATCAGTGGACGTGTTTGCCTGTCTGTCTGTCTGTCTTTGGATTATGTATGTGCATGTGCTTCTTTCTTTGTGTGTGTTTGAGTTGCAGTAGTTCAGGCAGGCAGAGAGCTGGATCTCTCATAGTGAATTTGGACAGACTGGAGTCTGAGAGGCAGTTCAAAGACCACAGGCCCACAGGCAACAACCAACACTCAGACCGCTGCCTGAGTGTGTGTGTGTGTGTGTGTGTGTGTGTGTGTGTGTGTGTGTGTGTGTGTGTGTGTGTGTGAGTGAGTGAGGGGGAGTGAGAGAGTGTTTGTCTTGACGTGTGATTTTCTGGTATTTGTGTGAGCATGTGTGTTTTTCGCCTTGCTGGTACGATGCTGATGTGCTTTTATTTTGAAATAGTTTAGCTCCCCTTACACACACACACACACACACACACACACACACACAAACCACATTGCACAGGACAACCATGAACTGCATTAGCATGGGCATGCCATTTGCTACTGACACTCTGCACAGCTGTCCTGGGCTCTGACCCCTCTGTAAGTTATGCACGAACACCAGCGCCGAAGAAACACCATATAATTAATTATAAAAATATCTCCTGCTAATTGTTGGTCTGTAATTAATGAGCTAACCTTTGGAGAGAGGGAGAGGGAAATTATTCATTCCTTGTTTGCATATATGAATATGCAAAAGATAATTATCCTCTCAGAGGAGGGACAAAAAATGGCCCAATGTCTCTAACTGAAGCTAGCTTTCCACCGCGCTCACACACACACAAACACAAACGCACACACTCCCTCTCTTTATTCTCCGTCTATCTCTGTCTGTCACTCTCTTCTTTACCTATTCAACTTTATGTAGTCTGATGATGCATGGCCCTGAGCGATCCACAATATTAAATGGATGAGTGTTTTTTCTTTTGACGATTGGGGATATAACCTCTGGCAAATTCCTACTGGAAACGGATCTATTTTGTCAAGACTTTATCCCCAAAGTTCTGTGGAGGCTGACATCTGTTCCATGCTGACACACAGGTCAGTGTCAGAGTGTTGGTGTGTTCGCTCCACATATGTCTTTGATGAACAGTTTCTGCTCTAAAGTTGCTGGTTAAAAAGCCGTGGGAGGAGTTTTAAAAGTAAAGTGAGTTATACAATTCAAATTAACTGGGTAGAGGTTTATTTTTCGACCACATGATTCATCCCCTGATTCATCACTGCACTGTGTAAACACAAAAAGTAAGCCTAGTCCTAACTTAGTATTACCCGTATGGTTTATGGGAAGTTTTCTTAATATTACTTCCCGATGCCTAGTATTTTTATTTTCTCCATTTTGAGATGATACAAAAGATCATTGCTTGAACTTGGATATCTTGGATATTATTTTGATGCCTTATAAAGACCCAAGCAATAAAGTGCTGCAGGGCGTAACCATCACTGCCATACGTATCCATGTAAACACAATGAGGAAGGGTTAGGGTTAACAGTCCTAGACAAAGGAGATGTCTTTGTCAGGCACACATCCATGTGAACAACAACAGAAATGACTGCTCTGCCACAACGAGTGGCTTGGAACAAAGTAACCGTGTAAAACTTAACTTCACCACGTTGCTGTATTTCTACTCGCTACAGCACAAACGCAGGCAGATGTGGGACATATTGTACCCTCGAAATCACCGGAGATCACATCACATTAGAAGAGAAGACACAACAATTAGTAAAACCCTGAACGTGTAACTGACATGTCCTCATCAGTTTACAGTCAGACCGCTCGTTTCCTCCCTTTTGTACGTCTTGTGTGTGTTTTTTTTGGAAGTGTTTGTCAGTTTAGATGTGTCTGTGTGTAAGAATCCGTGTTGTTGCTGCTGGTCTGCTCTGTGGTTTTAGGTTGTGAGTTTCTATTTCAAATTCTGATCACTGTCTACCTGACCTCTCCCCGTGTGTGTGTGTGAGTCAGGCGACGGACTGTGCATATCATATCCGTTGCTCACATTGATTCTTTAGGTTGGCTGAGGAGAACAGTAGTTAATTGAATAGATGAATAATATATTTCTGAATAATAGATGAATGTTTTGTTCTGGTGCCTCTCAGCAAGAGAAAGAAATTACCTCTCAGGTGGGATGAGCGGTGTGTGTGTGTGTGTGTGTGCGTGTGAGTGTGGTCTCATTAGCTTCAATTCATTACCATACAGAATAGATAAGGTATGATGTGATCAATGCTATTGATGAGCAGCAGACCATCGGACACCGCCAAGTATCGATCCCTGCAGGCAGACGCACACACACAACACACACACGCCGAACAGACCACACTGACTTGCAGCAACTACGGCGGTTTTGCATGCAGTACAAAGTTGGCATATTCAGATGAAAGCCGTCATGCCTTTGGGCATGCTAACCGATCTGAACGGGTGCATATGGTCCTCAGGATGCCTTCATCTCCTTTATTTCTTCTTCTTCTGTGGTGGTGCCGCCACCGCACCACAGACTCCGCCCATGTGCTGCCAGCGAGCCGCTCATCAATAAGACATACACCGGCATACCTCACTGACCACAGCTCACAGCCCTTTCCATGCATACGCATTTCAAACACACACACACACACACACACACACCTACACACACACACACACAAGCGGCATTGTTATGGAGGTGCCCATCCCAGGTGGGGCTGATTAAGTTTTTATGGATGTCCTCAGGGCGAAACACTTAAGGGTTAACCAGCTTCCTCCAGCTGAATTTAAAGAGTTAAAAGTCTGCAGCGTCTTTCTACACGTCCCTTTATTCTCACCTCTATGGTCAGCAGTTCAAAGAGTATTTGTGTTAGTGTAACAGATATTGTTTCCCCATGACTTAAACTTACATGTAAGATACATCTCATCATGTCACAGATCATTTGTATTTTATTATAATTGAAGTGATCAGTACTGCAGTTTAAAGGTGATCAAACTAATTCATTTCTACCCTCCTGTATACTGTATTTAGATTTATTGAACTTACTCTTTTTTTTAATACTGTATATATACACGTATATATATGTGTATGCTAAAATATTGTTTGTCTTTAGAAGCTGTAAAGTTTTATCAATGTTGGGAATGTAATGCTGTTTGGAGTTGCAATGTGTCAGGAATACTTTTCTAGTTTCAAGTCAAATGCTATAAAGATCTAAAATGGTATCAGAAATATATTCAGCATACTAAAACAGTGTCAATAAATCACCCAAATTATTTTCTGCTTTGATAACACAAGATATCAAATATAATATTCTTCCTGTTGAAAACATGGACATTTCCAAAAAAAAATCGTAATTAGAACCACAAAACAGTTTAAAATGCTTAAGAAAGTGATGCTTTCTTTTGAATTAAGCAAGAGAAACATTTCACTTCCAGAGCTCGTCAGGGGGAGGCTGACAGCGACGTGTCGGAGGTGACACGGCTGGGTTTCGAGGGCCGATTTGGCTTCAACACATCTGTCAGTTGAGGGAAACCTCCTTGTGTCGCTCTGACGTGCTGAATCCAGCCAGACATCCCAGACAGACGGCAGCAGACACACAACCACAACCTCACATCAGTCAACTCGTACTTTAACTGACAATAAAAACAAGCCAGTGTCTGTCAGTCTGGTGGTATTTTTAATTCCAGCCGTCCTGACTGAGCAGAGGCTCTCAAATGATTCATGCCACACATTTACAAATAGAGCCACAGATTGTGTGCTGCTGACTTACTACTGAATTAGAAAACTAGCTGTATGTCTTACTTTGTCCAATAGGGAATAATGTTGAGGGACTTGAATTAAGGGAACTAATAATTTTACATTGTGTATTATTCTGCTGAATACTTTTACAATTATTATCATTTGTTTAAATTGAGATCTTGTATCTTTTAAAGCAGATGTAACACAATCTTTCTCTCACAAATTATTACTCTAATATTATATTACAGTATTTATAAGTAATGAAACACATCTATAATCATTACAACACTGAAAAAAATTCCTTAGGTTGCTGTTTTTTCATAACCAACGGTTTATAACTCAAAGGTATTATTTCACAGTGATATAAAACAGATGCAAACAGCAAAGCTTCCAATTTGGGAAGCTAGAACCAGAGAATATTTGGCATTTTATATTCAAATAGATGAATAAATAAAGTTTAGGAAATACAATTATTCACTTTCTTGCCAACAGTTAGATGGGAAGATTAATACCACTCTTAATGTCGTTGAGTATGGAGGTAGGGTCAGGGGGCAATTAGCTTAGCTTAGCTTAGCATAATACTGTAGAAATAGCTAGCACCGCACCTCTAAAGCACACCAATAAACACATTATATCTTCTTTGATTAATATGTACCAAAACAGAAACGTGAATACAAAATGTTGTTGTTTTAGAGAAAGTTTCTTGACAATCAAAAGGTTTTTCTGTCCATCCAGCAATTCTGTGTCGCATTGTTGCTGGTTATCTGGCAACTTCGCCACGACAACCTTAGACATACAGTAGCTATGCTAGCCGTTTCCACCTGCTTTCAGTCTCCATGTTAAATTATGCTAATCGCCTTCCGGCTCAAACTCTATATTTAACGTACAGGCATCAGATTGATATTGATCTTCTCATTGAACTCTCAGCAAAAAAGCCAATAAGAGTATTTTGCTGAAATGTCCAACTGAGATAATATGAATTAATTGATGCCCAGGGAGAATTTCACGAAAAAAAGAAAGTAGGCTACTCCATAAATAAAGTACTTAAATGATTAATCTATTATCAAAATTACTGGTAACTATTCTGTCGATCAACAAATTTGATCAGCAATCAAATTAATTTAATTCAACTAGAACCTTTGAATTCCCTCAAGGACCAGAAATCTCAAAATAAAACTTTTGGTGATTCTCGGGACAGACCAACTGACAGAAAAGTTGCGAGAACTTCCTTTTAAAACACGGTTAACTGCAACAATGACCCTCTCCCCTCCTTCCCGGCTTATTTACGCCTTGGCTACTGCGGGAAAACCACCGAACTAGCCAATCAGGGCCGGGCGGGTGAGAGGACACAATGTGGCCTGGCACCTATAAGCAGCTGACACAGAGCGGGAGTGACACACACACACACACACACTGCACACTGGCACACAAACAGAAATACACATATGTGCACATGCACAATGCTGATATACACAATCACATAAAAACACTGCAACACACAGACAGACACACACACACACACACACACACACACACACACACACACACACACACACAGTGACACTGACACGTAGTGACAGCCTCTCTCCTCTGGCAGGGAGTGGCAGGGCTGAAGCCCCCCAGGCAATGCTGCTGCTTCTGGAGTAACCCCCCCCCCCCCCCGAACTGAACCTCTCTCTACTTCTTCTTCGACCCCCCTCCCCTCCCCTCCCTTACTAACTCCTGTCTGTCAGGGCTAAATGTGTGTGTGCGTGGTTTCCGTTAGAATGATGCTAAATGGGCGATGCCTTCTGCCTTTATGGCTGCATGTGTCTGGTGTCAACTGGGCATCTGCAGCGTTTGTGTTAATGTGTGTGTGCGTGTGACTGTGTGTGTTTGAGGCTTGGAGGGACGGGGGGACGGGCTGGTTGAGGGCCCGAGGCAACTGTCCCCAACGCTTGCTGAAGGGAAATCAATAATCATTAGTTTTCCAGGTGAGAGGTGCAGGGAGCATAAACCATTGACCTCTTTGTACCCTTCATGTCCGATTGCATCCATCATACTATATATGTACGTGTGTGTTTGTTGTAAAGTATGTACTGTACATGTTTACTGAGCTGCAAGTGTATAACCATCCATAAGGGGCAAGTTCCAACTAAAGTTTTTTCCCTATGTCTACTGCAAAAATGAACTTCAATGAACTCACGATTAATACACAAGCAAATCCTTCACATCTTGTCCTTTTTCAACGTTGTAGATACCAAACATTACTAAAGAATGAAGACATTTAAAAGGAAAATTCCTTCTTTTTTAGGGTTCTTATTTATATAGTTTTGGCTATCAGTCATAGAATCTCAACAACTTTCATTGTTGAGATTCAAGGATGCCTCGATCACCATTATGAGGTTGAACAAGGCCAAGACATGTTGTAAAATGTGAGTAAATGTTATTATAGTAGAGTAATGATGGTAAAAAAACTATGCTTTTATTCTAAAATCAATGAAATATGTTACGTATGAGGTTCGGATTATGTTTAACATGTTTTCCCAACAGCAGACATTCTCTTTGAATGGAGCCAGTACCTGATCCTGAATTACAAAGAGAGCCTGTTACATTGCTGAAAGGAAATAATGTTTGTAGGTTTGGCCAAATCAGTGGCTATCTTCCATAAGTACAGCCTTTTTTTTTTTACCATAGGTGCAGTTTGAACTTTAAGGTTGGAGATTCACAGAAAAAAAAACATTGAGTGATAATGATCGAAAGCTCCACAACAGCAACTTATCAGCTACTCATCCACAGTCAGTGTATTACCGAGACAGTAGATGGCGGTTGGACAGACAGGAGTAAAATAACGTGAGCAAAGCAATGTACTGCTGTGGACGGGGTGGAAGCTAAATATATTTTAGCCACCTAAAAACAATCAATATCAGTGTACACTATATTTAGAATATTTTCACTGGAAAAGTGGACTCGTTATACCACGAAACTTTCAATATCGGTTGCTCCATATACGTCATTTGCTTTGGCTGAATGCAGAAACGTTGCCATACAACGTAACCATGATTTGCAGAAACCGACAATGCCAAAAAAATATTCTTGGTTGGTGAGTGTGTGTGTGTGTGTGTGTGTGTGTTCTACCTGTCTGTAATGTGAATGCATGTGATGTAGAAGCCAGTGCAATATTATTTAATTGTTTTATCGATATGCAGATTCATCAGGAGCCTGTGTGTGTCTATGTGTTTATGGATCAAAGCCTCTAACTCTACACAGTGTTTGTGAGCCTCCCAGTGTATTTAGCTGCAGGTTAGTGGCTAGTGCATGCCTCTATTACTCACAATACTTCCTTATGGCAGCCTCAAGGATCCCTGGCTATGCACCCTGAGGCTACTGTTACGTCCACACCTCAAGCAACTAACCGGTGGAAACCTACTGATTTTCAACGAACCAAGGCAAGTCCGCTGATTTGAAAAAGGTTTCTGTGGGTTACTGATTGTTTTTTCACTTGTCTCTAAATTTGTGAACTTCTCGACAGATGAATTTGCTGCAGACTTTTCTGTTACTGCGTTGTCGGTGGCTAGAAAAGCAACATGCATATGAGACTGTTATGGTATGATAGCTTTCAGCAGTCTTGGTATATCTGTTTTGTTTAATCCTTAAGGAAAGACATTGAACCAGGCTTAGACTAATGTATTGAGCTGAAGATGGCTATTATACAGTTAAGGAACGGCTGCACACTTGGCTAAAAGAAACCAACGTTGACTGGAAAAGGAAAACAAACCTCCGGTGTTAAAAGTCCAACAATAGAGGGCTTTGATTCTTTCATCTACAAAATGTAGAGCCTCTCAGTTTGCCTCTATGTGAAATGACTCAGTCGAGCGTGGCGACATTACTTTGCATTATTTTGACCACCATGATTATACATTTACTCAGCGGGTGATTGGTTCGATTTGACCACAGGCAGGCACATTGATTTTCATACTCTGTACGATGTACAGTTAAAAATCTTAAGGGGACGTATTGGATCATCCCTGCATCCTTCTTTATTCCCAAATCGAGGCCGTCCTGTTGTTTATCTATGGTTGTGTGTTTAATTTACTCCTCGCCACAGTCACCACATCTAATCAGACTGTAACCGCAGAGACTCTGAGTTCATGTTCTGTTTGGAGAATTAACAAGCTGAGAGAGTGTGTGTGTGTGCGTGTGTGTGTGTGGGTAAGTGTCCATGAGAGTATGAGGTTGATTAGTCCAGGTTTTAATGCGGTGTGGTCGGCATAGCCTCGGGTCATGCAACAGGCCTATTGTGGGAGGCAGAGAGAGAGAGAGAGAGATGATGAAGTGAGAGAGTAAAGAAGTGTGTGTGTGTGTGTTTCCGCGTGTACTGTATGTGCGTGCGAGTGTGTATGTTAATGTGTCTAATTAAAGGCGTAGGGGATCATGCTCCGGCACTGAGCTCAAGTAGCCGTCTGACGGAGATATGACCTCAGGCCATGGTCTGTCTCACACACACGCACACACACACACACACACACGCAAACATACACACCCATGTTGCTGCACCAAGTAATATTCATCTATTCACTGCAACATATAATAAACATATTACACACACGCTCACACAGAATACCATCTTAACATGGACAGCTTTAAACAAACTTTACACACTCACATACAAAGGCAAAGATACTGCAACACACCAACACAGACCTGCTCACCCGTAGAAAAAAAGAGCTCTCATACACATGAATGCACACATTTTTTTGGCCAAAGTACTTTTCTTTTCCTCCCAAATGTTTTCACACATCATCCTTGAGCTGGAGTGTGACCGATGACTAGACAGAGCAGGGACCCGCGGAAAATCCAGTGGAAGCACCAAGGTTTTTTGAGCTGAATAAATCTCTTGAGTCGATATGTCACAGATTTGCGAACAGAGAGAGAAAAAGCAGCTCCTGTTGCTCTGACCGCTGTCAGAGCGCTAAAATCACATTCCCCAAATTGCCTGGTTTGTGGAGGCTGAGGAGAGAAGACAAGTGAAAAGCAGCTTAGTGCCACATACTTGGCTGCTATTGGAGCTCACCTAAGCTTTACAGTTAAATATGCCAAAATACACTCCTTTCTATATGGTAACAATAATTCTACAATCACATATTACAATGAGCCCACTTTAGACAGACTTGGATAAAACAAGTCACATGCTTGCTAATTGTTAAAATAGAGGAAAATACAGTTTTTTGATATTGCTAAAACACAATTTCTGAAGCCCTCTCTGTCAAAACCGTAAACGTAAAAAACTCTCTTACAAAAGCAAACAATTCATATATTCACTTTTTTTTCAACCTTTCTAGAAATAGAAATATTGCACCACACCTTTTGACAATAAACACCAAATAAATAACTCTCTCCACATGCAGTAAGGATAAAACACTTATCTGGAGTCCTTGTCGGTGTCATTTGTAGCATACTGTAAACTGTAGCCTATGAACACAAATACAAGGTGTTTATTCTCAATACTCGTAACAGTATCAGACACAATTAATTTAACTGAAGACAACATGAACATAGTTACTGTATTGTCCTCTTAACAAAATACAGCATATTAAAATTACAGTCCTCGCACTCTCTCTCCACAATTGGTCTCAATTGTTGTTGTGCACAACAAAGAGCAAACCTGAATCCTGTTCAAGCTCTGAATAAGTGCTCTAATTAGTTACAGGGGATTTCACAGGTGCATTCAGGGAGCAGGTGATTAATAGTTGAGTCTAGTATGTCATTGGCAGTGCGAAGTAAACGACACACGCTGTTTTCAGTTTTGAATGATGTGTCTTGTGTAGATAACCATGTGTAGCTATTTCCAAAAAGCGTGTTTTAGAATTTCAAACTTGTGAAGTGTGAGGCAGACAATGTGCTTATGGTTCAGCATACCTGGCGAGTAAATAGACCACATGAGTGATTTCAATAATTGTGCCACAAGTTCCAGTTTTTGTGTAAACAAGTTTTCTCTTGTGTGAATGCGTGATTATCTGAACCGCTTTATCTGGAGGAAAAAATAAAACCGAGCACGCCTGAAATGTCAGGTATGATTCCTCACTGCAAAGAAACAATTTGTGCGAGCACAAAGACTTGCAGATGCCAGGGTAATGTCTAAAATCTGATTTTATGTGTATTAAGTGTATTCTCTCTCTCTCTCTCTCTGAGCTGGAGAGGACAGCACTCCTCCAGAAACAGCACACTTTATTTGAGATGGAGATATTAAAAACACAAAGACTGAGTAGCAGTTTGGAGCTAGATATGCCATGACAGTCTGCATGTGTGTGTGTGTGTTACAGTGTGTTCACCGCGAGGAAGAGGAAGGTGGCGGTGATGGTGGGCGGGCGGGCGTGCGGGCTGGGCGAGGGGAGGGTGGGGTGAGCTGGAGGGGGAGGACGGGGGGGGAGTAATATGGGTGTCAGGGTGCTAGCAGTCTGTCGCCCAAGGCTGTGACATTACCGCACTTCTGCTCCGCTTCAAAAGAACCAAATCTAACTGACGACTGCTGTGATGGCTCAGTGTGTGTGTGTGTGTGTGTGTGTGTGTGTGTGTAGCAGTAGCCTACATACTGTATGTGTGTGTGTATCTAAATGACGCTCGCTGTGATCTGAAATTGGAATAATGCACTGTGACACACTGCCTTGCGAAACGCTTGAGACTGTATTACCCTACTAAACCGGCACCCAGGGCTGTTTGTGTGTGTGTGTGTGTGTTTGTGTGTGTGTGCGTGTGTGTGTGTAAGGCCTAACACAGATTGATTGATTGATTGACAGATGGATAAACATGTTGTGTATAGAGACCAAGAGTGAATTCTGTATTGAGTTTTCAGTCTTAGTAAGCTGAGCAATTTTTTGTGTCAATTGACAGCCTGAGTGTTATTGAACGTTTAAAATCAGTTAGCCGAACTAATGGAAAACCTATAGTCAGATGGAGCCCAAGGTAACTGCCCGGAGAGTTGTTCTGCCAGGCTTTTCCTATATAAACTATGCACAACAAAATCAACCAAAAAAAAAAAAAAGATGATCTTCTTGTGACACCACCCAACCTTGAACTGTAAATTGGAAACTTTTTCAAGACTTCGGCAGATGAATTCGGGGAGGTTGGCAAGTCACTCCTGTTCTCCAGATCATAGAATTAACTCCCTTTCTTTTGGGGGGGGGGGGGGGGGGGGGGGATGGAAACATCATAAGTAGGTTGAAATAAGAGTTCCGAGTGAGTGAGCTCCTCAGATTGTGTTGATGTGTAGCTATTCTGCATTAAAGATTTACGTTAAGTGGAAACTGCTGTGCAACTTTCATATCGTGCCGTGAAAAGTAAACGCGGTGGTTTGGTGGCGGAGGCGTGTGTGTCACAGCCACCGCCGTGCCCGAGTCTCTCCCTTGTGTTGCCTCGGGTCCCCGGTTTGCTGCTCTCTCTTTTCGTGTGTGTGTGTGTGTGTGTGTTTGTCTGTGCCTCGTTACCGCCATGCTGTTCACCTGGACCCCGAGTACCAGCACACCTGCCTGCAATCTGCTCGTCAAGTCCGTGTTCTGCACTTGGGTCCACTTACAAACAAACAGTAGCAGTGTAAGCATTTGCCATTAACACTGTCAGCCTGGGTTCTTGTTTGTCTCATACGTAGTATCATTATTTATTTTATCAACAGTTGGTCATGATATTTTCAGTTTATATTAAATATTATATGAGCTTAACCTTGACTTTTACCACGGGCAAATAGGGAGAAAATATTAAGTAAACAAAAACAGAACTTTGGTGTGAAGATATATTCATGTTGTTTTATGAATAAAAGTTTAGGAAGGCTGGGTTCACACTATATCTACCCCAAAACGTACATTGCCAAAGCAGAACAGCTATGAAATGCATGTGATGAGGTTGCTGACCTCGTTGGTGCCTCTCTATTCCCAGCTAAATTTCTGTGACACTGTTACGCAACACCCAAGGATTATTGAAACATTTTGATGCCGACAAAAAAAGAGAGCAATGAACAATACCGGCTTTTCCAATAGATCGCCTTTTCTTTGTATTTCATTGCAAGTTCATGTAAACATGTTAATACAGCATTAAAAAGAATGTGTCCTGTATAATAGTCAGGTTAGCCTGGGTATTACTCTTGTATCAGTCGTTAATCTGCTCCCACCGCCACCCTCTCATGCAGCGACGGTACACTTACACAGGTGTTTTCACTTATTGCGCCTAATTAGATCTCCACTTTGGTCTGTGAAGGTGCGGTCACAACGAATACTACACTGTATTTTTTTTCTATGGGGAACTGGGCGAGGGGGAAACTGAAACCTGCCTTGCGAGTTCAATTTTTTCCAACTTTGACATGAAGAGTCGTGAGGCAGAGGAGGGAGGTTTACCTATTCTTGTTTGTATTACTATAAGGCAAATGAATGCAAGCAGCACAGAAGGAAGGATGCTTTTTTTGGTTGCATTGTTTGACAGAGACAGAGCTTAATGACGAAGTGTTTGCTCAGTAGCTGTGTAATTTACAACTGACGCTAGCTCCCGCAGTTCATGTCCTCTGACCTCTTTGGTTTAAACATGTTATTGGAAATTTGTTTCATTCAACACTTAAGCTCATGAATTTGGCTAACATTTTGGTGTTTTAAGGTGTATGTTCATGTTCTTGCATCATTTATTTTGATTCCATCTGCTTGCTATGAGGCATTTTATAACCATTGGATAGGAAATAAAGATATTCCACCCCTTAACACAGTCCAAAAATGACATAAAACCACAGTATGGCACTGACAGCGTTATTAGCACTTCTAAGGCACTTCCATGTCACCATGCCATGTTACTGCTAACAACCGTGACATGGCTTTCATGCTTTTAACATGTGTGTTTGCTTGTCTATTACAGGTGTGCAGTTGCTGTACATACAGTATGTTTGTGCATGCGGGAATGTCCAGTTAACATTTATTGTGTTTGTGTGTGTGTGTGTGTGTGTGTGTGTGTGTGTGTGTGTGTGTGTGTGTGTGTGTGTGTGTGTGTGTGTGTAAGCGAGCGTGCGTGTGCTTTGCACTCATGAAAGGGAGGTAATTTCACGCGTGGTCAGACGGTTGCATTTCAGCTTTAGCCTGGAGTGTAGCAGGAACTCCTTAACTGTTCAATGACTTTAGCTTGAGGCAAGGTCCGCCTACACACACACACACTCAAGCACACACACCTATGAAATTACACCCATCTACTTGTTCTGCTCCCATACCGACACACACACACACACACACACACACACACACACACACACACACACACACACACACAGACACGTTTGTTGCTGTAAGGTGTATGTAGTTGTTTTACGCCGGAAGGGAAGATCACTGCTTTGTCTGTTTGATAAAGCTACAACGTCCATCTCCTTCAAAGAGCGCCGTGCTGATCTGATGTGAGGCGAGTGTGTTGATGGATTTGACGATTACGCCGCCCAGGGCACTGAGCAAGAAACGGAGACGGTGCCACGCTGTAAAACAGGAAGAGGAAATGAACATAATATCTTGATTCAAGAAGTTAAAAGGTGGGGAATGTCCCATCATGGAAGTCTACACCTGCTGATGTGAATTCTCAGCTTCTAACACGAAGGCATGACGGTTATTGGTATCCAGTTACATAATAGAAATATTCTCATTGTTCTAAGTGGCTGCAATATAGGAAACATCACACAGAAAACAACCCTTCATGTATTTACTGTTGTTGAAGAGTCCCATCCTGTTTTTTCATGAGAAGTCAGAATACAAATAATTAAGAGTTTCTTGCCAAAATGCTCTGTCAAAACTACAAATTACTATCTACTATTACACTCATTATTTTTAAATAATAAGCTCTGTTTGTGCCAACAATCATCTGTGAGAATAGGTTTAACTTTTTAAATCACATTCTGAAACCAGACTTAATTTGATTGCATTACAAACTATTTTATGTGTCCAGGTTTTGAGATATCTGCCTCCACAACCAATGCAATAGAGGTGAATGAAAATTTGTTTCGAAACAATGTTCCTTTTAGTACCTATATCTTCATGTATGGAAGGTAATAAGTTAAATCTAGCTTCTGATTAAAGACTCACCAATAACCTAAGCCAGAATTAAATAAATGATTTAAAAAAAAATCAGATTAGGGATGATATAAATAACACTCTGCTCGAATGGTTCCACATCGGACCTGACTGTTGAAAATGGCTTTATGAAAATAAAAAGATAAACAAAGAGAAGAGTGAATTGTCCTATAATAGACAGTGAGTGCCTCAGTGAAACATGTATATAAATAACACTTAAATAGGATCCTAAAAATCAAAAATAGAAGATAAAAACAAGTGCTAT
Source organism: Pholis gunnellus (assembly GCF_910591455.1). Taxonomy (NCBI): domain Eukaryota; kingdom Metazoa; phylum Chordata; class Actinopteri; order Perciformes; family Pholidae; genus Pholis; species Pholis gunnellus. The sequence continues at coordinate 8,094,910 of NC_136546.1, read as the reverse complement.
TCTATACTTCCATGTTTTTCACACCACCTCTGCTACCAGCCAGCTAATAACATTCACCTGCTGTCCCAGCTGTAAATCCATCCCCTCTGTCAGCGCCACGACTCTTGTCACTCATCCTGTTTTGCCATCTGATGAGCTCTGTGGGATAATCCAGCACCGCCAGCTCTCTACATGGAGGACCCAGCGAACATCTGGCATGTGACCTGAAGCTAACTATGCAATCGCTTTGTTTGGCTTTCCTCTGTTCGTGTTATTGTCACTGTGGCAGCTAGTCTCACATTCATGGCCACATCTGTAACACCACTGGCCACACTCACAAGGGACAGTATTGTTCCAACAGCCCTAAGAGTGAGGCAGGAACCCTACTGTTGTTTTTGAGTCAGGGCTACTGATTGTTTTTCTTATTGAATGATTGAATGCATTGATTGTTTCATCTGCAGTATAAATTGTCAGATGCCCATAAAGTTCTTCCAAGCGTGTATTTTGTCTGCGCAACATTTAAAAGTTTGTAACAAGATGAGATTCAGAAGAACTGCAAATTTTCGCATTTGAGAAAGTGGAATCCTTAAAATGTTGACTTAAAAAAAAGAATTGAAATCGACCACTTGACACAATTATTGCTCAATAAAATTGCATTTGATTCATTTTCTGTCGAATCAGGACTTGATTCATTTATTAATTGTTTGAGCACTATTCCCAAAGGCACATCATATTGATTTTGTTTTTGACTTGATGTTTACTCTGGTCTGCTGAAGATGCCAGCATGCATACTATACGATTGCTATTTGAGTGGGCTGTTGATTGACACTATTTGCCCACAATGATATAAAAGAGTGTGGTTGCTATGCTGAACGTCTTGTTTTAACTTGTCAGTGTTTAGAGGAAAATTCAGGTTAATTACAACGTTAGGTCTTTTCGCTGGGGCAATCACAGCACAGCATCGTTTAGCTCTGACAGGTAACACGCAAGTAACCGGCTTTGCTCCATAGACTCTCTAAATGTCAGCTAGTCATGGTTAAACGTTGTGTAACAGTGATGCTGCGTGGTATCACAATGTATATATTTTTTTCTAATGTACCACACTTACGCTATGGGCTTCATGGTAGCTCTGACAGCATGGAGTAGCAGCAGGGGGCGGGGCTTAGCAAAGGGTCAATTGTTGAGATTTGTAGTGATTAGCAAAATTCCCAAATCTCAGCAATTAACTTGGCAACTAAGTTTTCATAACTGGTAGAAATAACGGCATAGATACGCACAGGTTGTCTGAAACCAGAATTCCCTTTTAAGGCGTTAATATCATTAACATCCTCCATGTTGCTTCCACTGCATATTTGCATTACCTCAATCCAGAAAAATGTTCCTACGAATATGATACATGATCTTCTATCTTTGATGCAAAGAAATACAGAAAGTATAGCTCAAGCTGGGATTTCGTCTCTTTATTTTCTGAGGTTTTTGACTCTTGTAATTGGCACGATTGTTCCAAACAAGCGCCTGACCTGCTATTTGTACAAAACATCAACAAGTTTTTGTCCGTTCAATACCAAAACACAACCAAATCAACAAGAATACATACAGGGACATTAGTGTTACTGTGTTGCATGCACCTGAGACTCAGCTTTACGATCACAGGCAAAGACTATGTGGAATCCAGGATATCCTATTGATTTACAATTTGTAATAAAGCTACACATTGCGTTGCAGGTTGAACATCAGGCTGGATGCTGCGGCTTCCTCCATGTTTCTAAAGTGCATGTTTAAGCTAATGCCACAGCCTAAGCTACTTCCTGTGCTTGACAAGCTGCTGTACATTTGCTAAGCTGGAGAGACCGTCAGCGAGTCTGTAGACGGCCCCAACGCTACTTAGCAAGAGGAAGAGGAGCCCTTCTGATCTCCCAGGATTACGGAGTGTGTGTAAGTGTGGATGTGTGCATGTATGTGTGAGTTCAGGCCCTGCATGGCTTAAGATGGACTGTATATTAGAGTGGAATGTTAAGAGTCTCCGAGTTTCACACCTTCCTCCCCTCAAAAACGCACCCGGCTAATGAGAGAGAGAGAGAGAGAGAGAGTGAGAGAGAGAGACAGATGTGGAGAGGGCGAAAGGGAAGGAGATGGAAAACACAGACAGCCTGTCTCCCCATCTCTGACGTATTGACATGCAGGCCATGTATGTGTGTGTGTATGTGTGCGAGTGCATTTGTGCAGTAGTAGGCTGCTGGGTTAGAGGATAATTGCCAAACCGTTGGGACCTGAGCTCTGCCCGGCCTGTCAAAGCAGGCGTGACAAAACCTCCAATCAACCCTGCAGCAACCAGAGGGAGAGGGAGAGAGGGAGAGAGGGAGAGAGGGAGAGAGGGAGAGAGGGAGAGAGGGAGAGAGAATACAGGGTAGGCTCATTTTACCATTCCTCTTTTTGAAAATGATATAATTCACACCTATCTATCTATCTATCTATCTATCTATCTATCTATCTATCTATCTATCTATCTATCTATCTATGTGTCTCTCTGTATTGACCTTGTGTGATGGCTTTGGACCTTTCAACCAATCACTGTTGAGGTTGGATTGACAGACGCAGGGCTGAAGAGCTGAGCCGTGATTGGACTACAGGCCTCTAAATGAGATACTGTATACGTACACACACCTGGATACATGCTGTAGATCAATACACTCACTAGCCACACGTACAAACACACATATCCAGATGTAGTATGCACACACACACACACACACACACACATTGCCTGTGGTAGTGACTGAGTCCTGTGGTTATTACTGTAGTGCCGCTAGGCTGATGGTTTAGGGCAAGCCACAGCTTTCTCCCTGCCTCTCTCCCTCTCTATGTCTCAAAAAAACGCACACACATTTATACGCATGCACACGTACGCACACACACACACACACACACACACACACACACACACACACACACGTCCATACATGTGTATGCGTGCACACATGTACTGTATACACATGCACACACACACACAGGTTGTGGATGTCACCCACTCTCTGGGGATGCAGGCGGTTTGCCTGACGCTGGGTTTCTTCCCAAAGTGCTGCAGGGGAAACCTAAGGAGGGAGAGGAGGAGGAGGAGGAGGAGGAGGAAGTTAGGGATTGGTTTGGTGGTTTGGTGTGCTTTGGTTCAGTTTTATTGTAAGGTGCTTTTTGTGAATAGGAGACCTACCACAAAGGGGAATGTTGACAGCGATGAACCTGTGAATTCGCTGCTGAAAGACACATGGATTAAATGTTTTAAATCATAGATGTTGTTCTGCAGAACAAATGAAGTGCTGCACAGAATGAGATGATGTGGTAGCTTTTTAGTGTTTGGAGAATGCAACAGTGTTTCAGAAAATGCTATGAGAGGAAAACAGACTCAGTTCTCTGAAGTGTCCTGTTAAGTCATGATAATGCACTGGTAGGAATGATATACTACTTCAGATGGTTTACAGTAATACCCTGAGAAGACAAGAAATTAGGGAAGAAATGCTCAAATATTTACTCTGTCAATGAGGAGCTGCAGTATGTTTTCAGGTACACAGCCTTCACACACAAAGAGCATACAAGATACAAGATTCACTTTCAAACTTAAATATGAACACATGATGCTATAGTGCAGCCAACAGAGGAATCAGTCGCCTAAATGCTGAGAAGCCACAGTGCAGTATGATGATGCATCCAAACCAGGTTTGGGGTGCTTTGCTGAGTAGCACTCGGGTCAGTTTATTCTCAAAATGGTTAAGGACCAACTTCTGATGGCTCTCACAGAAAACAAACAAACAGTTCCAGCCTGCATGGGCCGAAGGGTGAGGACGAAAAGGTCTGCAAGAATCGAAGAGCGAGGGAAGACTCTGTTCTTCTCTGGAAGCCTCAGGAGACTTCTTTATGTATTCTGCAAAAGTTGCATTGAAGGGCTTGGTTCAGCTCTGCAGGGACAACCTTATGAAGTTGACATGGTGAGCGTGTTAGCAAACAGTCGCTCATTTAAAAAAATTGAGCAGACACGCAGCAACATTAGCATTCATTCGGAGTTCTGGACACCTGACAAATGTAAGTCCAATATTCACTCTCCTTTTAGCTCTGCTCGCAAAAAAAAAAAAAAATCCTGCGGGACAAATATCTGGCTTTTTACTTCATAAAGGCTCCACTATGTCATTATGTGCTGGGAAGGTATAGTACAGTCAGAGGGTTTTTAAAGCTTCTTCACTTCAGCTGCCTGCTGCGACACCGTCGAGCGTTTTAAGACTGAACCGAAACAATGAGCTGAGAGACACCAAAACGTTCATTAGAACTGAGGGGAAGTGTGCGTTTGACACTTTGGAAGACGTCTTTGACACTTTGTCATTTGACCTTTCATGAATAAATAATGAGACAAAGGGACAAAGTATGAGATCTTTGAGCAAGAGTTACAACTATTCACACATCATGTTTATCACCCAGTTATATCTTGGAACACTAGACCTGTTTAAAACCCAAAATTAGAGATTCTGAATTCAGTGGTTTTTTCTCACTTTATAGGCTTTCAAAATCTTTATGAGCCAAATTAGAGAAGTTTCAGTTTTTATTTTTGTACTGCCTGTTTCACTTACAGACTGAGCTCCTCAGATTTCTCCTCGTACTGTCACTAAACCAAAACATTGAGTATGTCACCTGAAACTCTCCAGAACAAGTTGGAGACAGCTGCAGACATGTCAGACATTTTAAGAATATGCTAATTTTAATACAGTAACAATTCCCCCCCCAGTTGTGAACAGCAGAAAAGAATTTTGTAATTTGAACGTGAACGTGTCGGAGCGTGTGTGTGTGTATGTGTGTGTGTGTGTGTGTGTGTGTGTGTGTGTGTGTGTGTGGACCGAGGTCACCTTCCCCCCCATCTCCACCTGGGAGTGTGTGTTCACAGGGTGTCTGTGCTGAGGGGATCCGGGGTGAATACAGAGTGGAGCCACACTGGGAATAAGCTGTCAGATGAAACACTAAGGAACTACTGAGAGACACTAAAAGAGAGAGAGAGAGAGAGAGAGAGAGAGAGAGAGAGAGAGAGAGAGAGAGAGAGAGAGAGTGTACATGCCTCTGTGCGTGTTTGGGTGTGTAACAATGTGTAGCGATATCCCGTGTACTTTTTTCTCTGCGTGTGCATGCGGGCCTCCGAGTCTTCATGTGCCTTGTGTGGGTATCTGTGTGTTTTGGTGCTTCTGTTAGTATGTGTGTGTGTTTTTGCTTGTCTGTGTGTGGATCTACGTACATGTGTGTGAGTGTGTAGGTGTGTGTGTGTGTGTGTGAGAGAGAGAGAGAGTCCAGGGGAGCTCTAGTTGAAAGGGAAAGCCCTCACTCTCTACAGACTGACTTAGGATTCTCTCTGCCTTCCCCAGAGTTAACTGCAGCGGCCTGTACACTGGACTTTCTGTCCACACACACACACACACACACACACACACACTAATATAATATCTACCTCTTAAGCATCTCCCTCTCACACACACACTTTCAGGTGCTCCAGTTGAACCGTGCACTCTTGAACCTTGTTACTTTAAGCTTGTGCGAGTTCACTTGGTTTCGAGGATGGAGGAGCTTTTATATGCAGCATATACACACACACACACACACACACACACACACACACACACACAACTTCTAGAAGTCCAACACAGACCAGCACATTAAAGCTTTAGGAGGAGGTGGAGGAGGATGAAGAGGAGGAGGTCCAGACACTTGGTGATTAAAAAAGCATTGCTTTGACTTCGAGGCTCTTTAGCTGAGGACTGTAATCAGGTTTTGACTTCAACTTTAGGAGCCAGAATCAAGAGAGTGTTGCGTCAGATTAGTTGTGGCTGCAGCTACAAACACTGTGACACAGAATACTGGACGACAGAACTTGAGTCTGACTTCAGTTCAAACAAACTTCATAGTCTAAAAAGTATTTTAAGCAAGAAGCTTCATTCAAACTCGCTGTATGAGTAAAATCTTTGAGATTTACTCTCATGATAAAATGTGTTTTGGATTTAACGTACAAATTACATGAATACAATGTTATCCAAACTTTGGGTTGGGTTCTGATCATCTGTTCCATTTTAGATCTGGTTTGGTTCTGTTTACAGTTTCCAAGCTTAGAGTCTGAGAAAATAGTTTCCTTTGTTTCAATCTCCTTTTATTAATTTAAGTTAATACATGTGAATCGGAAGTTACTATTTCACCCCTATTTCTGTTCACGTTGCAATCATCTGCTGTGTCCAAAATCCATAAACGTGTACTATCCTCATATTATTAGAAGTGTTAGTTTTTGCAGTTGCTGTACAAGAAATCAACACCAAATATCATATTTTATACTAACATATAATGCAAGATTTACTCAGTCAGATGTGCAAATAAACAAAAATATTTAAAACTTCTTTTTGTTGTCGCAGGTGTTCCTGGTGCTGATTAATCACCATGCTGAGTTAATTAATGGATTGTTATCCAGCTGTGAGAAGCTCCCCATTTCCGGTGTGCATTGCATTGTGCACTAAAAAATCGAATGTTTTTTGGTCTGCACATGGACTGCTTGGAATCATTTTTTTTAACTCACTTTTTCTACACAACAAATAAATAAAAAACTGCTCAGACTTGTGAGTAGTTTGAATGTCATGGAGCAAACGCCTTCATGTTTTCTGCTCTAGGATTAATACCTAAATTGATGAATCTTGTTTCGCTGTCAGAATTAGAATAGACTGCTGTAAATTAAATAGTAAATGACTCAATTGTTAATTGCACCTGTTCTTAATTTACTTTTAGCCATATCTGTTTTGTTTTTTAGTATTCTTTTATCTATTGTGTTCTTTTTTATTGTTTCCTCTGCAACTTGTCCCCTTAGGAAATTAGTTTTCCAACCTCAATTAGACATAAAAACAAACCAAGCTTTTGGCTATTTAAAATTGATAAAATAAATATATTTGATAAATAATGCTAAGATAATCATTTCATGGATTCTCTAAGGGCTTCCAGTCTTTTTTTTCTACCAATAGAAATTACAGACGCAGCTGCATTAGGGCAGGAAGATGTGAGTAGGGTGAATATCATCACAGAGCACCTGACCAGCACTATAATCATTAGTTCAGGCATCAAGTGATGCCTTTTTTCTCTCTGAAGACATTTCACTGCAGCATAATTTGGTTTACATGCTATGAACCTTGATTTATGTCATTTCTCAAGTTGTGAGTCATGACATTTTCATTTCGTGTGATAACTTCTGTACATAAAATTGAAAGGCCATCATGTTCAGTAGGGTTCCACTCGTCTTAAGTCGCCCTAACATTTTAGTTTTGTAAGGTTCGCATGTGAAAATCCCCCATGTTCCCAGCACCACCGTCTCAGTGTTTCCGCAAGTAACCGAGGCACAGATTGAACTGCACCGTCAGGAAGTTGTTGGTTATTATCAGCGTACAGATGTGAGAGAAAGAAAGGAGTATGGTAATAGCACGCCGATGAGCAAACGTGTGCATGTGTCCCTCAGGTAAAAACAGGGGAACATGGAATCAAATCTGAGCCAACATCCTGAGATTGTTCCTGTTGATAAATTGATATCATTAAATATAAATGCAGAGTGTTTCATTCCCTGACGCCGCGGGCTTGGAGCGCCGAACAGGAATGCTTTGAATCCAAGGCTGGAAATTTCCCCCAAATCATCAAATCTGACAACAAAGGAAAACTCAAATAGACTCCCTTAATGAGTTAAACACACATGCACACTCACACGCCTAACACACACTCGTGTTCTTGATCTAATGAGTCTTTTAACCGTCTTCCTTATCCATCTGTCTCCTCCCGACACACATAACACAGTCACACACACTTTTTTTTATGATCAATCCACATCAAACAGTAACTCATTTAAATATTCATTTGAGGTGTTAGAAGATGGCTGGTCGGCCTCTCTCTCTCTCTCTCTCCCTCTGTGTCTCTGTGTCTCTTTTTCTCTCTCCAGGTATATTAATAATTCCCCCTGTCTCTCCACCACACAGAGTTGGAGGTTTTTTCCCTTCAGACAAAGTTTCTAGAAGTTTCTATAAATTAATAAGAGTGTGTTCTCTGTGAAGCCGGCAGCTTTGAACCCGGCGTATTGATCTTGCAGGTGAGTCGGCCGCGCCGGATCACGACTTCAAACAGAATCCGATGTTCCTGTGAAGAGGCCGGCCCAGCCCAGAACAATACCCATATTATCCCTCCACATGACTGGTCCAATCTGAGGGTGGAAGGGGTTGGACGGACAGGAAGTAGCTGCACATGGTCGGGATTTTGATCACAATGATTTTGAGGGGAGAGTGAAATCAGCTGTGGATACTGGATGTGACTGAGATGTTTAATTAAACACAGGGAACTGCCAGGAGGACATACAGATACCGAGGCAGGATGTTGTCCTCTTTGATTACAGAACCACTTGAAGGAGACAGTTATGGGAGTTTACAGGCAATAAAAGGACCAAACATGTAATAAAAATGTTGGATTAAAAATGTATTTGTGCGAGTTACATGTGAAAATAAAAAGCTAGAATTAATAACTTGACTGAACAAAATTGATTATTTAAACAACTGCAAAAAATAGATGATGGTTGTCAGCTCAAGTGCATTTGTTGGATAGTAAGCAAGCAAGTAAGTCTCTCAATACACTTACAAAATAAAAGAGAACAATTCCAGAGATAAAAGATAATAACAATGTTACATTTAAAAAGACGGTAAATAAGGAATGTAAACCAGAGCAAGGTAGCAATTCAATTGTAAGAGAGGTAGAACATGACGGTTTTCAGTCTGCATTTAAAAATCTAAATGCTGTTTGTTTGCCTCTTTGATGGAGCAATAAAGTGGAAGAAACTGCTCCTCCACCAGCAGAGTGCTTATTAATCTTCGGAGGAATTAGAAAGCCTTCATTCTGTGATCTAAGTGGGGGCATTTGAGGTCTGAGGAGTAGTGCCACGTAAGGCAGCGCTGCACCATGAAGAGTTTTGCAGGTAACAAGTAGTCCGGAGCCGGTGAAGTGAGGACAGAAGTGATGGTTCTAATAATTCTAGCAGCTACATTTTTGGACTATTGTAATTTCTTTTCTCTGGCGTAGCTGTTAACTTTAAAGGAATTATTTACTTTCTTTTATCTAGCTAATAAAATGATTGCAACATTGCAAAAATTCTGTCAAAATTAAGAATTGAAAGTTAACAATAGTAAAACACAAACTCAGTTGTGTGTTCTGCATCTCGTTTCATGACGTTATTTGTGTTAAAGGTTTTTCTCAGCTGAATATAGTATAAAATATGCATGAATTTACTTTCAGCATAAGAGTATATAGATCGAGTACACTGCAGATAAGTTTCAGATTTAGCTTTGTTATAAATAGTCAGTTACCTAATCCAGCTGTGTTTATTGTTCATTTTTAGGATTCTCCGTTAACTTTAGCTGCTGCAGTCGTCTCATATCTTAAACAGTATAGATTGTCCTGGAAATAATTGGTGTTGGTTTTGGCCTGTTCTTGTTTAAGATAAGATAAAATCAACTAAGAAAAAAGTACAAAAATCCACAATAACTAAATATAACAAAAAAAAAATATATATATATATATATATATATATATATATATATATAATGTATATATACAGACAGTTAGTAAGACAGTTCATTTTTTTCTGAAAAACAACAGGATACTAAGATGAAGTTTGTACCTGAGGCAGTTTATTTAAATTGCTTTCATCAGATAGATGTTAATATTGTAGTCAGGATACAAAAGTGCACGGCAGGAAAAGTGAAAATAAAAAAGTTCCACATATGTTTTAGCTTTGCACACAAACATACACACATGATGTGAGGAGGTGAATTGTGTCACTACTCAACCTGTGTGTGTGTGTGTGTGTGTGTGTGTGTGTGTAGGTGTGTGTCTGCGCGTGTGAGAGAGCGAGTCAGACAGAGGCTGTGTAAGCGCTGATTAGCGATTAGCAGGTCTTGAGGCTGACGGCGGAGCTGATCAGTATGTCCTCTGTGTCGGAGCTTTAGGGAACAAATCCCAACATTAACCCGGCTCTCATCTGCCTGGCAGAGCGCTAGCAGCAGCCTGCCAGCCATAGGCCGTACATCCAGCTACAACCGCAAGCTAAAGCATGCGAATCCTCCTCTGACGGCGCCTCATTGTTGTCTCATTTCAAAATCAAAACCACATTTGATCACGATCGAGCTTCTAATGTTGCTCTCAACATCAAGGTTGATGGGCTGTGACATGCGATATTTAATAAGAAGTCTAAAGTTTGTCATAATCTGCTTGACAAAAATGACATTTAAGTAGTACCCCTTGAGGGAGAAGTAAGTGAATTCCTATAGTTCTATAAAAAACGTAATCCCCTTGAAGAGCAATAACTGGAGCAAAATGTTCCTTTTAAGAGCTGATGTGTCTCTCACAAGACACTGGAGGAATACTGACACATAATTGTTCCGTCTTTGGCTTTAATTCATATAGAGAGCACATCAGACGTCACCACCACTGAATGTCAAACCAAAGTTGAACTGAGACCCAAGGTCGCCTCCGCAGTGCTCGGATGAGGCCAACGACCCCGCCGCCATTTTCCACTGATGACGGTCAGTTCATCAGAGATCATCTGCAATGCTAATTTTACCTTATTGAAGTACAGACGATTGGCTTAAAGAAACCCCACCACTGCAGGACTGCTTTACAGAGTTTTGAACAGGTTCCTTGGAAGGTTAGAGACCATCAGCATCGTCCGCATGGGAGGAATTACGTGGGCGGCTCAGGTAAGTCATGAAATGACCTTCTGACCTCCATCTGTGCCCCTGAAACATTTGCAGAGGTTGATAAAAAAAATCCCTGACACCACCAAGATACTTGGATAACAAGACAATTTAACTACTAACATAAGTAGAGTAGAATTTATTTTGTAAAACGATGATCACAATGTTTTGTAAACTCTTTCTATGGTGACCTTTTAGGTCACATGACTGATCAATGGGCTGCATTTAAGGAAACTGGAAAACTTACACCAGCCTACTGAAGGCTGAACACATGAGCGATGTCTACATGTGTCTATGCTGCTCACAAATGTGACTCATTGCAGACTGTTGAAATAATAATAATAATCAACCTCAGTAATTATTTTTAATAACAATTCTCTTGTTTTTATGAATTGTCTCTTTTTATTGTATTATTTGCACTCTCAACCAAGTGAATATGTTTGGGGGATAATAAATTTGAACTTGCATGTATATGATAATTCCAGTATTTTATTCTCTACCAGATTCAAGTTATGCATCTCTTCCTCATTGACTCATAAAATGTAACCCATGTGGTCCATAGTTTTTTCCCATACTGATATTGAGAAATCGATTAGTCTTTGTTTCCCAAAAGCTCTGAATTTGACTTAAATTCCTTTTTTAATTTTGGTTTTGAAATAATTTAGTTCGTGCTAAAGTTTGTGTCATTTGCCTTCTGTTTGTAAATCTATTCTAGGTTCTATTGAAAACCTTTTTTTAATACAGTTCATTGTCTGTTAGTGCAGTCTTCCAAAAGGCTGCGAGCCAGCCTGGTGTGGTTTGACAGCTGACGGGCTGGAGTCTTATTGGTGGGGACAGGTGTCAGTCTTCAGAAGAAGCCCCGCCCACTGTGGTCAGACCGAGCAGAGCCAGTCGAGCTGCTGTCAGCTGCTCATCACCCAGTCCTTTTCATGTTTTCCTTTTTTCTGTTTGTGTGTGAACAAGAAGAGAGTGTATTCCAGTATGGTTCACACACACACACACACACACACACACACACACACACACACACACACACACACACACACGCGCGCGCACGCATACATAGACACCAATGAGGCTTCTTCGCCTTATAGCTGCTGTGATTTTTTTTTTCTTTTTGGTGTTTGTGCACGTGTGCACAAGTGTGTGTGTGTGTGTGTGTGTGTGTGTGTGTGTGTGTGTGTGTGTGTGTGTGTGTGTGTGTGTGTGCACACACACAGACACACACACACACACCAATCCATCCACCAACCCCTATGTTGTCTGCCAGGAGGGCAACATCAAAGAGACTGGCTGTGGGCATGAGGAGCCTGGAGACTAGTGAGGGCCTGTGGAGTGAAGCGTGGGCCTGCAGAGGCAGCTGGAAAGTCAAGTGGCCACGGGGAGCCTGGAGAACGAGGTGGGCCTGGAGTACGAGGTGGGCCTGGAGTACGAGGTAGGCTTGGAGAGCGAGGTTGGGCCTGGGGAAGGAGGTGAGCCTGGGGAGCGAGGTGTGGTAACGCGTAGAGCGAGGAGCGGTTTTGCTAAAAAAGAGGCTGAAGGTGGTCCTGGAGAGCGCGGTGGGCCACAGAAGCGGGGTCAGGGTCCATAAAAGGAGGATGAAGGTGGTCCTGGAGATGGAGCTCACCTCTGGACAGCATGATGCAGGTGAGAAACTTTAAAACCAGACGTGGGAAAGAAAAGGGAGCGGCATGAAGCCTCTCCGTGCGAGATGGTTTAGTGAAGTTTCTCACAGTTGCAGGCTACAGATGTCAGAGTGATGCTCTTAAATGCAGCTGTTGCTCTCGGTGACAAGTTTACGTACGTTGCACTTTCTTGTCTTTCCTTGATGTTTTAACAAGAGCCAGCCAGACAAACAGAGAGAGAAAGCACTCTGGTCCATGTGAACAATACATTTCCTCCATGAGATGATGTCCACTTTTTATTGGCTGCAGGCAAAGGAGGGAGGAGAGCCTGCAGGAGGCGGTGGGAGGCGGGCAGGAGAGCAGGAGGAGGCGGTGGGAGGTGGGCAGGTAGAACACAGGACTGCCGCTGTTGCCTCTGAGGCAGAGATCGGCTTCTTGCTCTCATCTGCCCGTCAGAGCCCTCCTAGGAGCTGCCAGTCAAAATGATGGACAGCTGCCGGTGGATGAAGGAGAGATGTTTGAAGGGACCGGCTCAATTGCACAATGTTATACGTGATTTATCTCTCTTTGTATCTAAAAGAGGCAATGCTGTCCATAACTACGACTACCACAGTCACAAATTTAACAGGTTGGGCAGTGAAGGCTCTGATTGCATGGTTTTTGATCATGTTTTTACCGTGTTGCTGAAGCACAGACATACATGAATGTGTTTGAAATATCTTTTGCATGAAAATCACCTCTAAAAGTGTGAACCACATACTTGTTTTAGGGGTATACACATTTAGAGGCCTGTTTGGCATGGACTGGGAATTCATTTCATTTAAAAAAAAAGAAATCGTAAAATAAGACAAATCATTTTACATTTTTAGCTGATTTTCTTGTTTTTCTCCATTTCTTTTCCTCCAATATCCAAAATAGTTACAGTCAGTACCTTTCTAAATGTGTTGACATTTACATCTTGGCAGTATTAGTACAAATTTCTCAGTTACTACCTAAAACAAAAAACATTAACAAAAATCAACAGATTCAGACAGAAAAGTTTGTCAAAAACAATCCTGATTTTGACAAAAAAATTCGCAATTGTATGTTTCTGCAAATATTACAAGCGTAACATAGGACATGAACATCGGCCTCCTGGGTGATAGTCCTGTGTTTGTTTGACCAATCAACCCTTAGTGGACTTTCTCACTTTCAGCAACAGGCCCTTGCCGTACTGCGTCACTTGCTCTAACCGAATACAAAAACGTAGAAACGTAAAATGCCAACATTTCTTCCTGGTGACTGGACTGTGCATGATAAGGTCTTGTTGGATGCACATGCACAGGTTTATGTGTTGAATGAATTACAGAAGCCAAAGGGAGATAAATGAGGTGAGCGTGAATGAACCAACCTTCTACTGGTGTAAGTCTCATGCAGTCCAAAAATGGAGTTGTCTATATCATGTTATTCTGTCTTTACAAGCATCAGTTTCACTACAAGGACTCCCAAAGAGACAATAGAAGACACAACACAGAGGTCAGAGAGGTCGTTGTATATGCTGTACGGATTGTAAAAGTGAAATTTAAAATTTTCACTATTTTAACCAAACCTTTATACCAAATTAAAGACCCTTTTTCCATTACAGATTGTATTTTATGAACCAGAATAAGCACAATAAGTGTGAAATTATTCCCACTTTCTCAGTTTAATTTTCAAATTCCTTTGTTAACCATCTGGCTAGCAATAGATCGACTAATGATACTGCAATTAGTGAAAAATGAATGTGTGTATGAACATGTCTTTGTGTGTGTGTGCGTGTGTGTGGGGTTCTGTCGTTTGGTCTGTGTGTGTGTGTGTGTGTGTGTGTGTGTGTGTGTGTGAGTGTGTGTGTGTGTAGGATCAGTATTCTAATGAGGACAGACAAAAGAAGTCTGTAGCTCTGAGCCAATTGGACAGAGAGGAGCACAGCATCAGAGAAAGAAAGCCGGGGAGGGGAGTGAGCTAGTTGGGGGTTAGGGAGGGTTCAGGCTGGTGGCAGTCAGTGCCTCAGGCAGGGTTTTGGGGTCAGGCCCCCCCAGACGGCCACACCGGCCCCCCGGGCCCCGAGAGGGGGGACACCAGGACCACGCTGGCCAAGGGAGGGGCACTCAATTAGGGCAGTGTTCAAAATTTTAGCCTGGTTCTTCAGAAGAGAAGGCCACCTGATACCTATACACCTCAAACATCCTTCTCCACCTTGCTGAATGCACCTACTGCTAATTGACACACCCGAGGGTTGGAAAGGTTTTTGATGAAAATGTTGCTCGTTTTTAATGTTATGTAACATCATTTTATTCATGCTTTTCAACACTGTCAAATTCATTCAAAATATGAATTCTTTCCTAAAGAGCCTCTTGCTCAGAATGGGTAAATAGGACATCTGTCCATTAGTATTATTATTACTATTAGTAGTATTATTAATGTATTATTATGATAGTTATTATTATTATCGTTATTACTTATATTATTATTGCGCAGCCAAAGAAACAAAGTCACAGACAATCATTCTGAATTTTGGGGAAGAGCTAAAATCAGGGCTTAATTCAAGAATATATACTAATTATACCAAACAGTCAGACGACTACTGAATGTAATATCCTGCTAATCTGTTTAATGCTTTATCTCTTTAATTATTTCCTGTTTTATTTTGGAAATATTTAATAAAGAGTCCTTTCAGTTCCTGCCCTCGTGTGTTTCTGCCACACCTGCCCTCAATTACTCACCTGATTTTGCCTTCCACCCACCTCGTTTATATACTTCCATGTTTTCCCTATTCCTCTATACCTTCTCCTCTTTTTTCCAAGACTGGTAACATGAGCTTCCAGCTGTGAAACCGTGGTAACTCTGGGTATCGTTCAGGATCTTCACCTCGCTTAGTTTCGGAGCTACGAAAATTCAGACTACTGGCACCACGGTTTTGCACTTGGCGGCTGAAATTGTGGCTGTTTTAACGTCATGAATCAAACAAAGAAAAGATATTTTACTTTAGAGCCTCACAGTCCAGACATTAACAAACAGGACTTTATGCAGCATGGCCCCATGGTTGGTGATTTTGGATCAGATCTTAGCCATATATCGTTCCCAATTTCTTTTTCAATATCCTATTCTGTTGCATTTGCATTGGCCGGTTTGTTTGTCTCTGAGGCGCCGCTGTGTCTGTCTGTGTGTGTTTTTTGCTGGCCAGTTTCACACAGTTGCATAATTAGCAGTAGCATTAGCATGCCTAACATCTCAGCTGCTGCTCCACAATACTCCCAGGAAGGAAAATCCTCCCAGTCACTGGCAATCCCTGACTCGCTCTCTCTTCTCTTCTCTCCTCGTTTGTGCAACATTTTGTGCGTCATTGGAAAACGCACCTAATTGCTGCGCAGCAAACATTTCAACTCTTCTGGTTTTTCCTCGGTTAACGTTTGTCATCTTTCACTTTATTTCGAACAGAAATGTGGAAACATGAGTGGGGACTGTGCTGGATCCAGGCATTCCTCGCTGATCTGCCGCAGTCGAGCTGCTCGGAGTTTCACTGTTGCAGGAGATTAAGTGTAATTAATTGGTTCTTCTGGGGGTCAATTGGTTTCATCTCATTTCAGTCGCCTTGTACATCAAGCAGCCATGTCTGCACCTGTTTCCTGCTCTCAGCAGCTGCCAACTGGGCCTCCCAAACCACTATTGATCCCATCAGATCACGCACACCCACACACACTCATGCACACACACATGTAAATGCTTTATCCGTATCTGCTAATTAAATTTGCCGGAGCTAGCCTTGAGTATTACAGAAGTTCAGCAGGGTTTATTCTTAATTTATTATTGGGATAGCAGCATCTGCTTCAGCAACCGCCAGTCTTTAGAGCACATCACAAGTCAGATTGAAAGTATCACGTGATGAATATTAGTGGTCAAAGACGTAAGATTAACTAAATGTACATCTGCGGCTTGTTGCGGGGTCAATTGGTGGTCAATCAAGGTTTATGGTCCGTTCTTCCAGATGCTATCTGGAGGTGCTGTATATTTATTCTGTACCATAAATTCACAAATAGTAGCTGGAGGCTTTATTTACCTCAACTGCAGATAGAAGCAGAGGTTTCTTTGAGATTGGAGAGAGTTTTTTACTCCTCATTCCTCCTTTATTATGTTTAATATGATGTTTATGCCTTTATTTCTGACAGTGACAGTGGAAATGTGACAGGAGAGCATCTTAAATACCTAAATCACCAGGACAGGACACTTCATACATTTTGATGTTTGCTGTAGAACACATTTCTTTATCTGTTTCACAGCCTTTAAGTGGTTAAGGGAGCACAATTCTTTCCCTTCATTTTATTTTATATTAACCATCTGCAGAAAGTGCAAAGTTTCATCAACAGGTACTTGACGAAGAAAAGGAATCAGCAGGATTGATGGAAATCAATCGGTGATGGACAAAGAGAGAAAGTGAGAGCAACAGAACAATGACTATGATGACTTTGTTATTGTACTGATGGAGGTAATGCAGTTTAATGTAGACTTTACAGTACAGTTGTTGTTTTTTACCCTGTTATCATTCCACGCTTTATTGCTCCAAAACTACAAGCTGTTCTATTTATTTCGAGAATTTAGTCAACTGGGCAGGTAAGAAGTCGGAGACACACACGATCACACCTCACATCCATATGCCTACAAGAACTCTGAAAAAAAGGGGAAGGCAGGAGAGGGAGGGAGGGAGGGAGGGGTCAACGCTGGAGCTCCGGACTCCTCGTGCTGGAGAGAAGCTATTGTCGAGCACTTGACAAAAGGTCTCACTTTGGAGGTTAAAGGTTAAGAGAGGCCACTTCCGACCTTCACATTCCACAGTTTGCAGACATTCCTCCAGAAAGATTGATCCAGGACTTAAAGGGTTCATCTTAAAGTGTCCATAGAGGTTTACAGGTCTGTTATTTCATTTCTACACTTAAATATATGAAATAATATGTGACAGTATGAGACGAGCATCAGGCTGCCCTTTTAATAATATCCGTTGTTTGTCTTTGAGAACATGAATACATTAAAGTGAAAGTTATTTATGTATCTACATGGATAATTGCTCAATATTGTACATGTATTGAGCAGACCCTAAATCGAATGCATTCTCTTTAAGTTCTGTTTACTGAGACCATTTCAACAGCCAAAGAACAATCTGTCTCTAAGAGGAAAAACATGGATCAGAGATTCCTGGCGTAGACATTAATTCGCACCCAGTGGGAGAGTTGCCATTTGATCCTGAAAAAAACAAAGAAGAGCTTTAAATGTAAAATACGTTGGTGAAAATGTCCTAAATGTCAAACTGGCTTCCATTCTTTAAGTTTTGTTGAAGATTCATACGCTTTCTCAATGTGCTTGTGGAAGGTTTTCCTCCAAACTTGTACAAAAGCCAAAGATGTTTATTGAAATCTCTACGGGATAATGGAAAGACAGATTTCCATCCAGCAGCAATGAGGTGGATACATTAAAACCAGAAGCCAGTGAGCAGTGTGTATGTATTTATTTATTTAGTGACTGCTACAACTCAAGAATTATATTCCGTGTGTAGCCAGTTCATGAAGTCTCCACATTTCCATGCATTCAATTTGCGCTTGTAATCTCTTTGAAATGAGTGTTTTTAATAAGTGTTTGTCTAAGATTGTGTAAGAAATCAGATTGTGGGCATCTATTCCAACTGCGAGTAATTATCCTGTAATCGCTGGATCACATATCACATGAAAATCCATCACGTCAGGCTTCAAGTAATGATTCGATTCAAGTGTTTGTGTCCGAAAAGCCAGAGCCAATCAGCGTCCTGAGCGGAGTTACTGGCAGCCACGGGCGTGCCTTGGGTGTGTGCGAGATGACAAGTAGAGACGTTGTTTGTTCTGAACAACAATGGACGCTCCTGAAGAGGTTAGTGTAAACGCTGCAATAGCATCAGTTATAGTGTATTTTCTCAACGAGAAATACGTTTTTTGCTCTTCTTCTGACTGTCTTTGGTAAGAGTTTGATTGACACATGGGTCATCCAATCACCTGCATCGATATCTTTTTTTCGAATTTTTTTTTTTTCATGAATACTTTCACACTAATATTACGCCTGCTTTTTTTTCTGAACAAGGTCCATTTTTCGGAGCTTTTAAATGAAGGCATAAACCAATCACATTGTGCGGAACAGGATGAGTTATATTCATGTAACAAAAACACCGAGGCTCAGCAGTCCGAACCAAGACAAAAAAATGTATTCATTCTTTCAACCTTGACAAAAGCAGCGCACACCAGATCCACTCCTTCCGTTCTTACCTTTCACAATGAAAGCCACAGACATGTAATGTTCGCAGGCGAGTATCTCACGTAGAATTTGTGTATTCATAACACCTCTGGAGTGTAAAGGCCTTCATGTGCACGTTAATGTACTCACTGGACACACTGCTTGGTAAAAGGTGATTTTCTAAACAGCACAAATGTGAAAGCAGAGTTCAATATGTCGCTGAGACTCAGAAGAAGAAACTTGAGGTTACCTCAGTTTAAAACAACAACTGAGGGGATAAAGGAAACGTGAGAGCTCAGTCGGCTTTTGGGGAGCACTGCTGTACCCGAATGCCCTGCAATGGGCCTGTGAGTTCTGGTGCAAAGCATGCTGGGATGCCATTGCAAGTCTCTCTGAGGAGAAACTCTTAAATTAGAGATTGTCAGGACACACACACACACACACACACACACACACACACACACACACACACACACACACACACACATGCAGGCATGGAAAACAGTGCGACGCGTTTTAAAGCTCATCTGCAAACTGATTCTGTCAGGGAGACTTAGTGACGTGCGGCTGCCTCCTACAGCTTTCCTCCATAACGGCGCCGGTCGGCATCGCCGTTGTGCTGTCCACCAGGGAGAAGGAGAGGCGGCGGGCTCTAAATAGAGCCTCCCTCGGTTAAATATTAACACTCGCCTTCCTCTGACAGAGAGCAGCCCGCCATGTCGCCTTCCATCTCCACCACGGGGAGATGCAACACAGCATAGCACTCAACCACACTCTCACAGAAACTCACGGACACAACACAAGACGGACACAACACATACACAGAAATTAAGTTATGTATGTGCTTTGAGAGGTTGATGGCCTTTTTTTTTTTACAACATCATAAAAACTTTTTTCTGATCTTCTTTCCATAATTACCAAAGACTCTTATTTTTTCTATCAGCAGAGCGCTGAAATCCACCGTTTTTTAACATTTGAAGCCCAAAAACGTTCTTTCTTCCAATACTTTTCCTGTTTTTAACATCTTTAATGCTTTTGTTGTATTTTGTTATGTTGAAACTCTCTTTCAATTTTTTTCCTCAAAAATTGAAGAACAGATGTTCTGAGGCAGCTGTCAAACCATCATGTGACAATAAACATTAAATAAGATTTGATGCGTTAGCGACGGGGTGAGGCTTGTTTCACTGCAGGTTTTCAGGAACCTGAGATATCAGTGTAACCTCACACACACACACACACAAAACAAAACACACTTAGCATAACCAATGACAACCAATGACAACGGCGGCCTTGGAGGAAGCAAAGTGTGTGTATGCGGATGTGACAGATGATCATCCTGATTAGCGGAGAGGTGATGGAGGGAGAAAGGAAGAAGAGGGATTGACTTATCTGACAATTCAAAGAAAAGCAGTGTGTGCAATATGCCACTCCACACTAGAGACTGTTGAACACACTGTCCTGTTTGATAAGAGGGAGATCCATACAGTGTGCAATGCTGAGATGGGATATCATTGTGTCAGCTCAACTCCACAAAATGTGTTCATTGGATTATTCTGTATAGCGCACTATTTGCATCCAGAGCAAACATCAGAGCGGGCCCTGACCTCCCTGAGGCCCTAAGCTAAGTTTCCTACCTCACACCCACTGCACTACTCTGCTACAAGACCCCAAACTTGCTTTTATACATTTTCCTATTTATGCTATGGCTTGGCTGAATACTTGATGGATATCTACTGAGAGAGGTGCATCCATTCTTTCCCAGTAAAATCAATGATTAATCAATCGTCAATGTTAATCCATTCCTTTCTATCTCAAATTGTCATGCAGAGGACTAGAAGTCGTGTCGTGTCACAATCCAAAAGTAACGTTTCTATGCATTAGAATCTTTCCCAGCTTTGCGGTTCCTCTAACCCTAACACTATTTATTGTATCCTGACATAACCATGATCTTTAACCCAATCTCAACCATAGTTGCCATGCACAGATACTGTATTCTTTTTTTTTAACTGCTGGCATTGGACATAATCTCGGGTGGTTCAATAGCAGTGTTCTGTCTGACGATGGCAATGGCAATTTCAGAGCTAAGCAAACTTGTGAAATTCTTAGAAATGTAAAAATGCACCTGAGGTTTTTCACAGCTTGAATCTGCATCCATTAGTAACTCAGGAGCTAAATATCTTCCTAACATCAGTCACTAGTGCTGCCTGGATTGACTTTTGATTCGTGTCTTGCATTAACTCTCTGCTTTAAATCACTGTGGAAGGTTTTGTTTGGCCTCTGGAGATATTTATATATAGATATATATATATATATGTATATATATGTATTATTTTTAAATCCAGCTGATCACATCCAATTAAAATGTCAATATTGATCAAACTGGGAGAGAAAAGAATGATAAACATCATCTAGCAAAATGATTATAAAACCTTTAGTAACTTCTAAACTCCATCACCTTCAACTCTGACCTCCATCTTCTGAGGAAGACTGTGTCATATGATCCAAAGCTCCAGAACGGCTGCTAAGATTGGACCTTGAGGTGAGATTCAAGGAGTCAAGAACAAACTCTGAAACTCAACTTTAAGCCAACGTGGATACAATGTTAAGCTCCAGAAGAGCTCCTAAACCTGAGACCCCGTGGTGAGATTAACTTTTGTCAACTCTATTTCTGAAATTGTACCCGAGGACCAGAAATGCAAATATTGTTTTTCATGAGGCAGTTCCCACAGCAGGGCTGAAGTGAAAACAACCTGTTACATGAAACAAGCCTAATACATTTACACATTGATAGCGGCTCGGCGAGTTGTAGAAAGTAAATGTGAAGTGAATTAAAGTAGACAGAGCAGCCTAAAGAGTATCCCGATGAGGCAGGGGGGGAGTATGATAAAAAAAGCCGACTTCAAAAAACATTGTTGGAAATGCAGTAAGGTATGGATTTGGCAGAGGTTTTTCGCCCGCATGTTTAATTCATAACTGTTTTCCTTCTTTCTGATCAGAAACATGAAAGAGAGAGTTTTGCCCGGAGAAAAAACAAAATGGCTGAACTCATCAATACCCTGACAACACTCGCCTGCCTATTCAGCAGGTATACGCAGCGGCGACGGAGACAGGCACGCCACACTTCATCAAGACATTTCATTTTAATGGCCGTCCAATGCGTTGGTTTTATTTGCATTGTTTTATTCTTTTATGTGGGATTTACGATCATATCATTTGTATGTTCCGCCCCAAGGAGAAAACAAACCAAATGAAAATCTTTTTCACAGATTCTCTGCATGTGACTGACTGATAAAGTACAAGAACAACAGAGCAGATACAAAGTAGACATATAATGATGGTGGTCTACGAGTATGTACCTGTTTTCCTTTTTTTTTGACAAACTTTCCTCATCATTCAACACTGAGCTTCGGCTTAGTTCCATCAATCAGTTTTAGCTGCTTTTATCAATAAATTCAGTCCGTAAAAGGACTGAAGTATTACTCGGCGTAATACACACTCAGTTGTCATTTGAACTAACGCAGTCTGATACAACAGTCCGGCAGTAAATCCTACTTTCATGAAGGTTTTAATGCTCAGTCTTTGTTTAAACTATCTAAAACTATGTAGTTTGCTGTGAATCGTGTCATGCAGACAGGTGTTTTTATTATTCAATCCACCTCATTCATGTCAATGAGCGAAGCCTAAGTGACATAAACACCTCTCTGTATAATGCAGTATACAGTTATGCTTAATAATGTACATTCTGGTGTCCATTCTTTGAAATGTACATCTTGTATTGTGATGCCCAATGCCCGTCCCTGCTGATCTGTCGTTTGACATGTGCTCCAGATACCTGGTGGCAGGGGATCGTAAGGGCCAACTGGGAACACCTGGGCCCAGTGCTCCTAGTCTATAAAGCCCCGGCTGCCACCAGCAGTCTCTCTCTCTGTCTGCTTTGCTGCTACAGTACTCCGCTTCACTTTTTTTAGTTTGAGCATGTCTTTGTCGTTAACAGTATACTTAGATTCAATGGGACGATGTGAACACGTAAAGGCAGAGTAATAATTCATATAATATATAAAAGGCTATGGGGGAAGTCCAAGTCAAGTCACGAGTTAGCCAAAGTAATTCTTAAAGTCGGTAAAATCTATATTTGTGCAACAACAATGTATCCTAAGGCAGTGTGAAAACAAGTCTCATGGAATAGGTGAAAAGTGCAAGTAAAGTTTCAAATCTGTCAGTACGTTCAAATCATTTGAATCATGTCCTGAGTTTGTCAGTTGGCCTTGGACAGGTTTAAGTCAAGAATCAAGAGACAAGTCAGATCAAAGTCTCAAGTAATTTGAGACAACTCCAAGTTAAGTCTGGAGTCATTTGTGCCAAGTCCAAGTCGAGTCTTTTGAGACAAGTCTGAGTCAAGTTTTGAGATTTCCTTAGTCCCTTGAATGCATCCAGTTCCAAAAGCAATGGAGCACACACTTCCCATGATGCAACTAGACAGCATCATTCACTAGTAAACACCCACATCTTTCGAACTCCACACCACAAGTTTATAATGCAGGCTTCCTCTTCATAATGTGTAGTTTCCCAACCGGAGATGCAGTTCCCAGACACAACTGTTTCAACAGGCTGGGTAGTCCTCCCTGTGACTAATAAATTGACTTCGACATGTAAAATTGATGTTGTGGCCCTTCATGTCTGACTCAAATTAATATCTCATGTTTACAGTCTACAGCTCCGCCAGAATGTAACATGCATTTAGATCAGCACTACCGTGAAGGAGCAATAACACAAGGGCTAAAAATGAGATCCAGATTCAAAGATTGGATCCTCATCCATGATCACAGCAGCTATGAGGTAACTTCTTGAGCACTGTTGCCCAACCACCCTGCACTCTCTGTAACTCTCCATCCTATCTGATTGCTCCGATATATCGCTTCCATTACGGGCTATTAGCCCGGCTGAGCCAAAGTGCAAACTTCTCGGTCGATTCATCTCATAGCCAGCCTGCATCTCCAGCCAGAGTTGGCCTCCATGTGTGTGTGTGTGTCTGGCTGTTACAGTGAAGTCATTAAAAGTTAATCAGAGATGCACCATTGCAGCAGAGTGGGGAAGAATTGCCTCTGTCAGTGGCTCCGGGCACAGGAAATCATACCAGAGAGAGAGAGAGAGAGAGAGAGAGAGAGAAAGGCAGTGATAGAGACAGAAAAACACGAGGAAGCAGACAGGCTGAAAGAGAGAGAGAGAGAGAGAGAGAGAGAGAGATTCTCATACTAATGAACCATCACTTCCTTGTCTCAACCGATGCCCTCCGAATCCCAACATCTGTCCCACCAAACCAAGCCTCATTATGGCACCCCTCAGCTAACCCCACCCCACCGCCATTGCACACACACAAACACATTCGCGGTCACATCCCGTCCAAACGCAGGGTGATGGTGGGAAAGTCTGCCCCACTGTAGTTGTCACATCAGATCTACAGCACGACGGCCGAGGGCATATGCATGCGGTGTGTGTGCGCGCTTATCCGTGTGTGTGTGAGTGTGTGTGTGTGTGCGATGTGTGGCTGCTGGTGGTGGTGGGGGGATCTAGGTCTGGGGCTGTGCCTGAGGGCCTCGCCTGCGCTACAAAAGACTCCACTCAACTCCGGTTAGTCCCCCTCACTAGCATATCAGCACTGACGGACTGCACACACACACAAATACACACACTCACACACTGCACTTTAGCTATCGTCTCTCTGATTAACCCCCCCAAACTCAAGAAGCCGCGGCTAGCCACCATGTACAATCAGCGCCAAATGAAGTGGGGAATAATCTTTGCTTTACATTTACTTTGCATGGGTCGGAGTGTTATGTGCTTTTGTTATGTGCTTTTTGCGCACATGGGAAACCGGCGATTGATGAAAGTGTGTAAATGTGTTTGGTAGCGTACGCGTGTGTGTATGTGTGCGCTGCGTGCTATCACTCTCTTGCTAGGGGTGACAGGTTGGTTGGGGACTAATGCAGTGCGACGGAACTGAATGTGGCCTCGAGCAAAGCAGCTGCCTGCAGCCAGTCCTCATCTGAGCTGTCAGATACACACACACACACACACACGAACACACGCACACACACACTAGAACCCATTCCAATGGAGGGAGAGTTTGGGATCCACACACACACTTATAAACACACTCAAGAGCATTATAACCCCCGTCGCCCCTACTTTTCTGCTTGTGTGGCTTCCAGACAATAATGGCTCTGCCTGGATGAGGTGGTGGACATGACACGCTGGGTTTAGTTGGTTTGACTCAACACTCGTCTGTTTGTTTTTCCGAGGGAACCACAGAACACGATTTTTTTTACAAACTATTATCGTAAGCTGTTGTTGAAAGAGTGAAAATAAAACTGTTCTCCTGTTATATTAGCTTTATCATGTGGTGCATCCTGGTGTTTTATTTGTTAGTGTCCTCATCTATGGACACAAACAAAGCTTCGTTGTGCTCTGCTTTGCTTTGCTGTGATATAATGTTAGGCTATAATGAATGTTGGACAAATGAAGGGCTCATTCTGAGCTAACACAAATACAACAATTCTTAGTTTCCTGTGATTATACACTGATAAAAACATGGTAATGAATATAATATTACATTTCTGCCAATAGATTCTCCAAAATGCAGCACACTGGACCTTGAATTACTCATTGATGACTGTTACTGAGTAGCTACAGGCTCAAATATGATATTATTTGACCAATACAGAATAATGCATGTGACCTGATCTGGCATGTGACCCTTTAAAATGAAGCAATGGCTGTTCCTGACGTCGTCGATCGTATGCCCGTTGCAGTGGTTTTTTATTGATATAAACGCAAAATGTTACGAGGAAGCAAAATTATTCAACAATTCACTAGAAAAACTGCCAAAAAAAGAGTAAAGTCTTGAAACAAGCAACATAATTCAAAGTATGATGCAACACTTCACAACACTGTACAATTAGTGCAGCAGAACTGATGGTACGACAAATGATACAAAATGGTACAGTGCGATACAAATGTGCCAAAATAATATTGTGTATGATTTAACTGAATGTGATAGTGTAATATGAATAGATGACACAGTACCATGCAATATTTATCTCCGCATTTTCCTCCAGAAGAGAATTAATGCTACTACTCTCCTGCAGAAAGACTCATTTACACTTCAGGATTGCACATTCTGTTCTGTTCAAATGAATCTGAGAGAAGCCAATGCACAAGTGATGAAGTGAAAGTTTCCCTCCCGCTTAGACTGATTAGCACAACTGATGGCTCAGTCACATTCGCTCTGAAGCCCATGTCAATAATTCATTATAAACATATTACAAATGTGTTATAATCTGCTTATTGCGCTGTATATTGTGTGTTATAGAATGAACACATTACGAAGCATTTTATAACGCCCTATTGTAGAAGGTCAAGTATCATAAAACTTATTATGATTCCCATTGTTGTAATACAATATGATCACTCTTATAATGCATTATAGTGTGATTATAAGATACTCTTAAGTTGTCATTTCTGGCTTTAAGTAAAGTGAAAAGATATCATTAAATCTATACAAGAACAACACACAATAGTTGTAAAATATTTGTTTTATTTACTTAAAGCAAACAATGACCACTTAGAATAACTTCTAACCAGGCTAAAATCAATCATACCAGTGATTATAATGTACTATGGGAATTATAACAAACTATGATCCTTAAAAAATGTCAGAGTGAAGTAAGATAAGATAAGAGATAAGATAATCCTTTATTAGTGCCGCAGCGGGGACATTTACTGAACAGTATGATGATACTTGACCTTATAACACATTATAAAATGCTTTATAATGTGTTATGATTATTGCTATAAAGCATTATGATCATTTATGAGTGCTTATAACTATATATGTTATTATAAAGTACCATATGCTGATTTTAATGCAGTATAATAATGATTATAATGGATTATAGATATGGGCGTCATAGAAAGTGTAAGCGAGCCATCCCATGATGATGAACCTGCAAAAATCAGCATTTGACAGTGATATGAACACTATGTGTTTCATGAATGTTAACAGTGTTAACAGACTGTGGATGACAAAAAGGGCAGATTTAGTCCGATCACAGCTGATCACTGGGCTCAAGGAAAAGACGTATAATGAAAAAACACACTGTTGGTCACAGTTGCCCTGCAACATTGCCTCAAAATGTTGCCCGTGGCCACCGGTACCGTCTCCTCTCTTAGCTTAGATTCTCTGCTTCTGGTCGACCTATATTTAGCCCCTGTGGGACTCCAGTGATTATACTAATCTCTCCAGAATCCACCATTCTTCTCTGCGGGCTACCAAAAGTTGGCAGCAGTCTGCATTGTATAACAAAGCAGGGTTTCCTCAGATGTTAGCCACGGAGTAAGTGGCTTTGTTGATTCTTTTTTCTTTTTTTTTTTTAATTACATCTAAGATTAAAGATCAAGATTTTCAGGATGCTATGAGCAAACTTTCAGTTAACCAGGCTTAGATTAAAAGAATATGTTAATCTCTTAGAAGCGGTTTATGTGCCCTTCAGTTGAGCAAAAATTGCTCTTCAGCTTCATTTTGAGCTGATGTTCACAGTGCTTGAGTTTGGATGAAAATGAGGAGGAAATATTTATTCATGATGTGATCAATTGACCTTCACTTTACCCAAACAGACGACACTCACACTTCTTTAAAAGACACTGTGACATCTTTACACTTTGTCTTTTACTGCCTGTAATCTAAGGGGCAAATCTTCCACTTTATTGGGGCTGACGTTCAACTACCCCCATGTTTACATCAGAGCCGGGGCGGTTGCCATGGAGACGGAGTGCCCCTCTTAACTGGTGCACTCAGGAATAATGCATTGTTGAACATTGCCTGAGGCTACGCACACACACACACCCATACACACACACTAATCCTTAACATCTGCTATAGCGTATGTGTGTATGTGTGTGTGATGGTGTGTGTGTTTGTGTGTGTGTGTGTGTGTGTGTGTGTGTGTGTGTGTGTGTGTGTGTATGAGTGTGTGCATGTGCATGTTTGTGCACGTGAATAAAAAGCACATCAGTGCTTCCCCGGCAGGTTCATTGATAATCAGAGTTAAGGTGGACTCTATTAGGTTCATTGGTATTTGCCTACAGCAGTATGTACATATACTGTACTGTATGTGTGTGTGTGTGTGTGTGTGTGTGTGTGTGTGTGTGTGTGTGTGTGTGTGTGTGTGTGTGTGTGTGTGTGTGTGTGTGTGTGTGTGTGTGATGGTCAAAGTCATGGAGGGGGTGCGTTAGGACTGACATATGTGAGCCTTTTCCATACTACTGGTGCTCCCTCTAGTGGCTGGTGACCCTCACTGCTCATACAAACACACAATGGCGCACTCACACACACACAGGTGGAAGAAAAAGAACAACCTCAAAGATGATAAAAAAAATGAGAGGGATGACAGATAATTGCTGGCCATTTTAAAAGTGTCTTTATATTCAGAGTGGCGATCGCACTTTTAGAAGCTGTGGATTCACCAGGGGACCAGGGAAAGCTTCCTCTGGTGGAGATCTAGCTGCTGACTGGCAGTTTGGAGAAGATCTCAATATGGGCTTATTCAGGAGTCCAGACAGATCCTGTTGGGAATCAGGTTCTCATCCTGAGGCGTTGTACCTGCAATAATTACACTGCTCTGGAAATAAGTTCATAAGGGACTCACAGCCCAGCTACAAAAAGCACCCATAGTACGGGCAGGCTCCGAGGACAGAACCAACACCATTAGTAAGTTTCAACTTGCTTCTGAGGAGACAAAGTTTATCTCCACTGACTGCAGACTTGCTAGCCGCAGTGTGGAACGAGACAAATATGAGCAATGAAAAGCCAGTTGAAGCAGAGAGAGATGTTTTGAAAGTATAATTGGGGCCTCGCTCTTGAGGTGCACATGTCTGAGGGGTGTGTGGCAGAGGAAATTAGAAACCTGAGTCGACCTCATCTGATAGAATCAGACAAAAAGCAGTTAGATTCCTGCACAACAAAAGCTCGTTTAACAAGTGTAATCTCTGCTTGAAATTTGCACCCAAAAAAAAGCAGATATCTTATGCATGCATGCCACATTTAGGTGAGACATTCCTTCCTTCCAGCCTCCCAGAATCAACCAAACTATTTTCTTTTGTGTGCTGTTATTGCTTTGCCAACATTAGCTTTGCTCCTTTCATGGCAATGAACCTTGTTTAAATTTGAATGTGAATTTGAATTTTAGAGGATAAATGAGGGAGGGGATGAGGGGTGATGGAAAAAGAAAGTGGGGAGAGAGAGAGAGGTTGTCAGTTGCCTGTCTGTGTTTAATGGAGGTCCCTGGTGTCGCCCTCAGGCTCCTTCACTTCACAATTAATGGAGGATCTCTCTGGGGAAAGCCATGCTTCTCAATAACACCTACACACACACACACACACACACACACATACACACATGCACACACACTTGCAGTAGCAATAAACCTTCTGGTTTAGCTGAACTCTGCACCGGAGCGCTGCCTCGACGTGAGCCCCATCTCAGAGCAGTGCTGCGGGGTCCTGAGCGACGCCGGCTACCCTGAACTGGGTCTGTTTGTGCCAGCATCACCAGCCGCCGCACTGAGCTCCACACAGATGGGGGATGGAGGAGGGGAGGGGGTGGTGGTGGTGAAGGATGCTATTGAGATGAGAGAGTAAAGGAAGTGGAAGGAAGGAGCGAAAAGCTTTTTCCTCAGAACTCAGGGTTGATTATATCTCCGCTCTGATCTGTCCGCTTTGGTTTTTTTCTCCCAGATCTGCAGCAGAGCAGCTCCCAGTGTGGCTTCATGTGTTTGTGTGTTTTTGCGTGTGTGTGTGTGTGTGTGTGTGTGTGATTATATGTTTGAACACCAAAAACACTTTCATACGATAGAGCAATAACAAGGCATATGCTGTTGCAGGGTTAGTAGACTACATTTACTCGTAAATATTCTTGAACTCAACCTCCAACAATTAAGGATGGTTGGTTTAACAAGAGGCTGATACCAACTTTGTGTAAACAAGAAAATATATCACGCCCACAGATGTCATTCTTGTCACCTCAGTTCGTTAGAGTGAGTTTGATTCCTTGACTCTGCAAACAACCCCTTAGGACTTAAAAGCTCTGTTAGTGTTATACTTTAGCAAAAAAAAATTTAAATTCTAGATCAAGTTCATCACCGAAATTTACTCTATTGTGCCTTGGGTGAAATCTGTCAACCAACTTGTATTGAAAGCTGTTTTTTCAGATATCCTGCTTACAGATAGTCAAAGTAATATAATTTCATAAGGGTATATATCAGCCGATGCCCTTTTTAAATGTCTGAAATATCAAATTATTTGGCATTTCTGAACTGCAACGTCTTGTTACTTATCAGTCGACATATACTGTATATATGGCGACATTAATATCTGTGAGATAATGTTGGCTAATATAGAAGCCCCACCAACATCTGGTTTTAAAAGATATGTTTATGTCATCATGACACGATTATGATTTGTATTCGTTATTTCATGTAGTTAAAATCAACATATAGGATCTATAACAAAGGGAGGTTTATAAAACCATGAGGTTTGAATCAGGATTAACATTGAAATCCAATGTAGCAGGTTTAGAGTCCATGAAATTAATATGAATTTATAATCCAATTAAGTTCAGTATTGTATAATACATGTTGTAATTTATTAGAATAATGGGTTAAGTTTAGGATAACATTTGTTTTATATGAGGTTAAAACATTAGAATTACGTTTATATTTAGAATGACAAAGAGTACACAGAGGGAGTTCAATATAAGGATTAATAGAAATCAGTGAATTAAACCTAGGATTTAGTTTTATTTGTGAAATGACGGTAAATCTTAATTTAGATCTCATTGTTTATGATCAAGATTTAATCATTTAATCAAGAATCATAATTATGATGAGTTGCCTTTGATGTCCTGAGTTGCCATTTCCTGCAACGTCTCCCACCCGTGGAAGTCGAGTACACACGGCGGCCTCTGATTGGTGAGCTGCGGTTGTTCACCTGGACAGCGCCGCGTTCCTCTATCTGCATATTCATCAGATGGCTCATGAATATTGATGAGTTGGCTGCAGGCGCAGTGGGTGCCCAGTGGCTGCAGGGCATTGTGGGAAATTAGCACCATCACTAATTGTGATCCGCTGCCCCACGAGTGTGTCAATCAAAACCAGGAAGGATGATATACTTTCGGGGGCACCTGTAGCTCCGAATATGTATGCATGAAGAGATGGAGAGAGATCGAGGGAGAGAGTAAAGAGTGAATGTGTGTGTGTGTGTGTGTGTGTGTGTGTGTGCCTACATCGAGGGCCACAAGAGCACAGCGTTGCCATGGTAACCTCTACCATCAGAGCACATGAGGCTAAGGCCTCAGGATCTCAGAGAGAGTGATGGAGTGAGACAGAGAAAGGAAATGAGCTATAGAGACGAGATCTTACATATCAATCTAGCCATCCTTCCATCCATCCGTCCATCTGACTGACTACCTGTTACAAATCCTAAAGTGGAGGACTATATCTCATGGAGAGAAACTGGATTTCCCATTTTTAGCCAATCGATGCCCTTCTCTTCCTTTTTAATAAAGGTTTCTTCTTTTCCTTAGCTAAAGAAAACATTCCAGTGTGGTGGTGTGGTAGTACTCTTCAATACCTCCTTCCTCAGACTGCCAACGGCTTCATTCCTTACTAATAATTGCAGATTTTAAAGCTGCTGTGAGGTACTTTAATTTTGTGTTGATTTTGGCGGTCCCTGTGGAGAAAGGTGGTAGTGTTTCCGAGCACCAGAGTCCCTTTCGAAAACCTCTCATTTTACTGCAGTATGCTGTCTGGCCGCCTTCCCAGCTCAGTCCTGGATCTAGTTCTTCTGTGCTTTCTGATTCATGTTGCATCTTTTGTGGAGCAGTTTATACTCAGACGAATCAATTCTGCACATTATTATAGCAGCAAACAATGTATAGAGTGGAGTAATGTCCACCTGAGCAGAGAGGGAAGTTACTTTCCCTCTGTGTGTGTTGATATCCAAGCTTTTCCTTGCTTTGTTGACATAGCCGGGCCTGCCAAATTTTATTTTATATCACTGGCTAGCTCACGGCCGCCACTCTGCCTTGCTCTCATACTGCGGTTACAGCTGATGACGATGTCCCGACCGACAGAGTTGCGTGGAAGCATAGCTCCCATCCCCTGGTTCTCCCTCAGGAAAACACTGTTAGGTCTCTCAGCACTGTTAGCGCTGAGCCTCCAGCTCGCACTCATCATGGTAAGTGGGCGACCATGGCTCATGGGTAGAGAGGGTCGTCCGGCGTCCGCAAGCTTGGCGGGTCGATCCTTGGCTACTCCATGTTCTGTGCCGCAGTGTTCCCGAGCAAGATACTAAACCCGCAACTGCTCCCCGGGCGCCTGTCATTGGCAGCCCACTGATCCCCAAACAGGGATGGGTCAAATGCAGAGTACTGGCAGTGGCCGTGGCTCAATGGGTAGAGAGGGTCGTCCGACAACCGCAAGGTCCGTGGTTCTATCCTTTGCCTGCTACATGTCCTATGCCAAAATGTCCCTGAGCAAGACACTGAACCCCCCGGGCGCTTCTCAGCAGCCCACTGCTCCCATTGAGCTAGGGATGGGTTAAATCCAGATGTTACATTTTGTATATGTGTATAAGTATATGACAACAATAAACCTAACTTTAACTTTAAGAGCCGTTTAAAGGCAATCAAAATGCTTGCAAGCACCTTTAAGTTGATGAAAGTTGATCTTGGATGACTTCTCTAATCCAATGATACCATTAGAGTTTGCTGGCTGAAATTTGAGTTTTAAATGCCGGTTACCGGGCCATTCGAAAATTGTTTTGCTGTTGTTGATGCATACATTACATTTTTAACATTTGAATCTTCAATAATAACGAGTGGGCTTGAGGCTGACTTTGTCACAGAATTGAAATTATTGAGAGACAGACACATGGTTGAAACACATTGTTGGATTTATTAACAACACCAAAAGTTGGAAGAAGAAAGATTCTCCAGCTTTAGACTGGAACCCGCTGTTCTGCCTTCTTTGATAATTAAACATAATGACTGATGCTCCCAGTGTGAGGGTGCACAGGAGTTCATGAATGGAGCAGGATGCAGCACTTACACTTAGGTTAAGCGAAGACATGCTACAATAAACAATACACTTCAAAAATATGCATGTGATATTCCAACAATAATTCAAAAGCGATGACCAAGAAGATACTACCATAATATATTTATACCTTGTGCATGTTTCTACCTTGTTTTCCCTATCCATCTTCAGTATGTTCCTGCATGTGAAGACTTGACTGTAATACGTATTCCTGAACACATAACATGTGATCGGTTCGCAGCATCCAAAAATCTAGTTAAGAGATAAACATTTGCCTAAGCACTGAAAAACAACATGACATGTGTTAAAGAAGCTAAAATTGCACGCCATCTTGCATTTTCACCACTTGATGTGACGCTTTTCTACACATCTGTGTGTGTGTGTGTGTGTGTGTGTGTGTGTGTGTGTGTTCAGGGACAAAGCATTCAGTGTTATTTCACCACACTTTTTTTTTCATTTGAGTGGAAGTTTCCAGAACTGTGTCTTGATGAATTGCATGGCCCGCTGTTGGAAGTGCAAGATACAACGATGTATTGCAGGTGAGTGAAGTCATTAATATTTCCTCTGTATCAATATCACTGGTGGAATGGTGTGTGCAAAAAAGAAAAAGTGTGTGCGTGTGTGTGTGTGTGTGTGTGTGTGTGTGTGTGTGTGTGCTTCAGATTGACAGGTGGATGATCTCAGTGAGTAGCGCACCCTGGGATCGACTGCATAATCAGGGAGACAAAGGAGCAGAGGAAGAGACGAAGAGAG
Organism: Pholis gunnellus; assembly: GCF_910591455.1. Lineage (NCBI taxonomy): Eukaryota > Metazoa > Chordata > Actinopteri > Perciformes > Pholidae > Pholis > Pholis gunnellus. Next base: position 8,061,358 of record NC_136546.1, on the reverse strand, counting down.
GAAAAGAGAGAGAGAGTGTGTGTGTGTGTGTGTGTGTATGTATGTGTGTGTGTGTGCATGTGTGTGTGAGAGAGAGAGAGCGAGAGAGAGAGAGATGGATGAGAGAGAGAGAGAGCAATGGATGAGAGAAGCAGAGAAGTGCAGAATAGTAAAATTCCCAGAGGGGTGAAGGGGTTGTGTGCTCTCGTCTCTGTTTATTTCCCTGCATTCGTTTGAAATGGTTTGTGTGTGTGTGTGTGTGTGTGTGTGTGTATGCATTTCTCAAGGCCTGTGTGTGTGTGTATGTGTGTGTATGCTGGTATATGTAAACCATCAGCCTCTGAGTGTGTGTGTGTGTGAGTGTGTGTGTGTTTGGCAGGTGTTTGATGGTTTGCAGCAGTAAATGGGTTCATTGTGAGAACAGCAAAGGTTCCACATCAGGAGACTTCCCTGGTAATTATACCGGAGCAGTCTCAAGTAACCACACACACACACACACACACAGGTTCAACTCCCCCCTTATATGCTCATATCAGTGTTGTTGCGGTGTGTTTCCTGTGTGTTGCGGTGTGTGTGAGTGTGTAATGTGGGTGTTTGTCTTGCCGTAAAGCAGCAGGTCTGTGATCTCAGGTGCATGCGTGTACACTGCGGTTGACAACCACGCTGGTTGTTACACAGTAAACAGGATTTCTCTGGCAGCGGATGACTTAAGAAAACAGCGTATGAGCTTATGGTCGACCAAAGGCTCAAAGCCGGAGGAGTCTGTTATAATTGACCAACTCTGCTTTCAACTTTTCCAGCGTCTCTCTCAGACCTCGCTGCTCGATTTGGGTATTGTTTCATCCGCACTTTTCCTGTTTCAGATCTGCCTCTGTTGCGTTTGAGGATAACCAAAAGCATTAAAGGCTAAAAAGACAACACTGTGAGACGGTTGAGGTTGACAGAGGGGGGTGAGGGAAATCGATACGCCTAATGGTGGCCTGTGAGGGACAGAATGGAAATCCTTGGTCAAGTTATACAACAAGAGCTGCTATTTATACAAACTCTTCAGAAGTTCTGTTAGTTTAACTATCTGCTAGCTTTCTTGACATAAAGGTGTTGGTGTTGCATGTTCTGTTTATTGTCAATCGTTCTACCCGATAGGACATGACAGTAGTAAGAGCGAAAGCTTGAAATACTCTAACTGTCATATGTTCTCTGTTTGAGATATTATGTATCTCTTATCTTTGTGGTGTTCCACTGTGGCACCTTTAAAGACCACCTGGGAGTGTTCAGACCGTAGTTTATCGAGCACTGCCCGAAGATGTTGCCCCTCTCACGCAGTTTGAAGGAACATCGCGACATTTTTGGAAAGAGCACTTACTTGCTTTCTTGCTGAGAGATAGATGAAAAGATCAATCTCGTATCTGTACGATGCATATGTAGCAATAGCTGGCTTCATGCAAAGGTAACAAAATCCACCAACCAGCACCTCTAAAGCGCAGTAATTAGCTCGTTGTTTGATTAGTTCAAAAACCAAAGTGTAAAAATGTCACTTTTTGGCCAAGACCTTTTTGAAATCGTTGTGCTAAGCTAACCGGCTGCTAGTAGTAGCTTTGTATTAATCTTACAAACATGAGAGGGGTATTGAAATTTCATAATTTGAATTAATCTAACCTTTTGCATTGTTACAATATAAATTAAACAACTAAAATTGTTTCAACGTCATCAGACAAGGCTGTACAAAACTGGTCTTGCAGCTGGAATATCAAGATTATGCTCAAGCATAACCATAACCAAAACAAGCCAGGAACACAAGTGTGTGCTCCTTTCCAGTTCACTATGCTTTCACTTTACATGTTGCATGTTGTAAATCATCTCTGGCACCAGTTTAGAAAGAATTCTTCCCATAAGATAAGTTGAACACAGCTGCTGATATGCTCCATAAATGACAAAACTACTTTTACAGCCACTGTTCGAGTCTACAAAAGACTGTGTGAGTCACACAGCCAACAAATGAATTGACTTGAAGTTCATTTGGTTCTGTGTGATGCTGAGTGGTGGTGTGCTCTGCATCATCTGAAGGCCACAAAACAACTGAACGGAAACTAAATGTGTTGGCTGGACGCCAAGGTCTTTGGTCTGGTGACCTTGCTTGAACTCTTATGAGATTGGTTTGTAATATCAACAGCCATTGTTCACTAACAGACAATGGCTTGTGTTTCCCATCACAGTGTAACAATAAAATGTTGCAGCTTGATCTCATCAAAGCCTAACAGTCACAGTCACATTGATTTGTAATATATATATATATATAAAGAGTTGGGTAAATTAGGACTTTATGGTTTTGTATGTGGATGCCGCCCCCCCCCCCCCCCCAAGATAGAAAGACAACACACACATCTCAAAGTTCTCATGATCATGATTTATTTTTGCATTGCTTCCATATAATCATATGTTTATATTGTTGTCATGCAATAAATAGAAGGAACATAAGTGACTTACATCCCATGGAACTTTATTCGATAATAAAAAAGGTCAAAGTATGCTGCCATGGAGGCCGTCGTAGTGTAAACGTCCTCCGTTTGACTGTGAAGACTGCAGAGTGTCCTGAGGAAAATATCTGTCTAACTGCCTAATAACACTCACAGCCAGCTGACGGATAAGACACTTTGAATGAACTCCTTAAACGAGCTAAAACTGAGAATGTCTGTGTGGCATAAACATATTGCACAGCCTTACCAACTGCTGGTGTGGAGTGGAATAATCTGTAAAATCGTTTGATTCTTAAAGATTTTCTTTTAACTGTAGTCTCGGCCTCTGCTTCATCTTGTTAATCCAATGAACATTACGCACACACAGTCACTCTCTCTCGCACACACACACACACAGACACAATCGCACACATACAACATACATTTAAACAGCTCTGCTTTAAAAGATTACAGAGATTACACAGGAATTACACGATCAAAGTCATTGAACCTGCGTCGCCCCCCTTGCATGTGTATACTTCTTTTAAAGTGAGAGAGGTTTTGAATTGGTGTGTGTGTGTGTGTGTGTGTGTGTGTGTGTGTGTGTGTGTGTGTGTGTGTGTGTGTGTGTGTGTGTGTGTGTGTGTATGTGTGTGTGTGTGTCCTCCCTTTTCTCAGAGACTTGCAGGTTAATCTCCCCTCAGGCTGCACTGCCAAAGCGGCGCACTCTGCTGGTCGGGACAAGAACAGCAACATGGGGGAAAACACTTTTTTTTATGATTGCAAACAACAAAAGTAAAATTTCTTGTTTTTGACAGTTTAACAACACAGAGGAGGAGCTTGATCCTGTGCTAGAGAAGCAAAGACATACAACTGAAAGGGTGTTTCATTCTTAGCTGATCTTGTCTGGCCCGTTTGCCCAGAAGCAGCTTGTTTTCAGCACAGTTCACGGTTAAGACAAACCAGCAGCGGCACATGTTGACTGGTCAACACATGTTCAGTTGTTTACACATGTCGAGTTGTGCAGCACCAAAACCTGCAATAGAGTGGAAAAAAAGGATGAAAAACACTAAAGATTGAACAGGAAGGAGGCCGCAGCGCTGATATGAGACAAGGTGGTAAAGGAAAAGGAGTCTGCACACAGAAATGTCCATGTGAACAATGCAATCATAAAACTGGGGAGACGGATGATTGTGCAGGCAGCCTCTGCTTTGCCTTTGTTGCTGTTTTTTTGTACTGAACCACCCAGTGTGGGTTGGATGTGCACACTACAAAAGACATGGACAAGCCGTGGTTCAAGGGGTCACAAGATCAATCAGAGTGGTCGGAAGATGATTAAGAGGAAAAGGAAGCAAAGAAAACATTATTATGCTACACAGGATCATGTTTCTCATGCTTCCCTCTTTGTTTTTATCTTGTGAATTACCTCTTCGGGCCTCTAAATATCATTCAAATAACAAAATGCAACCAGTAAAGACAATAAGTGAGGAAGTGCAGCAAGAAAACATCCTATTGTTTTAAGGGGTTACCAGCCAACAAGGTGCTGCCTGACAGTATGATTCTTTAGCAAAGTTATTGATGGATGTACATTCAACAGGAAGTGAAGAAGAGAGAAGGGCTGAATTAATATATCCACTTGCAAGTTGCCTCAATAAAGGCCGACTTGTGGGCAGTGCTTGGTTTTGTTGATGTGGCATTTTGTTTCCCACTAATTATTCCCCACAATAGCATCCAACCGTGGGAGTCCAGAGATTCTCGAATGAAAATGAAACAACATTGGTTCCACAACAAGAAAGACGCTGCAATCACCAATAAATAGCTATGATAGTTTGGTCGTTTTTTACCAAACTTTTTTTTCCTTCCTCTATATGACAGTCTTCCAAACATTGACATCAATTGAAACTGGCTGCAGTGAGAATAAAGGCAAAAGGTCAAAGACCCACTTGACTCTTGGCAATGAACTCACCACACAGAAAAAGCCTGGAGCCTTTTAATCACACATGCAATTTACTTTTATTCTATCATTTTAAACACTGGCATGTATTTACATAAAATATGAAATCCCACAGACTGCAGATACATCTGAACCAACAGCCGAAAGAGAACCCAGTGAGATCACCAATTAATTTATAAGTTATAAAAGTGTTTTTTTTCCACTGTCTGTTGCATCTCACGTAGCTGTTGGATTGAAGAAAAAAAAACACAGGGAGGAAGAGGAGGAGGAAAAGGAGATGATGAAAATATGAAAGTACATGTTGCTCTTTCCTCCCATCTGTGCATTACAAATAAACTGGATGGGAAATAGTGAAAATACTTTTTTAGCTTTCGTGTGATCTCCAGGAGCACTTCAGAAACTCTTGAAAAGAGAAGTTAATGAACATCGATCGACGTGCGCGCACACACACACCAGGCATACTGATCCAACAGCTGCTGAAGTTAAGTTTTAGAGATCAATTTTACAGCATCAGTTATGGCCGAGTGATGGCTTTAATAGTTTTTTTCAAATATTATTAATCACTCGCCGTAGAAAAGCATTCATTGGTTGTTTGAATTGAGAAGAAAAACCTCAACAGACTGCGTTGTAACTGCCATTCACTTAACTTATAGTTTGTGTTGTTTTTAGTTTACACTTCAATTATTTTGAAAGAATATATATATAAAATATATGTATATATATATGTATATGTAGCCTATATATATATATAGTGGTGAATTTAGAAGTTTGAACCCAAATGTAAAATTAATTAAAAAATTCAAAGAAAACAATAACAGACGAAAAGGGGCATGGTCAAAAAGCGCAGGGCTTTGTTTTTTTAATAATTATTATTGCCGTGTACAGGTCTGTACGGATTATATATACATCCAATATGTTGCTGAGTGACTGTCCGTTGGCAGCAGATTGGCCTTTTCTTTAGTGTTTTCGCAGCAGCTGACACGTGTCTGCCCTGAGTTGAACTTCTGAATTGACTTCAGGAGTAATTATTGCAACAAAAGAACAACAAGTTACCCGCTAATTGACAACACAAACCGGCAATGATACCCGGTGGCTGCCTCTAGTGACAGGTAGCCTCAGCAACCGTGTTATTCCTGCATTTTGTTTCTCTCTCTCTCTCTCTCAAAAAAAAAAGATTGTTTCCTGGGGATATGACGGGTCGTTGAAGAAGCCTAAACGTCCTGCGGCTCTGTATAGGCTATGTGTGTGTGTGTGGTGAGGGTGAGGGGGGTGGGGGGCGTCACCCCGGGGCGATAATAATTAATATGAGTGCATTTGACTTGGATGCATTTTATATATTTGTATTAATCCCTGAGTATAGGAAAGTAAATGTCAGGAAATATACTAAAAGTAGTAGAATATAATCCAGATTGTGGGTGGGGTGGGGTGTGGGGGGGGGGGGGGGTTGTCTGTAAATCTGGACTATCTGGACATACTGGTCTGTCTCTCACTGACTGTCCATTTGGCAGCGACCACCTGTTTCCTGCCTCCTCTGCTCTCCTCACCTCACTGCATGGGGAGAAATTAATTTGCTGCAAATCTTGACGGCTTAAACAAGGCAGTGACGCCCCGGCCCCTCCCCGCCGCAAACCGACAAGTAAATCCCCACAATTAGCGGATCCATATTAGCATATTAACCTGTGCTTCCTTCCGAGGCGCATCCTGTATGTAGGTCAGACACCATTTTCTTAATTGCTTTTTCGCTGCTGAAGGAGGACAAACATCTTCTGGACCGTTTGTTATGGTTGCTCTTCATTATGCCAGTCGTTATTTTGGCTGGAAAGGTGCAGGCATAAACATATACACACACACACACACACACACACACACACACACACACACAGATAGGCTACAGGACCGAGTTAACGGACGCTCATGGCCATATGAGGCCGGTGTCTGACCGGGGCTGATTAAAACAAAAACAGACTCATAAACAAGGCACAACACATGTGCATATAGACTGGAAGCAGACCGTGTTGTGAGTTCATGCTTTTCTTCTAACTGCTCTTACCTCGGACTACATGTAATTAATGAAATATAAAATTGCACACTATGCATATAGAGCATGTTTATACGAGGCAAACCGTGAAAGGGAAATAATCCTGTGTAGTCCTATAGGCTCATTATATGCATTATCAGCATGGGTGCAACACCCACTAAAAGAATCATCACTTGTGTTACAATCTGACACAATATACCTAAAGAATTGCCTTAAAGCAGTAACGGGATTACTGTTTACTCTGCAATAAGCTAAATAACTGCAGGCTATATAGTGATCTGTTATAAATAAATGGTGGCCTCTAATAAACCATTTAAACCAATCAAGACTGATAGTGAATCCAAGAGAGGGGTGACATCTCTTACTATCACATGGTGTTTTTTATATTATGAACTTTGTCTTTAAGGGGACCTGGTTGATTTTAAACATAATATGTTGTATTGGGGATTATTTCTTTAATTAAGGCAAAACCTTGAGCTGAAAATAAATCCCTTCAATTGATATCATGTGCCATCCAAAGTGACACAAATGATGAACAGCCTATTTTGTTTTTTGAAAAAGCATTATTTTCTAGGAACAAAATGGAACGAGTTTTCATTTTAGAGGGTATTCATTTCTCCCTGACGTGATTGTGTAGACATTTCTTTCTTTCTTCAAACATCTCTCTAATTACAATTATAAAGGTCACAAATGCCATACACAAGTTAGCCCATCTAAAGTGCCACATGCCCATATAAACTCAAATCCTAGTCTTATTTTCCTGCCACTTGCTCAAGAAATATGGCACCAGGGCCCCCTCCCCTCTGCAGGAGCAGCGGTCCATCCAGGGAACCTTGAGGCTGATCTAAATTCTCGCCTCTGGGCTGTACCGTGCGGGGTTTCGGGCCTTTCCCTGCCTCGTCAGGCGGCAGATGGACTGGCTCCTGTCCGAAGATCAGTGCGCATCTGGTGCGGCGCTCCAAGCCCCCGGTAAAAGCGGGGCCACTCGTCAGCATTAAGCCCTATTAGGACCGTCTACCGTGCAACTGGTGCCTCGGGTTGGCAGCAATGGTGGCTGCACTGCCTGCATGCATATTATATCTCAAGCATATATATATATATATATATATATATATATATATATATATATATATATATATATATATACCTCAAGCATGAGAGCTCACCACCAAAACCTGCTGACATAAATAACGAAAAGTGACTCGTGCCCTCAGTGATCTGTTAGGACACCGGTCACTGCAGTCTGCTTGTAGGAAACTCACTTGAACGGCTTTTAGAAACAAATTAAAATGCCGGGTTTCACGTTTTCATTTTAATTCATTGTCTAGCTCTCTCTCTCAAACCTGCAAAACTATATGCTCAGGTGTAAATATCAGTCTTATGATTCAACCTTTGATGATGATGATGATGATGATAATGTGAGAGGAAAGAATCAGCGTGATTTCCTGCCAAACCCCTCCTGGTGTCATTTTAGCTCGAGTTTTTGCCCTCAATACATCATTTTGTTACGTTTTTTCTTGATATTTTCTGCCCAAAATAAGAAAATAATAGCACAAAATCCTGATCATATGATCACATTTCGAATCGCTTAAGGTATCTTAATTGACACCAAAGCTCTCTCTTGCTCTCTCCATCTCTCTTTGCCCGGTGGCCTTCTCATTCATCCCTCCTCCTCCTTTCTTCCACGCACCTCTCTCTCTCCCTCTCTCCCTCTCTCCCTCTCTCCCTCTCTCCCTTTCTCTCTCTCTCTCTCTCACTTTCATTTTTTAATACCTGGCGTGCGACAACCGGCCTTCACCGGTCTCGTCGTGCAGAGGTTTCACGTCGAGCCCCGAGGCAAAACAATCGGTAACGGTTAATTAAAATATAAAAGGCCTTGAGAACTTTTCAAGGGAGGCTATTTAAGGCGGCCCCTGCTCCTCCTGTGTCTCCGCCCGGGCCGTTTGTGTTTGTCTGATGCGACTGCAAAAGGCTAAATAGTCGCGATCAAGAAGAAAGAGGAGATCTTTGGGAATAGCTCAGCTTGTTTGGGAGGATTTATTAGCCAATGTGACCGGTGATGAGGTGGGAAATGTATTTTCCAGCCATATGAGGAAGAAATCAATAAGAACTATATCAAAAGAGCAGAAATAGCCACCTTTTCTATATTAAAAAACTAAATTCAAATGGGTTATTGACTAGTGTGTCGTTATTATTTGTCATTATTGTAACTGATTGGGACACAGAGAGAGAGAGAGACAGAGAGAGAGAGAGAGAGAGAGAGAGAGAGAGAGAGAGAGAGAGAGACGCATGCAGTAACAGATGGGAGGGGAAATAGTTGCTTAATTAAATTGCAGAGTCAATCCCGGCGTCCCGGCGTCAGCACGGTCACAGTCTGCACTTTAATAATATCAGGGAGTCGCGTTGGTTACAGTTACAGCTGAGTAGGGAAACAACATCCAAAACAAGACTGATTAGGGCTTATCTCTCTCTCTCTCTCCCTCTCCCTCTCTCCCCCATCCCTCTCTCTCTGTTGGGTTTGTTTTGAATGGCAGGAAATCTGAAAGACTCTTCTCTCTCCTCCTTCAGTTTCCTCTCCTCCCCTCTCATTTATTTCCCTTTGCTCCTCTTCAGGCTGTGACCACAACCTTTGGGCTTCTGCTTTTTTATGTGTTGTATCTCTGTTGCTTCCCCGGGTGGCCTAAGGGCAAGGCAGCAATAGGCTGCTGTCTGAATATTCATTCTGATAATATATGCTCTGTACCTTACTCCCTGCGTGGCTCTGTACACCTGTTACTATTTGATGCTGTGTTATTATCCTATAAGACGTCAGCAAAATAATTGAGCTGTTTGTGTTGAAGAGGATGTTTCACCTGATTGTATTAGTTAATTGTTTCTAAAGCATATACAGGCTTTTAAATAAATAGCCTATAAAAAAACCTCCATCATCTTCCTCTACAACACCACAACGGCTCCGTTCAGCTGGGCAGGACCACCCCGAGAGCGCGTGCTCAGGTGAGTTACAGCACGAGGAGAAAGGCAGAGAGAGAGAGAGAGAGAGAGAGAGAGAGAGAGAGAGAGAGAGAGAGAGAAGGGTCACGAGGATGACCGACTGACCGAAATAATAGTCCCAGTTCTGATCTGCCATGTCCAGATATAATAATAACAATAATGACAACAAGAACAACAACACTAATAATAACAATACAAATAATAACAATAACAAAAGCAGTAGCACCAGCAGGAGTCCATTCTTCCATTCAACCACGCACGCGCCTGTGGTCACACATACACTTGCAATGCTGATTTGAAAGAAGACAAGGTCTCGTGCTTCTGTCGGTTCTTCACAAAGGCAACACTCATAACCCCCTCCCCCATAAAAAGAAAAAATAAATAATCAAAAGCTGTTTTCTATGCATTAGTAAAAATAACACAAAAAAAGAAAAAAATGATCAGCGTTGTCGATTTACATGAGCACATATGCACATACTCATTTAAAGTCATACTAATAAATAACTGACTGATAACTGTTATTTTTTAATTAACGCTATTTTAATTAATACATTCACTGAAAGAAAATATGTTATTGATTCCGTTGTGGTTACATCGACTGAATCTCTCCTGAAAAATGTATACATGTGGGAATGTTTCATTTTGAAATCCGTATAAACCACAATATTAAAAATGCACTAAAAACAGTGATAATGAAAATTCATCTGAGGCATGCAAAAAGCATCAAAAACATCCCGTTTCCAAATGAAAATCTTCATCGAAGCTGACTAAAGTATTCACCAGATTGCTTTAGAAACAAACGAAAATCCAGTTTTATTCCGGTGATATTTGTCAGAATTAGCTTTATAATATTTCAAAGCAAACTTACATTTCCGTTGAAAATCCGTACTTTTTTTGTAAAAAAAACGACATAGCCGGTGTGAATAAATGAAAAAAAATAAATGACACGACGAAACCGTGCAGAAGACCATGTGAAAATATAAACGGGTCAAAAAGGAAAATGTCCACAAAAAGCGTAGAAAATGTTGAAAGAAGCACTTGGTTCCTTATTAAGGCGAAGATACAATATTTATTCCTTGTCTCCTGGGATGCTCCGCTCCGTCTATTGTCCTCCCATTCCTCAGTGCTGATGCTTAATTTTCAAAACTTCTATATTACCAAGGGACCTACGACATCAGCCGAGAAATACCCTGCAAGTACAAAATCCGTGAGCCAGCCCCGTCCGTGCAGAGGGGAGACGCTCGCGTTCCGCCAGCTTTCTGCCGTTTCCGAGATCGCGCAAGGGGGGACTTTTCCATTTCTCTCGCTTTTTGAGGATTTTAAGGCATTTTTTTATTATCATTCGATCGGGCCAGTGCGCGGAGAAAAAAAAAAGGGTTACTTTGGAGAAAGCACAATGTCAACGACCTTCCCCGGACTTGTCCACGACGCAGAGGTAGGCTTATTTATTTCAACATCCTTTAATTTATGAAATTATAGTAGAAGCGGAATAAATATTGCTTTGGTTTGAACTGAGTTATGGGGGCATTTCGAGACAGCATCTGCTCTCAAGAAGTCTCCAACTGGAATATACTGTATCGCACGGATAATTAAAAATAATATGCATGGAGGGAGAAAAGAGTCGGGCATCTCACTGCAGCTGCCGGTAAAAAACGGGGCTTTTTTATTAGTGTGTGGAAGCAAACGAGCCTCGTGCGTGAGCCGGCAACAGTGTGATTAGAACATTTTAGGGCGGAACACTCCGCTGTGTCTCACTCTACTTACCTCCCATCCAGAATGAGCGACAGAGCTGGGACAGTAAATTTGCCAGCAGCTCGGTAATAATAATAATATATAACAGCACGCCTTTTAAAACGCTGCGAGGAGAGTGACAGGCATGCCAAAGGGAGGGAGGGAAAAAAAAATACCGAGGGCTCCTGTTGCCGTGCGTTCGTTCCCCTCCCGGGCGTGTGGAAATGACATCTCCTTCAGGTGGTTTAAAGTGGGAACAAAAAAAAAAACGCTTTGAGAGTGTGAGTTGTGTTTTTGAGTGTGTTTGGGAGGCAGAGAGAGGACAAACCGGCTGATGCTAAATGACACGGCTCATATATTTCCCCGTCTCTTTATTATCTTGTAGATACGTCACGACGGATCAAACAGCTACCGGCTCATGCAGCTCGGGTGCCTGGAGTCCGTGGCCAACTCCTCGGTCGCCTACTCCTCCTCCTCCCCGCTCAGCTACCCGGCGCCGGCGGGTACGGAGTTCGCCTCGCCCTACTTCTCGGCCAACCACCAGTACACGCCCCTCCACCACCAGTCCTTCCACTACGAGTTCCAGCACTCCCACCCAGCCGTGGCCCCGGAGGCCTACGGGCTGAACTCGCTGCACTCGGGCCAGTACTACCAGCAGATCCACCACGGAGAGCCCGCCGACTTCATCAACCTGCACAATGCGCGCTCGGCCCTCAAGTCCTCCTGCCTGGACGAGCAGCAGCGGCGGGAGCTGGGCTGCCTCGACGCCTACCGGCGCCATGACCTGTCGCTGATGACGTCACACGGCTCCCAGGCCTACGGCGTCGGCATGCACCACGGGGACCAGAGGCTGCTGCCCGCCGCCGGCCTGGGTCTCCCTTCGTCCGGGTCGGACGACCTGCAGGTACTGGCGGCCTCCATCACTCTCCCCCCCCCCCCCACACGCTTATTCCCAGTGTCCCATCACCTCAGGGCCTCAGATCCAACACCTTATTGTACCTTTATTTTACCTTCACTTATGGCTTCATGTTTCTGGTTTATTCAGATATGATCATAATACAGACCCTTATAGCTGCCAGGTTCAGTATCCCTGCCCCACTGGCCTACTATTGAACACCCCCCCCCCCCCCCCCTTATTCCCCCCTATTGTACCAGCAACACAGCATTTCCAAAATATTGAACAGAAAGACAGCGCCAGATGTCTGTCTGTCTGCCTGTCTGCTTCATCTGTCTGTTGTCTATGACACCGACGAGGCTGCATCACATTTGGCCTGTAGGTTATCCCCAGCCACTCCGGCTGTCCTACTTTGGAGTAAATAATATTGATATCGGTCTCGAGGTGATTTTGTTGCCACACCAAACGTGACTGTACAACAGGCTTGAGTAAATGTCAAGTCCACCCGGCGCCGTGCCTCTGAAAGGCAAGGCCTTGTTTCTAAAGGTTAATTGACTGGCAGTCTATACAACCCTATTGTGAAATCCGCCCTTTATTTACCCAGAAACACACGTGACCCATATTTTACATAATTCTTTTCGATGTAAAGAAATGGTCGAGATGAAAACGGATTCGCACGGTTCTTCTGTGTGAGAGTGTGTGTGTGAGTGAGTGTGTGTGTCCGGCTGTCTGTTGAGGCAAAGAAAAGCCGCTGGTTGCTCTATTCTCCGGTAAAGGGCGGATTAACGGATCGGGGGTTCAGGGCACAATGCCCAGCTCGAGCACCATAAAGCACCGTAGTTTATCCAATTACCGACTTAACGTCAATCAACTTTGTTGCTTATGCAGCGACATCTGAGCTGCTTAACACACGTAGTTAAACACAATTTAACACAGCGACACATCATTTCAGTCGCGTTAAGTGTTTACCAACCCACTCGAAGTTCAGCTCGATAAAAGCGTCGCTTTTATCGACAATTTTAGAAGTCACTGCTACATACGCTGAACGTATCCTAATGTTTACACTATATGTTTAAATAGCGTCAATAATAATAACAACTAAACTAATGTAATGCCGATAAACAATAGCTTATGTAATGTAGTTATTATATTGTATGACAGTAATTCACTTTTCTTTTAATTAATTTGTTTTGCTTAATTTAAAGGGTGTGGCAGCAGCCTATAGCCTGAGGTTGATGATGCATTAAATAGAACAATATATATAACATGAACTGTACCTAAATATTGCAGAAGCTTATTTCTGAAATTTAATTTGTGTCTGCATGGTTCTTATTAATTTCATTGCTATTTCTGTCATCATGGACTATTATATACGATTGTTTGAGTGTATTAATTTGAATTCGGTGATAATTACAACAATATGAAATGTATTCTACGTAACATTTATTGTTGCATTACAGTAGTCTAAAACTACTATAGTAATAGTAAGTCATGTTGCATTATTCTATTTTATTATCTTCTAATCTATTTTATTCTATTCTATTTTATTATATTGTATTCAATTTTATTTTATTCTATTTTACTCTATTTTATGTTATATCATTTTTCAAACCCAAAAGCTCATAGTGGATCATTGTTAAGGCAAATACTATATTTATCTTAAGCTGCTGGCACTTGAAAAGAGCACAGGTTTGACCCTCTATTGAGAAAAAGAAAGAAACGGCTCGTGAACCTGAGCTTGCACGCGGCGGATGTATGAACGGAACAGATGCGCCTATGGTCTCGTGCAGCCCGGTCGCATCTTTGAGCGCGTTAAAGAGATTTTCATGCTGAACAAAAGCAGCTGCCACACCTTTCCCCCGTCACTAAGCTAATTCATGCAAGACCTCTGCGTTTTGTATATTGATTTTATAATCACTTTAGCTTCGGAATAGAAGAAAAGAAACAGAGCAGGAGCTGGTTAAGAAAGAACTACAACACGCTCCTTTCTCCCAGTTTATTTTAATCGGGGTTTCTGCTTGGGCCAGGCCTCGAGGCTCGCACGGGGGATTAAGAGTTTTTCTGAATAAAAAGCGCGTGTTCTCCTTTTCGTGATGACATTGTTGATAGCACGCGAGTCTGATGTGGACCAAAATGGCGGCGGTAACAGGTTACCATGCATATAGGCCATATAGGCTGCGTGTGTGTGTGTGTGTGTGTGTGTGTGTGTGTGTGTGTGTCTGTGTGTCTGTGTGTCTGTGTGTTATGCCGAGTGATTCCCCAACAGGTTGGTGGCTATCAACAAACTCTGGACACTTGTGCTCATTTCTCAGTCTGGACGAGCTGTGCTGTCCTCGCGTATATAGCCTGGAGCCTTTCAAATTAAGCTCGTTTCTGGGTGAGCCGTGAGCTGCATCCTTTATTTTAATGTGCCCTCAATTTTTACTCAAAGACTGCTAAGTGACGTACACTTTCTAGCAAAAAGGCTTCCACCACTAGAATGTTGTTCAGAATGCTGGTCAGGAGCTAAATGTAGTGTTTAACTTCTTATTGCAAAACCTTACGGTAGCCTTTGGTCCTATGTGAAGACCCCCAAAGTGTCCGCCAGGTACATCTCAGGGGTCATATAATACGGTTGTACTAAATAATCAAAAAATGTATTCTGCTACACAAACATGTTACTTATACAGTCATTGAAGTTAAAGCACATTCGGTCAATTAATCATAAACACACAAGTCAGTGGACACAAATCACATGGTAAGGGTCATATCATATATGTTTAAATATAGAGGGTTTGTTTTGCATTGCATTATTACTGTCTTAGTTTCATTTCTAAGAGAATGTTTTCTGTGTGATGGTAAATGGATGTCCATACAGCATCACAGCTCCCAGAAAAAAAGAGAAGCGTCATTAATTCCAGGTGTTCCTGACAGCGCGGGTAAACTGTGCTGCAGCATGTGTAAAATCTGGGTGAAGTGATTTCACCATTCCTGCTCGTGCTAATGAGCGCGTGTCTCCACAGGGCTCCGTGGAAGCGCAGTGTGGGCTCGTGCTGAACGGCCAAGGGGGCGTCATCCGGAGAGGTAAGGGCCCCCGTTCATTCTCTCTCTCTCTCTCTCTCTCTCTCTCTCTCTCTCTCTCTCTCTCTCTCTCTCTCTCTCTCTCTCTCTCTCTCTCTCTCTCTCTCTCTCTCTCGCTCTACTGTTGCACTGGAGGGCCGTGAACGCTCAGCGACTCGACAGCGAGCAGACAGACAAACAGGGCGGAACGCTGCTCTCTTGTCTGCTGTCAACATGTTACAGCAGGAGCGGGGCCCCGTCTCGTCGCCTATTTAAACACTAACACACTGTACACGGGCAGAGACGGTGCTTCCCATTTCCAGTATGAAATGGACTGTCACTCAACACCTGTACCGGGGTTGTTGTTTTTTTACCAGTCCCTCTGTCTTTGCGAGTTGTTCTTTCTAGGAAATTAAAATGCCAATAAAGTCATAAATTAACATGGCACTGGTTAGATAGTGTATAACCTTTCAGATGTGGATTTGAAATATTATAGCAACAGACACTTCGTGTTTGAATTTACCTGTAGGCTACATGTTAACAGTGAAGACTGACGGCTTGCATTTTTCTTCATTAAATAAACACTATTTTAATATAATATTCATGATTATTTTAACATCACAAATTCATCATAATTCCCCAACATTGCTATCCTGATATTATCTCTCGCCTGTAATAAAATTATATAGCAAACACTGATTCAAGGAATATTTATGCTACAACTTTTATTTTGTAGTAGCCTCTATAAATGCGTAATTTTGCAGACAAAAAATAAATAAAGGCTATGGGGCTTAATTAAACAAACTAATCACCTGCAAATTCAAGTATAGGTCTGTAATGTCTATATAGTGTCGATGAATGAATCCAACTCAGTTTGACATAACATAAAACATCGTTAATATATTTTGGAAAACGGCTTAGAACTAAAGGGGCAATTGAGGATATAATGTCCATTAAGCTGCTCAGAATTACGCGTTTGATGGCTTCTAGGCACATTCTATTTAATTTAATTTTGTTGGTGTTGTGTTTATCTATGAACTATCCCAGGAATAATTCAATCTCTCTGGTACAGTGACTTGTTTTTTGTTTAATCAGAGACAGTAGTGTAGCCTTTAAGGTGAAGGCGGCTGAGTTTCACTGTTCAGGGGTCAAATGTGGAAGTGGGCTCTCGGCCTATACATCAACATATGATCAGCCACTTTCCTCATGAGTCTGGGTTTTAAACCCGCTGTGGATCTGCTTTATAGGTCCATCAAAGCCTGTTTTTCTTTTATTTATTTTTTTTCCATACAGACAGGAACGCTGTGTCTCGGGTTTAATTTTTCATCAGCTCTGCCTAGGTGTTGGGGCTTTTCTCTCGGATTGACGCGGGAATCCCTTCGCTATCACTTTCGGTTAATGGTGCGCCGTATTTGGCCCTGAGCTCAGCCGCTGCAACCATCACAACCAATAATCTTTGCTTTACCTCCCGCTCCCGTATCGATAGCTTCTCTCGCCTCGGGCGGACGCTTTGATATGCTAATGCCGAGCGGGCCCCCGGATTCAGCCGAGATCATATTAATGTTGTTCTTTCTGACTGCGGCTTTGGCGGCATGAATATTCACATAACCTTTTTCAAAAGAAAATCACTCAAGAAACGCGGATCCTACTTAGGAGGAGTCGTCTGTGTTTTTAATCACCCTGCGATCCCCTTTTCCAGTGGAGCTCTTATAACAGCAGCCTCTCAAGATCAAGCTGATCTGTCAGACGCGCGCCCCCGCCACTGTAGCCCCGTGCACGCGCCCCCTTCTCTATTCTGTCAAGACATTGGCGGGCTTTTATTTGAGCTGTAAACATTGTTGTTAAAATATGAGGAGAATGACATTTGGCCCGTGTCTCTTTTTCTTTAATTTTCGTGGCAAACTCGTAAAAGGCGCTTGATTCCGCGTGTGATCCCGCCCGCCGCTCGCGCCGCAGCCCGAGGCTACTCTCCGTTGCTTAAATACCGTTATCGCCTCTGGGCCCGCGCGCTCCACTGACTGCACTACCGGCAATAGCTCTTTTTCGATTGCCCTTGGCAACATAAAATACAAACTACTTTGAATCAAAACATTTTTAGGGGAATTAATATGATGTGAACCCGCGGCTTTCAGAGACGCGCGCCCCTGTCAGAGCGCGTGAGTCTGACAGACAGGTCTGCAGTGTTTGTGTCACATACAGACGCAGACGAGCCGGACTTCACACGCCCCCCCCCCCCCCCCCCCCCCCCCCCCCCCCACACACACACACACACACACACACACACACACACACACACACACACACACACGTGCGCACACACACGCACACACACAGGAGTTCCTTAACCAATATAGCATCAATGGATTCCCTCGACCTGCGATCGTCCATTTTTTGACAGCCTGAGTGAAATACAAGTCCCATACTGCCTCGCACAAAGTGCTGCCCGCCGGAGTAGCCCGGGCTACAACAGGCTTTTCTTACCACACCATTATGATGTCACAGTTGCGCCGTGGGCACGAGGTCGCTGTCCAGGTGCTGAAATGAAAGGTGGGAATCCGCTGTGCGCAGTGCTGAAGCTGGCTGACACGTTTTCTTTTTTTTTTAAGCTGCCTTCCTGCGGCCAGATGGATGGAAATGATAGGGAACTAACACATTTCTGCTGTTGTGAATAATGGATTATTACAGCAAAAATATAGGCTACAGTTGCTCATATATTTAAGGCGTATAGTCGGTGGCCAAATTGTCCACATTGCCCCAAAAAAGATTGGCGTGTGCGGGGCAATCTTCGCCTGCAGCGTTGTTCTGCTCGGCCTAAAAGGCATCCTTTTTCTTCATTCCATCATATCCAGCACGACCTAATAACAAAGCGACACGCCCTGCTGTTGGATTTGATAATGAGCCAGATGAATAATAGAATATAGCCTACAGTACATCAGACAGAAACCTTGCGTTTCAGCTGCTTGGGACCTTATAGTGAAAGTTTCATAATAGCAGGCCTGCTCAGAGCAGTCGATGTATTCCAGGAGGATGCAGCAACACTGACTCAGACGCAATTAATAATGTGAACGAGCCCTCACAACTCACACATCCAGGGGTACACAATGAGATCAGCTTGGTGGAAGGTGATTATGGAAATCCTCATGAAAGTTTACAGCAGACTAGTCTTACATACAGACAAATATTGAGCTGTAATATAAATATATGTACATAGTGAAAAATGTCATATTTAACTAGCCTAGCCAAGCCGACTGATGAAGTGCAAAGCAAAACACATTGATCTCACTTGATCCTATATATGTGTATGGACTGAGTGTATTCATACACAATCTTTTCTGGATTAAGTTTTGATTTAAAAAATAATATTTAAAGATGTATTATCTTAGCGGCACTGTGGAAAAAAGTACCTTGAATTTGTTTCATATAAACTAAATGATGATTTGCTCTTTGAAATAATTATCCTACGTCTTAAATCACATACTCCATTACTGACCCATTGGATTATCTGAAAAATGTATCGTCACAAAGCTGGAGACAGGGTGGATTTCTAGAAAGATGGCGTTTTGATAATGTGTAAGAGATCAAAATAGGCGGCATCCTTAATTTGTGTGAAGGACAAAAAAAAAGTAGTAAATATATATATATATATTTGTTTAAGTTTTCTAAAGGATTTTGGTGTTATAAGACACGTGGAAAGTATAGTTAGTTACAGTATGTTGAACATTTTTCCTGTATAGACTTTCTAACAGTCCTAACATTTCCACTCACTGTGAATACATACACTATTTATACTTTTATGCATTAGTTCCCTGTCGGAATATAATGTACATGTATTTTCTATGAGTCAAGGCTTTTTATTGGACACATTCGGTAAGACCTGAAAGCACCCACACCAGAAATAAAGGAAAAGGCTTTTAAAGCTCTACAGTGAAACACATATACACAGCATCCTCTCATTACTTGCAGAATTCATTACAAAATAAGGTATCCCTCAGATTAAAGGAGGCCCCATAACATATTTCAGTGCTTTTGGCTTCGCACTGTGTTTTGCTTCTTGTCTGGATGTCACAAGGCGGATTATTATCATTAGTATTAGTGTTGTTAATATGTTTTATCTTTACTGAATATCCTTGTTTTGTTGACA
This sequence comes from Pholis gunnellus, assembly GCF_910591455.1. Taxonomy (NCBI): domain Eukaryota; kingdom Metazoa; phylum Chordata; class Actinopteri; order Perciformes; family Pholidae; genus Pholis; species Pholis gunnellus. The sequence goes on along the minus strand of NC_136546.1, from coordinate 8,042,137 downwards.
CTTTACTGATCAGTATCTAATCAAATTGGAAAATAAATGTTCAACTGTAAATCTTCAGATCATAACCGCTGTGTATGGCTGCGTATTGTATATACGTGTTGAGGCAGTTAGTCAGTGCGCTGAGAGAAGTTTGGGTTCATGTCCTGTGTGCATGTTCAAATCCTAACACAGTGGAACTGAACATCCAGAAGAAGTAGATCTTGGTTGTTCACATATTATTTTCATTCTGATGTACTTTTAAATCATTATTAAGCAGAGAAGGTGTTCGTGGCATCATGCAATGGAATATTACTAAAAGTCCAATGATAAACCTAACACCCTTAAATATGCAAGCTCGTGGCCACATAGGGGCTTTCCCAAAATAACACAAACGTTTGTTGTATTATAATCAGTGCGCTGTCAAAACAAACAATTATCAATACACTGTAAATTGTGCCAAACGGTGGGTCAGCATGTTAAATGATGTTGTGAGCAATCATTAGACCCTGCAGAAGTACACAGAAGTACAATAGATACAAAGTACAATTCCCCATTAATCTATAAAAAGCGTTAAAGTAGCAAAAGGTTTGAAATCTGCTGGATTTCTCCACACTGCTTTGTTTCGGTGGTTCCGTGGTTGTGCTGCATTATTTCAGCGTCGTGTTGGTTCGTCTGTTGACACACAGCATCATCAGAGAAATACTTTGCCAATTATGCATTCACTCCTATATGACTTGAAACACAGCAGTGTTTGTTTGTTCAAATGGCACACAGACAGTTGTGCTCACAGCACAGCTCCATGCCAATCACCAAAGCAAACCGCATGTGACCGGGAACTGGTTATTCACTGTTCTATGAAACACTTTGTTTAAAAATTATTTGGTAAAAACTAAAAAAGGGTGGGGGGTGGGGGGACAGGGCTGATATTCTTATTCAAGAAAAGGTGACATTTTGGGGATTTGTGTGTTTTTAGCGACGGAAATCAGAGTACACTTCATCTTTAATTTGTGTAAACAGAAATGTGGACTGAGTGTGACAAATCTAAGGCGCTTAATATAAAAATATCAAGTTTGATAAGAGAGCACAGTGATACAGCCTTAACCACATGACAACAACCGTTTACATTTATTTCGGCCAGCTGTTGTAACGAGTGTGCTGTGTTTGTGTGCAGGGGGGACATGCGTGGTGAATCCCACAGATCTGTTCTGCTCGGTACCGGGCCGACTGTCGCTGCTCAGCTCCACCTCCAAGTACAAAGTCACCATCGCCGAGGTGAAAAGAAGACTGTCCCCACCAGAGTGCCTCAACGCCTCCCTACTGGGCGGCATACTGCGCAGGTCAGTGCAAACACACACAGGGTGCATGGCGGTGCAGGACAAGGGTTCTTTAATGGATCTAAATGTAGACGATTCAAGAGAGTGCACTGATTTTTTGACTTACTCTTTTGGTTGAGTTGTTACCGCTGACATGGTACATTTTGGCTCGTTATAGAACCGTTATAGAACCAACGCGTCTTGTTGTTGCAGAGAACCGTAGTTGCTGCTTTGAAGAAAAATGTTAAAGTATCTCCATTAACAGTTTTCTCAGACCTAAAGTTTCTCCGAATACATCCACTGATTCCCGATCCTTACGTCTTGATTGTTTGGCGAAACATTTAGTTCATCTTGCAGCGGCTGGGTTGTTTGAAAGTGTGTAAGTGTAGCAGTGAAAGGGAGGTAAAACAATGCAACAACACAAACTCTATAGCCTCATGAATCAACAACTCGGACTGCGGGGCTGTTCATTTGGATTGTATTAGATGATCAAAAACCGTTCCCTTTATTTTGTCCACCCCCTGTATATCCCGTAACAAATAAAAATTGAAGTATAGAGTGTGACAGAGATGGATTTTTGAGATTGAGAACACGGTTTTCTAAAGCGTAAATCTGGCTGGTGAACATTGGAGAGCGCTGCCTTGAGTCTTTGTAGCCCTCAGATGAAACAGAGGATATACAGCAGCGCCCACAAAGACTATTGTAGGCGAACGAGGGCCGGGGCTGCACGCGCCGCCATGCCCAGGGAGCCAGAGGGAGGCGAGACCCGGGCCAAAGCATGCCAGGATCAGAGGAACCAGAGGAAAGCAAGAGTTGCCAGCGCTGTATTATTGATGAGGCGGAGAGAAAGGGAAGGGAGGAAGTGGAGAGAGAATATGGCCAGTCCTACAAGATGAGGCATCAACAAAAGTAAAAAGAATAATAAAAACACGTGCAAATAGGTGTTGATCCTCATCTGGATCTGCACTTTTTTTCCAGAATGATATAAAAACCTCAGTAATTTCAAACAAAAAATATCCCAAAAGGATCTTTTGGGAGCCTAATTGATTAGAAAGTAAGAACGTATGGTTTTAAAATTTCACATAAAGAGAAGAAGAAATGACAGGGACCATTGTTCCTCTGCTGTCCAAAACGGAAAGAGACAAATGCTCAAACAATGACAGACGAAACTCAAGGGGACATGCAACCATATCTTTGCGTCAAGAAAGCAAATTTAATATATTACGAGTTGACATGTTTTAATTTTATACTCTTTGATTCTATGCTTAATTTCACGCCTTTGTCAAATCAAAGCAAATCTATATTCTTCCGTTCGTACTTTCAAGACTTAATTAAGCACACGTTGTTTTGTAGAATAAGGAGGCCAGATGGTTTTATTTGTATTTTGGTTCAATTTGAAAGATCGGGTGATGAATGATGAAGATGATGACGATGACATTTCGTGTCTTATAAAATGACACAGCGCGATGATGTGGACGATTTGCGACTTAAGAAGTTGTTTAACTTTTCCGCAGAGCGAAGTCTAAGAACGGAGGCCGGTGTCTTCGGGAGAAATTAGACCGTCTAGGCCTCAACCTGCCGGCAGGACGGAGGAAAGCTGCCAACGTCACACTGCTCACCTCCCTGGTGGAAGGTAAGGGACTGCTGTCTGAACGATTTTGCACAACATTTTGGTCATACCTTCAGATACATTCCAGTTTACGCATTACATCCTCGTAGCGCTTGTTTCATCGGTCTTTCCTCCTGGTTTCGTGCTCAGGTGAGGCGCTCCACCTGGCGAGGGACTTCGGCTACACCTGCGAGACAGAGTTCCCCAGCAAGGCAGTGGGGGAACATTTGGCGAGGCAGCACAGTGAGCCGAAAGAAACCAGCGCACGCAAGAAAATGGTCCTGGCTACAAAGTGAGAATGCGTTCACACACACACACATACACACACACACAAATAAAACAGCACAGACACACTGAAACCGTTTAGAGTGTAAGTTCTCTGCAAGATGCAGTACGTTCGCTGAAAAAGGCTCAAATCAATTCTGGAGTTGCAACAGGGTCAAGAAAAATGGATCATTTTACAACCAATTATTCTTTCACTTCACACCTTATTTTCTCATTTACAGGCACTTTATAGTCACGCTACTGCTAACCGCCTATCTCGAGGGAAAACGTTGATAAAAAAAGGGCTTGAACCAACATGGAAATCTAGTGGGTTCATTGGCTATGTGAGAGTCCGATAATGGGGAAAATGTAATAAAGGTTTAGAGGTTTGGTTAAAAAGAAGGACAGTATATGAAAAAATAACCCTCATGCACAGCAGAGAGTGTTGCCATGAGTGAGGAGAGCCTCCTGATCCCAACTACATACCCTGTTCATGCACAGAGCATCTACTGTATTTGAATTTAAAGATATTGTAAACACAATAGCACTTGTGTTTGTATAACAGTATGAGCAGCATTTGCAGTACATTATTACTACTACTGCACACTGAGTACTGGATGTGCTGAGGCTCTCACTCTTTTCCAGCTAAGTTTGATCCTATTTTTACGATGAAATCGTCCCAGTGCTGAATGAAATCCAAAAAGACAGCCTAGACCACTGCTGAAAAAACTGTTGTGTATCAAGTGTTTTTTGCTCGTTTTTGGATTGACATCGAACTTGTCTCGCTCCTGCATGTAGTGTTTCTTCAATTGTTTGCTGGGAGGGATTTGATGGAAATGATGAGGATGGGTGCAAGGAGGGGGGGAAAAAAAACAAAAAAAAAGAGAAATTGTGACGGTTGTGTTGGAGACAGATGGTAAACCCTCATTCCCTCCCTCCGTCTGTCCATCAGGCAAATCTGTAAGGAGTTCCAGGACTTATTGAGCCAAGACCGCTCTCCTCTGGGCTCCTCCAGACCGACCCCGATCCTTGACATGGACATCCAGAGACACCTCACACACTTCAGGTAACACACACACACATGCTTTCTACACAGAAGTAATGGACTTTTTCTTTTTTTTTTAAGTAATGGAGTCAATAGTGAGTGCAAACTGTTTTTAACGGCTTCCCTCCGTTTTGGCTCTGACCGCTTTGCCATTTTCGAAACATGCAGCTGTGCAGTTTGTCGTTTGGCACAAATTACGGAGGAGGAGGGGAACGGCGGCTTGTTAGCAGAAATGTCACATCTATGGCGTCCTCCGTCGCAGAATATACACAGTTTTATCAAACCTCCAAAGGGAGATGCAGTGTAGGGCGCTGGGCAGAAAAATAAGACGGTTGTAGAAATACAGTTATGACAGATTGAAGAGCGTCCTTGTGGCAGCTGAGAGGTGAGCTGACATTTAGCTCTGCAAGAAAGGATCTCACAAGGCGGACAAACCAGTGTCACAATGGGAAACCAATTCTTAAAACCAATTTGATGGCTATTTATCTTTTTTCTAACCTCATATACCCTCTATTGTTATTCAGCAGTCTTGTGGTGCTTTTACATTTTTACTGACTTTCATTAACGGCATGTGTCTGTTGTGGGATTAACTTTGTTCATAGTACGTATAGAACTGGAAAAAATAGAATGTAAAGAGCGGTCTGTTAGGGTAGATTTTAAATTTAGTTTTCGGAAAAAGAAATAAAAATACAGTTGATAGTGATCGCTTTAAATACCCAAAGGGGACAAACACAGCTACTGTGTGTGTTGAAGCCACGTATAATATGATCTGTATTAGGGCAGCAAGTAAGGATTATTACTGGATTATTATATGGAAAAATATCCATCACATCTAAAAAGTCTTTAAATGTCTTGTTTTATCCCATGAACACCTAAAATATTCAGTTTAGCAAATAGAAGGTACAACGAGGAAATATTCAGCATTTAAATAATAATGAAAAATCAATTATCGAAACAGTTGTCAGTTGTTTTTCTGTCAATCAACCAATCAATGCATCAATGTTTAAACCTGACTATATTCAGAGTAGAAATAGCTGAAACAGCTGTAGTATTCAGTGTTTCCCTGTCCATTGTAACAGAACCAGGGTGGAAACAGCATTTAGAAGGTAAGAGGACATTTAAACTCTGCTGTAGACGCTCTTTTAGGGGGATTAGAAGCTCTTAATGCAGGGAGAGGAAAGGGAACAAGTTGAGGAGAGACAAAGAAATCTGCTCTACTTCAGTAAACCAGCCTGCCTTACAAACCCAACCTGATTTATTTCTTCTTTTGAATGAAACAAAGGTTTGTCACTGTTCTGATGGTCGCCTCTGCTTCCCCTCCCTAACAGTCTGATCACCCACGGATTCGGCACGCCGGCGGTCTGCGCAGCTCTCAGCACCTTCCAGACGGTCCTGAGTGAGATGCTCAACTACCTGGACAAAAACTCGAGCGGGAAAACGGGCGGACCCACCGACCAACAGATCAACAGCAGCTCAGAAAAGACGCAGCTCCGGAAAACATCCGAGCCCCAGAGCAAAGACGGGAAAACAGAAAAGACTGAGTAGCCCACACCCACACGGTCCCCGTGCCTTGGAGCGCTGCATTTAGGAGAGTGTGTGTGTGTGTGTGTGTGTGTGTGTGTGTGTGTGTGTGTGTGTGTGTATCCTCTCAGCAAGGATTTGTTAACTCCCATGCATTACTCTTCTTTGGGACAATTCATATTTATTGTTATTTATTTATCTTATGTTGAAATGTAACTCTAACCTGAAACGTCCCAAACAAGACGTCCTGACGTTTGAGTGAACACATCCTGTTTAGGTGTGTGTGTGTGTGTGTGTGTGTGTGTGTGTGTGTGTGTGTGTGTGTGTGTGTGTGTGTGTTTATCTGCGCGTGTCATGACAAGAAGAAGCCTCGCCATGGAGACGGATGAGACTCATCCAAGACTTTTATTTGTTTATTTATTGATTCTGAGAACAGGAAGTAAACATGGACACGCTGACGTCACAGTTTTCCAGGACAGGAGTGGTATCTGCCGATACAACGTAACACATATCACACACACACACACACACACATCACACACACATTTCAAGGGCTTTGGGCAATTTGATCACAATCCAGCTAATTCAGGTATGAATTTTCTGCAACAAAGACAAATATGAAACACTTTATTTTGTCCTCTGAAGGTTCATCGAACCTATTTATTAAGAAATGATTCAGAGAAATCTCTGTCATTGTTACACAAAGTTCTAGTTTTGTTAAAATTCTCAGTCGACTAAATTTCAATGATCTCACTTTCCAAACATCTTCAATAGATCAAATTTAAAAAAAGACCCTGACCCAAGCACTTATACACGCACACACACACACACACGCACACACACACACACACCTGTTCCTGAGAGAGCACTTGAACCACTCTTCCCCCAAGCAGACGTATTTTAATATTTACACCGTACAATCAGTGCCATAGCAACCAGTGTGTTTACCATGTGGGCAACAGAGAGAATGACACTGTTTCTGGATGTGAGACTGACACCACTGCCTGGGCTAGGCTGTGGTCTGTGAATGTGTGAGTGTGTGTGAGTGTGTGTGAAAGAGAGAGAGAGAGAAAGAGAGAGAGAAAGGGGTCCACCTCAGCCATTTTGTAAAAGGTGACTTTGCGGTTGCCGTCGTTAACTCATCCCTGTGCATGTCTATCTTTGTACACTCCCCAGATCGCAAGTTTAGCCGACACAAGTTCTCTGAGTCGCCCATGAACATTTGTAAAGATATATATAAATATTTAAATTACTTTTCTTGTAGGCTTTCAACTATATATATGTTAAATCCCTACCCTCTAACAATGCTGTGTTCAATAAAGACAGTTGCTACGTGTTCTACTATTTACTCTGGTTTTATGATGTGCTACACGACACACACACACACACACACACACACACACACACACACACACACACACACACACACACACACACCATGTGTTAACATAAGGTGGCAAAAAGAGCAAGCAGAGACTCAAAAGAGGCAGTACAGATCAAAGCTAGCGAGTGTGAATCATCCATATGAGTTCACAGTCTTCAAATTATAAAAAGTCAGAGTTCCTCTCTAATGTTGTGAAAAAAGGCTATACCTGCAGAAAAGTTCAAAAGCCTCCTTTGTGTGCGCCAGCATCTGTGTGTTTTCTTCCAGTTTGAGCGACTTCTGTCAGGTTCTCTGCTTGTGAAAAAAAAAAAAAAGAAAGAATGTAATGATAAAACAGAGAGAGCAGCAGCTGCCTGCTGGCGTCTCCATCCGGGCTCTGTGGGTTCTGTTTACTCTTTATTATTCTAGTCATTTAAAAGGAGGTCACGTTCACTGCATAACACCACAATACATAATCAGACAGGATGCATTTACAGTGATGCCTGCGCCGGTTTGTCAGCCTGAATCAATGCAAGTTGGAGCCCCAGGTGGAGAAGTAATAGCTGCAGAGACGAGGATAGAAAGGGAGGAGGTGACATGGGTGCAGAATGCCAGTGCATTCCCAGTCTATGCTGTTATTGTCTGGGCTGGTTTTTGACAGATGGTGTTATCTCGCAAACACACACACACACACACACGCATGCAGTCAATGTTTTACGACACTGGGACAAAGCTGCACCATTGATAATGCATTTCAAAATGGCAAAAAGAATGCATGATGGCAAAATGGTAAATAACAGGGGTTTAGTTTTCCGTTTCTACAGCAATGCATTATTGCACAAGAGCAACACTGTGCTGAGTACAACCACCATGCAGTGCATACTTTAATACACTCTGAACAATGCTTCCAACCAATGTCATAAAACAACATAAGGGAGCAAAAACTATACTTTACTTTCCAACATAGTGTTTCTTTATCACATGCAGGTTCTTCTACAAGAAGCAGAGGAGAGGAGCGGCCTCTCGTCGTTTTACTCATTGGAACATTCTCATCCAAAATCATCTCTTAAAATCAAAACAAACTTGTCATCTTAATATCCAACACCTATTGCTCCTGACCTCGGTGGTCTGGAAACACTTCATGAGAATTGGCCGAAATGTCTACAGTCTGTAACGACAGGAAGTCCAATACGAGGTGAACTTTTTGGGGGGTCTACGAAAGGAAATGTTGAGTTCAGTTCTAGGCTTTTTGTCTGGCAGTTGCTAGGCTACGTGATATACACGTAGGCAGATCCTATTTTGCTTTTGTTTATAAAAATGACACGCTTTAATCACACTTTAGTCTCGGCTGCTGAGAGGAGAACTTCAATCGGTGGCTGATGTGGAAGATTCAGCCTCATATATAATCAAACTCATGTATCGCTGTGAGTGAAGATGTAACAGAGTGATGTGTGTGAAGCAAAGCAGCTCTCTAAATTGGCTCTTTGATGGTTGCTGCATCTCACTGGAGGGAATCAGCAACAACAAATAAGCGTGAACATACATACTGTGTACACCCACACACACACACACACACACACACACACACACACAAAGGGCTGCACATATGCAAACATATACCACTCAGAGAAAGTAACTTAATCACACTTTTGTTTGTCATTACTGGATGATAAACATGTAATCCCGGTGAAAGACGTCTCTGTTGACCCCGGCATCAGAATAATAAGCAGCTTGATCAAAACGAGCTGGAAAATGAAATCGATGCATCGCCTGTGCTTGAGTTTCTGTAAATTGACAAACGGACACGAATGAATCATGAGTTTGACATCAGCCGCGCATAATGTGACGGGTCGGTCGATGCATTATTCACACATGGGCTATTGATTGGATTACAATGCGGCGCTCTGTTATCACTGCGTTAAGAGTGCAACGTTCTCCTATACAGCCTTCAGTGTGCAATATTTGTGATGGATCTAATTAAATGTGTGCATCATTATAGTGCAGTCCTGATGTTTTTCTTCACGTGGAAGTGCGTTTTAACATCCAGAACACACTAAAGTTAGAAAATGCACATCTTCAACCCAGAGACGCACGCAACGAATTCTGCCATTTGTGTAGAAGTGAACTAAACAGTCTGAGGTCTCAGAGGGACTATAACTCCTGCTCACTGAGCCCCACGGTCACGAATACCAAACTCTGCCAACTTCTAAGCCCCGTCGCTCCAGTCTCTCTCCATGAAGCTGTAACCCTCCTCCTCCCCTGCTTCTCTGCTAAAACCTCTTCCTCCTCTGTCCTGATCCCGTTCAGTCCCAGGAACATTCGAGGCCTTCTTCTGCTCAGCTGCCGTCCCGCCTGTCCCGCCTGTCCCCATCACTCCCACGTCAACCCACACATCCACATGAGCTACTGCAGGACTACTACTACGACTACTACAGCTGCTACAGGAACACCCTATTCTCCCTTTAGTGATTAGCAACCTCTGCTGCTTCCGTCGGTTGGATCCTGAGAAGGAATTGGATGTGGAAGCCACAGTTATATTTAATGCTGATGGAGTTTGGTTGAGGCGTTGGTGTGAATACAAGTCTTATCTCAGGCTTTAAAGACGCAACGCTGCTATTTTGTTGCCGAATGCACAGCTAAGACTTAATCATTTTATCCCCTCTTCCTCTTAAAACACTCAACAGTCTGGCGACGTTGACACACTGATTCAAACCTGTCTATTGTGTTTCCCTCTGTCGTATTGGAGGAAGTCTGTAAATGTCTACTAGCCCTTTTCACAGCAAGCATTTTGATTTGGAGGAAAAGGAAAAGCACAGGTGTTACTAATTACATTAACGATGGTTCTGTTCTATTCAAATAAGCCTGCAAGAGCCAGCACGCACAACAGCAGGACCCTGAAAAGGAAGCAGCCAAATGGAAGTCAGCCATAGTTTATTTTATTATTTACACCTGTGGTCTTCCTGCTGTGACATGTCAAATTGTCTGCTGTGAAAAAATCCAAAACATTTTTTAATTTTTACAAATATTTTCTGCTGAATTTTCTTTGAGTCATCCCATTACCCATTACTCTCAATAAAAGATTTTGGTGAAACTATTCCAAACTATCAAATCAATGCTGAGCTCGGGTCTCCACGTTCTTGGCTTTCATCTCTCTTTTCTTTTCGTGGTGTTCTAGTGCGACCTAGTGGTCACCAGCGAGAACTGCAGCTGCATAACTCCAGCACACAGCGTTACACCGTTTAGACTGGATAGGGTTAGAAATAGGATCCTGATGAACATATAAGAGGAATTAACATCATAAGATGTTAACAAATGTGTAACAAAAGGTGCATTAAGAAATGCAGATTTGCATAAAACCATACCCAACCCACATGAGCTTAAAATACATCACAAACACATAAAAACCTGAACCAAATGCTGCATGTATTACTTCAAACAATAAAAAACGGTCAGAAAATGAAGATATTAAAGGAATTATACTTACAATCTAAATTTCTACAGTCCAATTGCATTGCATTGGCAAAATAAGTGATTTTAATACGGAATAAATCAGACTAAACCCCTCCATTGCTTCCCAGTAGTGACTTAGCAAACTTGAACATAAACTGACCAGCCATTCCAATTTCCTCTGCACTGAAAAGTTGCAGAGTTTTGTCGACCCATTCCATTGTTAAAGGAGTTCATAATAAAAATACACTGCAGTTCTCTTAGCTAAGACAGAAAGGAGCAGGATCATGAAGATGTGCACTAAAAAAATCAATTTATAATTTGTACAAATCTAATTTAGTGTGTCTGTGAGTCATTTTCCCATCACAGATTGCTCTACTGTTTTCCAGCCTTACATTCATTCATGTTACCTTGCACACTCACTTTTTTCCTGGACAGCGAAAGCCTATATTGTGTCGCACTGGGTAAATCGAATGGAATTGCATGAAAGTGAATGTATAGGCATTATGGCATAAAGAGTGTCTTATTGCACTTGACCCTGAGCAACAGCAGAGAACTGAACAGGTGAGATCAAAAATACAACAAACCTCGGAAAAGGGTCGTTGTATTTTTGAAAAGCCAGTCAAAGTGGGGAAAAAAATCAAAATGAATGTGTGTCTTTTGTAGTGATGGGTGCAAACAAAAGGCAGGGAGCAGATAGAGCAGTATTAGTGTGACATGTGTGTGTAATGTATGCTGATACATCGTGTGTCAAAGCCCTGCAGGACAACAACCACAACCACGCCTCCAGACTTCCAGACTGTCAGGACATCTGTCATCGCTGACAGTCATATGCCCTGCCATGTGCGTGTGTGTGTGTGTGTGTGTGTGTGTGTGTGTGTGTGTGTGTGTGTGTGTGTGTGTGTGTGTGTCTTTGTATGAGTGTGTGTGTGTGACAGAGAGACAGAGAGAGAAAAAGGATGGGTGGATCTTTTGGCAGCGGGTCATTCCAGAGAACATGGGAACAGCCGTGCTTCTTAAACATTCATGTCTGGTATCCTCAGTGGCACTTTTTGTTGTCAGAAGGAGCTGAACCACGGCAGCCGTGTCAGATAAAAGAAGTGTACAGACAGTATGAGAGCACAGAAACGTGTATGAGACTCTGTTCAGACTTTCAAAACTTATTTTGCCCCCTGATCTGAAGCTGGCACAGCTCATACTCAAGAACTGCAAAACCAAATATGTAATTCCTGACAGTCATTTTCTGGTCGAGGCCAGTTTGACTCAAGTACGCTGACACACACACAGAAATGTGAATTCCCTCCTTAAGAAGTCTATTCTTTTTACTGTAATTATCATAAATAACATTGACTTTACAGTGCCTTTTCTTTCATTTAAAACTACTTAATTAAAATAAGAGGATTTTACCCTTTTAGTCAACTTTGCTGAAGCCTTTTGAGGAACAATGGGACAAGATGACAATCATTTCACAGAATACTGGCAGTTTTGATGGATGTATGCATGTATGCTCTTGTGACACTAGGGGGAGCAGTTTACACACTCTTGGATAAAGTCTCACAGGGAAGAATTGGGGGACTGGTTGTATGGGAGAACCATAGTTTAATAGGACAGAATGTGTTTGTTTTTTAAGTAAATTTAACTGAGACACTGTGTGCTGTTTATTTCCTGTTGTGTGGGACTGAGGAGAGGGTACAAGTGCAGCAGGTCAAAGGAATTCTTAAGCATTGAAACAAACTGGGGCAGAATTATTTTGGGGGAAAAATAGGTATGACTCAAATATGTCCAGCTTTGTTTTCCTTGTCCCAGGCCGTTATCTCTGTTTCTGTGTAAATACATTGAGTGAGATGGAAAAAATAAATTCAGGTTAAATTCCCTCTACGTGCATACTTGGCCAATAAAGCTGATTCTGATCTTAAAGTATATCTCATGGTACAGAGTGCACACTCTGATAAATGTGTGATAAGTGACGATAACAAAATTGTATTGTCACAAAGATATTGAAAACATCCCTATTTTGCACATTTTTTTCAGCATCTCTGAGAACATATATTTTAAAATAATTTAATACAATTTGTATGATTTATTGGAATAAACAGGTGTTTCAATTATTTAGATTTCCAATATGTTCATAAATATCATAGCATATTAATATTGCCTTAATACAATAATCTGTCTATAAATCGCCCACAATATGATGCAATGTGATGTGATGAACCCTCACATTTAACCAAGCATTGGGTAATGGGTTGTGGTTGTTCCTCCATATAGCACAGCTGGCCTGTATAACATAAACAGTGTACAATATTTGTGTCAACAGAGCAGTGTTGGTTGGTATACTGTGATCACACTCACATAAGTCCATGTATACTGGAATCCCACCATTCTGTAATATTACTCCAACTGTTTTGGTTAATAATTCCTAACTTGGCACCCTTAAACAAAGTCCTGCTGTAATGTAGTGGGTAGTGTCATGCAAGTGAACAATCTAAGCGCATTCCTTATCATAACAATGCAAGCAAATACACACACAGATGACAAATCAAAAGGAAAAACATAAATAGATGAGCAGAAAAAAAAAAAAAGCACAGAGTTCCACAGAAGGCACAAGGGAGTCACTGAACGCTGTTCATCCCTCCGGTAAAAATAAACAGAATTAAATCTATGCCGAGGAGGATTGAAGCTGTTTTCTGAAGGCTTGTGCATGGTGGCCCAATGCTTTTATTATTGGTTTGGTTCATGGGTAATATTATATATAGCCTGTTTATATTATACAACATTGTCAGGAATATGTTTCCATTGTTGTCTCTGGTGTTTGCAGAGTCCACCAGCCTTTATCAATGTCTGACATTAAGAAGTAATAGAAGATATAGAGAGATATCACTGATATATGTGTTTGCTTTAATGGGTCACCTGTGTAGAAATAATTGTGATGTCCACTGTAGCAACTGTAATGACTATACCTTCAATCATTTCTCTCTTCTACCAGTCTTTGCTTCCCCTTGTTCAGAAAACAAAAATCGGACATTGTGAGAAGAATTTGCCAAACCTTTTGGAACCACAGTGAACTTAAGTCACCCTTCTCTGAATGTTTTTGCCATAGTGTACAACGGCCTCCACGAGAGGGTTTAGCTAACTGGTTGTGCTTTTATTTTGGAAATTTCCGAGACACACGCTACATAAAACATGTGTTCTTTGTATCTATTTGCTGCTGTCAGCCCGCCCTATAGCTCTTCTTAACAGTAGTGGAGTCTTCACAGGGGTTCCCCATTCACAAAGACTGACTGACTTTACAGAGGGCGGGGGGAGGAAGAGAGGAAGGGAGAGCGAGAGGGAGAGAGAGAGAGAGAGGGAGAGAGAGGGAGAGTTGAGACATCCCTTCCTCACTTGGCTGCATTCGGTTTACCGACACCGGAGAAGCGACCATGCTGTGGAAACTAGTTGAGAATGTCAAGTATGAAGATATTTATGAGGTAACGTTGCCGTCCATGTGTTTGTGGTCTTCGGGACTTATTAGAGATGCCGCTTTTGGGGAGTAATGAAGTGTTGAGTTAAGTGGTGTTCTGCAGGAGGCTCTCGGCCTGTTATTCTGTGATGTGGTGACTGAATATGAATTGGAGGACATTTCACTGCACATCACCAGATATTTCACTCGTTTACGCTCGAATGTTTCAAAGTGTTTATAATATATTTATGTTGTGTTTTCGGCTGTAGGTCGGGTCCACTCGCGTTTTAGATCATACGGTAAAACGGGGAGGATGAAATGACAGTGGATATAGACGATTTTTTATTTCACCTTTTCCAGAATGTACACATATGGGATATATCTTGAATATGGCATTGCGTCTTTTGTGCAAATTTATGTTCAAAAGTAACATCAAACTTTAATTAAAATATATATATATATATTAGCTCCATACATATCTCTATAATTATATTTAGAAAAAGACGAAATTGCAAATTATGAATCCAAAAATAGTCGAATTACAAATGAATATTTGAAAATACAGCAAAAGAAGAAGAAAATAAGTGAGAACCGCTGGGTCAGAGGAGGAGGGTGATGATGTGTCGGAAGTATGTAAATCTTTTGGCTTTCATCCCAGAACAATCATTTTTACAAAAACGAGCGAGGGGAGAAATACCGCCGCGCGCGGGGGTGAAACAGTGCTCCGGCTCGCGCTGAATGGGGGCTCGAGCACAAAGCCAATGAAGAAAGGGCAGCTCGCGAGGCCCCTCGGCTCAGCCCGGTGGGAAACCCTCGTCTCGTGCCGCACATGGCTTTTCTCCCACGGCGCGAGGGAGGGGGAGGCAATAATGTTGTTAAACAAGTCATCCAAGGGAGGTGAAGAGGGACCGCTATAGTCTACGATATAAAGTTGAATCGCTTCTTTTGACTCGTGACACCGTTCACGCGAGCCCCCTTTGCTCCCCGCGGTGTCTCGGGTGGGTTTTTCAGCAGGCCAATAAAAGGCAGCTGCAACACTTCATGAGCCACCATTTAGTCAGTGTGTAATCGTCAGTGTGCGAGTGTTATTGCAAGGCTGAAGTTTAGCTTAAATATATTTTGGTGACACCGTAATAGGATGTGTTCAATGTTGGTGTCCGTGCGTAAAAGTAAACTGCGTTTGACTTTGGTGGAAGCCTTCTCCACATCGTCTTGCATTGGCACGAGGCTGCGTGTGCCCTTGACCCTGGTGGGAAAAGAGTCACCCGGTGAGCTTTACAGGACCCCCTGTTCATATTGTTATCCACCACATTGACTTATGTTGGTTTTTAAAGTATGCTTGCGCAGAAACGGTTTGCGCAAAAGTGTCTCCAAGAATGAGTGTCTTCCTTGCGTCAGATTTTGCCTAGATAAAAAGAGCCCCAAAGTGCGCTTTTTTTTGGTGATGGGGAATTCCTCACTGGTCTGGTCAACTTGTTCTCTTTCTCCTACGAGAGAGAGAGAGAGAGCGAGAGAGAGAGAGAGAGTCCTCTCTCTATCTCCTGCTGTTCGCGCGTCGTTTCGGCTCTCCACGGAATTTCAACGTCACTCACGGTTGCGCGAGAGGCTTCACGCTCCATGTGCCGCCAGTCCCCTGCCTGGCGCACATTAATATTCCTGTAAGTCTCAGTCATGAATAACAATTACACCGTATACCGGGGGTAGAGGCGGGCGCGCTCGGTGCTCACACTCAGAGCGGCTGCAGCTCCGGGCGGAAGAAGGTTCATCATGGAGCTGTAGACCAGGCCGCGCCTGCAGATACGAACGCGCTGCTTTTACCTGGAATTAGTTTTGTCTATCTCGGGCCAACACTATCTTTACCATACTGCTGATACCAACAGAGGGTTTACAAATGTTAGTTCACTCCTACTCCACTGCGGTGAGTTTCCTTTCCTCACAATGTATATCAGAATTCGTTTGCGCAAATGGTGAAGCCGTAGACAGTGCTAGGAGGTTTTCGTTCTGGGTCATTTTAAATCAGGCTATAACCTTTTTTTTTCTTCCAGGCTCCTCTAAGGCATTGGATCTCCTGAACAAAAAAAAAAGCAGTTAGGCTACTTTGGCTACATCACCAGGGGCAATATAGGCTACACTAGTAAATGCACCGTGGTCCTATACAGGCCTCCGTGTGTTTTTATTTCGTTAAAATGTGATTCCAATTGCAAGGAGTTGATTTGTTCTATTCTTCTCTGCACCCTCTTCAAGGACCGGCATGACGGTGTCTCGAGCCACAGCTCGCGCTTGTCCCAGCTGGGCTCGGTATCGCATGCGGGACCCTACTCCAGCGCGCCGCCGCTGTCTCATGCGCCATCCTCGGACTTCCAGCCTCCGTACTTTCCGCCACCGTACCAGCCGCTCGCTCACTACCAGAGCCAGGACCCGTACTCCCACGTCAGCGATCCGTACTCCCTAAACTCTCTGCACCAGAGCCAGCAGAGCGCATGGGGGGCGCGGCAGCGGCAGGACGCCGGGGAGCGGATGGACAGCTCGGCTCTGCTGGCCCAACCGCGTGTCTCGCTGCCTCAGCTGTCCGGGCTGGACCCACGGCGGGACTACGGTGTGCGGCGGCCAGACGTGCTGCTGCACTCCGCTCACCCGGGACTGGAGTCCGGTATGGGCGACGGACTGCTGGGGCTGCACGGTATGGAGGATATTCAGGTGAGTCAAAGATCACAGCTGAGATTTAAGTGAGCTAAAGTGCATGTAGCACATTTTCCAGCTCCAGTTATGTTCTTTTTAAAATGTATTTATTTTAAATAATGATATTGAGATCACTTTATCCGAGAGAGGTAAACTGCAAGTCTGTTGGACAAAATGTGGGAATATGGCACTGCGATGCTATTCAAATGTATTGTGTTTAATCTTAATAGCATATATAAAAAGCGATTAATTCATTGTAATTGTAAAAGTAACAATTTACAGTAAAGCACTTTTATGTTTGACTAAAACGAACATGCTTACTCCAGGTATATAAAACATTTAGCATGTAAGTTATGAAAAACCACAACGAAATAAAAATAAAAGGATAAATGACAAAAATGACAAATAGAATGAGAAAAATTGGGGTGTAAGAAACGGATTGGTAATATCTGACAGTAGTCTTCTTCATTGTCTCCTTGCCTTTTAGAGTTAAGGTCAGTGAACTCAGAGCAGCTCCCTCAGGGCTGGACTCTCACAGCAGCTGTAGCCTGAACACAAATGGCCCAAAGCTAAACAAACTGTCTTCAGAGAGCTCAGACATCTTCTTTGATGAGAGGATGCTGATATGTGGAATAATTCACTTATCCATAATTGCTGCATGGAGCTCAAATGTTGCTTCTAAGAATTCAAGTTCACCTCCCTTCACTGGCATAATATTTAATACACATTTAAAACAGCAAATCCTGGAGAAGATGTTGCAATATTTGATCAACGTTGATATGTAGAATAAAATATCCTTTGTGTATTTGTACCTTTCTAAAACAATGTATTTTATGAATAATTCTGATTTTCTCTATTTATTATTATTATTTTTTAAATTAGTATTACTACTATTATTATTATTATTATTATTATTATTATTATTATTATTATTATCATTATTATCATACACATGCTAATTTAATTGTTGTGATTGAATTCATAGAATTAGAAGTCTGTCATTTTTGTTTTGTTTTGTTTTTTGCTGCCATACAAAAACGACCTGGTGAAATAGACTTTATAGTCAGCTGTGTGGGATTTCATCTTCCTCTCGTTTCCCCCTCAGGGGACAACCATCACGAATTGTTAGCCATTTAACCTCCACATTAGATTCTCATTTCTGGCTTTCCTTATTTGTGTCATGCATTTATTAACCCCATTTAAATTCTTTCTCTGTTTTTTACGAGCGTGCACAACAGCAGGGTCTATTCAATGAGGCATTTATTGAGATTGATGAATGGGGCTTTGCATTTGTGAGAGTAGCTTCTTCTAGCCTATATGAGTCACAACTCAGACCTGAAATGAATCCTGCGGGATTTTGTAAAGAAAATTAAATAAAGTTTCACATGCTATTTATGGGTTATTATTACTGTGTGGATCTGCTTGTTTAAAGCAGACTATAATGATTTGTATTATTTATCTTGCTTTTGACAGACAATTGATGACACCAACGGAACGAACATCCTGGATCAATCAGTAATTAAGAAAGGTAACACATCTCACACACACACACACACGTCTGTCTGTCTTCTCAGTGGCACTGCCCTCATATCTTGTTTCTTTACTCCTTGTCATATAATGTCTTTTTATAAATTATGATATGATTATATTATTATTCATGTGTAAAAAAAAAAAGAAAGGCACGACTTGGATCTAAACTGGACCCTATACGCGACACATCTCCATGGTTTGGTTCTGTTAAAGGTCGCTCCCCTGTCCACGCAGGCGCACATTGTTTTTGTCCGGGATGAGGAGTTCGAGGCCGGGTTAACGATCCCGGTGTATTGACTACAGCAGGCAGTGTGTCGCTGACAGGCTGCCATGCTGCCGCCCTGATGATGTGCGGTGATTTAGTTACGGGATGTTGAGTGACTGAGCTCCCCGCGGGGCATTTAAGCCGCTGATGTAATAAATGGCACCGCTCACGGAGATCTCGTGAGCTCGTTTAGAGCTAATCTGCGGTATTATCCCCCGTGGAGCCATCAAAAAAAACCTCGCACTGGCCCCTACGCATGCATGCACGGGACTGGCTGGCTTTTTTCTTTTCTTTCCTTTTTTTTCTCCTTACGCCATTAGCGCGAGCATTAACACGCAGGAAGAAGCAGCATCCAGTGCTGCTGGTGGGAGTTAAACCGGCCGTGGAGAAAAGACGGGGAGGTGGTTAATGCGATTGCGAGAGCGCGAGCCAATCAACAATCGATAATATTGTAATGAGAATGTCGCGCGACATTAAATTAACAGCAAATGCCCGGCGCGTGGGCGCTTCATTAGGCCAGGGTCGCCCTCAGAGCGCGCGTGGTGTTATACGTTGAAGTAAAGTTTGACAGAAGATATTTAAAACTTAAGTGGATGCAGTCACTTGTAATTATATAAATATATATAATAAAACAAAGTGTGTTATGTAAGAGAAGCACTCACATCGCATCTCTGACCTTCCCTCTTTCAGTTCCCATGCCACACAAGAACATGCATGGCTCTCTGATGCTCGGCAAGGACGGGCTGATGGGCGGAATCACCGTGAACATAAACGAGGTGTTCTGCTCGGTACCGGGCCGCCTGTCGCTGCTCAGCTCCACCTCCAAGTACAAAGTGACCGTAGGGGAGGTGCAGAGGAGGCTGTCCCCGCCCGAGTGCCTCAACGCCTCCTTGTTGGGGGGCGTGTTGAGAAGGTAGGACTTCCGCCTCGGAGCATGCTGACGCAGGAATAACTCTCTGGATGTATGAAAAAGCTTGTGGCCCTGGGATCTATTAATTAAATCCTGAGCTGTGTGAAAAAGGCCCTTTGTATCTGTGCCATTTACCTAGATTATACTTAACATTACAATCTCTGGAGACAAACTGGAGCACAGGTTGACGCCTGAAGTTCAAACTCTGAAGCGAATGTTGGCAAGTTATTATTAATATAACGCTCTGTGAGAGGATTTTTGTAGTATAATGTATTTTTTTAAATTCTAAATATACATTCCTACTTTTTTAATATGCAATGTACATTAATTAGTTTTCTTTTTTCGACAGAGCAAAGTCCAAAAACGGTGGAAAATGTCTGAGAGAAAAGCTGGAGAAGATTGGACTCAATTTACCTGCTGGAAGACGCAAAGCTGCCAATGTCACATTACTAACATCTCTTGTAGAAGGTGATTGATGTGCTGCTTTTTTATTTTTAACTCCATAAATACAGAAACTGCAGAAATATACTCTTTACCCGGATATAGACTAATTGGGCAAGTTGTGGCTCTAAAAAACAAAAATGTTCTCTGCTCAATATGACAATGATTTCAGCATCACCAACAATAAGCAGCTATACTACAAAGGTCACGACCAACAAATGACAATGACCCTGTATTCATAAAGTGACTGCTATGATATATCAGGAAAATAAATACTCTATGTTGAAGAGTGGAGAGAGGAGGACTGGGGTTATTAGATTTAATTAAATGGTTAATTAATTGATTAAAGACTGCAGGTTGGGCCCAGCCGGTTGCATGGCAGCAATTTGGCTATTTTCAATGTAGGTCTTGTTTCTCACACATGTAGCCCAGTATAATATTCCTCATAATCTGGTCATTTCAATTAAGACAACCAGGTAATATATATAGGGAGACTTATTTCTTTCTAAATTTTAAAATGTATAGTTCAATTATTGGTATTCACACCCAGGATTTGCTCATCCACCAG
Source organism: Pholis gunnellus (assembly GCF_910591455.1). NCBI lineage: Eukaryota > Metazoa > Chordata > Actinopteri > Perciformes > Pholidae > Pholis > Pholis gunnellus. The sequence goes on along the minus strand of NC_136546.1, from coordinate 8,021,761 downwards.
AAAGTCATGAAGCTAAAACAAGCATGCTAACTTATCATACATTTACATTTTGGGATTTGTTTTTTATACATCTAAATTTGGATGTTGTAATTTTAAAAAAAAATAGTAATGACGAACACTAGCTAATAAGCACCTGTCTTTAATTTTCACAATTAAAAACGGGGATAAATGTGCCACTTTCTTTTTTTTTTTGCGTTGAGAGGACGACAGCGGAGGGAAAATAGTGCGTAAAGGGTTAACGCTTCCGTTGGAACAGCGAATTTGCATATAAAGAAAAAAAGAGAGAAAGAAACACATGTAAGGTTTTTATAAAGCGGGGTTATTATTTGTCTTCACCACATTTCCATCGACTTTAACCGCTCCTGTGCCGTCCCCCAGGTGAAGCGGTCCACCTGGCCCGGGATTTCGGTTATATCTGCGAGACGGAGTTCCCCACCAAAGCCGTGAGCGAGTACCTCAACCGGCAGCACGCGGACCCCAACGAGATGCACACGCGGAAAAACATGCTGCTGGCGACGAAGTGAGTTTGATGGACCGTTTGATTGGATTCTGCCCCCTTATAATCTTTATAGGATGCTGTCTGTCATAGAATATATAATACACGTCTGCAGAGAGATACCGGTGGTAATGACATTATACCCCACGAGTAGCTCTAGTTTAATCATTGAAATGAGCAATATAGAGATTTAGACAGGTTCAACCAGAGCTCATGGAGAATAAAAAGTCAGAGCCCTGATACAATATACCTTATGTCTGTCTGCACAGACGAGCAAAGTGCTTGGTAACAACAAAAACATCCAGTCCAGCTCAAGATATTTCCACTTCAGACTGTCCTAATGCAGCAGATGTTCTCCTATTTAAATGTCCCAAAGATGCACATCAGTCATACATTCATGGCTCAGTATCTCCCTGTTGAGACGAGGTTTACTGTTCCAGGGTGCCATGTGGAAACATTTTGTCGCTGTTGAATTGAATTACATAACTGCCACACACACACACACACAGCGTGAAACACAGGACATTCGTCTTCTGTAAGTAGTTACATTTCTGATAAATGAAATTATTGTGAAATTAAATCCTCCCATTTTCCCGGGGCTTCTGTGGCTCCTCTTTAAGACCCCTGAGGGGGGCAAACCTCTCCTATATCCTCTGCTCTGTCTCTGGCACACACAGTCCATTTTACCACAGTGAACATGGCATTGACATTTAAAAAGGGAGAGTGAGATTTTCTTAACGAAACACATCTGACTCGATATGGATCTAACCTGTAATGAAAATGGCTGATTGGAAAATTGGCCCACTAAAAAATGAGGGCAGTTAAATTCAATTCAACCGTTTAAGAAATGAGCAGGAATCCACATTAAAAGTCAAGAATCGTATATAGTGACTAAACAAAAGTGGCATTCATTTCCACCACCTGAATAACCTTTAGCTCAAGAATACATGACCCTTATTTGAAGCTGGACACTTTAATGTGGCCTGTATCAGCTCACAGACATTATACCAGCTCTGAGGTTGCTAGTGTATGCTTGACCTCTGCTTCTGCTCTTAGAAGCGATCCATTTTACCGGTTCTCCTCGTAAAGTTACTTATATTAATCCATTTTTATGGCCGTTAAACTGTGGAATTGAATCCAGGATCTTCTGATTACTTTTTAGCAAGCGAGCAACATAGATTTCCTTGAAAGGAACCAAGGCAAGGAGAGGTGATGTGGATTTATAAATGTGGATTAAATCACAGAATTACTTTGGACTATTTTTACTAAGACCAAAAAAAAAAAAAGAAGCCATTTGCCAATTAATGTGCGGTCCTGTTCCACGTCCATTTATTCCCCTGAATGAGTTTTCTAGATGAAAAGGTTGCAAGCAGAGCTGCAAACTATCTAACAAAGATCCCTTCAGGAAGCTTGTATTTTTAGCTTGCATAAACAGTGCTGTCTGCTGGCCTGCACTGCATAAACCATCTGCCTGTGTGTGTGTGTGTGTGTGTGTGTGTGTGTGTGTGTGTGTGTGTGTGTGTGTCTGTGTGCATCCCAATGTACTCAGTATGTACGGTGTGTTCGGTGGTGGATGTTTGATGCTCAGATTCAAACCTGTTCCAATACTGTGTGTCGGTGCTGCCTCTTAGAAATTCATTATTTAGCAGTGAAGTGTTTCAAGTCGTCAGAAAACAACAGCGAGAGCCTTGAGTGTAGCCCGCGGTGGCGGCTTCTCCTCTCTACTCCCCTAACCCCAGCTGGGCTCGGCCTGCACAGCCTGTCACTCATTTGCTGGAGCTCTGCCCTTAGGCCGCGCACAGGGTGCATGTGTGTGTGTGTGTGCATGTGGGCGTGCAAGTACAAATTTGAGAGAGAGGTCTCTTGAATATCTAATGTGGGGCCTAAAACCAGAGCAGGATTTGCTGAAATTTAACAAGGAGAACAAGGTGAAGACGTGGTTTCATTTTACCGTTTCATTTTTCCCATGAAGATCCACTCGACGACCTCTCGTCTCAAATTACACATATTAGCAGTTAGAGATCGGCTCTTAAGGTGGAGACCTCAAACCACACAACATTCCTGCTCTAAAATTAGTTCAGTTTTACTTCAGTTTCCAGAAATCACCGGCTAGTGTTTTCGTTATGTGCTAATGATTGGCTCTTAGTATTTCTGGGAGCATTTAAAGTGTTGTGGTAAGGTATTGTTTGTCATTCTTGGAGGAATGTGTCCAACATGAATGGTATGATGTTATATTGAGTCAGTGTTTAAGGTTGAGAGGGTGTCCAGTGGAGTCAGGAGCAGAAACACTTGTCCAAAGCATCAACAATAAAACATGTGTCATGTCAGGCCTTCAGAATAAAAGATAGAGCTTTGAATTAGATTTTCATACAAAAAAAGGTATAACCTTCCTGCAGAAGACATGTTTTAGGGAAGTAAAAACTGTGCTTTTAATGAGAAAACTCCTGCTCTCTCGGTGCTGCCACTGTCCAGGTATATCAGCATACAGCAGCAGCTGATTTCACAATTATTTCATAGCTTGCACATGCTGAATACTGTTTTGCTGACTGGGTCCCTATTGATAGTGATTTTAGTACTAAGTGAATATTGGTTATTTATTGAACACTGATACTCTGCAATCACAAATGCTTTTTTTTTTTAAGCTATAAGTTATACAGTTATTAGTTTTCTGGGAATTTGCTGATGACATTTCAAATCAGTAGAAAAGATGTTTAGAATGTTTGGAAACCACTAAAATGACAGATATCGAATGACATCGAATGTCGACCATCAGCAGTGGCATTACTGTTTTGGGGAAACCCGTAAGACGAGGCAGAGTTCCCTCCTGACGTCTTGTGTCTTCTCTCCCCCCGCAGACAGCTGTGTAAGGAGTTCACAGACATGCTGGCCCAGGATAGGACTCCCCTGGGCAACTCCAGGCCCAGCCCCATCCTGGAGCCCGGCATCCAGAGCTGCCTCTCCCACTTCTCCTTCATCACGCACGGCTTCGGCTCGCCCGCCATCTGCGCCGCGCTCACCACCCTCCAGAACTACCTCACCGAGGCCCTCAAAGGACTCGACAAGATGTTTCTCAACAACCCCCCCAACAACCGGCACGGGGACGGCGGCAACAAGGCCGACAAAGACGAGAAGCAGCGGAAATGAAGCTGGGAGGGTCGACGACGGAGAGCCAAACGGGAGGCAGACACACAGACAGAGACGTCAACACCGTTAACTTCTAGCTTTACACCACTGCCACTGACCTGCCACACACAGGGCTGAGGTGGAGGAGGAGGAGGAGGAGGAGGAGGAGTGCTTGGTAGAGAGGAGAAAAAGGCAGAGGAAGACACCTGTGGGCCAGTGTCAGAGAGCACAGAGGGATGTTTCATCTGTGTTACGTTCTTTTCATTCCCCTGAGGACATGATGGTTACTGTGTTACATCCATTACGCTCCCCCTGCCTGCATCCAGTGAGACTGAGATGCTGTGAGCAGCCAGCAAACAACATTGTGTGTGCCTGAGTGTGTGTGTGTGTGTGTGTGTGTGTGTGTGTGTGTGTGTGTGTGTGTGCTTGTGCTTGTGTTTGTCCTCACGCAGAAAATGCATTGTGGGTATGAAGATTGGGTAATGAGCATTCTATCTGTGAAACAGGTTCGTCTGTTGACTTAACAAGGAGGGAGGGTGTTAATTTATGTGTGTAAATATTTATTTATATTAATTTAAATGGATGGTTGTGTAAATAGGTGCACAAGCTATTTTGGAGTAGCCCTATTTATCTGTGATTCGACCTTTTGTGAGCCGGCGGGGGTGCAGGACTCATCCAGTGTTTTTTTTCTGTTCTTCTAGAGCTGTTGTCATGGTGCTGATGATGGGTAGACATGCTTCTAATTGTCCAGTGATTTAATTTCTATCACATTGATAATAAACCATGTGTTTTATTATGTGAGGTGTGCAGCCTGCGCCTTTTCTCCACGAGAGTCCCACTATACGGTTCGGGGGTCAGACTAAAACATGGTAATCATTGGCTGATCTGGGGGATTAAAAAGGAAATGCAACTTTCTGAATGACTGAAATTGGAGTTAAAACTGAACACTGATAGTTTTATTGATTGTGATATTCAATGTAGCCGTTCAAATTCACAGGCCGGGCATTGACATTCTAATTTAAATGAAATGTGAGTTAGGGTTTTAACAACTGCTGTCTGTTCATCATAACACAAATGTCTTACTGGTTTAGGTACCACTGTAAAAAAAAAACACACAAAAAAAACATTAAGATCTAATAAATGGGCCAACAGCAGCATTGAAGAAAACCATAAAATTGAATTTCACTTTTCATTTTGACTAATTATTCACTGCAGGAGAAGGTACATTTCAATCCATAACAAAAGCAAAATTAAGAATGAGTATTTCCTATATTCATTACTAAAAGCAACTCAGCATAACCATAAGCCTTAAATAGATAATAACCCCTTAATAATAAGTCCGCAATCTTCCCGAAGGGAGGAAATTATCTGGAAGCTGTAAAAAAATGTCTTTTATTCAAATGTATATAAAAATGTAACCCCACCACCAAAACAGCAAACACAGAATTGGAGTCACATTGATACACTAGAACTAATTCAGAGTCATTAACGTTATTTGAAAAGGCTTGTTTACCTTAATAATGTTTGCAAGAACAAGAATAAAACAGCCCTTATGATGTTGATGGAGTATTTTCCATGTTTAAAGCAAAATTATTTAGTTATAAGACTTCATCATGCACAATTGTAGTTTGTGAGGTAAAAAATGGCTAAATGGTCCTTTAAATTGGCCTATTTTGTTATTGATGACATGGAGATTTAAGATATAGCCTAACAAAATTGTTAACGAATTTATGGCATGTATAGTCCAAGATTAAAATTCAAAGTAATACGAATACAAGTAAGAATAATGTTTTCATATTTTGCTTTGTAAGGTTTAAAATATCAGTAGTCTGGAGTCTATATATTGCAAAGCCTCTGAAATGAACGCACGCACGCAAACACTCTCACACACACACACAACACACGCACACACACACACCATGATGGATTCTGCCTTATTCCAGGGAGATAATTGGTTGTATTTTCTGGCCAGCGAGGCCCTCGTTTCAGAGAGGCTTCTCTCTCTCTCTTCGCGTGCGCGCAGGGGGAATAGAATCGTGCCTCGCGGGCCCGCTTCTGCGGTGGGGAGCTACCGCCGGTGTGCTAATGACGGGAGAGCGCGAGAGACACACAGAGAAAAAGTAGAGAGAGACGGAGAAAGAAAGCTAATGAGAAAAAGAGAGACGGAGAAAAAGAAAATAGCGAGCTTGAGAGGAGGAGAGAGAGAGAGAGGGGAAGAGTGTCCCGCGGGCTCAGTGTGACCCGTGGAGTGGAACGCCGCGTGACGCAGGTGCAGAGTTCAGCACCCGCATGTCCGCGAGCGATTCTCGCTCAACAAAGACAGGAAGCTGCTGAGCATCAGTGGTTACAACAACGACAGGTTGGCTGGAACTATAAACAAACAAGCCAAAGAAAACAAAACAGCAAACACGGAAGAGAAACACGACGTTTTAACTAATGAACTGAGGCAGCCTCCCTTCATCAAGAGGACGAGTGTCGAGTTTGAACTTTACAAAGGCACTCAATGTAAAACTACAGAACGGAATTTTAATGTTAGTTTACAGGCCTACTTGTGTTGATTCAATTGACTGAAATGTGTCAATGACTTCTTCAAAAATATGTTAAAGACACGAATATATACAAAGCTCTTCTTGTTTAGGAATACACACCCACAAACCTGTAGCCTGTAGGTCTCAGTGTCATTGAGCTGCAGTGAAAATATTTATATATATAATGAATAAAAAAACTCATAAGGACAAAATCACCAGAGGGCAAACAATTTAACAATTGTTAGCAAGTGGTGCACTGATCCATGGGTGATAAGAAAAATTATGGACGGGGCGTGGAAGACTCTAGTATTGCCATCTAAAAAGGGTCAGAACAAAATAGCTAATCATGAAATAACAGTAAAGCTCAATAAAATGATAATAATCTATATTTTAGTATTAGATTTAAAAAGAAAATGCAATTAATCAATGGGGAAAATCCCCACCTTCCGAACTAATGTAGAGAACCTAGCGGTGGATGTTTTGGTTGCGTTGCTGCAAAAACAATTTCCTCTTGTTGGACAATAATGATCTTATGTGAACTGAACTGAATTATTAGGCCGAAAGGTGCATGTCTCTTCGGACTGTTCACTTGTTTGTGAACAATTCTTTCTCTCCTCAAACTTAGAACCCAAACAAATAACTAAAATCAGTTGTGCAGGTCTTGTTCCCTTTGCCAACAAAGTTATGTATTGAGCCTCAGGACTCCTGAAAATGCTTCATTGTGAAGTCAAGACTCCATCCGAACAACTATGTTGTTGACAAATGAGTCTTCCAAGAACATGCAAATATCATAAATCAGAGTAATATTATTATATATAGGCTATCATCAATTTACTTTAATTGGAAGGCTAATGAGAATTTTAACAATTTATTTTCAAAAAGTCAAAAATATTGCAAGTACGGCTTGGAACATGCAGAGAAATAAAAAAAAACACACTTTGTTGTAAACAAAAAAAATTGGAAATATTTATTACACATCTTATATATTTAATGTTGACTTTAGGCTTATAGGTCTATTTGTGTAGTGCAGGTAACAGTTAAAGTGCAGAGCTTTTAAAACGTTGTAATTGTGCTGAGTCTACAACACACAGACACACAACACACATACTGTAACTGAATGGAAGTTGCTGGAGGATTTAGATTTTTTCAAACATGATCTGTCTTATTTGCAACATGCAGTAAGGCTTTACTGTTAACACGATATTTAGTCATAAAAAATATCCTACAAAGACAAGTCAAGCTGGTGGTACATTTACAGCTCATAATAATAAGACCCTATTCAGAGTTAACTTGTGCTTTATAGATTCAGTTTTCTAAATAGTTGTTTGCACCTGAAGTCAATGAAGAATCATACATGTTTACAAAACTTTAGCATTGAGCAGTTGCATTCTCAATGTGTTGTGTAATGTGTCTACCCCCTGAAGGATGTATACAATAATATGAAAACTTACAAACTTGGAGCTTGTCAATGCGTTGCAAAGGTTCCAGAAATCAATGCAAGCTACAGGAAGTTTCAAACCTCATCTAAAACTACGGAAAACAAAAAAAAACCTTATGTGTGGGTAACACTGCTCAGGAATGCTTCAATGCTTCAACTGCTCACCTCACAAAATCCTGCAAACATTCATTAGAACAAACATAAGTCAATATGAACACGGAAAGTTCCCGGCTAACACAGGAGTCACTTGAGCTTTCTGATGCAATTATCCAAAGTGAAACCAAATGTCTGGTGCAGGGTAAGCAGAAAAGGTGAGGGTGGGTTCGGCCCCTGGAGGACCCACTGCTACAGACCGTTACAGTGAGCCATGATGGAATACCTTTGGATTATTACAGGTGTGCCTTTTAAAGTGGTATGACGTTATATCCTCCTTTTTTGGGGGTTTACATAACTCGTGCAAAATTTCTGCACTGCTCTGCAATGACCACAGTTTGAGCTTTTGTGGGTCCAACGTGGCTACATGCTGATCACGCTTAAAACACATCACTTCCTGTGCACCGTGCAGGGGAAGATACCAGTGTTGGCTCAGGAGCTGGATATGATGTGAACCACTCGTGTTTGATGAATTGGGCGATAATGGGAATCAAATTTTACTCTTATGAAAGCGTCACAGGCTGTTACTTTAATGAGAGGACCGGTGGAAGGTAATCCGTTGATGAACATGGACTGAGCTTATGAACACATTGGTAATGTTTGATCTACGCAGTATGAGAGCAGCACTGACAGTCTTTGCTATATGCAGTTATGTCTGCATCTCTGTCAGTCTGTCTGTCCTCTTGCCAGGAAGTGAGAGAGCAGGCCCCCATCAGCAAAGCCCCTCAGCGTTCTGTCACGCAATGGGCTGTAAAAATGCTTATCCAACACACACACGCACGCACGCACACACACACACACAGGTTATCCAGCATGCAGACAGCAGAGTGCCGGTCGGGAGTAATTCCAGCTCGGGGCACTGTGCTCCAGGCAAGGCAGGCGCGTGCTGGATATTTCATTATTCATTAATTTACTGTTTAACAAATCCTGTCATTACTGAGCCTGAGCCGAGTTCACACACACACAGACACACACACACACACACACACACATACGCACACACAAAACACACACTCGCAGCAGTGGGTGTCAGGCGTGGCAAATCGGCCTGTTTGATCCCGGCCTTCTCAACAAACGGGGAGAGAGCCATGAATAATAAGAAACGCGAAGCCTCGCCGGAACGAGGGAGCGTGACACTGTCTCACAAAAAGCCCTTTAGCATGGAGCAAAGCTCCGCCGGGGCCTCACCGAGGGCCCAGGGTTCATTATATGAAAAGACAAAACAAACAGTTGGCACAACCGTGATCAATGTGAAAGGCAAAGCTCCCACACACACACACACACACACACAAAAGGCGAGCGGGAATCAGTCATGTTTGACAAAAGACGCTGCACTGTTTCCCCTCTGCACATGGAGGAGTCTAGCATGGCTGCTGTTTACTATTTTCACTCCCAAGTACACTAATGGGATCAGGATTAAAGCTGTGAATATGTGTTTTTGGCTCATCCATCCCCTGGTGTTTGGCTCAAATCCCTACAAAAACAAAGGGGTAACTACTTGAGTTTCCCATAAAACAGTTGAATATACAGAGGGATGAACTCAGACACGAGAATAATGACTTATGCTTTCCCTTTTCAGTAGTTCACTTAATTAATTAACAGAGGAAGCCTCGAGGCTACAAATATTCATTATTTCACAGGAAGAAAAACATGTATCATAAATATTATAATGATATATTTGTGTTTGACAAATACATTTTATTCTAAATCACTCTGTAGCCAAACCCCAGCATGTCAGACCTCATGGTTTGTGGCTGGAGAATGTGGAGAAAGGTGACTGGAGACCTGCAGTAACGCAAATGGTTAAAGCCTCCGAGTCGTGGCGCTGAGTGCTACAGAGGAAGAATAAAGCCGGCGTTCCGCGGAGAAACGACTTTCTTTCTCGATCCGCAGCCCTCAAGTATGTCGCGGTTTCTGGGTGGCCACGGACTTGATGTCATTAACATGTGACATATGTAGAGCTGACCGGGAGTGGCTGGGGGCCGGTGTTTGTCTCCGCCCTGTGTTCTTGTGTCTACAGGGCCAGGCAGGCTGAGTCTGGGCTTTGTCAGCAGTCGAGCAGCCGAGCCACTGTCTGCTGCCGTTGATAGTGAGCACGTTTATCAGTATGCATGACGGACAGTGTGCATGAATGTGTGTTCGCTGGTAGCTTAGGGCAGGAGGAGGAGGCCTGTGTGTGTGTGTGTTGCGTGGGGGGGAGATCTGGCTGGTTGTTCTATCGGGGGGGGGGGGGAGGTCTTGGAGGTTGATGTGTGGGCAGGGACACGGGCAGTCCGGGTCCCTTAAGGTTGGACTGAAGACGCTGAGTTGAAGTGACACAGCTGCTGCTGCTGATGCTGCTGCTGCTGCTGCTGAGGCTGAGGCGAGGCCGCCTCTCCAGACGGGTCAAGGTTGCACAGAGGAGAATACACTTCTGCCACATAGCGTCTCGCGCTCACTTACACACTGAGACACCCACGTACAATCTCAGGAATACAAAGCAATGCTCTCTTAGCCACCAAGGTCAAAAACCTCTAGTTACGTGCTCCTGCCATAAGGAGATCTTCATGTGTTTGTACGCTGCATCTTAACAGGTTATAGTCTGCCTTCTTAAGATGTCAAAAGTGTGCAAATAATTTGAATATTGCAATGTTATCAAGTCAGTGTTGACTGATGCTTCCTGATGCCTCGCTGTTATCGTGTGGACTCTTACTTGGCTTTTGCATCTGCTCAGATTTGTTTGGCATTTTTGGATAATACGCTTATTTGCGTTCTTGCCAAGAGCTACTTGAGATGATCCATACCACGCTACAGACAGGAGAGGGTTAGCTTAACGTAAAGACTGGAAACGAGTGGAAACAGCTCGCCCTGGCCTCCATGAGGGACGATGAACTTGCTCTAACCTCAACCAAACCGTCTTTTGCCACTTTTACCGTAATGAATATGCCACGACCTCAAGCGTTCACCTACAACACGTATAATAGAGAGTGCTCTATTCGCTGAAGAAAAAACAATCTGATATTCGCTCGTTTGCTGCCCACATCGTGTCCAGTTAGGTGAAGGTTAGCCTCAACCTGTCAGCTCACACCTGAATTGATAAGAGGCCTTGATCGGGCCCTGCGTGTTGGTTTGATACTCCCCATCTTCTCCAGTGGACTGCACACCAGACGCATTATTAGAGTAAGTGATGGATATTTGTTATCGTCATGGCTGTTTCTTTGTTCAATAGTGAATGAATAATTTGATCTGCTTAAGGCATTACAGCACCTTTGTTTGCTGATCCTAGTCAAACTGTGGTACGGCTCTGATCTTCATGCTTTAACTGGTGTGCCAGTGCAGAGGCTTCTGAAATAACAGCTACCGCAAAGTTTCCACACATATGTCATTTTGTGACCTAACATCTTGCTCAAACTGATTGAAAAAACTTTTTTTCACAGTTATATAATATCGTATTGTGATGTAGTGCTTGTTAGGGTTGACCTTGAAATTCAACGCCTCTTACACTCCACCACGGGGATGAAATCAGCTGCTAGTGATTAGCTGGAAAGAAAACAGGGATATGAGGGAACACCGGCAGAAGTTCGATCTCGAACCAAAGAGACAAATCAATGCAGGTATCAGCTACGGAGAAGGAGTGCGTGAGAAATGATTGGGTTTTTTGAAGATTACTATATGTACACCACCACTACTGAACTCTGCTTGTGTCTGCATGCAACTCACCCGTTTACTCAACCCCCAACAAACACACTCACACACACACACACACACACAAATATATCTACACGGTCCTTTGAGAGTTGGTTGTTATTAGCTGTGTTTATTGTTGAAGGCGTGCTTGGGTCATACCACTTACAGACACAGACAGACCTGTGAACGGGAAGAGGCATGTCACAGTGGGAGGTCAGACATGAGACAAGAGCATCAATTGCAGACTTACATTTCAAGTCAGAGGAGAGACAAACACGTTGGTCAAAGTGGGTCAATTCAGAGGCAAATGATGCTATTAGCGTTAATCAAAAGTATTTATTTTCCCTTTTTCAGTGAGCATTTTTAGCTGCACTTTATTGATTAACCCTGTTGACTAGCATTAAATCCTACCGGTGTCATTAATTGATTTACATTCAATAGCGATATTTGTATAGATCTTCTTAATCCTTCGTTTTAGACAACAGAAACTGAGTGAGTGTATTCAGTTGTGTTTTTTGGCCACATGTGAACCAGCTCTTACACATATAATGCTATGTGTGTGTGTGTGTGTGTAAATATATATACATGAGTACAAGGTATATCCCAAGTAGCTGTTTCTTGAGTGTTAATATTCAGAGGGGAAACTTTAGGTTTTAAGAGCATTCCAAAAGAAGTAATATAATTAGGAAAAACAAAATTAAGGGAAGAAAGTGCATATTTCTGATGTTGTAAATCTTCCAATGAACAATATTCTGCTGCAGAGTAGCTAAACTGTAGGATATGCAAATAATAAGTATAAATCATGCTGTGGTTGGATCAGGCGTGTTGTTTTACAGTATGTAGTCCTGGTGTAAAAGTATTAAAACGTTAAAAAGTTAGTTCCGTTTTTCTGATGTATTAAAACAAACACTTCTAAACAACAATGGGGTAAACAAATAAAACAAAACAAGACAAAAACACAGATTGTGCCATTAGTTTAACCTAATTTAGTTTAATTGGATACTGTAGGTATCAGTCAGTGACACATGTGGTAATTGGTCGAAGGTCAGCAAGAGGGCGGGAGGAATAAAACCTATGCTAAAAACTCAGAAGAGACGCCAAGGAAGAGAAAAAAAGATAAGGATGGTACATGTGGATCAAAGGACTGCTGGTGTGCTTTCTGATGAGGATTTCATCTCCGCTGCTGTGTGGTGTCATCTTTCGGACCATGAACTGTTTCTCCCGGACTGAAGTCGAAAGGTGAGTTGTAGTTTCTGTGTTCTGTTTTTGTTCTTTTGCTCGTTTTAGATGAAGACTCTGTGGGCCGCAATGCACCCGAGCAATGTCCCGGCCATTATTGTGTGTGTGTGTGTGTGTGTATTGCTGAGTATGCTAGAAGGAAATAGTGGTAATATAGGTGAGAGGATTTAAGTTGTGTGTGGTCATATTTTGATATAATCCAATAGAGTTTTGCATGTGATTTGATCATTTTAATAAAGTTAATTTAGTTTATTATTGTTTAAAGGTTATTTGTTATGTTAATGAAATCTATTCTGTGTTATGTCTTTGTTTCATTCAACTGAAAAGAAAGTACATTTAAAAAAAAGCAGCCAGTAAGATGATACTCCCTTTCATTCCAATTACTTGTCTGGGATCTGCAATTTATATTCGAGCATATTCAACTTGAAGATATCTGCTGCTTAGTGTGACCGTTTCCTTAGGTCATTGGGTATTATAAGTTTCAACCAAAACAGGTAAACCTTCGTGGTAGCTGCCATTGGAAACCAAACCCCAAAAAAACATCATTCCAGTTTAAAGGTACTTATATCTAACCTGACCCGCCAGATGGTTTGTTGCACAGAACCATCTGCAAAGCAGTCATTGGAAACTGTGTGGGAAAGGTCAGGCACTTTCAAAAAAACTGTGTGGCAGGTGATTGGATGAACCATCTGTCAACCATACTCGTACCGAAGAGAGTCGGGAGCAGAGCAAAAATAACTTTTCCATCGAGAAAAGCTTTCAGTTTCGTTCTTTGCTCTTCTTCCAGTTAACAAATACGCCCCAGTTCTGATATAACTGAGGCTATTGCAGCCTCTGCGCTAACCTCTATAGGAGCCGACATTGTTGTTTTCACCAAACAATCTTCTCAAAGCATCAAAGCTTGCACATGGCATATTGCATTCTTCATCTACTCTCGTTTGCTATGCGGGACAGGGACGGAAAGTGTCTGTGTATGTGTACAATTTACAGCATTAGATCACTCAGAATCTCTTTCATATCCAAGCATTTTGATATTTATAGAGAAATATCCCTAAAAATGATACTGAAAATCAGTGGCGATACCCACCACTACTCCACTGACCTTATGGTCAAAGACTGTAGCAGATCCTTACATTGTGCTCTAGAAGGAAGCCTCTAATCTGCTGAAAATGAAACAGTCAAAGTCATTGGTAGAATTGTAATGCTATTATTAAGTATGATTATCTGCATCAGCAAGTATTCAAATGTAAGTACTTGGTCTGATGTCGTTGCATCCCTAATCTAAGCCTGCCCAAGCGGTCTCTTTGTTGCCTTCCGAATTGTGCTGGTTGCTTGGACCCCTGTATTCCTGCTTGCAGATGAAAAAAATGTACTTTGTGTTCTAATTTTGTTCTGAAAATCCCATCTGGTCAACAGGCAAACACCGTCCTAATGTTTATGTATCTGCTAAATGTGAATGCATTGCAAACACAACAGGTGTGATCAAAGATAAAATGAGGGAGGATGATGATGTGTTTTCGGAAGAGGATGATGAGGGAGATAACAGACAAACCGTATTATCTGTTTGTTACAGGTATAATAGAAATTCTGCTTTAGCTCACAGACTGTGTGAGACAGTGAGGGAGGGAGGGGGAGAGATGGAGAGAGAGAGAAATGTCCTCAGGGCGATAGAGGTCTCTGTTCAGTGTCTGAACAAAATGCCCAGTCTGAGTGAGCAAGGCCATGAACTAACCTCCACCCCTAAAGCATCCAGCCCGCCCTCATAACACCCAACACTCTGCATGTATGACGTATGCAGTGCAGTGCAGTTTGAATACATATTTAATGTAGAATACTAGCAACCACTCTGTTTAAGCAGAAGGTTTTATTATTATTATGTACTTTTCTTTCAAAAGTAAAACAAGAACAGGACTTTATCACAATTTACTTATTATGTTAGAAAGTATTTGAAAGACTCCAAGGGGGAAATCCATTTTTTGCGATTACAACTTACACCTCAAAGAAGAAGAAAAAGGATGTTAAGTGCAGTAAGGTTAACCCATTTTGTTCGTGAAAAGACTCTTCTACGTTGTCTAAAAAAACGTGACAAATCGTTATGTTTACTCACAAGCGAATGGTGAAAAAGTTGAGGTATAAAATAGAATTTGAAGTCCTGTGGAATTGGCAGCAGGTCAGTGAGGTTTAAAGGAAAAGTACAACTTTTTTGGAATTATTCAGCATCTTGCCAAAGGTTGGATGAAAAGATTGATACCACTCTGTATACCCAATATGAAGCTTGAGTCAGTGACAGGTTAGCAAGCAATCAATGCGATGCACGCAGCCCTACAATGGTAAAAGATAGAGTGCTGTTAGGGATGTCACGATACCAGAAATGTATTACTTGATACTAATCCCAGTACAATTCTACAATTTTCAAAACTAATGTGATGCCATGGCAGAAAACATAAACAAAACAATAAATCTCATGTACTTCAACATACACTCCTTTATTACCCTTTGCATACAGGTTTTTGTTTGGAGGTTAAAAAAAAATCATAATTGACATTACATATGAACACATCATGACATCATGGCAACATGGCACCATAATGTGAATCAATGCCTGTTCATTTTACTTGATCGAGCTAACAGCTAATGTTAACCAGCTCTGGTCTTGCTGAGTTTAACATTGATGTGTTGTTAACGATGTCGCAGGGAAAAAATAGTGTGCATCCCCTGGACGTGTCGAAGTGAGGCGTCCCAAACACATCCTATCATCCTCAGGACGACATTGGTTACAGAAGAAAAACAAGTTTTTGAAATTTTGGCATCGACTTGCTACCGAAGTAGCAGTTCTCGTGACATCCCTATCTGCAGTTCACTTTCACTCAATAAACAATTGAAAGTGTTCTGGAAGCAATCGGCCTGTTAAGAACAGTGACACATTCTAAACGGGCAATGCAAGTAGTAGTAAAAAGAAAAAGACAATCAAGATGTGGCGGTCAATGTTGAAATCTTGGCGAGCCGCTACAAATAAATCCATGTATGGGAAACACTGGGAACATAAATTCTGGATGGAAATCTGTTCAGCTGCTTAAGTCCCAAAAATACAAATTTGACTTTGGAAAACCCATATCAGTTGAACCAACTGTGTGTCTGTGAGTGAGTGTGTACAAGAAAGGGACAAGGAGACAAAGGGGACACTGCAGTGGCCGGTGGGCTGCTTAGTTTGGACGTCAGCAGCGGGGCTTTTCTTGATGCTGAACCAAGAGGACATGAGGAGGCCCGACCATGACACTCATCACATCTGAAGCCCCCATCTGTACTGGTGTCTCCCCACCAGTCAACTAGCCAACACACACACACACACACACACACACACACCAGGCTCTAATCTCTTCTGACAGTGCTCACATTCAGTTAGGCCCCACAGTGCTTGTGCATGTCACTGGCCATAAACAAAACATACACTCCTCTACAGGAGACACACCATAGGACACGGGGCGTGGATACCCGAGAAATACCACAAGACAGGGGTGTGGGGAGTGTGTGTTGCAAAAAGTGTGTGAGATGCCTTTGATGGGTGCATATATGAGAAGCTTCTAGGGAAGGAGAACAGATGCCCGCAGGTCATGTCATATCTCGGACATGAGGGCAAAGTGTGGGGCTCTATGATTTCTGCAACGTGGAGAACACAGAGGGAATCACGGCTTTTGTTGATAAAAAAAAATCAGCTGTAAAACGCGGAATATCGTGGAATTTGCTAAAGTGAGTAACAGGGTCGCCTGTTAGTCATCTAAAAGGATGGATTGTGTTTTTTTTAACTGTATTGAATCACTTTCATCGATTAAAAAGAAATAAATTAATAAAACACAGAATTCACAGAACTGTAAATGGAAAACACAGAATATGGAAAAAAAGAAAATGGATTTCAATGGATTTTTTGGGTGCTGGATGAAGCCAAATCATCACCTTAACCTGCATTTCTGTTTGTTTGGTCGTGGTTTGTTTTCCAGTGCATTATTAACGGAAATGTTTTTAACGTGAATCTCAGAGGGTGGAACCAAGAAAGCTGTTTTTGATGAAGTCATGTCACACTGAGGTGGGCATGCCACAATATGAAAAAAATTGGGATCGCAAGTAAATGAGATTTGATGATTATTGGGATATTGTCCCCATGGGCCCACTTAGCAGTCAGTCACATTGTATGCTGGAAATGTAAAGAAAATGCCAAATTGAAGTGCCTATTAGTGCTCGTGATATACCTTAATGATGCATATATGTGTCCTCCTTCAGAGTCAGAGATCTTTACTGGCTGTTCGTGGAAAGTAAACATGTTCTAAAATCAAAAGAAATTAAATAAACCAAGACACAGAAATTCACTTAATAGACCACCAGATTAAAGGTTAAAATAGAAGTTCATAAATATTCTTATAATTATAAACCATGGCTGATTTGGAGGCTCTGTAAAAATGTAAGGTGCCAAAGACACATCCCTTATTTCCATGAGAAAGAAAACAGAAGAATGCCAAACACTAGTTCCAATGTTCCCACATATTTATTCAGTCGTTTCGCATCCCGAGATCTTCATCAGATATGTGTTCGCCGTTGTAATTATGCAGCTAGATACAATTTCTCATGTAGATAATGTGCATCTCTCCTCTAGTTCAAAAGCTATGAAAAAAATGATTTTCACCCTGTTCAGAAAGAAATATTGACACACACACACACACACACTCCCCTGGGGTCGTTTCTCTTATTTTTAGCTACTGTCAAAAATTATTACTTTAGGTTTTGCTGTTGTGTTTTGGGTAGATGCGCTTCCAGTGTGGGTCCCTGGAGAAAAAAGTTTGAATCCCACTGTGCCAGCTCTTTGGCTGCTGGCTGCTTAGCGAATGGAAACACAGTCAGACGTTCCCACCAGAGAAACTGTGCTGTTTACAGACTGTTTTAAAGCGATTCGACTTCTACTAAGCGATACACGGCGGAGTGTGACAGGAAAGACGGGAGAGAGCGAAGATCGGCGTAAACAAAAGATCCAAGTGGAAGTGAACCAACAGCATCATGTCAGTGACACGTACCCTTAGATCAATTATTCAGACCAACAAGTCCTCACACCTCAACGACAGAGTATATCAATTTGTCATTGTGTTCTAAGACGCACCTGTAGTTAACTTACGGTAAAGTTTAGGCAACTGAAACGACTTGGTTATGGTTTTCGGAGAGATCACCTTCATCATTTATAGAAGCAAACAATGACTGTGGAGACGGGACGCAAAACCCCAGGCTGTGTTGTAAACAACACTGAAAATAGCATTGTGTCAGAGCACTCGCATACAGGGCTTCACGGGTCTGGTGAGAAGATGAAGAAGGATCCAGGACGTCCCGTTTAGGTGATGCATCATTAACATTCAAGGCTTACAGGGCTGCCATGACTAGTCGGCGTAATCAATGACAGTTGCGCTGAAAATGCATCAATATTGAAATCAACAAATGTTTTTATAAAAGTTATAATAATGACATAATGACTAAACTTTATTAATAAATCACTTTTCAAGACAAAGTTGCAAAGTCTCTTTACATGGTTGAACAAAGATTGAAACATTTCAGGAGCAAGTGGGCTTACATTTATAAAGAGGCTTTCTTGAAAAGATCATTTTTATAGCAAAGCAATGATTATACTTGCACGAAGCACCACATCCTTTTTGCATCAACAGTGCACTCCCATTTTGATGTCAGATGTCCGCTTCATGGCTTATATCAGTGTGAAAAGGGAAACAAAAATGGGCCTTAGATAACCGAGACAATTCTTGGACTCATTGCGGCATTGTTGCAAAAATCCTGCAGCACTAATGGAGGAGATACTTTTCTAGTGGCTACCACTACAGCTGGTTTTAGGTTTTTTATCACTCAGTGTGCACACACACACACACACACACACACACACACACGCACACAACTAACAGATTGGGCATGATTGGCAGCTCTGACCTGAATGTGCACATGGCTCCTTCCCCCCCCCCCCAAGCTATAAACAAGCAAGCAAGCATGCAAAGATGCACACACACAGCTATACACAATGATGCACATATATTCTTGCATGTAAGCATGCATAAGCCCAATAGAGAATTACAGGAATGAGTCCTAAAATCCAAAAAGGAGGTTAGCATTTTTGTACTTCTGGTTCCTTCCTCTCACATTTTTTGGTTAGATGCTTGAAATGAGGTCTGTGGTTAACACGAGCTTAAGCAATTTTAACGTTTTCTTCAACGACATGAAATGTGTCCGTAAATACCCCACTCTTGAATTCGGAATCTTTTAATTGTCTTGAGAAAGGTGGTTTCCAGCGAGTGGCTAACTGAGACTACTAAATGTTACGTGGTGTATAGTTTGTAGCCTAACGTTAGCTTTTTACTTCTGCCGATTGCATTGACGCTTCAAAATTCATAAAAGTGGTGTTAAGATTATCTTGCCGATTAAAATCTGCAAGTATCATACATTTGTTTTAGCCACAGGGCTTTTTTTCTGTAATCATCCAATCTCCAATGGAACAATCCCAATGGGATTGTTGTCTAGGGAACCAGAGGTATGCTAATTTCTGGGTTGGCGGTCGTACAGATGCACCGATAGCAAATTACTCTGCGGATTCCGATTCTTTTTAAAAGTCTGACCTGTTGAATAAGATTTTTCCCGATTCAGATTGAGAATAATTTAAATCAATTCTCCAGACTAACTTTTTTCACCGCTCCAAAAAGTCAGTGTAAACTGTCAAATATTCGAAATGTTATCTTCTTACATTGTAATTGTCATCTATACTGGTTTATTGCATAAAAACAGACAATTGGAATGATTAGTGAAGTAATGATTGTATTTTTTATTTAACTTGCTTTGATTAGAAAGAATCTTGGCAATGTATTAAAAGCTGCTTAACAAGCCAATACAACCTCCGTCATCGTTAGCTGTTAGCTCTGTTATAAGCAGGACTGTCCTCGGGAGAGACACCGAGCTGTTGGCAGACGAGCCGGTCACTGAGCTTTATGTCTTCCTTCCTCAATGCTGAAGATCTTCCCACACGCGCTGCGACATTACTCCATGTGCTGCTGTGTGCCGACTAAATTCAATCGTAAGTATAAAAAGTAAAGTTAACATTAAAAGCACTCTTTTTGTGTCGATTTTAAGCGGTCCCTGTGGACAAAAGTGGTCATGCTTTGGAAAACCTTCATCAAACGATGAAATAGTGCATTTGTTGGGGACTATTTTCAGGTGTGGATGAACACACATTTTGGTGCTTACGGCGAGTAATAGTCAAAATAAACTGCAGTGTGTGTGTGTGTTTCTTCACTGTAGGAGCATGTCACCCAGTTATTTGTTGACGATGAAAAAAAAAAGCATATATCAGACGGATCCTTTATTCACGTTTATACGTACTGCATATGGCCACGCCACATCAGGGTTGAGGATTGTTGTGCAGTCGGGGCATTGTTTCCTCACGGCTCTTCCCTAAATGACCCGCAGGCGAGTCAAAGTGAATGTTAACAAGAGGGATACCAGCCGCTTCCAGCATTGAGCCTCAAGTCGCCCGCTGGAGCCAACAGTGGGCGAATATTCATCCCTGCTCATGTAATCATTCTGACTTCAGTGTGGTAGATCTGAGGGGTTGTTCTTATGACCTGCAGGGCGTCAGAGGAACTACAGTAGCTTGTTAGGATCATGTGAGCTGGAGGGATGAGGAAGTCTTTTTTGTAATAAGTTCTTTCCAATAGAGAGAATATCTGCTCTGTCCTTGATGACTTTATGGTTAAACTTCAGCTTCAAGTTTCAAGAAAATGCTTGAATATTAGCACTTTTATTACCACATACAAATTTAGGGGATATGAAGGGGAACAGATGCAAACATTCACACTGTGTAACCCTGTTATGTTTGGCGAAAGCTGAGAAAATTACTGCCTCATTATCCTGAAATCACTTTTTAATTTGAATGAATTGACTTAGGCATAAAAATATTACATACCATGTTGCGACTGTGTCATGCAAAGCAGTGATAAAGTGTAATAAAGCAGACGTGCCCTATTTCGAAGTTTTTAAAAAACTGTTTAGTGTGGGTCTGCAAGCACACGCACGCACACACACACACACACACACACACACTTGCACACTCTGATAGCAAAGGCGGAGCAGAGAGTAGCAAAGCAGAAAGCGAGAGGAGGGCTCACCATCTTCTGCGTTAAGCCTGGCTGACTAATTCTTGCTGCTAATTTGCGTTTGGTTAATTAACTAATTACTGAGGATGTCTGAGGGCGAGGCTGTCTGTCAGCCTGTATCAGTAATTATTTTCATCGTTTTAATTAGACTCACACACTCCTAGACTCAATTTCTCCCCTCCTACCACACACCCGCACACATTCTAGAATAAGTAAACAGCCTTGACAACAGTATGGAGACCCTGTGACGTCTATATCTGGTCCGCTGATGTTTAAGATATGAGTTTAAAGATAATTTAAATTTACAACATTATTTAGAAAGAGGAGGTTTTTTTTACTGACTTGCTGCTGGGATGTTATCAATATCATTAATACACTTCAGGGACCTCCCACTGGAGAGGGATAGTTTTGGGTTTATCCCACATCATTGCCTCCCTGTGTGGTGCAGAGTTTACTTTAGGTTTAAAGGAATAGTTCGGCATTTGGGGAAATAAGTTTACTTGCTTTCTTGCAGAGAGTTTGATAAGGAGATTGATAACACTCTCACAGTGTTTGTTCATTCAATAGGAAACCAATAGCCAGTTAGCTTAGCATAAAGACTTGAAACAGGGGGAAACAGCTAGCCTGGCTCTGTCTGAACCTTCACCTGTAAAGCTCACTAATAAACACGTATATTATTTGCTTAAAAATCACAACTTGCGCTGTTACAGGGGGTTATGTCTGGGACTATTTCTTATCTGGGTGGAGGGATTTCCTGTAGTCCTGTTGTACTGTAAGGTGATATTACCAAACAAATCAGTCTTCTCATCTAATTTTTGTTAAGAATGAAAATAAGCGTATCTTCCAAAATGTAGAACTATTCCTTCAAATTGTTGAAAAACTTCTCACGTCAAAGTTATCTTAGCACAGTTTCAGAGAGATATTAGAGAAAAAGAACGCAGGTTGCTGCACAGCATGCTCCTTAAGTTAGAGGTGAGAGGTGAACTATGATCCAGGAAGTCGAGTTTGAGTGATACATTCTTTGGTTTGAAGGTTTAACAGGCAGCACAACATTTTATAGTCCACCTCAACGATCGCAAGGTAAAAAGTAGAATTACACCGCTCATGTTACAGAAGTTATATATGTACCAGGAAAGTGTGCTTGCACATATATAGACTAGCCAAAGCAGCGTTAAATGACTTTACGTTAATGTTTGACAAATGTTCTGCCCGGTTCGGCAGACAACCCTGTGTTTTTTTCACGAGAGCCTCTGCTGGATAAGGAGGCTGTTTTTTACATAAGGCCTTTCTCAATCTGCATTCTTTTCTGTACTTTCTGTACTGTTCCAGTTCAAAAGTCAGCATTCTAACCAAGCACAATCCAAATGCTCGCACGTGACTTGCTCCGCCCGTTTTACCGGGGATGCAGCGGAGGTGACTTATCCCAGGATGCACCAGCAACAGGGAACAATGGCGGAGGAGAAAACACACAACTGAAAGTTGAAATTTTACTGTTGTTGAGTCAATGTAGATTTAGGATATTCTTAGGTCAGTTGTTTACACATCAAATCTGTGGTCGATTTGTCCAGATTCAACCTACTTAAAAATTTGCTTCGACGTTTTGGGAGATGTGAGGTCCGTCATGGCACCCCGCCGAGAAAGCCTCGTCTTGGCAAGTCTTTTTCAAATTTGCAGCTGGCTCTGATGTCTCCGTATTAGTTAAACATGAATTATAATTTGTTTTGGTTGTATCTAACGCGCAATCTTTGGTCTAAGAGTCTATTATTTGTTCTGAGGTGGTGAGGTCACCAAGTAAGCTGCTGTTCGAATTGCATAATGACCGCACTGCGTCCTCCCTTGGTATTGAGAAAGGCCCATAGTGTTAATGTCCGTCTGACCACAGCCTAAGGAGAATTTTAGTTTCCCGTTATGGTCTCAATGCCGTTTCACTAATAGTCCTCCGATCTACATGACAAAAGGTCATCGGTGTTTCTGATCTGCAACCTCAAGGACGGTGAAAGATCATGGTTCATATACCAACATCACTTCTACCATTGCAACAGAATGAGCTCATAGGTGGTTTTATGAGATTGAACAAACAGTAAGGGCCGTCACTTTGTCTGTTTCAGAGGCTTTTCCAACCTGATAGGAATCACACCGTGGGGGAAATAGGGGCGCAAGGTTTCCTATCATCTAAAGATCTGTGAAATAGAAAAAACAGTGCTTGCAGTTAAAGCACATGTGCAGAAACCTATCATAGCTGTAAAAAAGATTATACATAGATATCCTAACTAAGCTATATAGAATATGATTAATAATGTAAAATCCTTAAAAAAAAAAAGTCTTTGAGAGGATATTCTTTTCTGTAAAGCTCTAACTTTGCTCATTGCTTTGCTGTTCAAATTGAATTGATTCCTTTTTTTAAGGTATTTTTTGAGGCTTCAATGCCAGAATAAGATGCCTCATCAGCTTTCTGTCGGGTCAGACCCTGGCATGGAGAGAGAGAGAGAGAGAGAGAGAGAGAGAGAGAGAGAGAGAGAGAGAGAGAGTTGTAAATAGTGAGCAGATCTCTGGCAGAGCGGCCGCACAGCAGATTTCATACCAAGAAGCCAACTTTAGTAAACAGGCAGAACTAATGAGGACACTGAACACACACACACACACACACACACACATGCAGACATCCACACCCACATCCACACACACAACTTAGTGTCTGAGCATTTGGAGGCCCCGAGGCCCCGGGGCCAGAGCAGCCCAGATACCTGATGGGAGCAGGGACATCAAAGCTGCAGGATTAGAGAGAGGAGAGAGGAGAGAGCGCCGCAGGGAGGAAATGCTAACTTATTATCCGCTTCCCAGCTAATCCTGTTATCTACAGAATATAGCTGTGTTTAACCCCCCTACACACCTCCCTCCGACAACACACACACATAAGGTGTACACACACAGAATTCAGTGTTTCTGGGGTTCGACAGCCTCCCAGAGCGCCCCCTGGTTCTACAATGAACCCCCAAAAGCCATCTGGTTATGTATCTTAGTTTAAGATGATGTACGTGCAGTTGAACCTTCACCACATGTTCAAGTCCCAGTCCTCCTCTTAGATCCTTCGTTAGTCAGGCCAATAATGTCGTCCTGAAGTCCACTTCAGTTTTGGGGGGAACTCAGGTGATGTAACGCCCCCTCAGGCAGACATATTGGAGGTCCTACAAATCAGGGTTGCCCCCAGGCTGAGCGCGGCGCCCAAGCTGAATATGATTTAGTTGCCCCAATCCACTTTCATTTGTGCTCCAACATTCACAAACCAGATTCAATACAGAATTCACCATTTACCTAAAATGCTGATTCCAAATGACTGAAAATCTTTTAAATTTGAAAAGAATTTAAAGAAATGGAAGTTGCTTGCCTGATAAAACTAGAACACGTTAAACAAATCTAATGTGGATTCACGTTTGACAGGTATTAGGTCGGACTGATCACATATTGTCACAGACTCCTTGACTGTGGTCAAACACTGAAAATAAGAAATGTACATGGTTGGAGATGCTCTCCAAACCCTTTCAAGAAGGTCGATCAGCTTGCTGGTTGACAGTGTATTGATGTCCAATTTCATCACTTGAGAGATGTATTAATGCTCACTCTGTCTCCTTCTTAAAATAAATTGTCTCGCACACACACAGCGAGTTGTGACAGCTTCACAGAGACGTTGTAGTCTCACATTTTATAAAAACAGGATACAGATTATGATGTTTACAGCTTTGTCTACCTTGTAATTCATACTTAATGAAAGTGCCATGAATGTTAATCTGTACCAATAAATGATTTTCATTTGAAAATGCTAAAGTTGTTTCACCTGCACTGAAATAACAGAAATGGTTCCTTTCTGGGGGCTTTGTGTGTTACGACTGATGAAAGGGTTAAAATGACAGCGGAGCAAATATAACTTTTTAAGATCCCTGATCACGTTTTTTTGCCGCCAATACTAAATTGCCGATCATTGATCATATTGGCAGATACAGATCCCTTTGTTGTTTG
This sequence comes from Pholis gunnellus, assembly GCF_910591455.1. Taxonomy (NCBI): domain Eukaryota; kingdom Metazoa; phylum Chordata; class Actinopteri; order Perciformes; family Pholidae; genus Pholis; species Pholis gunnellus. The sequence continues at coordinate 7,996,924 of NC_136546.1, read as the reverse complement.
ATTGTAGCAGCTGGTCTACAAGGCTCCATCCATCCCAAAAATTATTTCAACCGCTCTAAAGTCAGTGTAAACCATCCGAAATTCTAAATGTTATCCGTTTACTTTGTTATAGTCATCTATAGTGTTTTTTTTCTTCATAAATACACAATTTAAATGATTAGGAAATAAAATATTGTATTTTTATTGATTAATACAAATCTTGTCATTAGTAGTTTTAATGTATTATAAGCTGCTTAGTGTAAACAGCTCATAATTCATCTCTATTTTCTATTTATGTTGTTGTAAAACATCTCCTTCAAACAACTGCATTTATTCAAGTTTCTCACCAACACTACAAGATTACATGTGAACACATCATGATCGCGTTATAATTTACCTTCACCCAATACTCATTTTCACTGAACAGAGCCTGAACGCATCATGATGTAACCGAACGGAGCCTTCCTTCGTTGGCGTTAGTGGTGCTGCCATTGTTACAGTTCTCCTCCTGTTGATTTAAACACAGATTGGTTCTTTACGATGTAACATCATCAGAGATCGGCGACTAGAAAAGCATAAATGTCCTGATGGCATGTTTTACTGAACGATAGTCATTTATTTCACACTGTGATGGTTAACCTTAAACTGTGTAATTAATCCGTGGTCCACATGCGTGCCGTACCGCGAGGGATGATCCGTACGGGTCAAGGGTCGACAGTGGGCCGTTACACTACTAGCAAAACTATTTAAATTACCTTAAACTAAATGTTTTGATTGACCCTAATGGCAGTCATTAAATATAAGTCAAATATCTGTCAAATGTAGTTTTAGATCCTTGTCTTTGTCAGATCTTTGCTTTTTTGGGGGGCTTACTACAACTAGCTTTCGTGTATTTGCAATATACAAAATTTACTTTATTTAAGTATAAATGCTGCCGATACCAATATTAAAGGACCAATATTGCTAATGCTAATGCTGAAGAGGAGGAATATCAATTGATTCATTGTTTCATATGTAAGTGATACTTTGAATGATTCATTAGACAATGTATTCATGAATTGAAGACTTGTATTCATTTCTAAAGAACTACATACGTACACCTGTTTTCCAAGGTTTAAGTTGCTGACTCTGTTCACTCTAAACATCACATATCTGCATTCAGTGTGGGCTCTACAGAGACAGTTTACACTTCAGCAATCACATATGTCAGACTTTTGGATAATGGGCAAGAAATTCATTATATTTCTGACAGCATGTAGGCAGCATATGGACTGCTAATCCTCCCCGATTAAGCTGCAATAAATTGTGCTATGACAGATGATAAGCTGGTAAACAAACAAACTTTAGATCATGGATCTTTGCTGGCGTCAATGTTAGCCAGGCCGAAGTACAAATACAACACAACAAAATCTTATTGTACGACCCCAACGTGGCCGCATGAAGGCAAAGGTGTAACGCTGAATTGTCCTGCACATTCATTTACTGCAGGTACAAGAGTTTACTTCTAGGCATAATTAGCTCGTTGTCCTTTCTGACCATAACACCTGTAAAATAAAATTAGGAATAAAAAAAGAGAGTGGAGGGGGAAGTTGAAAGAGAACATTCCTTGCGTGTAATGTTTGTGTGAATAGAAGTGGTAAAAGAATATGGTGCGCTAATACATGTAGATGAAGTGAAATTGTCATTAGGCTAATCAGCACTAAACTAATTGGGAGTCATGGACCCTCCTATCTGCTAATTCTAACCCTAAACCCCAGCCCATATCTGCAAGCAAATAGAGGAAGAGAGAGGGGAAGAAAAGTGGAGGGAAAGAGCTGAAAATGAGAGTGAGGTAAGAAGAGGAAGAGAGAGATGAAGCCTAATTAAGAGTGCTGGGATTTATGCAAATGAGACGGTGCTGATATGGTAATCAGAGCCTGCAGGGCCGTAACAGGCTGTGTGTGTGCGTGTGAATGTGTGTGTGTGTGTGTGTGTGTGTGTGTATCTAAGAGGCTGACAGCTGGCTGTGAGGAAGGTCAGAGCCAATCAGGCTCTTACTCTAATGCACACTGCCCTCTGGCCACTCTACCATCTCACTGTGCTCGCTCTCTCTCTTTCTTGGTGTCTCTCTACCCCTCGCTGTTATCCTAACCCTTTCCACTCGTTCCCTCTCTCCCTCTCTTTTTCTTTACATTTCACTGGTTGTCTGTCTCGATGCATCTTGACGCCGCACACAAACTCGTACACAACAATTGTTTTCACACATTTACTGACGATTGGACCTCAACACACATTTGCCACTTCCATCCCGCCTCATATGATGAATATGTATGTATGTGTTGTTAGACACGTTATCATTAAGTTATGGTCTTTTTAGTACAATATTCCATCTTTGGGTTTCCCCGACTACAGCTGTCACTTTGTCAAAAAAATGTGGTTTGAACAAATCTGAAATCAAATACATAATTACTTCAAATGAATTTGCATGCAAACCAGGCCTCATCGTTACTTACTCATTGTCATTACTTTGCCAAAGACATTCTTTGGCAATTACCACTCATACGATTTCGGTTTCTTGGAAATAAGTCATGCAGCATGAAAAAAGCATAAAAAAACGACTAATCGACTAAAGAAATCTTAGGCATCCCCAGATGGTTTCGTGTCACAATGAACAGCTCAGCACAGCTCGCAAGTTCATTTTGGCTTATTACTTTTTGAATATAAAGTGACAGTCAGCCCTAATCAGCATGATATTGATACTGCGACCACTAAAAATCATCTGTGAGTGAGCTGTAGATCAACGGCTGCATGCTTCCCCTTCAGCAATTATTACAATGGGTGATGCTCGGCCAATAGCATTGTATGAAAGCTACTAAAGAAAGAAAGCTAAGTGATGAGCAGACTTGCTAACTGTGGCTGTTTTTCTGTAGTTAGCTACCTACAGTGTGATGAAGGTGGTAAAAAAAGAGGAGAATTTCCATATTTTAAAAAAAAAGCGCTGTTGAAATAGTTCTAAATAAACTAAGCTAACTAGCTTAGCAGTATTCATGTGATGAACTCTTTTAGAATTTTTCACTGCGAATGCCAAATGATCTAATACATGATAAAAGGACCTTCCAGACCTTTGAATTACCGCAGAGATCTCAATTTATTCAGCGATCCAAATAGCTGCCTGCAGTGTTGTCGTCATTACCATCGTCATCTTGCTACATAGCTAGCTAGCTACATCTATGAAATATAGCGACAGAAAATAGCCACAACAGTGGCGACAAGTGTGGATGAGAAAAGTGGGGATTTCACGGTGGCTTTAAATTAGCGAGTGATACTTAGGGTGACCTTAGGGTCAAACCCCCAAACCAAGATGTTCATGAATGTGTGCACCTCGGGTGTTTTCATCCAGAACAGTCATGTCAGCGCTCTGCACACCTACGAAGTATATTACCACGAGTAAAATGCAACGAAAGGATTGCATTGGTGTAATAGAACATATTTACCAATCGTCATATAGCTTTTAAAACTAAACACAAGGTAGGTCAGTGTGAGCAGGCTTCCGGCTCAACGGCCGACCGCGTCACAGTCCCCGCCAGCTATTACATATTGCTATCTTGCCGCCTTTAATATGATCTTTTATGTCAGCATATCCACCTGTGAGCTACTCCTGCAAGCGTGTGCAGAACAAAGCATTTCGTTACCGGGTACTTCACGAAGCCTTCCTGGAGCTCTTGATGTAGGAAGGCCCGACGTCGGCGTGACAGGTTCAGTTAGAAAGAGCTGCAAGCGTCATAGCGACAGCCTTTGACGAAGACACATTGAGTGAGTGAGTCGCAAATCTGTGTTTAATTAAGACGCGTGGTGCAGTGTTTTTATATCAGGTTAGGTAATAACGACTGGGACAGAACATGATAAATGCCTATGTAAGTACGGAAAACTGAAAGCCTCTAATACTTTCATTATTATTTTAGTAAATAATGTAATAAAAACCGGGACAGGTTGGTAGTGACGGACATTTTAGTTTTACAGATATTTTTCAGTACACGCGGAAGTGATACTACGAGATAAAATAACCCTCCCTCCCAACAAGAAAGAGGATAATGTGAACACTATGTCAGACTGAAAGAATGACATTAAACTAAATGGCAATTTGTTCTGTTCATCAGGCTTACCTGGGAGCATGGATGACTTTGAAAGTCTCATCACTTAACAGGTGGGTCTATTTAAAGAACAACCTCTTCAGCACTGTGACTTTAAAGCAGATCCCTCCCTCATCAGTCAGTCTCTTCAGATGGCAGTGTACTGTAGGATTTCTGGACCTCACAAGTGGAATGAAACGCGGGGCTTCTTGATAATTGTTAAATGCTCGCATATGTGCACGAACACACACGCACACACACACACACACACACACACACAGACACAGACACACACACATCAACACAACCCAGGGCCATGTGGCCATATCAACACATCTGAGTGTAATCCAGTTAACAGAGTATCCCAAATGACTAAATTAATCAGAGAAATACTATCTGGTCCATCTCTCTGTGCTGCTTTGATGTGTGCACACACACAAAAACACACACATGCTCGTGTCATATACACACACACACACACACACGCACACAAAGATACACATATAGAGGAGGAATTAGTGTGGAACATTGGACGAACTGAGAAATTACTTTACCTGCTCTGATAATAAGGCCTCAAACCCACGGAGGGGCCTGTGAGATGCTATCATTAAACCGGCAACCCCGGGGGCATGGAAACACACACACACACACACACACACACACACACACACACACACACTGTTGTATACATGGGAGTGAGAGAGATCAAAAAGATGCATTGATTCACGACTCCAGATGGAATACAATAGCACAAAAAAAAGATCATAACGGGTTCTGTTGCACCTGTGAAGCCCACGTCTTCAACAGTGACATCACTCCTAATTGACGATTTTGCTTTGTAGATACAGTAGAGGGTATTGTGCTTCTAATAGAGCTCTGACTTCCTTATCCTCTGTCCTCCAGATGCTACAGCTGCCAACGGCAGAACAAAGGTGTCTTGATTCTGCCACGTATCGTTTTGTCATGTTGGAAAGACAGAAGCATTACATGCTGTACTCTGTAGTAAGATAATGAATCCACATGTTTCAGAGTTGAGGAATAGGATTTGGCAGAAACCTGTCCGACACCAGTGCATCACTTATTAGATTACCATTGCTGCACAACTAGAACCAGAAAGATGTGTCAGCTGTTCTTCTAAACTGTCCATCAAAAACAGGTTCTGATTATATTTGATATTCTCTGAGTATCTCAGAGTGGAGTTTTAAACATTTTTAATTCAGTTTGAAAAAAGGGTTGAATGCTGGTGTTGGATTTGCTGATGGTGTCCTCACTGGTCATAATTTAGCCTCTGTTGTGTGTTTCAGGGTGGTTAGTTTTTGTCTTGCTTCTAACTTTTGGTATGGTCTTTCATTGTGTCTGTTTTTTACAAAGTAGCATGTAGAACAACTTTCTTTTTTGGACCAATATACCACAAGTGTCACAGGAGTTTTGACCTCTTCAGACTTTTTCCATTCTCCGAGCACCTTGGAAGTAGGTGAAGTTGTGCCAGAAACCCCGTTCTGCTTCCACTGTTTCTCTGATTTTAAGTTTTTTTTTTCACTACAACAGATTTTTCTTTTTTTTTATCTCCGTAACCTGAAGGAAGCCAGAAAGAGTTTTCATCTTTTTATAAATTCATGCATTTTATAACACATATTTTATTGGTTGTTTAGGAGGTTTGGGAGTTTCACACCAAGTCATATCAACATCTACATTTATACTTCACATATTCTGCACCAACACATGTGGTCCTACACATTTTCTATTGGGCTCAGTTGATTGTTGGTGCAATAACTTTGTTTGTGAAATGTGGTGTGGCTTTGCAAAGATGGTGTTACACATGGATGGATTGATAATAATTAACGTGGTAATGATAATGAATCAGCAGTGAATCACTAAAAAAATCTGTCAAAATAACAAACATGGATTTCTTTATCTCTCGTACAAAATGTAGGCAGATTTTATGTCACCAACCAATACATGGATGGGACTTATACGTTTAATTACATGAAAGAGTTCCAGTGTCCTGGTGGTGAAAAGGAGAATCTCAGTTTCACATGCTTTGAACGTTGCTTCAGAGGTGGTTCCCATCTTGCCAGTGAACATTTCTGGTACCTACAGTATCACTGTGTAGCGTTTTTTTTTGTGGTTTTCCTGCATTGATTAAAAAGGAGCATGTTAGCAGAACCAGGCGGCTCTGAGCTAAACCAATGCTCACGAGCAGAACCCTCCATTAAAATAATGAAAGCAATAAAAGCAACAACAACAACAACAATAATAAAACCTTTGGAAAACATTTCATAAACCATCAGCAGCCAATTAGAGGAGCCGGCACAGGCTGTGCTGTGCTTTGTGTGTGTGTGTGTGTGTGTGTGTGTGTGTTGGGTATTAGAGCGTTACAGCGCCCAGCCCGGCTGTGCCCTGCAGGCCCGACCTTCTAATCATTATCTGTCTGTCTTATTACGCTCCAAACCGGGCCACTCTTAAATAAAATATGCAAAGGTTTCTTAAATGATGACCCGAGGCTGCGCGCGCCGCCGCTGCTCTACATGCTGTTAATCTGAGAAATGCAAATTCCCTTCATCTCGCACTCGCCTTTATTAACTTTTTTGAATTTAAAATTCCACGAACAATGAGTTCTGTCAGCTTCTGAAATGATATTTTCTCTCCTCTTTTTATGTGCGCACGGAAGCGAGTTTAGAGCATGAAATTACCAGGGGAAATATGAGCGGTTTCATCTCTCCCGCACAATTTAATTGGCTGCTTTGCAATTATTAGTTTTTGCTGCTAAAGTTTTTTTTTTTTCACTTTACTGTTTCCTTAAAGTGGCAGCTCACAACAGTGTTTTATTTTTCAGTGTGTACGTGTGTGTGTGTGTGTGTGTGTGTGTGTGTGTGTGTGTGTGTGTGTGTGTGTGCCTGCAATTCCACCGCCAACCGTTAGTCGGCTGCTCTGATTGGATGGCTGATTTCATGTGATTTGCACGGTGATTTGATATTCAGATTTCAAATTCACAGTGATGTTGTGAGAGGATCAGAAAAACTCTTTGGCAGATGAAAATCAGATGCATGCATACATAGATAGGATACTCCACTTTATGATGCACAACATGTTTTACAGCATCCGTCTTTTCCCTGAATTCAATAAAATACATTTTGTCGTTCTTGACCTGCAGATTTCACACACAGAAGGATGTTTAATCCTCACTTTTTTATTATTATGCACCTCTCTTCTCCTTCCTGTTCTGTGTCCATATGTTCCCCGTAACATTATTCGCCCTGCCTCTATCCCTCTGTCATTCACCTTTCTCCCGTCTCTTTCTTCCTCTCACAGGATCAAACACAGCTCCAGGTGAGCAGGGGAGCTTCTGACTTAACTTCTTCAGACTGTCAGAGCAATGTCTTGATGTGTTCATCGCTTGGTTTGTTCATATTATAAACCTTTTGTGTTGGATTGTGTTGAATTCCACTGAAATGTATTGCTCTTCTGTAAGGGGCTGAGGCAGACGTAGCGTAATGCCACAGCATTTTAAAACCATGTGGCTATGATTCGGTTCATGGACGCTTTAGCAAAGTTTGTCTACCATTTCCTACTTTCCTTGACCGCAAACTTTTCCTAAACTTAACCAAGTGACTTTTGTGCCTGTGCATGTGATGTGTAGCAATCACTCAATCTTAGATTTGCACTGAATTCCGCCATGGAGCTCCTTTAAACCTGCGTTAACTGATTATATAGTTCACTTGGGGGCAGCGCAACAAGCCGTAAAAACAACACTGACGTATCGACTAAAGTAAGATGCCTATTTAAACATCCAGCAAACACATAGGCACCATTATCATTCATTTGCCATCATGATGTTGGCCACTTGACAGTTTCATGCCTGTTTTAGCTCTCTCTTGGTCTCCACCTACTCCTGAGGGCATCTTCGCTTCGGCAGCTAAATGCTACATTATGTTCACCAGCTAGTCGTCAACTTTGTCCGTCTGCTGAGCAGGTAGTGTACAACGGGTTTACTAAACAACTGACTACTACTGTTTGAAACGTGGTAGATAAAAGCAATGAGAGTGAAAATGTATAATGTGGCCAAAAAACCAAAATAATCTGAAAGACATTTTTAAAAAAACATAGAGCTGAGAGAAACTGTAGAGCTGGTGATTATTCAGTGTTCATGTATGTCAATACAGGCGACTTCTCTCACATCATGTACACTAATAATTTGATCTGTGTTGATGTAAAAACTATTGATCAGTGCATCTTCAACCCACAACAAAGGCAGCACAAAAAACGGGCTTTGGAGAAAATATTTGTGAATCAGTCTCATTTCCAACCTCAAACTTTGTGACAATGTTCCTGTGAGTGGCACAGAAACATTAGGATAATATGTGTCCATAAAATATGTCAAATGAAACATGATAGTTTTTGAATACCATTGTCTTTCTCACTCATCCTATCCTCCTCCTCACACCGTCTTCTTCCTCTCCATCTCCTCCTCTGGTCTCTTCCCCCCTGCTTGGCAGCTGAGAGTAATGGACGAGGTTATGAGTGTGTGGAGGCTTCAATTGCTTCACAGGAATAATGACTCTGAACTAATGTTGATTAGAAAGAAATAAGACGCAAACATAACGAGGGCTCGCGCCTCATTCCCCTTAATCACCGTCTTTATTTACCTCTCTGCCAGAGTGCTCGATCTCAGCTCAGCTTCAAGGAAGGAGCCAGGATGGGATCAGGAACAAGAAAACCACGGGAAATATGTAAAATACTACGTTGGAAAATATATAATTTATAATATAACATATATTTATGTTATATTTATTTTAGCCAGATGAGATCAAGCATATTCTGTCAGCTGTTTGTATCAAATCCTATGTCCTAAAAATAAGCAGTGTCTAGTTTTTGATCAGTTTTTTGGGGTTAGCATTTGGTGAAAGTGTTTTTAGATTTCCTCTTTGGTGCCAATGAAGGGGTTAAACTGGTAGGACTCAGGTGTGGAGCTAAAGCTCAGCAGGAAATTAGCTTAGCTTAGCTTAGCTTAGCTTAGTCTAGCTTAGCGTGAAGACTGGAAGCAGGAGGAAAAAGCTGGCCTGGCTCTGAACAAAGAGATTTCTAACTCTTAAAGAGACCGCGAATGAGTAAGAAAAATGTTCGATGTGTAACATACATAATGCTGCCGCCCACGTGGACTTAGAAGACCTAAACAAATATTGTGGCAAAGGTGACACATTTTTCACATGCTTACATGACATTGTCCCTGTCTCACAAAAGGTTGCCTTCTTAAAACACAGTTCTTGTTTCTAATCATTCAAATCATTAAAAAGTGTAACACTTAAATCATTAGTTTGTTTAAGTGTGTATATCCACTGTACTGCACTACATACAGGATAACCAGGTGACACTATATCAGTAGCTTTTTGTGTTTTTGTCAGTGCCTTGTGGTGTGAATAATACTACCCCATACATGGCTTTATGATCTTGAAATGTTGGCGATTCAAATGGAGTAACTGAGTTCATGTTACGACAGAGAGGATTGATTTACATGTGAGATTTTGCTGCTCTCACCACTTGTGGTTATCGTCATACCATTGAAAATGAGAGATTTGTTTGCTCAGAATACGACGCAAATTCCGAAGGGTTAATTGTGTTGTTTGATTTCAATTCTCTGAATCACCAACCGAGAGTTTTAGCTAATTGAGTTCAAGTTAAAACAGCAGCATTCATATCAACTACCCCTGACTGATAGAAGGAGAAGATGATGAACATTGTTTTAAAACAAACCCTGAACTTAAACTCGGAGCACTGTACAGTTCAGTCTCTTTCCATGTTCCCAAAAGACGTGTGAACAAAGCCCACACCTCCTCTGTACCGAGTTGTAGTTTCACTCTACGAACATCGTTTCATTCTCCCTGTTACACCCCCACAATTACAGCATTTCTCCGCTCTCATCAAACTCTTTCTATTGTCCTTGGCGCACAACTGCTGTACTTCAAAGTACTTTTACCACCACCCTCCTCCTCCTCCTCCTCCTCTTTCTTCCCCACAATCCATTTAGTTTTGCCGTCAGTGTTCGGTTAAAGAACGTTCACGCTGCTTTCAGACATGCAGAAGATGCTGACGCTGTTTCGTTGCAGCAACACAAAGCAATGCTTTGTTTCCACATACCGCAGAGAGAGGATAAATATGATTTTAAGCATAATTATGCTACATTTTAGAAATCTTAAAATCATCTGTGAACAATCAACGGTGGCAATGTTGCAGATGTCGCCATGGAAACAAATTAACGAGCTGGTGGGGAGGATGCGTGCGTCTGTGATGGATCGTTGTGATGCCGGTTGGAGGAGCAATTGATTAGGCCCGCCGGATCATTGCCAGTAGCGCAGTGCATTGTGGGTGATGGGGGGAAGGTATTGGGGTGCACAGTGACACCAGCAAACGCATGCAAACACACAGATTTATCTATCCTGTGATATTGTTGGTATTGAATAATTCAATGATTTTATCAGCCCCAACCACAACAAATGACTTAATTATGCTAATCTGAGCCAGAAACTCACAGAGAGGTGTGTGTGTGTGAGTGTGTGTGTGCAGGATTGACAGGAGCCTACGGCTTCAGCACCGAAACGCTGATCTGGAATTTCACATCCTTATCCCGAAAGCCCTAGGACACACACGCACACGCACACGCACACACACACACACACACACACACACACGCACACTGCCCGAAGAGCCACCGGGCGATTAGCACTACTCTACCTAGAGTCTTTTGATTTGCATAGCAAGTCAGATGGAATTCATATCAGTGTGCAGCAAGTGTGACACACACACACACACACACACACATATACATATACCTACATAAGAGTATGCACAAGCAAAAACAGCCCCCCCCCCCCCCACACACACACACACACACACACACAGGGCGTGTGGAAAGTGAACACAAAGCAGTTGTGAGTGCGTCGCTGGCTCCTCAGTGAGGTTATAATTCAGCATGATGGACTGTCTGTGTCTGCAGTGCATCACCTAGGGCAACACACACACACACACACACACACACACACACACCTGTGGTCTACACACACTGACAACATGAAGATGAACACCAGTTTTTAACAGCATTGCATCTTTCTCAGACGGCCCACATCGGTGATAGAGAGCTGAAGTCGGGTCATTGTGAGGAAAGTTCAGTTGCTTGTTTTGAAACTCAACACAGATGCTAATTACTTGAATCAGCTGTTGCCAATAGCTGATATCGGCTCCCTTAAGTTTTGATTTGTCAAGCCAGAACTCGCACGGTGAAAAGGCCTTTAGATCATCAGAGCTCTAAATAACTCCACGGAAACCCAAGTTAGTTTGTGTTTAACTTTACAGGACGAAGTGACTCACCTGTCAGTTGAACAGGCGCTTATGGACAGGTTCTTTATCTTTACAGGGGACGTTTTGTCCCCAGTACTGTGTGTTTGCTTATTTGTCTGTTTGTTAGCAGGACAAAATCGTCATTATTGATCACAATGTACTCTGGTGGATAGCTGCTGCTGGTCAAGCAACAAGTGTCTTGTTTTGAATCCAGCTTAAGGAGAGGAGGAAGTATTGTGGACTTGGGATTTTTTTGCAACTTTCAGAGCAAAAAAAAAACACTGCGAAAGGAGTTTGTCACCTCTCTGACTTCTGGAGTTGGCTTTTTCATCTGAACTAAGCCCCCAGGAAGAGCATTGGGCTTTGAAGCCAATTTTCGTAGTGGCCAAACCGTAGAATTACAATTTCCAGGTCCGTCACGTGATGCCATTTGGCCCAAAAGGACTTTTTCCCCTTCGACTTACATTGTGAAATAGACGTCTGTAACTTAGCGGAAAATATTTTTTAGGTAAATCAACATCCGAGTATGAACACACAAATAGCCCCCTTTAAATCATTAGGTCACAAAAGTTTTAAAATACTCCAGAGTTATTTTTCTCCCTCCACTCATGCCAGCGAGCCGTAGCTCAGCGGCTGGGAGGCGGGGTTAAAGGAAGCGCTAGTGCGCTTGCTCTATGGGCCTATAGATGCGGATGATCCGGGTAGTTTTATACCTGGCAGTCGAGTCATTTTGGCTTCATGCACCACTGAACAACTTTTAATGTGAATGAACTGTGTTCTGCCTCCAACGCTGTCGTTGTCTCTATAGACCCATGCGTGAACAGCAGTAAGCCTCTTAATGTCCATCTGTGAAAGTCTCCAAAACTCCAAACACTGTGGTATCCGTATCGATGTCCATTTCTCAGACACTTTTGTATTTTTTTTCTCATGAAGTTAACTTTGATTAAAAATATATATCTTCTTGTTGATGACCTTTGGTGTCTTCCTACGCACCTGACGACCTACAGGTGTGCAAAAGGTTTTCAAAAGAAAAAAACTGCTGAGGTAAAAATGTGACAAAATAATCAATGACATAAAAAATCCATCGGAAAATCAAGTTCCATATGCTTCTGAAACATTTTACCATTCAACCATCTATTTTTTTAATACTTGGGAGCATTACAGCTGCTCATTTGCCTTTTTTTCTTTATTTTTCTCACTGTTTTTACCAAAAGCAGATTCTGAGTTGTCAGTATCACAAGAGCTTCTCATTTTCTATAAACTAGTGTCCTCTTGTAACGGGACACACAACAACCGGTTGTGTAGGGGCCAAAAAGGCTTGGTACAAACCAGTTTGGAGCAAAGATTCAGAGAGTCACATTCAGTAGTCATGACTTTTGGCTTTTTCTTTATCATTCTCTGCAAATAAGTTTCACTTTTGACAATGAGAAACAAACGTGAAGTTTGTATTGTTCTCCTGTCAAAGTTCCAGCGTTCCCTCAGTCCAGCACATCGTATAGCAGCACAGCCTAGACACAAACACTATTTGATGGAGGCCATGAACAGTTTTATGGAAAACAGCTGTGTTGAATCTGTTCCAGCCCCCTTTTCTCTTTTTTTTCACCTCATGAATGAAATTTCCCATGCTGCACTGCTCCAGGCTCTGGCACATAGGAGGTAGAGCGCTCTCTGTCTTTCTCTCTTTGTTTAATGCCTTCAAACACCTTATTGCCGTTCGTCAATTACTGACACACATTTTGGCAACAAACACAGCATTAATTGAAACATTTAATTAGCATTAAAACCAGTAGTAATTAACACCTTTTCTCCAGCGCTCTCTGAGCCGGGCTCAAATTCTATTAAGGCTCTAAGCAGCTCACCATTTCCCTGCTCTGCACTGACTTTTCGTAGCATCCACAGATGTGTGTGTGTGTGTGGGGGGGGGGGGGGGGGGTGTGTGTGTGTGGGTGTGTGTATGTGTGTGTTTATGTGTGTGCACACTCAGGGCCCCAGGTAAGGAGCCTCCGTGAGGAGTCGAGCACCAAGGCCAGGCCTGCTGGGTGCCCAGGGGAGAAGAAGAAGAAAGGCGGTTGAGGAGGGAGGCGAAGGCGAAGTGAGAAGAAGAAAGAATAAAATGAGGGAGCAGGTCAAGATGGGAGGGAGGGGAGTGCATGGAAGAGGGATGAGAGAGAAATAAGGTGGGAGGCAAAGGAAAGGCATGAATGAGGGAGGGAGGAGAGAGGGAGCGACAGAAGGATTAAAAGGAGGAGGGGGAGGGCTGGTGAGCGAATGAAGAAGAGGAGGGGCGTGTGAAAAGACAGCGAGAAAGAAATGAAGCCGAGCGTTTGAACACATACACACCATGAGGATTAACCAACAATCGTGTGTGTGTGTGTGTGTGTGTGTGTGTGTGTGTGTGTGTGTGTGTGTGTGCGCGCAAGTGTTTTACATACAGTTCGTGTTTGCACATACTTGTGTGTGTGTTCTGGTGTGTGTGAGGCCTACTTGGAGCCAAAGCAGGGGCCTGGATTAGTTGCGTTTGCCAGGGCTGGGGGGCAGGATTAGCAGGCCGGGCTGCTGTCTGACGCCGCTCTGCCACCACTAATGGCATTATTAATAGGCAGCTAAAAAATTCATTAAAAAATCTATTAAAAATAAATGTGTTTTACATAAGACTTTGCCCCAGGTAGAAGGAAGGCAGGAGGGAGAGAAAAAGGGGGAGAAACAGAATGGGCGATTGTTAGCTTTGAGGTCAGCTGAATATCACAGTTCAGCCTCAGCAAAGAGAGGTAAACACACCAGCACTCGTCTGACGACATGCTGGATGTGGGATAAAGAGGCTAAACCACCACGACCGGCATCTCCGCTCCGCTCACACAGACGTCTGCGGAGCTGACGTCGAACGTCTACGAGCCTCAAAGTGCACGTTAAACACACGTCTGCAGCAGCTGCTGCTCGCCGTCAGTGTTCCTGTCAAACGCTCAGACGGCAGATTGTGAGGGGAAAAAGCGAAAAAATAAAATGTTTTCAGTCCACTGGAAATGTAACTACGCCAATACAAGCCTGACACAGACAATTTACACTTAAAAGAGTTTTTGCATGTGTGTACGGCTGGGTTGATTAAGGGAGTAAGACAATTAAGTTTACAATTGACTTCTATCTACTTCTTAAGAAAGATTAAAAGCAGCTTCTTTTTTTTTTCTTTTTAAACCTACAAATATATTTATGTTATTGCTATTAAAATAAATCATTGGCACGCTGAGCTCACATTCACACACTGTGTTGCTCCAAAATATTAATATATCAATGTATTTAAACTTATTAGCCTCCTCTTATGAGTGGAATGGTCAGGGGTTATTATCTGAGAGGGAGAGACGAGGGGGAGGAGGTTAAAGGTGAGGAGGTTCTGCTTTGTGTGCGCCCTGGGGACATTTAACCAAATCAGATTAACAACAATAGCTGTGTCTAAACACACACACACACACACACACACACACACACACAGATCTAAAAGAGTAGGCATAGGGGCCAGTTAACACATCACAGCTGCCGGGTGAAATCGGTTATCTTTGCATTGTACTTTTTTATTCAGGAATTGTTTATTTCATGTTACATGCGATCACAACGAGACAGCAACCGATTACAGCTGCCAGTCGATGTGAGAATGTTTTCCCCACCTCAATTGTGCAACGCAGCACATTTTCTTTTTATCTGAAAATGAAGAAAAGATGAGCATTACTGTATTCCTGTTACAAAAAGGGTTAATTAAAATCTGGAGAGCAGCAGTTAAAATGTGTAAAATCCGTGAGGTTTTTGCTGCAAACTGACTACAGGAGCATTATAACCAATAAAAAAGACACAACTGCTGAACTCCAACGACAAGGAAAATGGAGTATCTGAACCTAAAGGATGCAACGATCTGACTTTTTCTGTCCCGATAGAATACCATGAGCTTTGGGTATCGGCGGATCCCGAGTATCGATCCTATACAGGTGTTTAATTAATAATAAGCTGTATGAAAGTGACTGGGATCATTCTTTCATGTGTAAGGCAACATCAGGCTTGACTTTAATGTTGCTTCTCTAACTAAAACAAATATCAATGTACTGTATTTATCGGCATATTGTAAACGATCCAGCTATTTGAGTCAGTCGAACCGATATCAGTATTGGTGCAAACATTGCCCTTTTTTGGTTCGACATTCTTCATCAGGGAAATGGCCAACATGACAAAGAAGAAGGTAGAGGCAAAAATACATAAATATACACTCAATACATTTCGACAGATGGCGACAGCATTGGCGAACTCTTTACAACCTCTTCCCCCCACTTCAAGAGATTGGCACACAACCACACTTGACATGCATGGATTGCCATGGCAAAAGGCAAGGACAACACAGCATAAATCATGAGAAACAGCACAAGTGATGCGTTTCCTTATAGCAATCAGTTCGAGCACGGGTTTCCCTAAAACAGTGGGAGGAGCACCAGCGTAGGGAGTGATGAGTGCTGTTATGATCCGCTACCTGCTTTAGCCTGCTTCCAGGCCTCTGAATCACCACCCATACATCAGATTTGTCAGTCTGGTGTTGTTCTCATTGACGGCTTGTTCTCCAGTTGGAAAAATAACTCAATCAATATCCAATCAGAGATTTGTAGGCAAGATTAAGAATGTCACCTACCTGTGCAAGAGCAACAAAAATGGCAGCAAGCATTGCGAGATGAGCACCAGCTTGCAAAAACATTTTACAATTTTACAAACACCAACTAAGCTACTCTTAGCAACCACGACTGCAGCTTTGGTAACAACTGAAAATGACTGTGGAGGATAAGCAGCATCATTATTTGAAATCAGACCCTAAATTTCTCTGATGTTAGTTGAGAGGTTTCTGAAGCTGGATATTTTACTGATCCATGGCACGAAATCTCAGAGATTTTGCGCTACTTTGGGCTAGAATTGCACTTGGCCTCACATCATCCATCAAATGCTTGTTGGGGGGATATCGCGAGGTGATTAAGAATATGTCGGCAAAGGGAATCTGAATCGGAGCCGGAAAAAAAGTCAAACGCAACTTACCGAATTTGTGCGAGGAAGGGCAGAAAGTAAGAGGCAGGAAGGAGCACCTCCCGCTGTGCCGAGAAAAAGACAGCAAAAAGTCAGCAACATTCACACTCAGAGCAAACATCAAACATCATCAAACACACAGAATGAGACACTTTGATCTGCCTGGCTCCACAGGAAGCCAGCATCTTTAGAAAATCCTCCAAATGTAAATTAATTTACTACAGAAAGAGATCCCGAGGCGCTGGTGTGCAACCGAACAGCAGACATCAGAGGGTTAAACCCAAACTCTGCAGCTCAGCCCACAGAGACGGTTCAGCCCTGCTGACTTTATCTTAACTCTGAGCCATGCATGTTGGTCCCCCCCCCCCCCCCCCCCACCAACAGCCAAACTAACACGCATGACAACATTTCACATTACTCCCGAGCGAGTCTCCAAACACACGGGGAATCTGTCTGCTGTCTCAGCTAATCATTACAGGCATCGGAGGAAAAGCTGTTTGTCTACAGCGGGCCTCGTTTACAGCATTGAGAATTCAGAAAGCCTTGTTCTGCAGCCTTTTAGCCGACGCCGTCTCGTAGCGTTGTATTTCACGATAAGTGTTCAAACAAAGGATTTTTGTGGCCATGAACGAAAAGGCCTCCATTGAGCATGAAATGACCAGTTGGGCCACCATTATTTGATGGCACGCTAAGCACTGTGCACTGTGGTAACCAATAGTACACCTATATTCATTGATTTTTTTGTTTTTTTATTCAGGCCACTTTGGGGCAGCAGGAAAAGCTGATAACACAACAAGTTAGCGAACATTTCCTTATCCACACATTCAGAGGACATTAGCATTCATTTGGAATCCAAATGGAAACCTTCATTGGTTGAGCTTTAATACTCCTTCCCCTTCTGTTTTCTACGACCCTAGCTCATCTGCTTTCTAAGTGGTTTCTCTCTTTGTATAGTGAGCGCACCCCGCAGGTGGTTCAGTCCACTCAAATTAGTCACCAGGAGAGGGTGTATCTGTATAAAGGGTGTTCCTCAATGTCTCTTCTGTAATGTCCCTGAACATGGTGATACAGGACGTGTCAACCCAGCAGCTGAACTACACGTTTATGCCAAAATAGGATTCCCAAAAGCAGTCCAGCATTTAGGATTAGAAATCCGCTCATTGAGTCTCATGTAGATTTTCACAATGTAAATGCACGCATCAAACCAATAAGTAAGTTAGTTGATGTCGAATTGCAGAATGCACGATTTGACCAATGACCACACACAAAATGTTTTCACCTCATGATGTCAGTGTGCGATAAACAAATTCATATTTAGACTCTTTTCACATCGTGATATTTTTATTTATTTCATTTTGAATCAAATTTAGAGAGCAAATATTTTTAGTTAATTGGACAAACTATACACCTTGTGTAGGACCAGTTTATTGGTAAATAACATGCTATTCATGTGTGCAGCAAGTCCCCAGGCTCGGCCAGAGACTACATGCAGTCTGCATGCTCTACCTGTGGGACCTTTTTTTCGTGATGTGTGTCCAGGGAGCAACTTAGATTGGAATTCCAACCCAATATCCAGTTCTCTTCTCACATCCAGGGTCTGCAATTATTTTCACATCTTAACACGTATGAGCATGAGAACAGAACAGCTTGTTGGAAGACTCAATGTGAACCAAAGTCAAACGTCTGCCTGATGTGCTGGACTTCCGAAAATGTTTGAAGCGTTCAGAGTAGCTACATGCAAGGTGAGAAACATTACTCATGAAATGTATGGCCATTTATTTTTCTTAGCTTTTAGGAGTTTTTCTGGGTGTGTCATGATATGGCTCTGAAAATGCCACCTTTTTGGATCTTACTGTCTGACTGGTTGGCCACACCTGCTTTGAGATGACCACCAGTGCTTTTAAAGAGCTGCTACATCACTTTTTACACAACGGTATTTTATAAAATGTTGTTATTTATTTGTTTTAATTAGTTAAAATGTATTTAGTTTATTAATTATTGTTATGTCATTACTACTACACAAACGTTTCACAATGTTAATCACAGGTCATTGTGCGTTTCTGCAAGCGTACGAGGGGCGATGTGAAAATGTTGTATCAGAAACATCATCATTTAAAGTGTGCAGAAAAGTACAATGCCAACATTTTTCTGGCCACTGGGTTGTACTACACGAAACAGGAATATAATGATATTTAAAAAAGAAAAAACAGGGATGAAATGGCTGGAAACAAGAGGAGGCAACAGATCAGAGCAGAGTTACAGACAAAACAGCATCACTTCACGTCACATCACCTCCAGCAGGATTCCAGCTGAGGAATGCTCGGCATGTCGTCTAAACATCCTTCAGGTCACGGTCAGGTGTGAGCTTATCCTCTGCTGACTGACATGCTTGTCTTTGCACTGTCAGGGTAGAATAGCTGGTAAATGTGAGATCAGGACTCTGTCTCTCTCTCCCATACCTCTCCTTCACACCGAGAGACACGCCGCGGCCCCTCGCTCCCTCCAACCTGCCTCGAGGTCCTATAATCTTTTTACAATGTGTTGAAACAGAGCAATAAATCTGTTAGCTTACAATCTAATTTCCCTGGCCTTTTCCAGAAATCCTCATAAACTTTTGGCGCCCCCATTAACGGCCCTATTGAATCAGAGCGCTTAATCTGCTTCCAGGTGAGGGGTCAGAAAATGAATGCTTTGAGATCCATCACGCTGACGGGAGCAGAGAAAACTGGGCGAGGGAGAGCGCTGGGGAAAAGGGCAGCATCTCTTCCTCATAGGTCAATAGCAGCCAAGAGAGTCAGTCATTCACTTTTTCCCTCAGCGACGCTCTCATTTTCCATTTAATATGGACATCCAATTAATGTGAGCACGTCTGGGGCGGCTCGGATCCCCGTGAATTATGGCCCATCATCCCCCTAGTTATGGCGGGAGGAGAAGCGAGGGAGGGGAGGAGAGAAAGAGAGGAGAGGAGAGGTAAGGAGATGAGCAAAGGAATGGAACCAAGGATACGAGGAGTGGAAAAGAATAAAACAGAAGGAGGAGAAGAAACGAGGAAAGGAAACGAGAGGAGGAAAGGAAGTGAGGAAAGAAGAATTATAAGGAGAGGAAGTTTAAGAAGTTTAATGAGCTTTAAAAAAAATAAAGAACAGAAGAGAGGAAATGATGGAAAAGGGAGAAAGAGGGAAAAGTAAATGAGGGTGGAAAAGAAAGACGAGAGGAGAGGAGAGGA
Organism: Pholis gunnellus; assembly: GCF_910591455.1. NCBI lineage: Eukaryota > Metazoa > Chordata > Actinopteri > Perciformes > Pholidae > Pholis > Pholis gunnellus. The sequence continues at coordinate 7,977,235 of NC_136546.1, read as the reverse complement.
GACTCGCCTTTCCAGAATTAGAGATAATCGATTGGTTGTTGGGGCAGCAATGGCCACCTCTGATTGGCTGCTAGGAGGAAGGTCCAGATTAGATTTTAAAGTCGAGCGACAGACACCTGAGCTGTGTGTGTGCATGCATGTGTGTGTGTGTGCTTGCTTGCGTGTATGCGTGTGTGTGTGTGTGTGTGTCCAAACAGCATTACACCAGGGCCTGTGATATTAAACCTGGACAGCAGCACCTTATTGTCGCAGCAACACGGATTTATCATTGTACCTCATTATCCAATTAACACCATGTGGACCTGCGGCTAAACACACACACGGACACACACACACACACTGGACCGTCCTCTGTGTGTGTGTGTGTGTGGGGGTTTTAATATGTGGGTTTCAACAAAACTTTTAGCTCTGCTGCCAGCTGCTAATACATTAAACTTTCCCTTTTTGAAATTCATGACACAGAAACAAGACTCCAGGTCATTAGAAGGCAGGGCTTAAGTTCTGTGCTCACTAGTCACTGTGACTAGTCAAAGTAGACTAGTTTTGAAAGAGACTACCCAATCAGCATTTTCACAAGACACAATTTTGTTGTTGGGAAATGACGTTTTATTTGATTAAAGTTGACTATGGTGTGCTCGAATTTACTTGAAGAACTATTGTAGATTTACAACCCTTTTTAAAGATAAATGACGACTGTAAACACCAAGATCAAGACATAATATGTGTAACACTACAGTCCTCACATATTCAGCTCTGATAAGGTTGTGTGTACAACACCACAGTCTTGCAGCCATGTTTAGTCACAATGCTGCCAGTGTGACGAATGTCAATTTAATTTTCTTTTATGGATTCAACTTTTAAATTGCTTGTTCCAACCACAAAAATGACCCCCTTCACAATTTCCCTGTCGTACATCCAATAATCGGTGCAGTGTATGATTTTCTGACTCTCCACTTCGTTTTCAGTTTCATCATCGGGTTTTCTCTCCTGTGTCGTCTTCCCTCTGGGTTTCGTTATACACCTCTTATGTGCCGCCACATCGTAGCAGATCCACACGTGCATCTTGTTCAGGTTGTCGGTCACGCCCACGGAAAAATAAGCCGAACACGAGTGGACCGACAGAATGAATGAGCAAACAGTGTGTGCAGGAAGAGCTCATGGGAGTTGAAGGATCGTCGAGTCAGCAATGATTTTATCATTTCAGATGCATTTTAAGAGACGACAATAGGATACATATTTACAATATGAGACGCCGCAGCCAAATTCTACTAATTCTAGGGCAGGTGCTCATGTCTAGCCCAATTTTTTTGAAGCTTTAGAGCTCCAAACAGTATTACAGTGTTCCACTGATTGTATTCAAGAGGCCTGCAAACACAAATTCTCACACTCGACGCACACATCCGGTCCTCACAGCCGCTTGGCACGCAGGGCTCAAAGTGGACGGATTGAAACCGTAAGTGGTGAACAGAGAATGAAAAGAAAACAAACTAATAAAGAGCATATCGAAACATGGGTCACACTGTATTTCCCCAGATTTGGAAAGGTTTCAAACTAAATGAAAAAAATGTGCTTTTCATTAAATGCTAATATCTGAGAGGAGCTCTGCAGACTCTCTCGCTGATTGTGTCTCTGCTCACAAATAGATCTGTCCCTGACTTTGGTTGAAAATACAAGAGTTATTGCAAGGATACACACAGTATCCCAGCGTAGAGCCCTCTAAATCCTGATGTCAGATGTTTTATTATTAAAACTCTGAAACATTCGGCCCACATTCGGCCCACTCTTTGCGGTTCTCAGAGGCTCAAAAAGTGAGAGAAAGAGAGCGAAGGGCTGGAGTCATTCACAATGCCGGATACAACAGACACACATCTTGACTGATCGACTAAACACCAATGGATATGAGCTCTCAACAGACTGCTATGAAAAGACAGTCCCAAACAAAAATGAAATGCATCTCTTGAAGTACGTTACATTTGACACTTTATTCCATGAGAGGCAGACAGGAAATAAGAAAAGAGAAGGGGATGAGTTCCCAGACATTCCTCACATTGCTGCAATGTGGTATGCATTTTGCATCACCACCGCCTTGCACATCATTTTCAAGATTGCAGAACATCCAGCTGTAAAAAGAATAATCCAGCCGGTTGGATGTTAGTGTCCTTGCGGTAAGTAGTACAGATTAGATCTATATTACATTATATCCATCACTGTCACTGTGGACATTCTGAATGGTAAGTGCTCAAGTGGAAACAGCTTTAAAGATATGACCCTTTTACAGCCAACGCTGTCAAGAATGTGCACGTGCATGTTGGCAGTGGAGGCGACGTTTTGCTCCAGCCAGCCAGAGGAGCAAGCTTAAAATGTTTTATTAAAACAGCATCAAGATGTCTGGTTGTTGCATGTTTGGTTGTCAGAATCGATATTCCAACAGCGGACTTAAATTCAGAGCAACAGGTGTTTCAGTTTAACGAGTGACCGTGTTAACTGGGGACACGACTGCCGTAGATAATAAACACAGATGAGTATGTATTTAAAATTGATTGAAGGCTTTGACGAGGACGCCTACATGTTCCGTGTCCATCACGATGAACAACATCAGACGCCTTCGGTTAACACGGTCACTAGTTACACCGAAACACGGCGGCGTCTGTGTATGGCTACAAGCTATTTAATGTGTTGACTGCCACTGGACTGAGGACACAAATACAAAATGTTTGTGTTTTTAGCAACTTTTTCAAAACAAAATAAACTCTGAGTCTCTGACTTCACGTCCTGCTAGTTAACGTTCTGTACATGACTACAGATAATGTAATTGTCAGCATCTAGTGACTTCGATGCTCGTAACTTCTTGCTGGTGTGACGTTACCCGCTGCGTTTCTCCTCTAAACACATGTATGTATCTGGCCAGTAAATATTGGGCAACTTGCTAATGTATTCTACACACTCACCAATAGTACAGAGATCGAGAAGTCGGTCACCATTTGTCAAAGTCAATTTGTTTAGGTTGCATTCACGAAACTTCGTAGCCTGACAAGCCTTTGCCCTCCGCCATACTTTTGCCAAACTTCATCAGTGAGCCAGACCGTTGCACTGAGTGACAAGTTCCTTCATTATCATAAGCATAGGCACCCTAGTTTGGTGTGACTCAATCTGCCATACGTGTTAAATACTCACCAGAGGACTAGATGTGTATTGATCCACGGCTGAAAATAGACCCAAACAAATACACTATTCACTCCTGTTTGAGTAACCTTTTTCTATAAACTTCTGTGTCCAGTGAATGTTTTTTTTTAACATTTAGCATGTTTTAGCAGCAACAACAGTTCAAAAACCTTCCTGTGCTTTATTTAAACTATCTTCATTGCAGTAGAGCGCGTCGGACAAAATTGCGTGGATCCAGGTCAACGTGCAGGGTACGAGATGTAGTTCAGCAATGTGAAAGACTCCTGGGAGATAGCTGTGGCCGTAAATCTGAATGCTCATAAGTGGTCTCCTCGCTGTCCTCCCTGTTCTTGTTGGGTTCTCTCCCACAGACTGAAAACATGCAGGTTTGGTTGACTTGTGACTCTGAACTGCCCCTAGATGTGAACGTGAGTGGGAATGGTTGTCTCTCTGTGGATATGTCAGCCCTGTGATGAACTGGCGACCTGTCCGTGTTGTATGCCGCCTCTCACCAAACGTCTACTAGGATCGGCCTCAGCCTCCCAAAGGATAAGCGGGTATAGCTAATGGATGGGTTGGATCTTTATTGAGGCTTAACTGCTTCGGAGAGCTGCGTTCAGGATGTGTAAAACCTATCTGAGCTTGTAATTCTTTGCATCATTAGACTATGGCTGTGGTCGAACGGTCTTTTTTGCTTAAGGAGGTTCCTAACTGAGTGAAGTATCCAGAACTATCTAAGTGGCCGCAATGATAAGAGCTGTTCGAATTCTCTAACCGCTTCTTTTCTTATCTCCTTTAGCAGAGGCAATAAGGAAATGAGATAATGCCGCCGCACAATTCCTTGTGGCAGCAACATTTAAAATGACGCTCCATTCGGCCCGCAAAACAAACCAACAAACGACATGCCTACCTTGCACAGATTGAAGGATTACTTTCATACAGTCATCTACTAACGGGATTCATGTCGATAAATATGAGTGGACAGTGACACCCATTTCGGTTCATTGTCTTCATATTTATTTAGAAGAATAACAAATCAAATGAACAGTAAATACAGCAAGTATTACATGTCCGCAGAGGAGTAGGGAGAAATACACACATATAACAAACAATTAACTCAATATATATCATATAAACCTTTTTGACCGGTAGCCTATGTTCCTTTTTAGAATTTAAATTGCAACCCTAATAAAGTAATAGGAGGGATCTGCGGTATCTCTCTCCTTTACACACCGCAGCTGAAGCAGCCTGTCACTGAAGGAGCTCTTTAAATAACGTGCATTATAGATGTTATCAGAAATGACTGGGCGAGGTGCAAGATGTGCTAATTTTAACATGCCAGAACCACGTTGGTAACGTTCGTGGTTGCCTCATAATTACGTAATAGTGAAAGTGGAGTCGGATTCACTGAGCACCGCTATTGTCTTTTCCTAAATCCTTGTGAATTCTCCTTCACATCTTTCCTTGACCTCGTGACGTTTTCCATCGAGGTCAAGGAGAAGTGGTCGGGAAAAGAAGGTCATTTTTTGACTTTTCGACCGTAGCCTTTATTTTAAAGCTGTTTCTTTAGCTGTACTCCCTACAACAACGCCGGCAAATACAAAGTCATGCCTTCCTCAAGGGCCATGTCCGTACTTTTAATACATTTAAAGTTCTGATTGTTACTCTCGAAAAGGTGATTAAAAAGAAAAAGAAAAGATAATTAAATCCCATTAAAAATAAGTTTTTCTGTGCATAATGATTGCTGAAGAATTCTGGCCTTGGAGGAAGCTGGATGGGACTACAGTTGAGACTGTTGCGCATGTGTGTGTGTGTGTGCATGTGTGTGTTGACAGTGTGGTTCTGCACGGCATCGTAGCAGTGTTTTTAAAGGCCTAATGTTTCCTGACATCTCACAGTTTAAGTATCATAGAGGCAGAATGATCGCCCCTGGCTAGCGGGAAAGAGACTGCCTGGGGCCTTTCGCTCTGGGCAAGAGAGTGTGTGCATGAGTGTGTACGTCAGTTTGTGTGTGTGTGTGTGTGTGTGTGTGTGTGTGTGTGTGTGTGTGTGTGTGTGTGTGTGGTGAAACAGCCTTTCAACATGCAATATTCTCTGTGTCATCAGCTTGAACAGCTAAACAGGGTGTTCAAGGGAGAGGGGAGGATGAAGACAGGAGGAGGGAGGGTAAAAAAGAGAGAGAGAGAGACGGAGATGGAGGGAGAAAGCTCTCACGGCCAACACTCAGCATTGCAGCGCCGGACTCCTCTTTTAATGAAGGAGGAAATGAAGACGAGGGATGAAGGAAGAAGAAGAAAGAGGAGGGAAATCCTTGTGTTAAGTCGACTCTTATTATCTCATTATACTTCCCTCTCTTTTCCCCTCTCACTGTCTTTCTTCCAGTGTGTGTGTGCTGCGATCTCCATTAGGAGAGAGAGAGGGGTGGGGGGGGGTGCAGTGTTAAAACCCCAGTTTGTTGTCGTTCCTAAAAAAATCAAGAGGATTTATGATATTCCATGCTAAATTATTCAAGTGTTTAAGGCTCAGAAGTTTGAGCAAATTGCTGCTTATTTCTGCCTTTCTTCCTGTTTTAAGTGCAGAAGGCAGAGTGGTAACGATGTTCACCGCCGGGCCTGAAGCGAGCTACTGTGGGCCTGGACTTGAGGTCTGATCTCCTCTTATTAGCACTCCTGTATTCCATTTTAACGTTCTTAAAGGGTTAAGATCTCCAGCTCCGATAAACAGGCAATTAACACCAGACCAAAGTGTTACTCTACACATTATCACAATGCAATTAGTGCTAAAGAAAAAGAAGGCTCTTTGGTATTCTAAATGTCAATGTAGGTAAAAGCAGACATGTGGCTAATAGAAACACAAAGCAATACCTTACAGATGTATTATTAGGACACAGCTGCAGTGGTTTTTGGCCTGTAGCTGCCAGCGTGCGGCAGAAAGTGAGAGAGGAATAGAGAGGGTCGGGGTACAGTAGTGTATAATGGTGTCTAGTGTGAGTCCACACAACAGATGAAGTCATTTCACACTCGTCTGTGAATGAAATGAGAGCCTGGCGATACCATCTCCCCTCGCGCCCGCTCTCTGCCAGCAGAGCTTTTGATCTTCCCGAGCGGCGCTGAAATGATCTTCTGTCCGAGTTTTTTTCTTCTTTTTTTTTTTTTTTTACAGCGAATCAGTGCCGGACAATTCTCTCCCTCTGTCTCCATTTTCTGTCTCGTTCTGGAAAAAGCAGCCGAGCCAATAGTTCAAAGCTGGAGCCCAGATGAGATGAGCACCACTCGCGTGGAATTACATTAAGGCCTGACTGTCCCATGTGCCGGCACGCAAGACATCAGAAAGAGAAGGGAATATGTTCATGTCTTGGAGATGACCATATAAAGGGCTGAGAGAGTGTTCCTGCAACACCTACATTACTGTGGCATTAAGCCGCATCCTCGTCGTCTGCACTGTGATCGGGTGGAGCAAAAACAAATCTAGCCAGGTGATCAGAGACCACATTAACATAAAAGAGCAGAAGATATCGGTTTCCACTGCACACACAGCAACAACGGAAACAGAAGAGAGTCAAATAAAAAGGCACCAGAGAAGGTTTTAATAGACACATTTACTGTGAATGCATCTGCATATCTGTATAAATTAGATTCTGCTTTTAGCATGATCAGCTGAATGTGACCTGCTGGAGTGTTTCTGCAGTCAGAGGTACAGCCAGTGACCGTACAGATGTTAGCATTAGCTAGCTAGCAGTATGTATCGTTGCATCTGTGTGTGGAGTGTGCCTGTGTGCGTTTGTGTGACACCTTAAACTCTGATTGATCTCTGAACTCACTGGGAGTTGTTTCAAACCCCTCTTGGTCTCCACCAACTCCTGAGGGAAACATCTCTTCAGCTGCTAAATGCTCCACTATGTCCGCTGGCTATACCACTAGCTGTGTCTGTCTGCGGTTTACTGCTGAGCAAAGCAGATAACGTACAGTGGGATTTGGAAATCTGCTTCATGGCGGCTAGGGTCTAACCGTCATTGCGCTGCAACATTTCTATTGGTTATGATAAGATGAAGCCACATGGCTGAAAATAAGTCTAACCTGGCAAACTGCTGAAAGAAAGTGAGTAAACTCACCATATTTCCTGATGAAATCTCATTGCAGGAAAAGTGTGTGAAGTCAGTCTGTAAACTGTAATAGATGTTAAGACAGTTGGGACGACCACTTTTCCATCCACTTTTCTTTTCTGTTGTCACAGAGTTTGGTTAACCTGAAGGTTTGTTGAAAACCTAAATAATCATCTGACAGTTTGTGTTTGTTGCACCTGTTGAACTTATTTTTTTAGCAAAGTTGTCCGTTTTCAGATCTGTGATTGTGATGAGGACCAAAACTAAAACCTAATACAACCGAAGAACACAAACCGCAATCAACCGTACTCTCATTCAATTTAGGGGTTAGTGAGTCAATGTAAAGTTCTAACGAGGAGGAAGAGAATTAACCAACACACACACACACACACACACACACACACACAGGAATACACACTTCCTATGTTCACGTGGAGTGAGAGCAACATGCAGGGAGGGAGAGTTGAGCCATGAATCATGACTATTATCATTAGGTTAAGCACCAACCAACCCCAAAGGCAGTGAAAGCCTCTGTGGAGAACCGGCACTCTAAATGAGCCTGATTATTATTATTGTCCTCCAAATGAGAGTGATTAGTATTGATGTCTAAATGAGCGCTGAGGTTATTATTGCCCCGATTATTATTATTATTATTATTTTTGTGGCGGCGTTATGAGAAGCGGTGCAGCCTCGCTCATCTCTCTGCTTCATTCACTTTTAATTCCACAGGCTGCCTCTTTTACCGACAGCAGTGCCACATGGCCGCTGTGTGACACACACACACACACACACACACACACACACACACACAAATCTAATAAGAACCTACAGAACAGTCACACTCACATGTTTACACGCTGGTGTTGCATCACACACATATACATATCCTCATTCAGTCTGATGGAGCAGATGGAGGCAATACCTGAAACAGAATAAATAAATCATCATTACATCTGCACGGAAAACAGATCTGAGGGACCAGCTGAATGGAACGCCGCGTATGTTAATTCAGTCAACATGATCGACGTGAGGGGCCCGTCATCCCCATTGGAGCTACTTGTTGCAGCTAATGTGGGAGTAAACACGGCTGCTTTGGTCCATTTCAGTTCTGGAAATGAGTTGTGCTAGTTTATTGAAATAAAAACATTTTAAAGATGAGTACAACCTTCCAAATGTTGAACATCTTTCCACCTTTTGATTCATTCTTAGTGGTGAATTTGGAGTTCGGAATTTGGTTTAGAGTTTAGATCACAATTAGGCCTGTCTGTGTGAACGGAAGTGTGTTTGTCTGTGTTTGTGTGTAATGTGTGTGTGTGTGTGTGTACGCGCGTGTCAGGACAGCTGTCAGATCACTTTGCTGATTGGCCAATATGACAGGCATCAAAAAGCGCCGTGGGAGGAGAAGGCGGGAGGCGGGCTACCCAGCTGTCAATCACTGCCAGTCACAAGTCCAGCTCAGCCAACAAAGCATCACCTGGGCCCCGACACACACACACACACACACACACACACACACACAACCTTTTGAAGCCCACATGTACAAACATAATCCATAAATCTCCATGCATACATCCCGACATACACAATACCACATTCACACATAAGGAAAAAAAAGCCACCGACTCCATATCATCATCACACGCACACACCAGTCGTCAGTCTTCACACAGACAGGCATTCAGTTTGACAGAGTAATTATGACGTCCTACTCTGAAGGGGCCCTGGGCTGAAAGGTGAGAGTTATCGATCCCGCACAGGAGGAAATTTATCAATGTCCAAACGCTCAGCTCTGACAGGAACCCAATCCACTTAGAGCGCAATGTTCAAACTGTTCAGGGCCGGCTCAGAAAACACACCTCTGCTCGGTTCAGAGGAGGAGCTGCACGCTGGGATGAAGGCCCGGTGATGGGTCGGAGGGATCGGAGGGTAACGTCCGATCTGTTATACAAGACTTACTTTGTGGTTGTTTTTACCCTCCAAATTAAACGATAAAATAAGTTGTTTGTCCCCGTCTGATCTGACACCGCCATTCATTTGCCTGTGGCTTCCAAAACAGTTACAAATCAGTTCTGAACAATACATCTGTTTCATGATGCGACAACGCTGTCGTGTTTAGGTTTGGCCACAGAAGCGGCTTGGTTAGCTTTAGGGAAAGATCGTGATTGGGGTTAAAATAAGTACTTAATGGTTCATAAAGTCATTAAGATTGTCTACTTAGATTACTTCCATTGAGGAAGACCTGGTTCCTTATCTGGTCTCATTTTTGATGGTCCTTGTAATGTTTTAGATTTTTTTTTCTTTCTTTAAGGTTGGAAGTCTCGATACTGTACACTACCGCTACAAGCCACCAGGTAAAAAAACACCCACACAAGTACCCACACACTCTTAACTCTCCTTGATTGACATGTACATTTTTTGTATTTTTGTGTATATTTTGCAAATAATTTATAGATGTCTGCATACCTCCCGATGATTGCCTCTTTAAAGTAAACGTCATGAGACCTTTTGACTTTGTGTTTTTCATCACAAAACAAACCTGCAAAAGATAATAAATAAACATATGCATAGGATGACCAGTAAAATGTCTATATGTTTGGGACTGTTCATGAATATGTTGTTGCCCAATCAAAGTGCAGGTCCTCCAGTTAATGGGGCTATTAGTCGATATTATCGCCTATTAGGGGCTATACTGAACTGTTTGGGTGAGTATTCACAGACACAAAACATCTCAACACAAATCCCAAAATGCTATAGATACACTAAAACACAAAATGCATCACAAACAGCAGCTAAAAAATTGGTTCGGTTTGAACACTGGATTACAAAAACTCCCTGAATCCATTGTGTCCCATTTCTACAGTCCAGGTCCTATTAAACATATATTCTATAAAAACCTATATTAACACAAATCTATGCAAGAGAGTGTAGTTTTGTTATGGATTTGTCAAACTGTTCCTGTTATACAACCTCCCCTCATTGTGTTCAGAAAGTGGACTTTTTTCTTATGCCATGTAAATTACCAAGGGAGTGATGTTAATGTAATTACATAAAACACAGATTACATTTCTATTTTCATTTAATGAATTTAAAATCACTTGTTTGCTCCCTGTGTTTTCCTCTCTCGCAGCCTGAGCTCTGGCTCTGCTGTATCTGGTGTCGCGCTGAAAGCGTGTGTCAAAATATTTAGACTGCTTTCAGAAACTCACGGCACTGGTGTCGGCCGGAGTCTGCAGCATTTATCTTTGACTGACAGATCAAGGCATTAGAGTGAGACTTATCGCAGCTTGAGAAGCAGCGATTTCGATATCAACCTTGTAGCAGACTGGAATTCTTACGACAGGAAAACTCTCTCCGATTTTAAACCAGGGAGCGCACTGTACCTCACAGAAACACATGACCTGGAGTTTCAGTTAAAAGTATGACATAAATGTAAATATGACAAGATTCTCTGTGGATGAGAACAAGAACTTCCACAGGTTTTTAGAAATGTTTTGGTGGTATTGTGGCATTTGATCCCATAAGAGAACACCTAAATCACATTCACATTTATGTTAATGTCAATGCCTTAAATTCAAGCCGCACAATTTTTAAAACTTGCTGTAATAGCATAGTTTATGTCTGTGATATATGAAATAATACATCACAAGCTTTAAGCCAGCTGAGCTGTGAACTATAAAAACGGTCAGAAAGGGTTGAAGAGCATTAACGAAATGTTTTAGACTGCAGAGGTTTGCCGCTGCAAAGGTGGAAAGACGGCGCGGTGAGAGAACATGGAGGTATCGTAGGTTAGGGAGTATGATGACATACAATACACGTGGAAAACACTTAAAAACTCTAGTTTTCTAAATGCTAACAAATCTCCAAATGCTGAAAGTCTCTGATCTGCTGATGAAGATCATGTGCTGTGATAGAACAGCGTCTATGTCTCAGAATACAGGTGGTAATGTGGATACATGTAGTAAATCCCAGGGACTCATTTTCAGGTTTTTGCATGTAGCAAAAGAGCTTTATTGAGCAATCACAGTGACTCGCGGTAAAGTAATCAACACCATTAAATCAATGTGAAAATGTAGCATCAGTATAGTTGTTTGAATGTTTGTTCGGTGTCTTCTTTGCTGAAGATGAGGATTTTACAGTGATTTCATTGTGTGTACTTATTTGCATGCAGATAAGAGTTTACTTAGTATTTTCACTCCACATCAGAAAGCGTTCAAAAAGGGGCTTTTTTTTTATTTCCTTGAAACCATTTTAGCAATTTTCTGGATCATAAAGAAACAGATCGTTCCCTCCATTTATAGTAGTTTGGTCAATATTTCTGTCAGAAGACTGCTTTCAAAATGAGATGAGAAAGGCCCCTCGACTGAAACGTCAGCGAAAAAGTACAGTGAAAAATACATCCATTAGGGAGGTGTGTGTGTGTGTGTGTGTGTGTGTGTGAGAGCACTCTTTACAAAGTTTTGATCCTATGCACCACAAGGGTGCACACATAGTACTCTTTGTATGTGTGTGTTATTTGTCTTCCCGCTCATCAACTCCACCATCATACTAACCGAACACCTGTGGACATCTGCCTACAGCCCGAGGCGATGTCCACACCTTCATTTTTCTCAGACAATGAGTGGAATCATTTCCCCCTCACACAGACCTCTCCATCATTATTGACGCGGAATTATTGATCAGGACCCCGGCCGGTAAATTACAACCTATTAGTCAAACTCTTTTCTCCCAGTTTTGAAAAGACCAAAGAGCGAGCGGTTTGATGGAGTGAGATTATGGGGAAGCTCTGCCATCTGCGGGGGCGGTTCACGTTGCTGACTGCCGTTCTGTATTCGGGAAAAATTCCTGTTTTTCTCCCGTTAAAGAGATTTAATAGGTGAATGCAGATTAAACAGCAGACAAACGCGCACTCAACCGGCCCATTCCTCAAGGTGCTGCAGCCACTGAATCAACATTAGATCAAGGAAGCCGAGGTTCCAGGTGAAATCTACAACATTGAAGTTAGAGCACAAAAGCTGCCTCGCTTAATTTTTTCTCCTTTTTTTTTTTTTTTTGATGTTTTGCCCAAGGCCTATCCTACTAAAGAGAAGTAATTTGGCTTATCTTATCCCAGAGACCTAGCAGCTGCTTTTTATTCTTTTTTGTGAGGTCTTTTTTCTCATTTAGTCCAACAAAGATTGTCCTCATAGATTGACCTTCTCTGTGCCTGCAGGCCGTTGCCCTCATGCCAGTAACTAGATAACACACTCTATCAGAGATTTGAGAAAATCATTGGGAAAGCAGTGGGGCTGATAGTGGCATCAATCCTAACCTGACACCAGGCTGGGTCAACCATTTATCTCTCCACACCGCCTCTGGTCACAACAGCGGCCATCTTGCTCTGCTACATCCTTCTTTAATAACCTTGGCCACGTCTCTTTGCAGACTGAGAGGATAAGGCACCACGGCACTCCTAGCGCCTCGCCTGATCGCCGGCGTTCTTTTTGTTTGGATTTTGCCCGTGCAAATCACATTCAAACACCATGTGTGTTTCAGATCAACAAGATTCTCAGATAAAGCAAACACACGCGCGCACACAAGATGTGTCTAACAAGAGGGCCAAAGCGCACAAACTCGTTAGCGTAGGAGTTAATGGTGACTCCGCTGTCATTAATTCCCCATGGTGTTTGACTTAAATGCTTCTATATTGGTGGAGTGAGAGATTCCCAGAGGCCTCCTAGCGCTGAGATCATTGTTTTTCACTTACTAACAATGAACTTATGATCAGAGCGCTGCGAGGCTTTTTAAAAAATACCCCGCAGGATCATTACAGGCCCTGTGTGTGTTTGTGTGTGTGTGTGTGATGCCAATGAGGCCGGCAGAGCAGCAGTGTGTCCAGGGCTCATCTCGGTGCTCTGTGGCGCAGCCAGGATGAGAGGGGAGGTTAAATGGGGCGTCATCAATCTCAATGAAGTGCAATTATTTTCTCACTTATTAATCATTGCAGGCTAATAGCTAGTGGCAAAGCCGGGCGCGCCATTTGTCAAACTTAGCAGATTTCTGTAATTTTGTTTCCCCGTTTCCCTCTAATGTTTGTGTAGACTTTGGCAGATATCTATGGAGGGCTGCAATAAGTCTGTGCCTCCAAGTATCTATCTCCTACCTGCACGGCAGAACTAACCGAACTTCTTGCTGTTTCGCCGTGTGAGTGATTCCCTCCATTTCAGAGCTGAGTGACTATTTCATGGTCTGTGGCAGAGCAGAATGGAAAGCTTTATTTGCTGGGTGCAGCATGGACGGCCTATTGATGGTTAACTACACTGAAACCCTAACAAACTTCACCCATTATGCAATACTGTTGGTTGTTTGGATGTAATTCTGCTATACGATGTTCATGCATTTACATTTTATGAGACACTGTAAACATTCTGAAGGAAGAACCAAAACGTTTTCTAGACTGAGCAGCAGCACTGCTATTTGGCACCTGACATTTATAAGAAAGGTAATTATGTGCACTTAAATCAAACAAGAGCCAGTTGGAAGAATTTTTAATTAGGTCGTAGTGATGTCACAGTGTACTGACCACACCCTGGAGTACACCACTACATCAGTTCAACTGCTGTAACGTTTCTCTTTAAAACACAAATGAACAATTTTATACTAACAAGGATCGTGTGATGCACAGAAAATGATCATCCGGCTGCAGTTCAATGGAGCGTTTTAGCATCTTTCAGCTCATTGTTTTGGTTAAATTGCCCACAGTTTTACTGCTTTTAACACCAAACGGTAAACGGAGAAAATTAGGAGTTAGCTTTTGAACATTTGGCAACTAAAGAGCCACGTATTCCCTCAGGAGTTGGTAGAGACCAAGAAAGGGATAAAAGCAGAGTGAATATTACATTCACCAGGTGCCCAGAAAAACTTTAAATGAATCTTAATGTCGCTCTGTGTTTGCTTCATGTGTAAATATACAACTGCTTGCTAACATAATCTTTATCTTCGACCCATAGTTAGCGGCACAGGCTACAGAACTTTAAGCTTGGTGATTGGAAGTTTCTTGCCAAAATGTACCTTGGGAGTTGAAGTTATCTACCTCAAAGTTTATCAGTTATCTTAAACAGTCTCAATATTTTGTACTTATGATTTAACATTGTGACAATTGAGCAAACTTGATCTGGTGAGCAAGGAATTATCAGTGGTCTAATGTACATTTACTCAAGTAAAGTACAAGAATGATACAACACACTACTTGGAAATTTCCATTTTGTGCTACTTATACATCTTCATCACTACATTTGTGAGGCAAATGTTGTACTTTTAATGGTGCCACAGTACATGTATCGGAAAGCTAGTTGAATAGTTTCTTGTCAATCCAACTAGACACATGTAAAGAAAATTACTTATAATGAAATGAAAATCTAAAATAGTCCCTCACAAATAGGTTGGAGTGGTTTACCTATTTATTTATTTTGCTAGTTACTCCATAGATTAATATTTTACATACAAACTGTATCATGATCAGCTTATAAACCACGATACATTGTTAATTAAAGAATAAACTACCAACAGCATGGAAAAATAGTTTAAAAATACAATGCATCTGTGAAAAATATAGTATAATATATTATAAAATAACACTGACAGTGGACATTCAGCATAACAAGTACATGTTGCTTTGAAAACGTGCACACTTCTTTGGAACTCTCGACTTATACTTGTAAATGAGTATCTTATAGGATCTGGATACGTCCTCCAACAATGGTAATTATGGCCAAAATTATGTTTACAAAATTACGATATAATTCAAGTGTATAGGTCACTGCAAACGCCTTGTCAGTCTTTGCATTCTGGAATACCTTTTAATATGAAAAAGCTTCAGGAGAAACTCTTCCTGCCTGCAGCCAGAAACTTCCTGGGGCTGGACTGCAGGATGCGGAGGCTCAGCAGCTCAGAGGCTCTGTGGCTCTGTGTGCCAGATGTGTCACGCAGGGTTGGCTGGAAGAAGCAAGACGACTTGTAGTGTCTATAGTCGTCGTCTTCCCTGTTCCCCTGCTTGGTTTTCCTGATGTTTTTCATGCCTTAATTGTTTCTTATTAATGCAGTGAAGTCAGAAATGTTCATCAGCAGCATCTTTCCATCAGTATATGCTCACGTCAGACAGATGTGCCTCTGTGTGAATGAGCAAGGCTGCTTGATGTGAATACAATTTAGATTTTCCATATAAAAATGTAAATATTAATTGTATTCGGCGATGTGTAATTTGACTCGCAATAATGTCACCTCAGCGTTCACAGCACTTGATTTGAGTGCCAATAAGAGGAAGACAAAGTGATGCATAAACAGTTTGGGTGGGATCATCTGTCATTTGCCCACAGCTACACGATGAAGAGCAGACAGATGTGTTTAAAGGCAGTGAAATAACACAGCCCTGTGGATGTGTCTGGTTTGGCAGCCTTCTCATCCAGAGCTGTCGGTGCTGTGTGAAAACTCGTGGATGAATGTGTGGTCCATGAGGGACATCTAGTGGCAAAACAAGGGAAAAACACATTCTGTCATTATGTATTCAATCTATTGAATAGTCTATTAGTATTTATTTTAGTATTATTATTCTTTCTCCGAAGGTTGAAATTGCTTTAAAACACTACCCTGATGCTAAAGCTGTCACACTTTCACATATATTAACTCCATTTGTCTTTGATATTTGAGTTAACATTTGTCAAGAAGTACTACCCTGAGCCTTCCACTTAGCACTTATTTTATTCGTACTAGTTCGTTGCACTTATTGTAATCGTATTAGTTTGTTGCACTTATTGTAATCGTATTAGTTTGATGCACTTATTGTAATCGTGTTAGCTCGTTGCACTTATTGTATCTGTTTGTTTCTGCACTGTACGTTTGCTCTGGTTTATGCTCTTACATACTTGTTTAGCAAAGGAGATGCACTTATGACTTCTGGTGACTAGTAGTTCTCTTGAATACCGATGTTGAATACATTTATTGTAAGTCGCTTTGGATAAAAGCGTCTGCTAAATAAATGTAATGTAATGTAATGTCAATTAAAGCAATAAAGACAAAAAAATATAATAATCAACCTGCAATATTGAATTAAAAGTCAGTCTCACCAACAAATTTGTAGATTTCACTGTAGCACAGCATGTTGAAGACCTGCTTTAACATGAATAATTAATATGAATGTTGTCCGTTATATACACTTGCAGTATTATGTATTGCAGCTGTACGTAGTATAGTGGAATTTACCTATAGCTGCTAATGCTATGTATTAGCAGTTATAGTACTCTTTGTGGTGCAGAGAAGCTCCTCCACACTCAAGAGCCACAGCGGTACATGAGCAGCTACAGATGAATGAATAAAATGAACGCAAACAAATTCCCTGTAATGTTGCAAACTTAACCGCCACTGAGGAATTCCTTGTTGTCAACTCTTCATACCTTTCCATTTAACACAATACTGTAGATTTTGCTTTGCACAGATGAGCACATGAATGTTGATTATAGTTATTTTTCTCCTGAAATAGGATGTTGTTGTGATTCTTCGAGGGGAGCTACAGGGTAAGATTTGCTATTTTACACCAGTACATCTTATGTGATTGCATGAATGTTCCCTTGTGTTTTAAATTTGTTATAATTTATTTTATCTGCTATTTGATATCGGCAAACAAAAAACAATCAAGAAAACAACAGTATAGATACTCCAGCAATACATTTGGTGCATTATTTTTATTTAGTCAAAAAGACAAAACTTAAAAATAAAATCTTGTTACTGGTGCAAATATAAAACGATAATTATTTGTTAACTAGTTTGATTTAATGAAAGGAGTTACCTTTTAAACTATACAAACCATGTTTCTTTATTGATTATTTCTTAATCTAACTTTTTTCTCATCTTAATAGAAAACTCGAAGTAACAGAAACACTAATTGTCAATAAAAAAAAATAAAGTACCTACTGCAGATATCTGCTGCTTGCATCTATGTCACAGAGTTCTGAAGACGTCTCCGAGTGATGAAAAGTCAAGGGAAGGTCCATCACTTTAACTCTGAGTGGTCGAACACTTTGCCTCTCTTGAAGTTCGGACAAACAGTTGTGAAATAGTTTGAGCTCTTAAATCCAAGAAGTAGTTAAGTGGCTTTTCTCATGAATCCAAAATCAACAGTCCCCCTCTTATTGAACTATTCCACAAGCAGAAGGTGAGCAATTATGAGAAAATGTCCACAATTGGTGTGTAAACTAAATTCTCTATTACTTTGACAGGTAACCACTTCCTCCATCCATACATACCTGCTGTATATTCTAAATGTGATGTTTGTTCCAAGACAATAAAATAGTTCGCTTCCCCTGTTGACCAAGAGTAGCCTACTCCTCATGTACTGGCCTGTAATGTCAAGTCTTTGCCACGAGAGGGCCACCTTGTGTCAGCAGAGAAAGGGACCACCAGGCCGCAACAGGTGACAAACAATTGATACAGAAGATCGTTTCGATATGAACGTATGAGACTTAATGCAATATTTGTCAAAGCTGCGTTGCTTTTGCAGACTGGATAGACGATGAAGCTGTTGCCCGAAACGTTTCACATCTGGATGATGTTCATTGCCCAAATGTACCTTGTAATCTGGTTGGATCACAAGATTAATGGACGAAATAACGCAATTAGTTTGCAACATAAATGAAATGCTTCCAGCTCTCAGCCCTCGAAAAAAAAAACACTGATATTATTACAAAGATGGATGTTAGATAAAGAGACGTTCTCTCCTTTCGCCTCTCTCATCGTTGTCACGGTGTTTATCACATCAGCTGATAAATTGGTGGTTTACCTATTTCCAATTTTGACGAGTTAGCAGCACATGAATCGTGTCGGTTTCGGGCAAACTGCTCCTTTCTCCTGAAAGCGCACCACTCCACATATGGTCTTTCGTGTGCCCGCCCAGCTCCGCCGGGCTCCACACTGTTGTCTCTCCGCCCAGTGCGTGAGCCTGGAAGATAACAGTGGAAACTGGGCAGGGTCTCGCTCCTGCACATATGAAAGCAGCCTCTGTGTGCGCGCGCGCAGTGTGCAAGCTTTCACTTACGAGAGCTGACACGCCGCCGCGAGCCTTTAACTGCGCTTAACTTCGTATCGGTGTGACATTTTTTTCTTCTCCGTCAGTGGGCGTTGCTACGCGGATACCGGCGGTGTTGCTCAACTTTGGGAAGTATGTGGCTCTTGTTGTGAGAGCCGAGCAGGAATGCGCGACATTTGGCTGGTTTTAGTTTCTTCTTTTCTCTCCTCGGATCAGTGTCGTGACTTCGGACAAACCTGCGGGCGTGTAACAGCGTTGACTGGGTGTTGCATGTGAGCGGTGCACTCAACAGTAAACATGCAGCATGATGTGTAGTCGCTCCGCTGCCTCTGACAGACCGTTCGCCTGCGTCGAAGCGGAGTAGCTTGCACGTCTCGCCTGTGCGGAGGCTCCATGGGTCACCGCCGTGCGTAACGCTGGCTCTCCATGGAGGACTGGCGGAGAAGCGGCTCATCGCAACCCACTCTTTGAGACAGCGAGACGTGACCCGTGAAACCATGATGAGTCAAGACCAGGACGGGATATCCTTACCGGTGCCCTGCTTCGGAGTTTGTCCCAGCAGGGAGAGCATCCGCGGCGAAAGCAGCAGCAGCAGCGGAGGCGGCGTCTCCGGTTTCCCCGCAGCCGGGGCTTTCTGGCAGGACTCGGTGGTCTGCAGCGGGGGGCTCAGCCCGACCCCGGTGGGCGATCCGATGGACGGCGGGGGCTTGCTCTCCGCGGGGAAGTCGTGCAAAAGCAGGCCGGTGACGGTGGCCTATGTGGTGAACGGAGAGGCGAGCCAGCAGAACAACGCCGAGAGCATGGCCCTGCAGTGTCTGAAGGACGCCTGCGAGACGGCGGGCAGCAAGCTGGAGACGGTGAACTTTGGCAAACTGGACTTTGGGGAGACCACGGTGCTGGATAGCTTCTACAATGCAGGTGAGTGCGGGGGAAAAAAAACTTGCAAAACTGCCAACTCATCGTAGGTGGAGTAAATGTTGATCCTAAATGCTGCCTGTTGGGATTTGTATCCATATTTAAAATGCATTGTATATGACTACTTAACATCTGCTCTCCACTGTAAGCATTAGGGTATAAGGTCAACAGTCCTTAGTGAGAGTCAGTCACCCCTTAAGTGCCATTACCTCCCAAGGATGTTTGCCTCTCTTTCAAACTAGTCTCAGGGGTCAAAGGTCAGGCCTTTTGCTGTATCACCTCTTTCTGGGGAACCGCTTGCCTCCAGGACAGGTTGCTCTGAGCTCCTTAAAGGCAACACACAGCTCTGCGTGTCAGGGCTTGAGGCTGCAGCCTTCATGTCCCAGTTATTTCCACGCTGTGCGGAACAAAGCTGGAACTCATTGAGCGAAAGAACATTATTGGGGTTGTTTTGATTTACTCCACAAATGTGGTGATTGCTGTATTTCCCCTCCACGCGTAGTTTCGTCCTTCCATTGTGCACCTCCAGTATCGTGCCGGAGTGTCATGGGTTGAGCCATGAGGCTGGACTTTCCACTGGAATATACGAGCCGAGAAACAAACTTGAACCCTCTGACTGAAGGCACTTTCCCCCTTCTCTTATTCATGTTGTGCGTGTAGTCGTTGGCTCCTAATGCTACTGGAAACGTTCAGTTGTATTAAAAACACTGAACAAAACACTCTTTGGAAAGCACACCTTCCAGGGATTGTGGTCCAATAAGAAGCGGCTGTAATGTACGGGATGTACAGGGCTGGTCGGAGTGTTGAGGAGCCAGGGACTGCAGCCAGTGTTTGCATTTCACTCGCATGCTGTATTTGGGATCAGGATTTGTTCAGCAGGTATTGCAGAAATAGACGTGGCTAGTCCAGATGCATGACTGGTACCAGGAAGCACAACGCCTATTTAAATAAGAAGGAATGCAATAAAACCAATGGGTTTCATCAAACTGATAGGGTCATTGAATCATACTCTATGTAGCAACTTAAGGAGCCTTAATACAACTCAAAATGTTACTAAAAAAACCCTGATAGAGACTTACCTGAGAAGACTGTTATCCAACACACAGCTGCCACAACCTGGCAACCCAAAGTTTCTTCTTATAAGTGGCTTATAACTGGTCTATAAAGTGGAACTATTAAGTGCAACCTAAAAATGTAACAACCAAATGTAGCTTAAACTATTTGTCAATTCATCCAGTAGTATTTCTTTTGATGATCAATTATTAATTTCAGTCCCGTTTCAGCTTCTCAAATCTAAAGATTTTCAGTTTTCTCTGTTATATTGAATACTTTTGGTTTAAGGACTGTTTGCTGCACAGAACAAGTAACATGAAGATGTCCAGCTGCGTCAGAGAAATTGTATTGAAACACTACAGGAATGGAGAAGCTCACAGCAAAGGTGGTGAAGACTTTAACACCCATGATCCTACACTCAAACTCCATCTTTTGTTATTGCTTTGATGGCAACATCAAATTACATACTGTGCCTTTAGTGTGTTTTGATGAGAAGCTGATTAACAAGTTTTCGGAAAATACTGTGAATATAGAGAAAAAAACAAATTCAAAATTCCTTAAAATACATTAGAATAATGTCGGAATATAGGCTTATTGATACAAAACTAAAATACAGTTGCACTGTATTTTACAGCTACACAAAGTTTCTTCATAATTCTGTGACACCAGGCAGTTCTATGGTTTCTGCTCAACATAAGACAGGCTTGTTGCTTGTCATAACATCACGTTATTAGTTGTGCAAACACACCCAGCTCTCTCTTCTTTTTGTTTTTTTATTTGGTCGTCTCCCTCTGAACTCCTGTGGAATTTTCCCATAAATTCACATGGGAGGGCAGAGGCATTTTCCCAGAGTCACTCTGCTCTATCTGTTCAAACACACACTGCTTCATCCTCTTCCTGCACGAGTGTGTACCAGAGATGAAGGCCAGACAACAAAAAACCTTTTAAACAATGAGCTCAGAGCCCCGACTGAAAGTATGTCCATTTGGAAAGATGACTTGCCAGATTCAAATAGAAGCTGCTCCCAACTGTCCTTAAATGTCCTCCTCACATGATACCGTGGAAAAAGAGGACATTTGGCTGAGATTTGGCAGAGGCTGATTGTCAAGCCTGCGGGCCACGGTACTCGGGAAATGCTACGAAAGAATGTAGATGCAAAACTTTTGCCAACAACAATGACTAACCCTCTGTTATCATGAGGGGTTTTGTTCCTTACAGCCCAGTTATTGATCACAGATTCTGCTCCTGGGGGGTCATTGATCAGGTGGAGTGTGATCTTGTGTCTAAGTGTGTTTTACTCCGAGCGTGATCACGTTATTGACTGAGACCCGTCAACAGTGAGGTGGTTTTTGCAAAAAAGAAACGCATCAACAGTAGAGTACAGTTCATGCTCTGGTTTTAACCATGAAAAGAAGAGAATCGTCAGCAAAAAAGTGTACATTTGGTTAACAGGAGGGCTTCAACTTTCGATTATTTATTATCAATGAATCTCCTATTTATTTGTTTTTATTGCCAAATGTCAGGCACAATTTTCCAGATCCCAGCATGACGTCTTCTAATGTCTTTGTTTTGTCCCAACAGCAGTCCAAACCACAAACATAATCAATCTAAAATTATATAAACCACAGAAGACGACTGCATTCTCATATTTGAGACACTGGAATGATTGAATCTTTGGCGTTAATGCTTTCTAAATGACTTAGTAGGCAACTCGCTGTCTGCACATCGACTAATTGACTAATTGTTTCAGCACGAACGCATAAAAAGAAATGCAGTATGTTAGCAGTGACAGTCATTGACTCACATCATCTGTCTGCACCGCTTTGAATATGCAAAGAACTAGTTTTGGCCTGACTTTTTATTTTACTAAAATAAAAATAAGACAATGTCACATCAGCGAGTGTATTCTGCATTATTTCATGTTGAATTCTAGTTGGGCCAACCCCACATTATTTTTTTCTTTGGTTGCTATTCTCCAAATTAGGGAACAAGAAGCAAAAAGCCATCGGTATACTTTATTTCGCAGTAGGATCTAGACGAACACCACTTTGGATTGAAGGCGAAAACTACACCATGTTGGTTGAAAGGCATATTTCATACAAGTGATGTGGTTCAACATGTTTAAAGTAAATGAAGATGACGTTTCTGTCCCTCTTAGGCCTTCTGTAGGAAGTTTGTTGTGTAGTATCAGCAACACAGTCTGACGGTGATAATCAGTGAAGCGACTTCTCTTCATCCACCTGTGGATAATTCCGTTCTGCTGCAGTGACTTGATGTTTCCAATACTCTCAAAGAGAAGTGGATTTTTCTTTTTGTAGGTGCCCAAACAAAAAAAAGCAGCAGCTGAGATCGATACAGTTTGCGAGCATCTGTCGTAGCTGCTGGTTGACTCCTCCGTCTGGCCTGACTCACTGTGAGTCAGCCTACAACTGCAGAACCCCAAAGCTAACCTTCTGTTGAGCATTGACCACACACATTCACCGAGTGAGTAAAGTGCATAATGCTTTAGTGCGATTCTTTACAAATGCATCAGTTAAACTGGCCTGATGTCATTGTGAACTGCGGGGGGAGAAGCTGAATCATCGTCCACCTCTTTAAGTTTTGTCGAGCAGTTCAAAGGTCTGTTTTGTACAAGCGAGCCAATCGCCAGCCTTTGTAGGGGGCAATAGAATAACGGTGGTGATGTAATCTAATGGCGCCAGTCCCAGAATCCCAAAATGTTGTGTCCATACGAATAGGGCAACACATGTAGCTGTAGATGTTGCAGCAATCAGAACCACACTGTGTATATTGAAGGTATTTGTCCAGAGGTGTTTTTTGCTGTTGTTTTTTTTTGGGGTTGGTTAAATGAATTGGCCCGTCTGGTACTTGAGACAAAGAGTCGGCAGCATTCAGAGATTATAAGAGATCTTCTTCCTTTGATCTCATTGATGGAGGATCAAGTAAGATAAGCTGAGAGGTTTTGATTTGATTGATGACTGTGTGACTTGTACATTGACGTGCTAAAGCTTTTTGGTGGCTCGACGTGATGACATAATTACAATTCACACTGATGCACGTTGTCATCATGATGGAACATCCAGCCAAAGCAACAACTCATTTCTTCTTTCTCCTGAAATATGAAAAAAAAAAAAAAGATCCATGATGAGACTAATGAGCTAATGCTTTTGATTTTGCTTCATGAAACTTATTTGAATGACTTCAAACCAACACGTGGTATTTATGTGGAAGGATATTTATCATCAGCCGTACAGACTTGTGCTGTTTGCATCTTCATTAGTGGGTTTGGTGTTCGGTCATAGCCGTGGTATGCAGAGCTCTATCTCTCGTGTCGATCGTTGCAGAGATTTACAGAGAGCACAATGTCTTTGTTTGTAACCGTTCCTGAGCACTTTAAAAGCAGCTTTGCCTCAGTCCGAGTGTTTGCTTACCTCTCGTTTTTTGTGCCCGACCCCACCGCTCACCTCTCTGCCAATTACTCTCACAAATGCTTTTCAGGCGGTTCACTTTCACTCTGTATTGAGAAGGCTGAGAGAAACCGCAATCTTGAGCTCTGAGGTGAAGAAATTGTTTAGAAATACATTCATATCATTATTTTTTTGAAAAGCCCGTTAGCCACCGCAACAAATGCTGGTGTTGCTGTTCTCGGTGTGATAAAAGCACGGAGCTCCTTTACTTCCCTGACGAAAGTCCTGGGATAGACCCAAACAGGGCTGTGTTGTAACCTTGCACAGCAGGTCAGGTCCTACAACACCGCAGAGGCGTCGGCTGACAGCTTCTTGTTAAGAGCCTCTCGGGATTCACCGGCGTAAGGTTGTACACTCAGTTTCCCGAATGGGAGGCGGCTCTGCTCTGAAATCCCATCAGCTGAGCCCTCTACTAAGTTGTTTATCCTCCCTCCTGTTTACTCTGTATGCTTGGCTGCTCGTCAGAGGTGAGAGAGCACAAGGTCAGAGGGATTCAGCCCACGGGCCACTCACTGGCGTCTGGAGAGGAAAAGCGACCTCACCTCGGCGGTAGAGGTAGTCTGCTGGCACAAGTTGTTTTCATGCGGATATTTCTCAACAGGAAGTGTAGTCGGCTTGTTCTTCATTCATTGCTGTTGTGAAATCCACATTACAATTGAAGCCTGACAGCCATAAAGCACTCCCTGTGTCATATCGCATCAGGGTTGTTCTGCTTTGACACCTTTGTATGCGCTGCAGACTAATAGCAGTATTCTCAATATGCAGTATTTCGCCATTAAACGGTCTGCTAAGACGGTATTCTTCATACACGCCGAACATGTTGTAAGTGCAGTATAAACCCCAGAGTAAATCTCTTCAGTGCTCCTCGGACAAATGACAGGAGGTGGCGTGGCGGCGTATTAAAGCTGCCTTTCAGGTCTTATCAGGAGTTCATTTCAGGTGAGAGGCAGCAGGAGCGTGCACCCGGCGCCTTAAGAAGGCAGTGGAGGGTGACAAAGAGTGGCTCATATATCAGCACCATGATAAGGAGCCAGGAAGCAGTCAGTGCCTCTACCTACACCCAAAGATCAGAGGGACGAGTCCGTTGTGTGGGAAGCATATAGCTGGAACGGTAACGTGCAGTGATGTGTGCAAGATGAGGAACATTTAAGTACAATCGCTTTGTTTTAAAGGGGAAAAAGTTCGATAATAGAGCTGTAAACCTATCACCGAGCCTCACGCAAGAACCACTTGTGTGAACGACTTTGTACGAGTGATTTAGAAGAACTTGCCGCAATCACCAATTTCCTCCGTATTATGTGGGCGTTAATTATGCTAATTTATAATTTTCATGAACGCACGCTCATTTACACGGAGGTGGTACCAGCCCACCATACAAAAAGTGAAAGTTAAGATAAGAATACGAAAATGTTCTGCATGAGGCGGACTCCTTCTGAGGTAGAACAACTCTTACTAGGTTGTTTTCTCCTCCCACATGCATATAATCCACTGTTCTCAGTCACTCAGAGACTCTACAGCATCTAGTAATAAGATTGTAAACAGGCGCCGCTTGACAGAGGTGGTGTTACTCATCAGTACTCTCTTGTCACGTACGCAGCTTTGGGCTGGTTTGTTTCACTGTTTGGATTCTGCAAATGCACCGCAAAGGTCACAGAGTGAAGCTGATGCAAAACGGTGTTTTTTTTTGTATCAAAGTAAAACATGGGTGGTTGTGGGAAGGAGGCAAAAGGTGTTCCGAATTTGACTATACGAGCTACAAGTTGAAGGCGTTTTGTTAAGGTCCTCTGTCAGCAGCAGACTTTCCTTGTGGTTTTCTTCTCATACTTAGTTACTCTACTGTAGGCTGCCAACAAGCAAGAGGCGACGGATCACAAAAGTCACATCGTCTGGGAACAGGAACATCTGTGCAAAATGATGCCCCACTTCATCTAGTAGATCTTGAGATATTTCACTGGATAAGTAAAAACTTGATGCTAATGCTTGACAAAAAGTCAGCGGGTTCATCCTCTGGGAACATGAATGCATGATCAAAATGTCATCTTAGTAGTTGCTGAGGTATTTCAGTTTGGACCAAAGCGGTGGACCGACCGACCGATCAACAACGTCAACCCTACAGTATCAAAAGGGGGAAGTAATGCTTGAAAACCTCAGCTTGCTACAGTTCTAGGAATCAAAAATACTAAGAAATCCTGTAAGGAGATTTTTATCAGCCATGCTGGTGTGTGCGATGTTTACACATTTTGCAAACAGGCACAGCAGTACCTCAATCGTATCATGTGAGGTAATCGAGATAAGGAAACAATGTTCACTTGGCATGAAAACAAATCCCTCTTGTTTCAGCGAATTCTGACAATGAAGGCGGCAAGTCGGGGCAACATCAGCACAAGTTTCTCGCAGCCTGTTCGTCCGCCGCGGATGAATTCGCATTCTGTTCTCAGCTCTTTCCCCCCTTGGGGCCATGGCACTGCAGTTGGTGAAATATCTCAGTGTGTGTGTAAAGGCAACAAAGTGGAGCAGAGGTAAAAAGGAAAAAAAAGTCTGCCAGGAGAGCGATGCAACTGGAGGGTCTCATTTCCTGCATCAAGGTGTTTTCAGGGTCTTTCATTTCAAGCACACTTGTGACTAGAAATATAGGGAGCATTAATCTCTCTGCAGTGCAGGGCATCTAAACGACAGATGAACCATTGTCTGGTATTTCCCATATTATCCACTGCCTGTTTACACCTTGTGTGGCTTTTTGGCTTCCCATGTAGCTCAACCTGGTTTGGAATTCTTTCTAGATGTCATCTCAAGATATTTTTGTTTTGTTCCAGGCCTTCCTGAATGCATATTTTAGTCAGAGTTTATATTTGTTTGCTACCTTTTCTTCTGTGTAGTTTTAAATGCGCCACCCTTGTTTTTACCTGAAATTGTTGCACCACTAGTTTCTGTAATGTAGACATTTCCAGAGCAGGTTGGCAAAATGCGTCATCTTGAAAAGGTTAGCAGGAATCTGATAATGTGTGTCTGACAGTCCTTGAACAAAAACCTGCTTTCCCAAGAAATTTAAAAGCCGTTATCCTGCAGAGCTGTCTCAGATCTCATATCTTTTAGAGCAAGCAAGTATTTACAAGCAAGCTGAAGTCACGGCGCAACACTCTCTGTTGCAGTTTTGTTGCAGGTCAACGCTCAATATTTGAATGCTTCAAGTCAACTCTCAAATTCTTATATTGGTGACATAAATCCAAGTCAAACTCAAAAGTACCCTGGTTACATTCGTCACTGCTGGTGGCACTATGGAGCTATATTTTGATTATCTGGGCCCAGTTGAGTTTATAGCTCACGCTCTACCTGCACGGTCCTGGGGATGCAGCTGACATGACACGGGGAGGGGATATATATATATATATATATATATATATATATACTGATTTACCGTGTCAGTAACAGACCGTGGAACATGGCAGTATGCCAGCAAAAAGCAGGAATTCAAACATTAAAACAAACCGCTTTTCAAATGTTTTATAAGGACTGAAAAGCATTCAACGTGTTGGTAAAGCTCTAAGGATACACGCAATGCATTTTGATGAGACGCGCTGACTGTAAACATGGCTGTGGTTCTTTACGAGACAACTCCACAGGATACCTTTTTAGTCTGTCTTGAGTCCAAGTGTCCGTGTGTCGCTGCGACCAGAGACATCATCCGTGGCACGAGTACAAGAGGCCATAGTGGTGCAGCTGCCACGACGCACGGGAACACAACGACCATCTTCTGCCGTTTCTGGAAATTTGGCAGAGAACTTGAACGTTATACACCAGAAGGTTCCTTTTTTCTTCTTCTTTTAAGGGGAGGAAAACGAGTTCTCGGGTGGGGGAAATGATTTCCAGTGGAGCTTGGAGACAGTAATTCCACTGTCTGTTTCTGTCCTCCGTGTGGGCCAAGCTTCAGGGAAATCCACCCACTGCACTCGGCTCCACTAACACGAGCCTCATTCCCTCCTTTCCCTATTAACGATAAGGGGGAAAAAAAACACTGAGGGGTTTTCACTCACATCTGTTACAGTTGTTTACTCGCCGAGTCTCCATGGTTACAACATCTTTTGTGTAGTCGTTACAGCCTGTAAGGGATTGTAACAAGTGCTTCATTTACTCACGTGACTGTACCTGTCCGGTTCCTACATACTCAAACACGGCAGAACATCACAGCTGGCCCCTGAGTGACCGATGTAAACAGTGCTGTTAGTATTAATTGTTATTAGGCCAAAGTAGAAGCACATAGCTACACATGCAAACCTTTAGTCCTTCTCTTACCCTGCAATGGAAACGGATTGTTTCATATATGCTGTGGTCCTGTGTGAGTGGCGGACTATTGTTACACTGAAGGAAAGATTAATTACAAGCAATGCCACTCAAGCTTCGACTGCCGTGTCATTACATCTGCAACTTGGTGATATTGTTGTTAGTTTCAAATAGTTTCTTAGTTCTAGTACTTAGTTGTTGTTTTTTTTACATTATTTAAACGTTAAGTTTTCATAAGACAAGACTAATCAAAAGCAGTGAGTCCTAAATACATCCGTGATAACATATTCTAAACTAAAGGTTTCGAGGTTAGAATATATGATCAAAGAAGTGTGGATGGTGAACGCAGTTCTCAGTGTAGTTTATTGCTGAAGGCTGTCGGGGAGCGACTGTTTACATTTCTCAAACAGCCCACACCCATTAAAATAGATTTCCTCGTGTCCAAATGTATGCTCTCCGTTTGGCTCCGAGAAAGACACTTTTAAGTAGCTGAGCTAATCCATATCCACTTGAACTGCTGCGATTACAATATTGAGCAGATCTCCCCCTCCTCCAAAAAAACAACAACAACATGTGTGGAGGCACTCGGGGGACGGCTGAGAAGGATCGAATAAGAGGAGCCCGTAGACACCAGAACAATTCATGCAGCTCTCCAAACGCTCTTTGCATGCCTCCCTCCTCCTCTTCAGAGGCACCGCTGGGCCTGAGGAACCTGCAGCGGCAGGCCGAGAGCTGCTGGAAGCCAAATAGTGTGCAGGAGTATTGAATTATTCTCCTCCTCTGCTTTGAGCAGTAGCTAGGTGATGGAATCAATTTTGTTTTGGTCAACAGTGGTGGTGGTCCAACCGGTGTAGCAGGATTATCGGGGCATCGCTATGGATGTTTTGCCCCCCCCCCCCCCCCCCCCCCAAATTTGTCTTATCCCTCCCTGGTATAGATCGTTTTTTTTATTTGTACTCGTATCAGGTGATTGGGATGACTGCAGCAGCTGAAGTAGCACATGTGATCAGGTGACGGGGGCCTGTTAAAAGGGTGTCTGGGTGACTCAAGTTTCTCCGCTACCGGCTTTACGCAGCCTTCTGTCAACACTATGTTGGCAGGTCTGCTGTTACACTGGCAGGCCCTCATCTCTGCTGTGGAATCGGTACGAAATCACAAACATCTGAGCGCTCTCTCCAGAAAAAACATAGTCATAGTCATGTCTGTGTGACATTTACCATTTCTATGCTGGTTTTTTACATTTTTTTTTCTCCTTGAATTCAAGATTATTGTCGTTGATGTGGAGGGAAGTCTATCGTGACTCTGTTGGTGGAACAGAAAACACATTTTGATTATACCGTGTCATTGCTAGACAAGTGTGACATTTGAGTGTGTTCCAACATGTCTACAGTACATTTACTCCTTTGGTTTGTTTAGTCAAATTTATAGGATCATGTTCTCAGTGTTAACAAATGCATTGCAGTTTATTAGGACTGAGCGTAATATGAACTTTTGAACGTTTGTTCTGAGTAGATACATGTTTAACTAGGGCTGCAAGTAACAATTATTTTCATTACTGATTTAATCCATTGTTTTTCTTTCTAGATGAATCATTTTAAAACACCAGAAAATACTAACAAAAAATGCCCACCACAGTTTTCTATACCCAGTTACCCAAAGGTAACAATTGTATTGAAATCCGTATGTTTTGTTGGACCAGCAGTCCAAAACACAGCACACAAAGTACAGCTGAG
Organism: Pholis gunnellus; assembly: GCF_910591455.1. Classification (NCBI taxonomy): domain Eukaryota; kingdom Metazoa; phylum Chordata; class Actinopteri; order Perciformes; family Pholidae; genus Pholis; species Pholis gunnellus. The sequence continues at coordinate 7,947,472 of NC_136546.1, read as the reverse complement.
GCTGATGGGAATGTCTTGAAGTATTCCAAGTATTTTGTCATAAACCTGAGTATTAGACAATGCAGATTTGACCTGGTGATGGCGCTAGGTCAAGGGATGACCACAGTTTGTTTTTTTCATGATTACTTCTACACAGATGTTAGCTTTCGAACCGCGATCAAAGGCATCAACCGATCACGTTCTGTGCAACGGACATATGTAAAAAAACAAACATACACTATAGTGTATAACGTGATCCGTATGCCGAACTAAGACAGAAAACTTAATTATTCCTTTCAACCTTGACAAAGAAAGCACAGAACAGATCCACTCCTTCTGTTCTTACCTTTCAAAATAAAAGCCCAGGACATATACTCTGTTATATGCAACAGTTTACCTCAGACAGAGTGCCAGATGCTGCTCTGATTCAAATGAATGCAAATCACTGGTGGTACAAAAATTATTGCCCCTTTTTGTGTCGTTTTTTTTTCGCCACGCCCCGGATTTATAAAGGCCTCTTACTGTAGTTCACAGCTAATCTCTATGTTTGGGCTCAGATAAGATAAGAACTAGCTGCTCGCTCTACTACTGCTACTAGCATTTAAAGTAAAATATCTGTCTTTGTAGTGAAAGCCGAACATCCTGTCGGGGAAATGAAGGATGAAAGTGGTTCCGTATGACTACCACTGTATTCAGCTTTTTGTTAACGTCAGGGATACTTTCCCGGTTTTATACTATTATAGTTCAGTACGTTTGCATCCAGCCTCAAACACACACTGACGATATCATACGCCACTAGCCAAGTGATCTCAGCTCTCAAGGGCTTTGTTGCGAGAACAAAGCACTTATGAGAACTGATTGCTCCTTGCGAGTCTCCCGGCAGAACAAGACTCACTTGTGTCATGTGCTTTTTTTTCTTCTTCTTTTTTTCCCTACGTGCACAGAGCTGCGTTTCTTATTCATCACTAATATTAGCCCTGCCCTACGACAGCAAACATTGGCTCAGACGCATTCCTGTAAAGCAAGGTGAGGATTCCACGAAGAGCAATGCAAAATTAATCCACCCAAGTCATCGCTGCATTTCAAAAAAACACGGCCGCAACCCTTTTATTTTCCGTCAGCTGTGTGCTACACTGCAGCCTTTAAATGGCCTGTTTGCATTCAAATATCGCTGAGATGTAATATTGATGGGGTCTCCCGCCAGCAGAGAAATGAGACAAGCTTATCTTTTATTCATCAGCCAACCCGCACTGTCTGGATGTTGACATTCGGCAGCTTGGGTGCATAAAGTAAGAGCACTGAGGGAGCTAAACAGCCTTTTATTCCGTCTTCACTCAGATTTATTTATGGTGCACAGAGTATTTCTCTACTTTAAGTCCACTGAGCTGAAATAATCCAAGTAATGACACAGGAGATGTCTGTACATCCAATGAATGCCGTGCGTGCTCGTGGAGATGCCATTTAATATTCAATAATTAAATGCGTCATAGATATGGAAGTAACAAGTGGGCGTCAAGCAGGGGTCAGTGTGTGAGGATTAAGGTGTACTTTCCCCTCTCCGCCTTATGCGTCAGAAAGGGAAACCTAACGTGCACTCAATCGCAGAGCAGGCGTCCTGATGTGAAGATGCTGGCCGCTCATCCGGAGAGCGAGGACCCTCTTGGTATTCTGCATCACTGCACGGAGAGCTTGAAATCCCTGACGTCCTGTCCTGTGGGGGAAAAAAAAGAAAAGTGAAGCTGTTCTCTAAAGCTTGTGTGGAGGGGGAGGGGTTGATGATGAGAACCTTTTGAAGGCCAGCAACAAGTACATGCTTCCCGGGAAGAATTTGCATGTGCTGATGATGAGTGAGGGGGAGCTGCGTGGCCCCTCACCACTGACCAAAGCCCTCCACGGCTGCAAAGAGCCAGCCTCTGATAGGCTTCTCTCCGCAGTGTCGTGTTGGCACGAGGACGCGGAGCCGCTTAAAGCTGTTTAATTGTTTACCGTTCATAGTTATGAGCGTTCACGTGGTCGCTTTGAGTAAATGGTTCTGATGGTCTTGGTAGTATTATAGGAGCTTTGCCTGCATGTTGTGATCTGCCCTTGTAACGCGCAGATTTTGTCCTGCTGGTGTTGCATTCTAATGATCGAACATAGATTTGATGAACACAGCGCTATCACAGCTGTTTTTAAAGCTGCATTGATACATTTTGTTTTGGAAAGGTAACTCTTGAGGGATTTATCTGGCTCTTTAGTTGCTAAATGCTCCTCTATGTTCACCAGCTAGTTGCTGACTTTGTCTGTTCTTTGGCACTGGGGAGATGGTGTACAGTGTTTGTGTTTTTGTTTCTTTCTGAAAACAGCTGCTTGTGTGACCTAATAGTGACCCTGATGACAGCAGTGAGACTGAATAAATACATTTTTGTAAGGACAATTCTTAATAGGACCATGTTCCTATACCATCTATATGCAAACCTGCATCCTTAATATTTACCTCAAGTCTTAATGGATGCGAGATGCATTATTGTCCGTCCAATTCATGTGAACACAATATGTCAGCAACGCCTTCAATTACATCTGGCACAAACATCCACTTGGACTTCAGGATGAACTGGTTACACTTTGTTGGTCAAAGGTCAAAGTCACTCTGACCTCACAGGCCACGACTCAGGAACTCTTATAATTATGATAATTTCACACAAACTGGCATAAGCATTCAACAGCGAGGTGGTAATTGTCGTTTTGTTTTGTTCTTAAATATTTTATTATTCTGATCAAAAACTGAAATCTTGAATGCTTTCAGTTTCAAGTCAAGTAGAGTTAAGTCTCCGTTTTAATCAGTCAGGATTCAAAGCAGTCAAGTCATTCTCACGCCCTCATTTTTGTGACTTAAACTTTTTTAAGATGGTCTAAGGATAGAGTGTGTTTCATGTTGTAAAGATTGTAAATGTGTGATTTTGGGCAACATGAATAAGATTTGCTCGACCTGACTGATCAAAAATACTGTTAACTGTATGTTGGCTAACCATCCAGCATCTGTTGTATTTCAAAAACTAAACAAATGTAGGAAACTTAGAAGCGTCAGTGACGATGGCAAACTTTGCTCTATTTTTCACTAGTCATGCTTCCTTGTTGTTGTATTGTTTCACTGTTTTGTTCATCCTGAACCTGATAACACCTGATTATGATCCTCCTGTTCAAAACTACCAAAGGGAATCGGAGACTCTTGCATATTGTGCCTTTTTGTCCCATTGACTCCAGCTGACTGACTGAATATGTCAGTGCTTCTCTCCGGTGGTAGTCCACCAGCTCCGGCCTATAGCTTGAAACAACACCTAAGGGGTACAAAGATTAAGTCGGGCTGGTTCAAAGGTGCTCTGTTCTTTAGCTCCACGTCATTTGTTTGTTGACACAAGGAGGTAGACAGAAGTGGAAACAGATGAAAAACCAGGGAGCGGCGTTATCTCTGTGAGCTGCTCTTGTCGTTACTGGAGTGCAGCCACCAGGCTGATGTGTTTTTGTTGTTATCAGTGCATCGGCGCGGCCTCGGGGACAGCGTGTACCACCTCACTCCATGTGTGGGCCTCCATAACAGTCAAGCTCATGCCATTTAAATGCAAGAATTGAGGGATGTTACGCTTTTGGCAGGGTCACATTGGCATTTGTACATTATGGTTCAGTTGGACAGCATGCTTGTGAATGAGCTCGTTGGCAACGCAGTGCTCTGTTATGCTCGTGTAAGCACTTGGTTCAAGGCTGGGAACTCTCCGCCCCCTCGCCAGAAGCTATTGTCCCTGCCGGGTTGTGTGACACATTGCAATATTTACTCCTATTGACCTATTGATCCAGATCACATGCCTGGGTCCAGCTGGAGTCGGTGTGGTGTTGAGTGTATTTGTATTCGTAGACTGGAGTTGAAAAGGACGAGTCAGACCACCTTCCGTCAAACCTGTTTTTCAAGAGAAGGCTTCTGAATTGGCTCCACTTGTTCCTCTGACACCGGAATCTATAGCTGACAGCAGACTGCTCTGAGCTATACAGCCTGTAACAATCTGTAGTGTGAAATACCGACACACACACACACACATGATGTGGCTTTTTATCTGTCCATTAACCTTTGACCTCTCTCTCTCCCACAACGATATAGAGCAGTCGATGTTGGCTTAAATGAAAGCCTGGCGTCAAGTGTTACTCACGTCTAGCTCCGATATGATGCAGGTTTTACATGTATTATTTAGGCGATTAATCGAAGTCAAGATTTATTGTTGATTATATTTACCGATGTTTGCATTATTTAGTCCGTCAGTTAATTAAAATTGTCTGCTTGAACTGTATTTGTTCCTTCTGTCTACTAACCAATTAATTGAAAAAAATTGTTTTCCGCATTAATACACTGATTGTTCAGGAGGAGCACTGAAGTAGCAGTGACTCACTTTATACCTGAACGGATTCTGAGATGGGTTGCTAAAAGCCGATCTCTTACCGAAGCAACAACACTGTTTACTTTTCCATTTGTCCACACAAAAGAAATGTGTTGCTGTTGCATTGGCCTTGATGTTGTAACACTGGGGTTAGGTAAGAGCTTCGAGAGAGCTATATCAGGCTAATATTTAGCAATTATTGGCATAGAAATGACCAAATTTAACGAAAGCAGCCCCAAATACACACTTTAAGGCGTGTAAGGCTTTTGCTCTTGGGCTGAATCTCAATGCCGCAGCATACAATGGTATTTCAGACAATATTGTGCTTCCGTTTCAGTGGTCAAAACCAGAAGAGTGGTTTTCGAGTGAGATGTTCAACAGTCACGTGTGTGTGTGTGTGTAAATGCTTGTGTACATATAGATACAGCTACAGTATAACAGAAGTGTTAACCATTTGATGACTGTTTTAAATCAAAGTATTAACCCAGAGGGCTACACTGACGCCTGTCTCTTACCACCAGACATAGCTGTGGTGGAGATGACGGATGCCTTCCGCCAGCCCTCGCTCTTCTACCACCTGGGAGTCCGAGAGAGCTTCAGCATGGCCAACAACATCATCCTGTACTGCGACACCAACTCCGACTCCCTCCAGTCTCTGCAGGTACAGCAAGCCGTCGTCGCAAAAACCGAATACAGGACAAACCCGCTCTCTTTGCTTATACACATGAGCCAAGCAGTCGCTGTGGTTCACAAAGGTGGTGATTAAAGGCTATATTTAGGAGGAGGCAGGGGATTGAAAGAAATGAGATTTGGTGGCAGCAGCAGCTCATAAATGTGTCAATAATTGGATGGAAGGAAATGTATTTATGATTCATTTGGAAGCCAGTGATGGCCTCATTTAGTCGAAGATGAGCCAAAAATGTAGGTGAAAGTAGAATTTATGGGAAAAGACTGTTTTCTTTTATTCAATTAGCAAATAATCACTTTTTAAAATGGTAATTTTTCTGCAGTCTTTATATATTGTTTTGCCTTCGGTGGTGTGTCTTTAGGTGTTACTTTTTAATCTCCACCAAGGAGGTTTAGATTTCAGTCCTGATTGTATGTAAGCTGAAACATTGCAAAGCATATTAAAGTTACAGATTTCATTAAAGTTTGGTGGGAAGTTAAGTCATGGCCCAAAAAGCAGGTGTAGCAGGCATTGGTCTAGGTTCTGAAGCATTGCTCATCATTGAAAGACCTTTTCGTACTGCACTTTGCAGATAGAAAATTCAATTTCTAAACTAAATTCCTTTTTTAAACCGAACACATTTATGGCATTGTGCACTCTTGGTGGAGGTGCTCAGCCGTGGCGATGATCATTACTCATGTTATCAAGTTCTTTTAGTGGAGGTGGGCTGCGTCCACCTCTAACGAAGACCACCTCCGCTAACTTCATAAAAGATGACGCACTGTTATGAAATAAACCACAACTGTCAGAGGCACTGCTCTGTTAAAGCAAACTCTAAAGGAGAGTAACACATCTTTAGTCATATTAAAATGTCAGATTGTTCTCACCCAGACAAATTTTGGCTGAGTCAAAACATATGGCAGCAGTGTGAGTCTTGTAGCTCCTGTGTGGCAGACAAGATGTAGTTCACACTGTCTGAGGCCCAAGCTGAGCATATTTTAAACCTCCTGCTGTAGGCGACTTGTGGCAGAGGAACACTGAAGCCTTTATTGTAGGTATTTAGTGCAGTGAGAGGAGTCTTATGGCGACCGCAATCCAGTGCCAGCAACCTCACTGTGCAGTCAACATGTAGTACTATACAGCCTTCAGTGGAGATTAACATGACATTATAAACCAAATGCACGGTCTCTGCTCTATTATTTCGGTATTTTATGTTGGTCAAATTGCTTCAGACGGCCTGCCCTAATGCAGACTGGTACCTAACAGGAGGTCCTGTGGTCTGCTGTGGTACCCGACCGCCTCGCTGGGCAGTCGGCTGGCTGCTCTCCACCCTGCCTGAAAAGAGCACTTTTCTCTGGTGGTTTCCTCTGAACTCTATCAGGCTGCTAAATTGTTTCAATGGGTGCTGTTTAAACGTCAGAAGATATCTTTAAATACTGGCGTCCTTTCTTTTCTTTTTTTTAAAATACATTAAGACCTAAAAAGGCCTTTTTGTACACAGTGTACTCGTTCTTGTCATGCTTCTTTCTCAATGAATTGTGTATGAAGGGCAAAACTATCACGTGGCACGTGTGTGTAAATGTGACCGACTAAACATAGGGAAATATGATACTGATCGGCCGGTCAACGGTCGTTGCCAATCAGCTTGAAGTTTTGCCAATTGCCAATCAGTTTCCATTGGCAGCCGATTGATCGGTGGATCTTTACTGGCAATCTCTCTAACCCTATAGTTAGTTCATTTCAAATACAAGCTAAAGCCTGCAAGGATTGTTTAAAGACGGGTAAAATTGATGCATTTGTGTTACTTTTTTACAAAAAGAACTCCCTTTCAGTGGCCGAATATCTGACTTTCTGCCAGACATAAGACCTCGGTATGCCTCAAACCAACTACAGCAGTTGTATTTATTGTAAACAAAGCTTCTTGGTCGAACACACATTGAATGTTTCCTTCCTCATAAAACATTTGCAAAACCTACATTGCTACACACATTGTGTATGCCTACACTTTGTGCATTAAGCGCACCAACTGTTACTACATAATGTGTGTTATCGTGTCACAGCTTTTAACCACAAACGGATATCATCAAATTTCCAAAAAGTCAGTCATTTTAATAAATGCTATTGTCACAATTATGATGTCTGAATCTCAGTGGAACTAAGAGAAATGTTCTTGTGGAAACTCTAATTATATTTGTATCTTTTTGTTTCAGGAGATAATTTGCCAGAAGAACACTGTAAGTACACAAAGCAATCTTCTTCCCCTCCCCGCCTTTGCCTTTCACACATTAATCACACATGGCTCACACATCACACATCCTTTGTGCTGAAAGAATATGTTTCTTTACAACGTGCAGGGAGCACAGTGCCCAACACCTTATGTCGATCTCCTCGGTGTGATGAAGGTTTTCTCTTTTGCAACCCACTGTTGTTCAGACGCTGTGATAAAGGTTTCACAGAATGTAAAACGACAACATCGCTTCCATATCAATGTTTTTCTCTTATGGCAGCTGCTGTATGAGCTATAGTGACTGCATGGGCTTGATCTTCATAAGAAGGCTCGAGCGTTTTGAAAATTTCACTTGCAAAAACTGCAGCATTCAAATGAGGTGCTGCATTAAAGCTAAGGAAATCCTGTTCTTTTCTGACTGTCATGTCGTTCCTAATTAAATTGAAAGTTTATGTAGATTCACATACTGAAACACATTGGGTGTTAAAGGTATAATGTGCAGCATTTTCCCAAAATGAATGTATGTATAAAAAAATGTTACAATAAACTTTCATGAACAGAACGGACAATGCCGTGGTAGCGACCCGTCAATCTCAAGGTAGCCACGCTCTAAATGGGACTATCGTTTTCTAAATGAACATCAGGCTCTATTAAAGAAAGCTAGTGACTGAGATTAGGGATGGACGATACAGGGTGATACTGAGTACTGATCCGATACTAGTGTTTAAAAAAATGATATGCCTCACTGTGTGGAAGTGACGGGGATCATTCTTTTATGTGTAAGGAAACATCAGGCTTGATTTAGCCCTTGCTTTCCTAACTTTGTAAAACAAAATGTAACAAATAAATATATAGATACAAATTTACTGAATTAGTATTGATCAAAATGATGATATCCGTTCACAAATCGGCCTATTGTCTCTGATTGCCAATACAGCTGTTTGACGGACCGATATCCGATATTATTATCGGTATCGGTGCGTCTCTAATGATACCATAAACTCATGTTTACAATGTTTACTAAGGTATTAAATCAAGAAGTAGAGTCATTTTCTCATAGACTTCTATACAATCAGACTTCTTTTTGAAACCAGAGGAGTCGCCCCCTGATGGCCATGTGAAAGAATGCAAGTTTAAGGCACTTCCACATTGACTTCACTTTTCAGACCCGGAGAATCCCTCTCAGTCATCACTTTTGACCCACTAGAAGTTTGTGGTGGTGTGTGTATCCACAGAGACTTTGCCTTCTGCCTGTATTTTCTCTTTTCCTCTTTTTTTGCTGTATTCGGGACGTCTCTGGGCATCAACAAAGTGCCTCTAGGCCCCACATGGGGGTGTTACCCCCAGCCAATAACAGCGCGATGGGTGTGTATCCCGTTCAAGTCATCAAATACTGCCACTTCGTCACGGTTCTTCTGCTCCTGATAGCTGCACAGAACCGCAAGGCCCTCTTTAACGTCTGTATTTTTACATCGCTGTCTGTTTTCATTTGCCCCTCTCCTCTCTCCCTCCCCCCCCTGCTGTGTGCTGAGTGCTGCTATTGGTGTCCGTTTGACCAAGTGCAGGGGTGGAGCCACACACGGAGCTGAAAGGCGTGCGCTTCGGCTGCATTCATTCGAAATCCGGCAACGCTGCATTTTCCCGCACCGGTTGTGCGGAGATGTCGGTGTGTTTAACAGTTGATCTAATAATTATTTCTTTTGGCAGTTTAGATCATAAAATGTAATTTGTTTCCCCAAACCCGAGGGGATGTCATCAGATTGCAGTCCACATCTGAATTTAACTTACAGTGATGTAAAACAGAGAAAAGCAGCCAATCCTCTCATTTGAGAAGCTGGAAGTAACAAATAATTGACATCTCTGCTTGACAGATACCGTATCAGATTAATTTAATCATCTACATTTTTGTTGATTGATTTTCTGTTACTTCTTGAGCAATCGACTAATTTAGTGCTGGAACCAATTATGAGACAGAAGCTGGAGTCCACGTTGAGGGCTGAGATGAAAGGCTTAGCTCCCCTAAGTGGCTTTTTAGAGAGGAAGGAGGTAGCACTGCGCTGCATGAAACACACTGATCCCTGACACTGACTGGTACTGTGTGAGGAGAGCTGATTATCACTCAGAGAGAGTGTGAACTCACTGATCTCCCCTATGTTCTCTCCCTGTCTTGCTCATATTAGGGCTCTTCAATGCCCTTTACTCTGGTGCATGTGCTCTGAGCTCGCCCTCTGTGCTGGTGAAAGAGCACTTCAAGTGCAATAACAGCAGCAAACCTCCTCTGTGGTAACATCAGCACCTGCCTCCTGCAAGACACAACTCAAAGCATGACATTTCAGCCTGCTGTAGTCTCTGAAATAAAACATTTCATTCAAACTTAACATTTAACCCTTAAAATTAGAACCCTCATCTTTTCTGTGAGCAACCTCATATGTAGACACTGTTTATTTATAAGCTAGAGAATAGGCAGTACAGGCACAGGAAACTACGACAATGCCAGTCATCCTAAACCCCGCTCCACTTTGTTACTGTTGCAAGGTCTTGAACATTCATTTCATGTCTACATAGATGATGCAGTGCTAAAAGACCAGTCACCCTCCTCACCAGTTGATGATCCGTGTATAAGAGATGTAAATACTTTGTACCATTGTAGCCTACTTCTGTTGCAGGGTAAAGCTAGTTAGCCATATTATTATAGTGCAGTATTCCAGATGCATACTAACCATACTTAGAAAGCCTCACAGAGGTTAGATTTGGCCTATGTTGTTTTCAGTAGTAAGTCACTTTTGCAAGAGAAAAAGACAAAAGTTTGGAAAACGTAACACGATCCAACAAGTTTGTTTGATGGCTGCAGTTTAAAGTTCCCTATTCCAGATGAGCAAGGCACAAATCCGCTAACGTTACGCTCAACTGATATAGTCGCATCTTTGTTCCCATGAACCTGAACAGAAACTTTTCAAACTTCTAACCTGTAATCCCACAGAGTAATGCGGTTCGTAGTCCTTTGCTTTGTTAGAAAGGCTTGGTCACTACTCTAGCAAGTATGCCGGGCATGCTAACATTTGATAATTATACTCTTTAATGCATTCCTTACAATTTTGCTCTTCTGTTTTTGCTTCTGGCAGAGCTTAAAAAAAAGACACGATAGTCTAAAGCCTTGCTAAACTCTGATTGGACAATACCCGTTTGTGGGAGGGGTGTAGCCAACTGTCATTTGCACAGTTGCCCCCTGTGCTGGTGCAATTGCATTTAATTTCATTTGAACAAATGTATTTAAAATAAAGTTGTAAATGTGTCGGTTTACCCTCTGCTGTTACAAAAGCATGTGTTGCTAATTGCATTTAACTACCATGATCGTGGAAATCCAGGTAATTCCCCTCAGTTTATGTATATCCAATTACTGTGATGACAACACATTGCTTCGTCAGTGTTGGTGTAAATACACAGACTGAAGCAACTCACAGACTTCAAATCTGCAGCTCACGGGTACAAACTCTGGGAGCTTTAGGCCTGGGTGGAGGTGACCATGAGCGGTTACTTCCTCAATGGGTTAATGACTGTCGGAGCCGACATGTATATATCAACTGCTCGCATCAAGTTGTGTTCGGCTCTTTGTGTGTCTCTGTGAAGGTGAGTGAGTAAGCATGGAGCTTCGATCCTCCTGTTAGTGCAAATGGACAGATGGACCATCGGCGAGGCTAACACACCAGATGACTCACTCGCTGGATAACTGACTCACATTCCCAGTGACGGCCAGTGCTGTCACATGTGTTTCACTCGGCAACTGACAGACTTGATACCTGTAAGCGACTCGCGGCGGTTAGCTTCTATTGACCTGCAGCAGCTCTGAAGCATCGGCCCGTGAAAACAAACCTGTCATGTGATCCCCATGACAGCACGGACCACACAGAAGAGCTAAACATAGCGGATTTTCCGCTTTTCTGGATTTTGCAACCGGTCTGGTGACACCTAACAGAAACAGGGGTCACAGGTTTATTTATGAAAGGCTTGCACCGCCACTGCAGCAGCTGCTGATGTCATGAGCCGCTGTTGCACTGGAGGAAGTAGTTATCTGCGGATGGCTTTCATTGCTTCAAACGCCGCACCTTCCTTTTCTTTCCGTTGGCAGCGAGAGCAGCAGCAGTGTGTTTTCTCAAAGAGGCTGCATGAAAAGCTAAAACCATGAGAGAATATTAAAGTCGTCAGGATGCAGCTGGGTAGCAGCCCAACCGCCTTCAGATGCTCTCATGTTCTGTTTCACCACACATCTGACATTCTGGGAATAGCTCTCCTTGAAAATGCCTCGGCTGTTTCTTGAGGATGTCGAAAGTGGATTTCCTGCCTCTCTCTCTCTCTCTGTCTCTCTTTCTCTCTGTGCTGCAAACACCACATCCACGTGTTTCCTCCTTGTTTATTGAGCAGTGTAAGGCCACCGCAACAGAAGCGTCACGACCGCTGCTGGAGAATAATGTCAAATTAAAACAAATACAGACACAGGGTACAGAAAATCTTCCTCCAGACTAAACACAGATGTCGAGAATTGGAGCTAAGTAAATAAAGAACACGTTTAGTGCTACTGTACAACTGCAGCTAAAACTGAAACAGACATGAAACAAAATTGCTCCTGCATGCCGCAGCTGCAGCAAATGACCAGGGTAGAGATTTGTACTAGGAGAGCAGCAAAGACTTCTGGTTCTGCTTGATTTTCATGAGCACTAAATGGAATTAGTAAGTGCACGGCTGTAATTGTTTGTGGTTGCAAGAAAGCAGCTCCTAATTGGGACTGTCGGCACTGATGCAGATCTCTGCTCCCGGCTGCTGCCTGTGTAGACTGGTTCAGTGAAAACCATGCAACACAAAGACTATTGTCTGCGAGGACAGATCAGAGCCGAACGCTCGTGTTGTTACCTGAAACTGTCTCAAACAGGGGAAACAGTGCATACTTCCTCCAGGCAATCTGCTTCCTCCCTGTAAAATGTAATGTTTTACTAGTACAGTATAATCTGTTGTAAAGAGCCTTTGTTGAATAGTTTCGATGAGGTCATATTTTAATGGTTTGTATTTACTGTAAATGCACGTGTTGTACTGTAAGGACACTTTTTTTAACTGCTTACGATACATTCTACTCTTAAGTTTGGTTATTAATACATGTACAGAGCTGCTTTAAAATAGAGGCCGATCTTTTATGGTAATATTGCATTATAATTGTAAATGGCTGAAAAAGCAAAGTAATATTTTAAATTGAGAGTCTATTCCTGACCTTGAAACAGTAGATGACATAAAAACAAGCTCACCACAAGGTTTATTTAGTAACTATTCAGGAGCCTTCAAGTGTACAACACAGTCTTCCTCAGAAGATGGAGTTGCCCAGTTGTCATAAAACATTTTTTTTTGCACTTTTGTTGCCATATTGGCCTAAAAGTTGAGAGTGAAAGTCCATTCTTGACCAATTGGGAACAGAAGCTGACACAACAATCTCTCCATAAGGTACATTTACTAGCTGCACTAGCTGTATTGTATCACACATTCTTCTTCTGCAGATTGAATTCAAGTAGAGAACAGAAGGACAAGAATGGACTTTTGAATTTTAAGCCAACATGGACGAGAAGTCCAATAAGTGCCTGAGAAAATGGAAATTAAAAGTTCTATGACAACGGGCAATTCCAGTTGCAGAGGAAGTTGGTGTGATATGATCAAAAATTGCAGAAGAGCTGCTAAAAGGACCATGTGGTTAGACTGTCTAGACAACTCAAAATGTATCGTAGTGTCAACATACTATGTCTATGGAAGACGTGAAGATTCAAAAACAGATGTTATATAAAGATACTGATTGTAGTTTTATCCTTTTTGGGTCACATTAAATCTAATTAGCAAGTATTTTGGTGTCTCCAAATAATACACACACATTTGGCTACAATATTGCTGATGCCTCCTTCACACAAAACCCACAACGTTATTCAAAAGGAGTCCTCTGATGCTTAGATATACCATTAGCTAATTCCCCAAAACTGTGTCTCTTGCATCAACAGACGTGCTCAGCCAACTACACCTTCATCCCGTACATGGTGACGCCCCACAACAAGGTGTACTGCTGTGAGGGCAGCCTGATGAAGGGCCTGACGGAGCTGATGCAGCCCAGCTTTGAGATGCTGCTGGGGCCCATCTGCATGCCGCTGCTCGACCGCTTCATCCAGGTGCTCAAAGTGTCACAGGCAAACTCCCAGTAAGTATACTGAAGGGCTGACGGCGGTTGGACCGGGCCAAAGACTACACTGTCATAATTACCATCCCGCTTCAAAAATGCTATTGATGCTACCCATCATCATGACCAAAAGATGCTACATGAACAAGGATGCTAAACAATAGGAATAGCCTGTTTTTGAAGGCGGTGCTGCTCTACAAAGGCAGAGACCAGTTACTACACAAGCAGTGAAATTGAGAAACAGTTTTAAGTTTTCAAGCTATCTTGAAACGGGTGTAAAAGGTTGTAATGCCTTAATTTAATGCATGTTTAGGCAGATTACAAAGCTACACATAGACCTAAAAGAATGCATACTGCCTTTGTGTAATCTTCAGCATAAAACACAGTATCTATCTGCCAACACAATGTACATGTATCTCTGCTTTGCCAATCAATAACAAATAAATCAACAATTTAATACCCTGAAATATTTGATTTCACGGTTACTTGGTCACGCCAAATCACATAAATTCCAAAAGCCAAGAAGGTAGTTAGCATTACTGCTATTCTGCTGAGCTAGTGTTAGCAGGAGTTAAGCTAGCTGGGTTTGTTGCCCATTATGATTGAGCTACTGTCTTAAATAGCGACGTGGAATAACATACTGAATTGTGTTGGTTCACTGTGTGATGTTGGTCACTGATCAAAGTTGTAGGGTAGTTAGCTATATCTCACCTGCTTAAGCTACGTTAGCTGTCTTGTTTTCATGTTACAATTTCACATGCTGTATTTGAGGAAGTTGAACATTTCTACGCCGTAAAATTCACTTTTGACCAAATATACAGTGGTTACTGCATTTTGGCTTTGAAGGGCTGAATATGATTAGGTTATTCCCATGCGATCCTGAAAATGATAATGCACATGAATTTTCAGTAAACTGTTGAAGGAAACACTTTCGTATTTAGAGCAAAGCAATGTGATTGAGGATGAGGAAGCAAAAGATAAAAATGTAACTATTTAAAGCTATGTCTGCTAACAAGAAGTTTCCCTGAAGGAAATGTACTGTAATAGGGGCCATATGAGGTTATATGCAAACAATGTTCAACTGGTTTCATTGTATAAATGCAAGCTGAGGTGTAAATGATGCAACAAATGCAGATCGTGTTCATATTTGAGTAGCACTGTGACTGTTTCTCTTTTTGTTTTATTATACCACTCCTACTATTTTTACTTGCTGTAATTATTTTCATGTAGTGCATCCCTCAACCTTGACTTGCGTGGTTGTGATCTACTTTTTTAAACATTTTACACCACCTCAGTTGCTGGGGTAATATTTAAGGCTTTCCTGCCAACAGGCGATGGCGATGCAGCAGCCAGTTAGCTCTCGCTCGGCTCCAGGAATAGTGACTCAGGTTTTTACAGGCACAAAAGAAAAAAACATGCGCTTTGATAAAGCTTCTGTCTCCTGGAGACCAGCATGCATGAAGTTAAAACCATTGAGCAAAGCAGAGCGTTTTCAGCTCAGCAATCACAGGGTAGAATGAATTTTGTACATTGTGTGAAGGAGCATGATTGCTATTTCTAATAAACTATCGAGTATAGATTTCATTTAGTCTGCTTTATGGCACTGAGACCTGTGCTACCTTTACATTTCTTTATGGTTTGCTGATGCCATGTATTTGGCTGACATCGGCCTTTTAAAGGTCAATGTTGCCTTGGTCTAATATAATGGAGGTTTTATTTTAAGCTTATTTAATTTTAGTCAGCTCAATCACATGGAACTAATTTATTCTGGTAACAAAGTGAGTCATTATTTGGCTGATGACATATGACAGAAAAGAGTGGGGAGAGATAATAATCTGCAGCAATGATCAATATTACGTGGATCTTTGGAAAATGGTTGATACGATTTTTACCACCAATACCAAAACTCTGTTTTCAATGGTTGATTTTAAGGGATATACGTTCTAGAAACCTTTTTCTCTCCCACTCGCCACACACAAACATCGGCACGCACCTGTATTAACGGGGCTATTCAGCAGCATTCTAACATCACCATGAATTACATTTAACTAACCACAAAAACAGAAATTCATTTTTTATCATTTGTCTATGGTGAGGAAATCATAAAATATGAGAACATTTCAAAATCATTTAAAAACCTAATTTGATGAAAGCCATGTGTATTCATGAATGAAGATCCAACAAATGGCCCTTTTGAAAAGCTGCATTACATGCTGTAAACTTACATTAAAAGGGTTTCTGTTCATCATTTGCTGTGTATTCAAAAATATCACAGAGCATATGAGAAGAGAGTATCCAGTAAATAACGCTGCTTTCAGTTCATTATCTTAATTTAATTATTTCCTCCACAAAGTCCAGTGAAACTAATATCAGGACTTATCTGCAGGTTTATGAGGCCCCGCCTCGGCCGATCACAATAATGATCCATGAAGTAAAACAGAAAATACATTATATAAATTATTGTTTTAAATTACTTTACTGGAAGTGGAAATATTTAAACACATTCATGAAATAATTCCTCTGAAAAACTCATTTAAGACGAGCGGAAAGTAGCTCTTCTCACTAGAGAGCGATCTGAAATTATGTAAAGCAGGAAATTAATTCAAACACTGAACATGTCAGACTTGCCCCTCAAGGAGATATAAACTACCTAATTTGGTTAGTATGGTTTACAGAAAGGCCTAAAATTACACATTGAACTCACTTTGAATAATGGAAACTGGAGTGTTTTTTAGATGTATTTCTTAATCATGAACTCCTCTCTCCTACGTATCTTCTTGTCTCACAGCCAGTATTTCCGAGAGACGATCCTGAATGAGATCCGTAAGGCTCGGGAGCTGTACACTGGCATGGAGCTGGCTGCCGAGCTGAGCCGCATCCAACAGCGCCTGGACAACGTGGAGTGCCTTTCGGTCGACATCGTCATCAACCTGCTGCTGACATACAGGGACATCCAGGTACACCTGCTCTGTGTAGCCTCTCTAAACATCAGCATGTTGTTGTCATGTGTCAAATGAAGTCTGCTGCCTCATCATGATTTAACAATTTGGATAATTAGTGGAGACAGTTGGTAGTTGCTGCCTGTTGTTTAACTGAAGAGAATAGGCACATAGAGAGAGAATTTGATTGATTTGAAAGCAAAGCAAAGCTCCTTCTTCTTGTTCTGTGCCATAAAGCAATCCTGCCTTTGTGCTGTAGGACAATCCCTTAGTTTCCTGCCACCGTAGAGACAGCCCATTGCTCTATAGAGGATCATAGAGGCGTCTTTACATCAGAGGGTTCTTAATATAATTCAAAGTTTAAAGTTAAAACCCTACTAAAAGAATAGAGGAAAACATACAAATGCACAGGAAATGAGGACACAGTCCTTGTTAATAAGTCTCTAAATTTAATAAAGGTCCACAACTAACAATTACTTTCTCTATTGATGATTCTGGTAATTCTTTTTTTGATGAATCTGTCCAATTGTTTGGCTTCTAAAATGTCACAGATAATTGTGAAAATATAATAGTTGCTGATTGATCAATTTAAAATCTTTATCAGACTTTTGGAAGCTAACATTAACATCTCAAATGTCTAAAGACTGTGTTTACATGCAAATTGTTGCTCAATTTCAATCTGCATTAAAAAGAAATCCCTCAACCAATCAGGATGCACCGCTCATCAACAGATTGAAACCTTCCATAACCCTGATTTTGCACCCTGAGAACGCGACTCTTTAGAGAAAGACATGCAAAAACGTCCAGCCCAGCATCCCAAAAAGCTTCTAGGATAAACTATGAAGGTATATCAGACATCCATCTAACCCCTGATGCACCTCTTAAGTTCCAACAAATTGCCAACTAAGTACAGATGATCTGTGACTGCTGCTCGTGTCCCTGACCTTGGCAGAGGAAGGCACTGTACGAACCTACTGTACAAGTTAGAGAGAGGTGACTGCCTCAGCGTCAATCTGTCAACGTCATCCCTTTTTACGAGTGCCGCTTCCTCAAACGGGGGCCATCGCAGACCGCCTGTGGAGAGAGCTCCAGGCGAAGCTTTTGGTCTGCCCGTATTAAATCTGCCGCTCTTTCCGCTCTTTGGTCTCCACATTGCGATGGCACTCGCCGGCCAAGTCGTCCCACTCACCATAGGCAGCGCTCGGCCTCATGAATCATTCATTAGAACAACAAGCGTTGAGGACGTGCTGAATTATTCATCATGCTTTGGGTACAGTGACTATGTAGGCAAGTAGTAGCAGCAACAAAAATATGATGAAGGGGCCTCTCAATTATTGAAGTGCTTCTGGTGTTAAGCAGCCAGTTGAGAATCAGACAGAGTGAATGAAAAGACATCAGAAACTCTCCCTCTGGCCTCAAAGCAGCTCAATACCTTCATGGGTTGCAGCGTCTGTTTGGAGGACATTTGGTGCAGAGATACTTGGACCACCGTCCCACAATGCTTAGCAGTCAGTAGGAAATTGGACAGGAAGCTCACCAGTGTGCTCCTCACTTATCGTCCAGGATTATGAGTCCATCGTGAAGCTGGTGGAGACTCTGGAGAAGCTGCCGACCTTTGACCCCATGGCCCATCCACATGTGAAGTTCCACTACGCCTTTGCACTGAATCGGTAAGATACACCTGGTGACACTGAAGCTGCACATGGAGACACACTCTGATACACTGATGCACACATTCAGTTTGACAGCTTTTTATGTATTCATTCATTTATTTATTGGGGAGATTTTGGTTTGGGTGGAGGTGCTTTGTAGTTGTAGTGTGACTTATTGACAATAAAGCTAAAAAAAAAGAGACTTTTTGATGAGCGTACTCTGGTGACATGAACACATATAAGTGAGGGAATTCTCACTGCCGTCTTTAAGACATCTCTATGCTCTTCTGTCCATCTTCTCAGTTCTTCATAGTCATTTTTATGCTTTTGCACAGCCTAGTTACTTTGTATTTTTAGATGTTTATGTATTTATTAATGTGTTTATTACCAGAATTTCACCAGTTGTTTTTAAGCGTAAAGCCTTTGATTGCTTTGGCTTTGTGTATTATATATTGAACAGAGTTGCAAGCTGTTGCTCACAATTGTCCTTGTAGGAGTAAATTAAGTTAAATAGACTTGATTAAATTATTTGTCATAGCCGTGGAAAATGCTTTCTGGTTGGTCAGTTGAAACAGCACAGACACACCTTTAAACAAAGATCAGTCCACAGTTAGAACCTCCGTTCTATATTTGTACACAGGGTACATTAAACTGCAGGTTACCACAGAAACAAAACTTTCCAACAAATAACTCTTGCTGAAACTGACTTGACCATGAGTTCAACTACTACTTTGCTGCATTTAGAATTTTTGACGGTGTACACTGACATCAGGACGGTTGACATAAGTTTTCGGGACGGCGGTGAAAAAAGTTGGTCTGGACCCGCGCTATAAATAATAGTTCTTCGAAAGAAAATCGTCATGCATAATAATCGAAATCGTGAGGTCAGACTTCGAAAAAAAGTAGGAATCGGCCAAGAAAATTGCATTCAGTGATTCTCTGATTGTGGATTATGATTGGAAAACAATCCATCTTGTAGTCCCATTTGTATGTAGTCCTAACACAACGACAATGATACACTATGAGATGTCAGAAAAGTTCTTCTTCATCATCTCCGCCTGTTCCTATTATTTCCAAGTATCAAGATGGTCTATTATTGCTTACATATACAATTATCAACCAACCAGTTTATCTTGGGTTTATATGTTTGTTTTTGAGAGGGTTTCATAAGTAGCCGTGGTGGGAGAATTTTCCTCAAAGCTCCAGTTAAATATTGAAAAAAGTTACAAGCAGCAACAAATGCAGTGATATTATTAGTAGCATGTGTGCTGCTACTTTGCTCAGGAAAAAGACAGATGTACGACACAGGGAGGTTTTGACTGCCTGTTTCTCACCAGCTGCCTTTCTTGTAAACTTCCTGTGGTTTTCGTGGGGCGACGGCCTCAAACAGCAATAACGCATGCTGTTCTTTAATTTGGCAGCAATTGGAAAATGCTTCTGCAGGGCGCCAAGATGCCAAGATGTGTTTTCGCTGTTACCGTCTGGCATATTACCAGGATGTGATACTGTGTTTACGAGCTCCAGGCAGCAACAGTGAGACATTTTGTCAGACAGATTCATGTGATAAGGTTTAATGACAGAAGACGCTCCCTCAGTTTAGTTGAGAGCAGGACGCCATGAGGAGAGACAAACAGCTGTGGGAGGTCTCTACCGTGTCAGCTTACCTATTCATTACAGTACGATTAGTCACTGTAACTACAATAGCGCTAGTATGGAAAAATATATTGAAATGTTGTAAGCGCTGTCCTATCTTTTCTCTGCCTCTGACCCACTTAGATGATTATTATAACCTCTGTTGTCATAGTAAAAAACGTGTGCCATTATTGTCCATGTTGCCCTCTCCTAGTGGACAGTTTAGTGTTCCCCAATAGAAGCTGCCTTTTCCATCTTAAAAAGTGTGTAATTTTCTACATTTAACCGGTGAAATAATGATATTGAGGATTTTAATTTTATCTTTATTTTACCAGATAAGTCAATTGAGAAATTGCCAAAAAGGCAGCAACAGGAGGCAAGTCGTACAAACGAATAAAACATGGAAACATCTCAATCATACAAAAATAAAAAAATCATAATATGTACAATATATAAAAAAACAAACTCAGAAACAGTTGCAGTGATCACAGACTATTGTTTATAATGAGTTATTGAAGGAGGGTAACGGAATGAGGGTGTGGAGTTTCAGCTTCTTTTGCAACTCGTTCCAGTCGCTTGGAGCAGCAAACTGGAATGACAAACGGCCGAAGGCGGTGCAGACTTATGGAATGACTACGTTGATGAAGTTGCGGTTACTGTTGAAGATGATGAGTAGAGAGCGGCGACATGTGGGGGTTCTACCAGTGATAGTTTGGATTAATCTGCGTGTATGGAGTGACGGACAGTTGACTAGAGAATACAGGCTGCAGTGATGAGTGTTGAAAGGAGCACCGGTGACAGAATGGTAGATGACATCCAGTTTATTGAGAAGATTCTTTTGGAGGCGGACCTGTAGATTACGTCACCATAGTCTTAAGGATTGAATGCAAAATGACTGATATGTCACAGCAGTCTTCAAAAAGCCGCTCCTGTCATAAGTTAATGGTACGTTGTAAGAGACTGCACAATAGAGTGATCGGATGTAAAAATCGTTCTCTTTTGAGTTCCGAACCAGAATAAATGTTCCGCTTCAAGTGGACTTTTATAAATCATCAGTTCCCTGTTCCGACCCAGCAGCGTGAAGCCCTCACCGAGCCCTGAGATTATCAATAGTGCGCCTTAACAAACGCGTGATGAGTGGTCTTAAGCTGGTGCTCTGCCTCTACTTGAATCTCTCAGGTTGGTGTGTGTGTGTGTGTGTGTGTGTGTGTGTGTGTGTGTGTGTGTGTGTGTGTGTGTGTGTGTGTGTGTGTGTGTGTGTGTGTGTGTGTGTGTGTGTGTGCGTGTGCGTGCATATGGACTAATTGGCTTCGGCCTCTTGTCTGCAGCAGGGCGGCCCCGGGCGTGTGAGCGCTGCCGGGCTCCTGACAGGAGCGATGGAAGAATCTGCTCCATCCAAATACCAGTCGGCACTCTGGAGAGAAGAAAGAGAGGAATAGCTCGATGCATTAGGACAGAGCGGGGGTCTCGTCTCCCTGAGCGCTCTTCCCTCTGGAAGGTCTCCATGGCAATAGCTGTCAGCTCATATGTTTTATTTAACTTTCACGCTCTGGAGAGGAGCCACGTTTTGTTTGCATCACACGTTGTGCCTGTGTGTGTGAGACTTCGTCCTCGCAACGCCACCCATTTCTTTCTGAAGTCTGTGTTTTGACACGTTCATTAACTCGAGAACAAAGCCTTGTCGAAATTTCATCCCTCGAGAACCAAAAAATTGCCCTCACGGAATAGAGATTGTGAAGCACTTTGCTGCTTAAATTAACATAATAATGAGGATATTCCTGAAGATATAAGGGACCTGAGTTGACATAAATACCTTACATGTTCTATAATAAAACAAGTATGAAGACAAGAATGTACAAATGTGATAATCATCTTAAGTAATGGTCTCCTTATCCTAACCGATTAATATATCATGGCCATCAAGGATCGCTGCATGGCGGCGATTAACGAGGGCACATTTTTGCAGCTCTTGTTGGATTCTTGACTTCATCTCATTGCTGTGGTGCCTCTGCGCTGCAACACAGAGTTCCCCTGTGATTTAACTAGCAGGTCCAGTCATGTGACATGTTCTGTTGATTACACTCTAGTTAGTTTAGTTGTCGTTTTCAGGGTAATATTCCAGGCTTGAGTTTTGACTCAGACACGGACTCCACTGACATTGTGGTCCACTGCAGGAAAGCCTCTCAACCTCAGCCTCAAGTCACTTATGTGAACACCTGTTTTGCTCAGATCAATGATCGTCTCGGCCTCATGGTTTCCTGGTTCTTGGAGTTCTGACAAGTGCTTGGACCAGGTTATAGCTGTGTCCAGATTTAGTTGTGTTTTAGTTTTATTCGTAGACTACTAATCCATTGTGACTCCCCGATATATCCATTGCGATATTCCCTGTCTCGTGTTTGCTCCCTTCTAAATTTCTTTCATTCGTTACAGTCCAGTTAAAATTGTCTGGACGGTACGGTGTGCTGTTTATGTAGTTAGAAGTCATTGATTGGACCCTCGTTGATATAAATGAGGAACATTATAAATGCCTCAGAGTCTAACGCAGTACGAGTCAACGGGCACCAAGACCAAAAGAAACAGCCTCCGAAAGGACCATAAGGTTGAATCGACACCTTTTTTGAAACCGTTTCAACAAAACTGAACATTATAGCCTTCATTCAGGTGAGATGTGTGCATCTTGTAATTCACTTAGTTAGGTGGACCTCATAAACTGACAGCTGGGGTTATAATTAAAGACATGCGTGAGTCAGCCCATTTTATTTATTAAAAATGGCGAGAGAAAAAATAAATACATTGTGAGTCAATCAAATTTGATAATAACAATTAATTTGATGTATTGGTTTTGTTTATTGTCCAACCCTGTTGCTCATGCTAGACTCCCGGCTCTGTTCTGTTTTTTTCTAATACTGCAGAAGCATTAATCACATCTTTCCTGCACACCGAGGGATCAGAACAGGAAATATAAAAGCTTTCATGGGAACAAAACATTCATGTATTTCAATTAATGAACACCTCAAGAGCTTGCAGTTCATTTCCTTTATTTTTAGATGGGTTTTTCATTGTAGAGCCTCCATTATTTCAGGTTAGTTATAACAGAACCATCCACTCCTGAATGATCCACTGGAGGCTCACAGTACTAAATACAAGTGGAGCTTCTGTTCGTGAACCCAGTAACCTCTGTAATTTAAGTCAGGCTCTGAATGGCCGCCTCTGTGCACTTCCCTACAACAATAGATGTGCAACTGTTCTCTAGCTACAAACACACACATACAAACAGACATAATTATGTGCTCAACACGTACTCCACGCACACACGTACGCCCTGCTGCTGTTGCTAATTTTGATTGATTTGATTGTTCAAAGGGTCTTGTGCACTATATACACTGCATACACGTAATTACATTATACAAATTGTATTCTTTATGCCATCATGCAGCATTTTAATGCTTTAGCTCTGTGATTTTGTACGTTTTATATTTTATTTTCTTCAAAAAGAAACGTGTGATGAACACATGGAAGTGTGTTTACGGGTCTTGTGGAGTGATATTGCCTATGTGGACATTTGTATAAAGCCTGTTGTGGCTTTACGGAATCTGATGTTTGATTCTAGTGTCGGTCCGGGCTGAAGACTACAAGTTAGAAAATGAAACAACTCTCTGGGGGTGTGGACTGAGAAAGAAGTGAGTTTACTCATCTCTCCTTGAAGCTAGCGGCTTGAGGCTACATTAGCCCCCTAAACCTCCTGTAGGCAGTTGCATTGTGGGTAATGTAGGAGCCGGGTTTTGACAAGGAAGAACAATGTGCGGAATAAAAAGACAACATCTCTGGTTCTGTGGCATCGATTTGAAACCTTTTTTTAACTGTCCATCGTGAGTCCAACAATGTTATAGGAGTGAAATGCTGAATCAGA
The DNA here is from genome assembly GCF_910591455.1 of Pholis gunnellus. Classification (NCBI taxonomy): domain Eukaryota; kingdom Metazoa; phylum Chordata; class Actinopteri; order Perciformes; family Pholidae; genus Pholis; species Pholis gunnellus. The sequence goes on along the minus strand of NC_136546.1, from coordinate 7,923,864 downwards.
GGAGTACTCTTTTAAGGTATCCGGTCCCCGTATTCTGGTGTCGGAAAGAAGAATTCTTCAATGCATAAGACTAAATCTAAATTTGGATCATGAGCAAATTATGCCAAACAGGGATGTACTAGTATGTTAAGTGCTTGGGAGTAGTATTGGTTTACGGTTGTCTTTTATACTTCCTATTGTTGTTAAATGGGGGAAGGCGTCGCCACCTGTTACTCCCTTCATGATTTGTGGAAAGTGCTAAAAATAGAAAGCAATGGAAAGTGTTTAAACCAGCCCTTTGAAATGTAATTGATGATCTTTAGAAAATTAGCCTATTGTCATATTTATACAACTAATGTCACCTTTTAAAAAGTAATCCACCATATTCCAGTAAACCCAAGTCGTTTGCTTCATTGCTACACACTCCGTTTACATCCTCCCTGACTTTGCATGCTGTGTGTTTGTGTTTGTAGGAGGAACCTGCCGGGCGACAGACAGAAGGCTCTGGACATAATGCTGCCGCTGGTGGAGGGCGAGGAGCAGGTAGCCTCGGACATCTACTGCCTGGTGGGACGGATCTACAAGGACATGTTCCTGGAGTCCCACTTCACTGACACACCGAGCAGAGACAGCGGCACAAACTGGTGAGAGAGGATGTCAGGTGGCTCCTCCAGACACTGAGTCACATATATTATGTTGCTAGCAGAATTGTTTCTGAAGTGCAAGACGCATGATAGATGTCTTTAAGGTGACTCACTGGATCGTCGAACCACAGGATTGAGAGTTCACTGTGAATGGTGTTGTGAATAACAGACCATGATAGCTGTTATCATGAAGGTAAAACCCTTTGTCAAGTCAGGAGAGACACCAAGATGGAAAAACCAAGAGCATTTAAGAGTTACGCTGACAAAGCTAGCTGTGATTAAAGTCATTTAGTGATGTTAAAAGGTCTGCCTTGCGTCCGCAGTACGGGCTCCTGGAGGAAATGGTGATATGGTAATATTTCCGTGGCTCTTACTGCCAATCAAGCCTCATTTGGAAGATCTTGTGTCTGGAATAAATAGTACGGGTGCAACGTTTCACTTTCTTTAACAGCCTTAATCCCTTTTCACTAAAAGTGGATGCCTCGTTTGAAGGTTTCTCTTGCTAATGCACCACTCGCCAATACTGACGACCGTGCAGTTCTTATCGATTTCTTAAAAGGAAGAACATCGTCGGGTAACAGAAGATGTCAATATACAAACACTGTTGCTTCAAAGATCAATGTAGGTATTACACTGTGAAGTGATGATCATTACATCAAGCTTCTATAAATTAGGGTGCTCCATCACAGAATGTGACCGTGGGGTTGCAGGTGTTTTTATTTCAGTAAAATTATTATTATTTTCTAGGTACAAAGCTTGTAGCCTGACAATCGCATACAGGTATGATGTATACATTTGAGTGATGCAGTAAGGATAAACATATCTTCATAATTAATTTAAGTGACACATGAAGTCACAGGATAATTTGTCATGTTTTAAAATGTCTTTGCATTCAATGTGGGTTTTTAAAATGCATTTAATGGATGATCTTGAAATGCAGGATTGAATCCCTTAAACAAACTAAAGATACATTCATTCCAAATAAAGGTTCCTGCCAAATATAATGAGGGGGGTTAAAATTATGTGAACGAATTAGGGAATGCATTTTCTTATAATTTCTTTTTTTAGATTCTATCATGAAAATGAATGCTCATATTAGATTGTGTCAGTCAATCGACAAGTTGTTCATACGTTTACTGTCTGTATAGAAGCCCTTTAAGGCGCTAACGTTCAGTCCAGGTCTAAACCTTGTTCAGACCGTGGGATAATGACGCCGGATGTTCACAGACTGAGCGCTGTGTGAACTTGCAGGCTGTGCTTGTTGCTAATGAGTCAGCAGAGAGTGAGATGTATGTGGAGGGTTTCCAGCACCTTGTTGAATCCAGGAAGGCTCTTCTGATTGAAATCAAGGTGTTACTTGGTACTATCTTGCGAGTATGTTGTTCATTTGTCAGTAATTTGAGTATATGACATACGACGGAAGTTGACTTAATAACAGAGCAAAAATATTGAAAGGAGGCTGCTGGTTGCCTTCATCTGGAAATTGCTCCTCGTCGATTGAATAAGCTGCCTGCGTTATCGAGCTCCCATCTGGCTATTGTTTTCAGTTCCATGTCACAAGTTGGCAGAGGCTCCTAATAATATTCACGCCCCTTCCCTCAGTACAACAGATTGCTCATTAAACAAATGAGAATTTCGAGGGTACTCTCAGTGGCGGTTTGCTGTTCTGTGGTCCCAACTCAATATGGTTGTAATTGTTTTTGTAACTTGGAGTGTCTCAGGAGGCCGGGGAGCCCAATGAAGCCATCCGTTATCTCCGGCGTGCAAGAATGTGGAATGACGCTTTTATTATTATTTATTGAAGTCATTTGTTTTATTCTGCGATCAGGTTTAAAAAGGGCTTTGAGTCGGAGCCAACACTACACTCTGGGATCAACTATGCTGTTCTACTCCTGGCAGCCGGACACCAGTTTGACACATCTTTTGAACTTCGCAAAGTGGGTGAGTGGATGCAACACTGGATATCTGTCTTTGCTCTGCAACAGCCCATTACAATCAGTCAGATCTACCCATGGCATGTATTTCAAAAAGGTAGAAAGTTGCTATTTTATGATTTGTATCTGCAGAAAGAGATCTGCAGGTTAAAGCTGCAATATTTTATTATCACTCTACGGAGGGTTTTTAATGTCTTTCAGCTCATAGTTTTCATTTTAAGGATCGCAACTTCACTGTTACGGCTCAGTCTCGACACTCTCATCAACCCGGCTGAAACGAGCTGCTGCCTGTGTTAGCGGACCCGTTGCTATTTACATATTCGGCGGACACATTAGCATACATTTGTAGCTGTGTTCCTGTCTGCCTGACAAATGTCCAGTATTCAATATTGCTTTGATTTGGTCTCCAACAACTAAGGGGGTAAATGTGTGGCTATTGAGTAGCTACCAGCTCAACTATGTTCCATAAACGGTGTTGTTTGTTGCTGGGAAAGGTAGCATAGAATTGTGTTTTTAGAGCTGAAAAATCTGTCTGCTGCAGCTGAACACTGTGCTATGAGAGCTGTGAGAGTGAGCAATGAACTGAAAGACTCTATAAAGCTCCACAGAAGTGAGGGGAACTGCAGAGTTTGATGATAATAATCTGCGTGCATCACTACCTGCAACCTCTGTCCTTATTACACTTAGTCATTTGATCCAGTGTATTGTTAACAATATTGATTATTGCTGCTTTGATGAAGAAAATGTAGATCATACGTATAGTGACTTTCTTCCTGTTGAGCCCTTGTTCTCAATCCCATGGGTCTGCTCTGGAATCTGAGACTCAGAGGAGCTCAGGAATGTGGGAAACAGAGCAAGTAGTCCTGGGAATCAGCCTGCAGCTCCCTAACTTAGCCCCACCCTGAGTCCCTCTGGACCCTGCTCTCCCCCTACACTAATCCCCGTGACCCCCACCTGCCTCTCCAAATGGCTGGTTACTGCAGCAGGAAGTGTAGCAGCAGAAACCAAAACCATTATCACAATTATATATAATCATATACAACAAACATGTTCTGGGCCCTTTCTTACAGTCTCTCCTCAGCTGCCTTGTCCTGTTTCAAGGGGAGTGCTAAAAATGATCTCCCTATTGTATTAAATGCTCTTTCCTGTTTTCCAGGAGTGAAGCTGAGCAGCCTGTTGGGGAAAAAAGGCAGCCTGGACAAGCTGCAGACCTACTGGGACGTGGGCTTCTTCCTGGGCGCCAGCATCCTGGCCTGCGACAACACCAGGGTCATCCAGGCCTCGGAGAAACTCTTCAAACTCAGAGCCCCCATCTGGTGAGAACGCGGATAAGCCGCTCACAGATTAGCATGCAGGAAAAAAACCCCGCATTTTAGACATCCACATCCATCGTCGACGGCGTTGGTGTCATCGTGATCGGAAACTGTAGCTCAGCTTTCCCTTGAAACCACAGTGGCATCTGTGGCCACCGTGCAAGCGTTTGGCAAATATCACGAGGAACTGACTTTGCTCATTCAAACAGCACCTCTCTCTCTCTTTACATGGATTTTGATGAATATATCAGCCTGGTGTGTTTGTGAAGAGTTTACAATGCAAATGATTTGCTCTGTGGAAAGAAATGCTTTTCCTCAACAGAAAACACAGCTTGGAACAGGCAGCTTGACAAGATTACTACTATGAAACAAGTTTTTTTTCTTAGTTAGCCATGGCCAGCACCTTTTTATTAACTTTAAACAAATACAAACTTTAACCTAACCTGCCAGTGTGGAGGTCTTTGTGTGCATTCATGGCAAAATGGGAAAAATAAAGTCCAAAATCAACCTCCTTCAATCCTTGCTGGTCCTCCTTCAACATTTTTATGTGACTGTATCAGTTGTACAACATGTGGAGGAGTACAGTAAACAGTCTGCAGCTCCTTTTTTTTTTGCAGTGCTTAAGAGCCTGCTGTTCTTTGTTTGTGTCTGTGCTGCGAAAACTCTTTAAGTTTCCATTAATGTCATGAAGAAAAATGAGTCCCAGCATGGAAACACAATCATTTGGTATTGTTTGTTTCTGTGATCCTTCTTGATCTATGCTCATGGGTTTAAAAACAATATAATACAAATGCAAGTTATCTGCCAGTAAGTTATATTCTTTGCAGACGTTTTCCTGATGAGAAATGGGATGTCAGTTAAGTTTTCGTGTGACTCTGACATTTGGTTACCTATTTTTCTGGGCTCAGTTAATTATTGTTTTTTTCTTTTTTTCTCTCTCTGTTTGGTTTCAGGTATCTGTGCTCACTGGTGGAGACCATCTTGATCTACCAACAGTTTAAGAAACCCGGCGTGGAGCAGCCGGCCCCCAAGCAGGAGCTGGTGGACTTCTGGATGGACTTTCTGGTGGAGGCCACCAAGAAAGACGTCTCCTCTGTCCGATTTCCTGTAGGTGACTCCGGCTCAAATGCAGCTCTCACAAAGTGTGTCTCAGATTTACTGGACAGATCTCTGCTTTAATATTCATATTAAAGCAAGCAAACAAAAAAAGACTGTGCATGCTCAGCGAACTTTAATTGGTTTAAATAAAGGGAATCATACAACACATGTATCTCTTTTCCAGGTGTTGATATTAGAGCCCACCAAAGTGTACCAGCCTTCATATTTGTCCATAAACAAAGACGTGGATGACAATACGGTGTCTATCTGGCATGTTGCTCCTGATGACAAGGTGGGTGTCCAACATTAAAATCATCCAGCAACTCTGACAGTCAGATTTTAGCAAATTTTTTGGGGGCAAATATACATGAAAGCGGATATAAAAAGGCTATGAAAGTTGAATTATTATCATAACGCCCACAGAAAATGCTTGTTTCTGATTGGCTGGCATGCATTGCTTCACCTCATCCATGCTCTGTATCATGCTGAAAGTAACCATAGAAACAATACTGATGCATTATATAATTGCTTAAACTAATTAATGGGTTCATCAAATATACTCATCACGTTTGCCAACAGAAGTTAACAGATGGATGATGTTTTGTTATCGCTGCGATAATGGGCTCTTGTTTGTTATCATGAAGACCTTTGCGTCTGCTTATTGATTGATTTTCTCATATTGTCGTACATTATTACTTACCTACACGGCAGCACATAAATAAAAGCGGTTGCTCATCATAAATTTATCCTGTTCAAAGTGCTACATCAACTACACTGACTTCATGTTTTCATTTTATGCATGCGCTGTAGCCAATGTAATAATAAAATACTAATGTCTATTGTATTACTCTAAGGGGAGTCAACATATTTTAGATAATGATACTACTCTAATGCTGAAATCAATCTGTTACGATCAGTCGGCGTATTGATTGATATAACCTCTCACAGGAGCTGATGTTGTTTGTTTTGATCTCTCCTAAAGCAAAAGGGGATCCACGAGTGGAACTTCAGCGCCACATCAGTACGAGGTGTCAGGTCAGTGTCCGCTGCCTTTAATGACACACTCGTATTACAGCGGAGTGATGGGGCAACGACCTCACGCCTGTCTCCAGAGGGGGATTGGTTTAGATTTAGGTTGGAGGAAAAGTGTTTGGCTCCACTACGTATCCAAAAGTTACCAGACAAATGTATTGAATAATTCCTGCTGTTGTGAGGGATTTCACGATTCTTTTAAACCTTATACCGCCATTGTGTTTGTGTTGTGTTTTCTCATCTCTCAAGTGTGTCAACATTAGCATGTATCAATTGCAAAAATATATTTTTCTCAAGAGAGACATGGCCAAGAAGGTGGCAGCTGTGAGGTCGTACTTTGAGCTAACGTTTACCATTTCAGTTTACTGTGTTAGCATACTAATTGCTAATCGGTGCTAAACAGAAAGTACAGAAGAGGCTGATGATAATATCTGTGTTTTAGCAAGTATTTGGTCGTAAAAGAAAGTAAGACTTTGACCAAATAGTGGCACGAGATTCAAATTAAGGGATCGCCAAAGTTATTGCAATGAATCCTCTGGGAACCATGAATGTCTGTACCAAATGTTTAAATGTTCTGACAATACAACGAATAGTTATTGAGATATGTTGGTATGGACCAAAGTGGGGGATCAACAACATGGCTACAAACATTCCAACTAAAGTCCAACTCAAGTAATTGTTTTCATTAAAGGGACAGTGTCGGGAATTTGGTTGCATCTAGTGGTGAGGTTGCAGATTGCAACCAACTGAACAGCCCTCCGCTCACTCCTCTCTTCCCAAGACTGCGGTAACGTGAGCGAATGGGTGCAAAACCTCGGCCAGAGGCCATCCTTACTAAAACAACAATAGTATAGGAGCAACAGAAGTCAGATGGCGGATGGCTGAACCACGGTTTTGCACTCTGTGGCTCACATTACCGCAGTTTCACAAGCATGTCAGAGAGCTGCAGGTAACATAATAACGCTAAAGGCTCTCTTTAGAGCCAGTGTGTAGTTCTTAGTTTTAGCTGATTGTACACTAATATTAATAAACATAATTATAAATGTCATTCCATCCATTTCTGCTAATGGATTAGCTACATACTGGCCCTTTAATGTGGAACTAATGATGTCTCTATGATGTCTATGCTCTATGCCAGGGGTGGCCAACCCGCGGCTCCCGAGCCGCATGCGGCTCTTTGCCCGGTTTCATGCGGCTCTTACGTTCATATCGAAGTTTGTATTTGTGTTTTTTTAATGTGCGTGTTCGCTTCGCTTGAGTTAAATACGGTATTTTCGTCAAACGCGCATGTGCGGCCACAGATTACGTTCCTCGTCGACCCATTTAACGCAGAGACGGACTGTTTGAAAGCCCCGATAGTCACAGATGAGGATGCGGCTGAGTTGGAGATGATCGATCTTTGTGAGGAGGACCAACTCAACCTGCTTTAAGGGACGGGACCATTGAGTTCTGGAAAAGTGTGCCAATGAAAAAATACCCCAATGTCAAACGGGCTGCGCCTAAGATACTGTCAATGTTTGGGTCAACATACGTCTGCGAGTCTGTGTTTTCTACCCTGAAACACGTGAAATCAAAGCATCGATCTGTTCTGACTGACACCCATGTGAAAGAATTGCTTCGAGTGGCAACAACGGAATACAAGCCAGATTTGAAGAGGATTGTTCAAGGCAAGGAATGCCAGAAGTCCCACTAAGTAACATGCATAGTAAAAGAAAAACACTATTGTAAATTATTATATTTTTGTTTGTGGACTTGGTTGAACTGAGAGTTTGTCTGTGTGAGACAGTGCACACAATGTTCATTGTTGAAAATGACTGGCCTGTGGTCAGGAGTCAATTTCTGTCATTATCATGTTGGTGTGTGACATTTACAATAAATCTGGCTGAGCAAAGGTATGTGTGTGTGTGAGGAAGGGATAGGGTGATGTTCATGTGTGCCCATGTGTATGATGTGGCTCTTTGCAGTAACACAGTAAAAAATGTGGCTCTTGGTCTCTGACTGGTTGGCCACCCCTGCTCTATGCTCATACTACTTGTTTGAATATAGAACTAACATTGATATGAATATTTATATCTTTATCAGTATGTATAGTATACCAAATTAAAATAAGTGTTGAATGCTAGATTTAACAATAGAAAAAAGATAATACAAACTATTCTATTCTATTCTATTGCTAACTGTAACTATGTAAAGATCGAGGTTAGGGCCTAACGTGTATGTGCAGAGTTATCTAAGCATGCACAAGATGTTGTAACAAGCATTTTACTAATCGTATGCAATGTGCAGATTTGAGTGCTCCATTAATAACACAGACAGTCTATCATGGACAGTTTTCATGATGTCTCTCTCTCTCTGCGTCTCCTTCTCCACGGTCCTCAAAGGAATTCAGTGTCAGATCAGTGGAGGGCTGTGCTCACATGTTGCTAGGGAACGACTCATTCTCTGTGCCCACTCAGCCTGCAGACAGTCAGCAGGACACAATAGCTCTGTGCGCAGCAATACGACCGCACACACACACACACACACACAGTCTCTTCGTAGTCCGAATAGGCAGCTCTGGCCTTGGCAGACGTACTAAGAATTAGACAAGGTGCAGAAATTCTGCATCATTTTATTGGACAATTTGCAAAGCGAGTTTTGTGTTTGTTCTGGATGTTGTCCAGAAACAAACTCTCAAACTCATAACACTGCATATTTACTGAGTCTATCAGTGCGTTGTATTGTTATTACATCCTGCATTCGTCACAAGTACTGGGGTTTATATTTTGATAGACTGACCATCCACATGTAGTGACAAACAATCTTTTATTTCATAGCCAGAGATTTTATGGCTGATGTCATGAGTCCAGTGAAAGGCTTCATTCATTCTCTGAGTCATATCTGCTCTCATGGTACAGTCGTCGAACTAACTGTGATCCGTCTCTCCTCAGCATCTCCAAGTTTGACGAGCGCAGTGCCTTCCTCTACGTGCTCCACAATGCAGAGGACTTCCAGATCTACTTCTGTACAGAGATGCACTGTAAAAGGTCTGTTCTCCATCTTTCTCTGTTTGTTTGACATCATTAAGCTCATGCAGGTTGTGCTTCAAACAGTCAGCAGACTATCAGTCGTGTTAACACTATAAATCTTTATTTGATGTGATGAAATTGATTTAACGACCTTCCTCTTTTAATGTCCCCAATTTATTGATTATGACGCTTAATCTGAAAAGAGGCGTTCAAATGTACAGAAGAAGTCCTTTGTGTTTCTTTCAACAAGACATAAGAGTCTACAGCCTTGCTGTGTTGTACCTGTGCAAAGTGGTGCTTTGAGCTGAATGTTCAAATATACTGTAAGTCAGATTTCACTGTAGCCCTTTCTAGTAATGCAGTCTTAATTGAATGGCTTTATTGATGGTTAAGCTTTATTAATCAGTTATAAGCCATTTATTAGAACAACCTTTGGGTTGCCAGGTTGTGAAAAATCTCTATGGCTACTTATCTTCAGGAAAATAACCGCAGAGGATCAGGACCAAAATACAGGACTGTCTCAGAAAATTAGAATATTGTGATAAAGTTCTTTATTTTGTGTAATGCAATTAAAAAAACAAAAATGTCATGCATTCTGGATTCATTACAAATCAACTGAAATATTGCAAGCCTTTTATTCTTTTAATATTGCTGATTATGGCTTACAGCTTAAGAAAACTCAAATATCCTATCTCTAAATATTAGAATATCATGAAAAAGTATACTAGTAGGGTATTCAACTAATCACTTGAATCGTCTAATTAACTCGAAACACCTGCAAGGGTTTCCTGAGCTTTGAAAAACACTCAGCTTGGTTCAGTAAACTAAATCACACGTATGGGGATTATCACAATATTCTAATTTTCTGAGACAGTCCTGTACATTTGTCAACAACGTATTAAGCATTTAGGCACAATGAGTATGAATTTCCTGAAGAACAAAAACAATGTATAGACTATAATAAATAACAGATTTCTTAATGTTCACATTTAAATACTAATTTATAAATTCATAGCACTGAAATATTTTACTTGATCACATAAATTAAAATAGATGGTTTTCAATTTCCAGTATATAGATTATTTTAAGGGTTCACCATCTCAGATGTATCAAGGTCAATGCGGATGTAAACAACAACCTGCTCTAACTTTTACTTCTACTCACAAGAAACACAATTTTAGTCCTTAAAACTCTATGACGAAAACCTTTTTAAGCCGTCATAGAACCAGATTTTTCTGATATATTTGTCATCATAAAGATTTCTATTAGTCTACGAAGACTCTGAACTCTTTCCCACTGCAGTGAGTTAAGCTCTTCTCCACTTGTAACCATCCCAACAGCGCGTTCAGGCGCTCCTGTCAGCTCTAAACTCAGGTGGGAAGTATCGCGCCTCCGCGTCGCCACAAGCGCACCTTGTTTCATTTCGACACCATCGTGTTCCTCGCTAGCTGCTCGGTGAAGCACTGAGTGTTCAGACTTGCGACTCTCACATCAGAGGCTCCCGAGCACTTCCAGTGCCATTATGTGGCGTGTGAGAGTCAGTGAGTCATGCCGGCTGTTGTTGTGATGCTACACTCCTTTTAATTCTGAGGAGGAAGCAGTGACGGTGGGAAGGGAGGGGTGAGGAGAGGGAGGAGGGAAGAAATAGGTGGTGAAGAAAGGAAGAGATCGTGTCAGATTGTGCATGTGCATGACTGGCATGTGCGCATGCATGAGCACACGTGTGTCACAGAACACCAGCAGGCCTGCCGTGTGTGACAGCATGACGAGACAACGTGCTAATGAACAGCTTGTGTTCAGTGAGAGCGGCAGAGGTCATATGTATGTATCTGTGTGGGAGGTGTGCATGCAAACATACTGTAACCCTTTGTGGATAAGAGCACCAGCAACAGTAAATACTGCCACTTAATCACAATATGTACTGACTGAATGTCAAGACAACATGTGCAAATTCTACAATAAACAGAGAAGTGTTGTTCAAGAACGTGAACACTATGAATCCTACAGCTTTTCACCTGGTATCGCTACAACCACACAGTCAAACACGATTATAGCTCAAAATCAGGACTCATTTACTAGTTTATTTAGAATCGAGTGTCTAAATAGACTCCACTGTTTATTTCTATGTTGTGTTTGATTTCTGTTTTTGGATTAACGAGGCTTTTCTTTGGCAGATTCTGCGATCTGGTCAACAGCATAGCAGAGGAGGCCTGGAAAGGTCCAGAGGAGGGAGACTGTGACAGCGACGCCTTAGAGGTGAGAGGACTGAAGACTAGATTCACTTCTATGTTGGCTCAGATAGTAGCCCCATAAACTGTGATTGTATTTATATAAATATGTATTTTTGTAGCTATAAAGTGCATCAAAAAAGTCCTTCCTATAGTTTACTTACTGGTGCACCTGCACTAGAGCCAGCAGTACATTTCAAACAAATATGATTTTTGGCCCACAGTTCCTTTTTTATGTCCATATATTTAATGTAATGAAGCCTTAAACGAAGAGGCAGTAAAACCTCATACACAACAAAGCTTCAACAAAAATACATACTTATACAGTACTTTTCACTGCATGTGTGCCATGAAATGATTTACCCATTTGTTTTTGTACATTGTTTTTTTACATCCTGTTGTGCGTCTGCAGAGCACTTTGCCTACTGTTTAAATGTCACAGGAAATATGATGTGATTGTGGTGTTTCCATCAAAAAGAATTGAATTGCTGACTGATGGACAAAATTCATTGACCACAAAACCGTCTTTGACGGCTAATTAGCTCCTTTTCAGTGCCAGCTAACCGGCTATTTGTCATGCTGCCATCGAAAGACAAAGAAACGAAGAATTTCAATAATGTATTTCCCACGCTTTTCATAACATAATGTCTTAACAATATTCTGTTTTAAGCTTGTATGAACTCAGGATTTGAATCTAGCTTTTTTTAATTCAGTTCATCACAATTTGCATTATAATAACTGGATTGCAGCTGCAGACCCAGAGAACATGAACAGTAACCTGCTGGGATAAGGCCTGGATGTTGCATGTGTGCTTTGTATGCTTTGACAGTACAGAGCAGGCACCTGCCTCTGGAAAAGAAAAGCTAATTACCTCATCATGCTGCCGCACCCTTTTTTTGACTACCTGGCTTGGCACAGATCAAATGTCTAACAGGTTTCGCTCAGGAACTCGTTTTATATCTGTGTTTGATGCAACATAAGCATCTCTGAGCTGCAATCCACTGTTGGTTTGTCTCCAGCCTTACTGAATTGTGGGATACTTTGAGTCCACTATATATAGGGTATGATAATTCTCACTATACATTTGGACAACACTGCAAAATGGTGAACTCACTATAAAGTTCACTATATAGTGAGTGATTTCAGACACAGCTGATAAGGTAACTCTACTACAGGCACAGTGATGAGGAATGATCCGGTCTTTATAGTGACTGTTGCATGTTTGTCGCCCTCGTCTCCGCAGTACGACTACGAGTACGATGAGCATGGAGAGAGGGTGGTTCTGGGAAAAGGCACATTTGGTGTGGTGTACGCCGGCCGAGACCTCAGCAACCAGGTTCGACTGGCCATCAAAGAAATACCAGAGAGAGACAGCAGGTGAGAGTCTGGCCAGGAATTTCTCTGGGAAAGGTCTTCATGTTCTCTTGTCTTTGTTCTCTGAAGGTTTCACACTCTTGTTACCACAGAATGATAATATTTGTAAGGACTCTGTGACATTCCAGTGACATAATGTAATTGCTCTCATGTCCAGTATGTATAGTCATGTGATTTTACTTACAGGTACAAGCACAATTTTTTTGCTTCGATAGTAGTCAGTCAGTCTTTTAGTAAGACTTTACAAGGATATTCGTGGTCCCCTGAGGACAAATTTGAATGTTTACTGTCTCTGTAATCCTTCATCTAACACCAAAAATAGGTCAAAGTTTTCCCCCAATCAGTGTTTTGGTCCATGACAAGTTATCTATTGTGTTTAACAAACATGTTCCTTCTTCATAAGATACATTCTTCAAATCCTGAATTGTTTACATCTCTGTTTGATAGCACATGGCAGCTACGGATGGTTATGTAATGTGAAACCAGTGGCAGAAATATGTATTGCGTCACCCACATGCTGGAGTCTAAACAACATGGGGACTCTCTACTGCAAACATTGTTTCATGGTGCTACTAGTCATCTAAACTACTCTGGGTACCTTTTTAAGTTATCTGTAAATATTCAAGGTCCCCAGAGGATGGATCCTCGTATTTTTGGTGACTCACAGACCAAAATGTCATATTTGCACACAAGCTGTTTCCTAATCTAAGTAGCAGATTGACATGGAATTCATGTTCAGAAGAGGATAAACTAAGAATGCTAATTTAGAAGTTTTTATCTCTTTTTAACCGAACATTAATTGTTAACAGACTAAAACGCACCTTTTAGAATGGACATTTGTTTGTTACACATTAGAGAAATTACCAACACAACAAATGTTCCCTTTTTCACGTTAGCAGACCGTTTGTGAACTGCTTTTTATTCAGAAATTGCAATATGTCGACATGCGTGGGGCTAGTCTGTTGACTATAACCCGCAGTCAATAGCAAGCTCCGGGAAGCACGTCAAGAGGATTCATATCCAGTGAGGGGGAGTTGTCTCTCATATAAGAGTCCACCTTATAGCCTATTCTTCTTTAACTATGCAACTTTTTAACATTTTTAAGAATGTAGAATTTTAATTATATATATATTTTTTAACTCTTTTTTTAAAATTATGTTTATCTGATTAATCAGTCAACATTCTTCTTGTCTGCTAAAGGTGAAATGGTTAGTCAACATCCTGACGATAAGCTCTCAGGACATACTTGTATTTAATATCCTCTGCAGAGATTAAATTACAGCGTTTATGTAAACAGGTGTCTGAGTTGTTATTAATGCCTCTTTTCAGCTCTGCTGTTAAGCATTATTAATAACCAACTGAGAGTGTGACGTGCAGATCAGCAGTGTCCCTGGTGGTTTCCGGCTTTCAGCGTTCTGGTATCCACTTGAGTGGCTGGTTAGTGCGGCGCTGTGGAGGCAAACTCCCAATGTCTCTGCTTAAAGCGCCCGTCTACTCGTAGCTCTATACTCATCTCGAACTCTCTCATACTGGATGATTGCACTGCCACACTTTGTTCCACTAATCACTTCAGCAAGTCAGCAGGGCGCTCTGCTGCAAAGAATGTGGAGGATTTTGTAAATAATTCAGAAGTGGATTGAAATCTCAAGACAGGCAGAGAGAGAGAGAGAGAGAGAGAGAGAGAGAGAGAGAGGGTGTGATTCATGCAGAGAGCAGAATATGAAAAGAAATTGCTGGTAGGCATGTTTTCAGTGTACAGAGATTCCTTTTGTTCTGGTTAGATATCAGGATCACAGTTTTTCAGGTTTATTCTTTTGGCCTTTGGCATCTGAGCTTCATCCGTCCTGTTTACCCATCACCTCAAGGAAAAGACACAGAGACAGCGACATCTCAATAAGTCTTCTTTCTCTACTGGGTAATGCACACTAAGACCATCAATCAACTTGTCAGGTTAAGATAGTTAAGGATTTTTTTTCATCTAGGTTACTGCTGAAACAATCAGTCGATCAACAGAACAATGTACCTGCAACAATTTAGATCATTAAATGATCATTTCAGTCATTGTATAAGCACAAAAAAACACCAGGGACCTTTGGAACAAGGCCGTTCGATTTAATCTTGAAAGTATCTAGTTATTGATCGATCATGAAAATATTTTTGTTTTCAGTGGGGTGTTGTTGTTTTAGCCATTAAAGTTAAATACTTAATCATATCTTTTTTGTAATGGTTATGCAAAAGCAAATTTGTAATCTAAATAAAGTCATGTAATTTCAGTACTTTTCACATTTTAATTTTGAGGGGTATAATGTCACTTCAGTAACTTCACTATACACTAAAATGCGTGGAACAATTATTGAATGAAATTAGATTTTTTAATACATCTTCGACTGAAACTGTGACCTTTGAACTTCAACCAACAGGAAACCTCCAAAATCCCACAAAAGGGGAGATGAAGAACTGCTAACACCTGTACCTGTAGGCACAAAATATAGAAAGAAAAAGAATACTGTTTATTTTTGAGTGTTCAGTAAACTCTACAGTATTGAACCATTTTTAGTGTGAATTAGCATTTCATCCACTACTTTTCCAACCACAAACGCAACACTGTAACGTCATGTTTTTTTAAATACAGGTACTCTCAGCCGCTCCACGAGGAGATCGCTCTTCACAAGCACTTAAAGCACAAGAACATCGTCCAGTACCTCGGATCCATCAGCGAGAACGGCTTCATAAAGATCTTCATGGAGCAGGTGCCTGGAGGTGAGACCAGCTGTTTCTGTTATGTTCTCATAAAGAGGAACTGAAAGATGGAATAGTTTCAAGCAAGAGATGCACACTATTTTAAATAAGTTTCAGAGAAAATAACTGAAAGCATGAAATGAAATGACAGGATGCTCATCAAGCTGCATATTCTCAAGTATCATGTTAAAGAAATTCTTCAAGTTATTCTGTTATTGCTTATCTTTTATTTGTTTTTCTTTTATTCTCTATTCTTACCTGAATAATGATAGATTTTACCAAAAAGAATACATGTGCACTGAACTAAATTGTCTGAGAACAGATTTCCACAGTTCCAAAAAGGTCCAGCAACAACCTGAAAATGACCTGAAACATCTTACGAAACATTTTTTATCCAAAAGAACAACATTTACACTCATCACTAAAAGAGTTTCATAAATAAATGCATTGAAAGTGGAGTTTGTACGCGATTTAACAGAAGAATTGAGGGAGGAAAAATACACAACGCTCTGAATTGCAGACTTATCAGAACTGTTGTGCTGATCACAGGTCAGAATGGGTGTGTTGATCATTGTTGCTCTTTGTCCCGTGGCCTCCAGGGAGTCTGTCGGCACTGCTGAGGTCCAAGTGGGGCCCTCTGAAAAACAACGAGCACACCATCGGTTTCTACACGCGGCAGATCTTGGAGGGACTCAAATACCTGCACGACAACCAGATAGCACACAGAGACATCAAGGTGACCAAACAGAAGAAGACACTATTGTACAATTAATATATTTATTAGTTTATCATCTTTGGCTTCTTGCAGGCACAAAGGAATCATTTAGAAAATTAAGAAAAACATAGTTGTTTACATTTTGCGAGGTTGGTGACCGAGGCTGCATGTCGAGGCTTCTTTTAGGAATGGTTAGTTAGTTAGTTAGTTAGTTAGTTAGTTAGTTAGTTAGTTAGTTAGTTAGTTAGTTAGTTAGTTAAGGAGAATATAGTGCACCACCTACCGAAACCTGAGCTTTGTCAACAAGAAATCCAGAGGGAAAGAAAGATGAAAGATGAGAGATGCGCTCTCCAGATGCCACACTGTTTGATTGACAGGTTTTGGCTCTGCAATAACATCAGAGAATTTAGCAAAAACAGAAGAAGAACAGACTGCACTGCAACTGTAGGCGTTTTTGGACCGGGGGAACTTTCTCATAGTTCTAAGAACCCACATTTTTATATATATGAAAAAAAGAAAGTTAGCCGCGTAAACACCGAACATCACAAAACACAAACAACAGCTCGTCACAGAAAGAATGGAAGAAAACGCAGACAAATAGGCCGACGGTGAAGTCTAGAAGTTAACTCTTTCATGAGCGAGCTAACTCAGTAGCACAACAAACGCTAACCCAGTAACATTGGCACACGGAGTGAGCCACAAAACAAAAGTGTAACAGGTGCTTTCATGACGGATGAATTTGCTTGTGTTCGTATGATTGTGGCTTTTTACAGAGTCGTTTATTTATGCTACTTTTAAAAAAAAAAGCTAGGAGAGCTTTCCACCTCATCTGCAGCTGGAAATGTGCGCACTTCAGCGAATGCAAACAGAAAAATAAAGTAGTACACGGAGCTCCCTAGTGGGCAGTTCCTCTCAGGGAATCCCCAGAACTGTTTGGTCTGAAAAGGCCTAATGACGTTGAAAGTAAACTGATTTAAAATGTGTACTTGTTAAACCCTTCACTGTTTGTTTGTGCTCTGTAAACTCGTTCCCTGTGACTGTCCTGGGAACGCTACATTTGCTTTGGTGTGAATGCATTCCAGGAGCTTCCCAGCTGCTCGCAGCATTTTTGCACTTTCTTTCGACCTCTTCAACTACAACAGTTATCCTGACATCCCTTTTTGTTTCTTATGTAAAAAACCCCTCGCTGTTTTATCTCAGTTATGACAAAGCAACACTGATAACCATCACATACAGTGATTAAGGTCAGCAGCCTCTTCCCCCATGCGTCCACCTGGTTCAACAACACGGTCATATAAGCGTCATTAGCGTCCCGTAAATGTTAATCACTCTGTTTTGACTGGGATGTCGCCCTCCTCCACCCACGCAGGCCTGTTCCTTGTAACCTGCTCTTTGTCACTTTCAAGGATTTGCAATCAGCACCTCACATAATCTCGATGGCATCATGGGATTTCAGGGAGGCGAATGGCTGCATCTGTTCTCACGGATGTCTTTTTCAATCCGCAGGGCGACAATGTTCTCATCAACACCTACAGCGGCGTTCTGAAGATATCGGATTTTGGCACATCCAAGAGGTTGGCTGGGATCAACCCCTGCACTGAGACTTTCACAGGTACGCTCTGACCCCATTTACCTCCCTTACTAAACCCTCGAGAATGTCTTAAGATGTCTCTTCTCCAATAAAACCCCATTTTCTTGAACCAACAAGGAACAGTTTGCTCAGTTAGTGGCCACAAATAACACTGAGCAGTGAGGTAACCCCACACCGCTAATACTTGTCTTTCAGAGAAGTAATCCAGTCTCAGCTCTTTGACCAGTAAGTGATATCACTGAGAATACCTGGCTGTTGCTGTTCACTTTGGCACAAGTCTGCGGTCAGGCCGGGCAGGTTTCTGCCCGTGTGATGTCGACACCACGGCGGCCAATTGCGGCTCAGTTTAACCTCTTAGATAAGACCATCTGGCAGCTGATTGGAACAGACAGGGACTTGCCCTGAACGGTGGAGCGCTTTCAGGAAACCGGGCTACTCCTTTTTATAAACCAGGTCGGCTATAAATGCGTCCCCGCCTGTTTTTAGCTCAGTACACGAGCTTCTAAAAGCAGCAAACATTGCCCAGCAGGCTATTATTAGAACAAAAGAGTCCTTTCAGTGGGGAGCCGAAAATGTTACTTTGGACTGAGCTGTGATTAACTGACGACACAGAGAGAGGCCCTTTGCTGTTGCTCATAGACCATAAGCCCTGGTTAAAAGCTCATGTCACTTGATTGGTCATTTGCATGAATTGAGTCATCACCTCAGGACAGAGGCAACTTCTAATTAGATTTAATGCAAGCTATTTTTGGCACTTACATCAGGGTCGGTCATTTGCTGTTGAGGTCACCTTCACCACTTTTATGTATGAAACATGTTGTGGCCTTGAAAATGTATTCCAAGACACTATCCTGAGCAGTTTACTGCAATGCCTATTTGATCTTTAGTTTTATACATGGAGATGTTAAAATGCAAACAAAGAGGAGCAGACAGTTTGACGCACTGTTGCTTCTGCTGTTGACACTTGTGGACTCGTATGCATGACGTCAACATTAGTTTGCTCTTCCTGCACATTGCTGAAAAGGTCACAGTCTGTGATTTATTCCATTATTTACTTATTTGTTAGTTCCATTTGTCGGTTATTTGATCAAAAGCAGCAGCAAGGTCAGAATTTGATCATATAAATCATAAGAGTCATAACAGATGACACCTAAACACTTACTCACTTTCTTGTTGAGAGTTAAATGAGATGATAGTTCCTCTCGGAAGTTTGTCTGCTAATTACGAAGCTGCAGCCAGTTGCTTTATTTAGCAAAGAGTCTGGCTGATTGCAGTTTCAAGGAATACTTTGACATTTTGGGTAATACGATTATGTGCTTGATTGCCGAGAGATAGAAGAAAAGATCAATATCACTCTTTTTTTTTTTTTTGTCCAGCTAGTACCAACAGGGTGCCGGGAGGCTATTAGCTTAGCTTAGAGAGATTTTTAAAATCCGTACCGAGACTGAAGTATGAAATCGTCAATTCGTCACCTCTTACAAAGGGTTATGAACTGCTTCTTAGCCAAGAGCAGTTGTCAGGAACCGGAATCGGCTCAGTGACCGGAGCCTCAGCAAGAAAGTAAATCAATATTTTTCAAAAATGGTGAACTGTTACTTTAAGGACAAGCTTAAAGCATGAGAGATCGGAAAGTGCCAACAATGAATTAATAAAACCAACACATCAAGCAAATAATTATAAAATGTATTTTTAGCCATCCCCTGCTCAAACTCTGACACCCCACTAAGCATATACACCATGACTGAGAAGTATTAATAACGTCCTAATATCTATGTGTTTTCTGCTTGTTTGTCCAGGCACACTGCAGTACATGGCTCCGGAAATCATTGACACGGGTCCTCGAGGATATGGCAAGCCAGCAGACATCTGGTCTCTGGGCTGCACCATCATAGAGATGGCAACTGGCAAACCACCTTTCTATGAACTGGGAGAGCCGCAGGCTGCAATGTTCAAGGTGAGAGACGGTGCCGAAACAAAACCCATCATCCCACCGGGCAATGTGTTTTAATTTTAGCCAACGCTTTGAAGAAGGCTGCTGAACATCTGTTTCTGTAGCGACATCTTCCATAAGCTGCCCATGAAGCTGATAATTGCTCCCCTGATAAACATCGTATATATATACCAGTTTGTTCATGTTAAATACGACTGTGATCAAATTACATTTTTAGTGATTTAAAGGAGAGACGACAAATGAGCTGTTGTGCAAGTCTTCTTCTACCAGCCTGGGCCTTTTTTTAAAGCCCCCTGTGTTTAGTTCATTAATTACTGAATGCTCACTAAGAAAAGTGACTTTCTCTCTGCAAAATCCATTAGAAAAACACCATCTAGTGAAATAATCAACATGTGTGGGGTCTGCACTTCTCAGTTCCTCTTTATATGGAAACAAAAACCAGTGAGTCAGCCGTTTGTGCACCTGCATTGTGTTGCCACCTGCGTGCTTGTTACGTGACCCAGCTCAGTAGAAACCCCAAATATTGTCTTATGTGCGAACATTTGTTTGAACACAAACAAACACGTGTAGCTCATTGAGAGGAACAATCACACGCTCCCGCATGTTTTTTCCCCAGTTTCTGTGTGCACTTGTCTTTGTTTGAAACCTTTTTACTTGCTCAACTTACCGCGTGTATTTGCTCTGGATGGAAATGTAAAGCGCTCCAGACTAATGAAATATTGTTCTCAGCCATGTGGAGGCCATTAACGTAACCGTAAGGATGTTTAAGGGGTTGTCTGGAACGCATTACAGCACTCCCGTCGAAGCTGTGAATCATGGGATTTTCCATAAGATGTGATTTAATTAAAGGGCTGTGAAGTTGAACAAAGGAGGGGTGTGTTGCTCTGCTGAATACACCTCATAGTACGACAACACAACATTAAAGCAGAAGCTGAGATCACGTCACATTTTCTGGACACGGATCAGAGGACTCATGCACCTGCAGGTACAATCACATCATCTTTATCTATAACCAGCTCTGATGTTGTGTGTGGACTTTGCATGGTGTGTAGAGTTGTCCCAAATAGTAAAACAGTCCTCATATACTCTTCACTCATCCTTGTGGAATGTCTCAAGGGAGGGGCATCTCCCTGCTCGTCTTAAATCAACATTCCTCAACAGCAACAACAGGAATTTCTAGGGTTCTTGTTGTCCTGAAGCACAGTCTCAAAGTTCACTGGGTAAAACACTCGCTGCACATTTAAGATGTCACCTTAAGTCAAATACTTTACCCCAAGAGCAGGACATCCTAGAGAGCTTTTCAGAGCTTTTTTTTTTTAATTGTACACTTCTTTATATCTGTCTGAACTGAACTATGTGTCCTTTGTCTGCAGGTGGGCATGTTTAAGATCCACCCAGAGATCCCAGATTCCATGTCGCCGGAGGCCAAAGCCTTCATCCTGCGCTGCTTCGAGCCCGACCCGGACCGCCGCGCCACCGCCCTCGACCTGCTCACCGACGAGTTCCTCACCGTCACCAGCCGCAAGAAGAAGAGCAAGAGCAGCTTCACAGGTGGGCTCACTTCCGTTTAGGTCCACGTTGAGTTGATGAAAACACAAATAAACTGCAGTTTAACCTCTCTCGGTATCAGTGGAGCAATAAAAGCCAAATACAAACGAGAGAGAAGGACAAATGTTAAAGGAATAGTTTTACACCTTTGGGAAGATGCTTGTTTGGTTCTTTTTTTTAAGAGACCATTTACAGCATAAAGATACAGGGGGGAAACAGCTAGTCTGGCACTGTTCAAAGGTAACACAATCCAATTGCTAGCATCTCTAAAGCCCTCTAATTAACACAATATATCTTATCTATTTAATGCCTACAATAACCAAACAAACAGTTTTATGAGGGGATGGGACTACTTCTTGGCCGGGAGCGGTGACTTCTACAAACATCTTCACGCTGACTCACACTGACGACGAGACTCCAGGCGGACACTCCTCCTGGCCAAGAAACAGTCGTGTTGAACCTTTTTGATATAGTCGGGCAAGATGTTTCCGCTGGCTCATGTCTTTATGCTAAGCTAAGCTAACCATGTACTGGCTCCAGCTTTATATTTAACAAAAAGACCCGAGGGCGGCCTTGATCTTTTTCGTCAAACTCGCGGGACAAAAAACAGTTGCAGAATGTTGCATTATTCCTTGAACAGGCTGATTAAACACTAAAAATCATTAAAAGAAAGAAAGAAAGGAAAAAGAAGGCAGCTTCCTTTCATAAACACTGCAGCTGACCTCTTGTTATGGTGAATCAGAATTGCATCAAAAGAGTGACAACATGTTTTAGACTGATAATCATCAGCTTCACCTGCTCACTATGACGCCTGAACACGCTTTTAATCATAACTGAGTGGATTTCAGAATTCTCGTTGGGTTTCCACCCCGCAGCAGTGATGCTATCATGTGCCCTGGCACCACAACAAAACAGATTAAAAGCTCTCTGTGTACTTGGAAATGTTATTCTTCCAGTCTTACATGGAAATAATTTGTTCTCAGTTATTAACTGCTGACGCATATTTCATGTTTGGTTTGTTTTTTTCTTCCCACCATAGCTCTGTCACCGGGGACTGGTGAGTTACTTCGCTCTCTACACTTCTTCTTCTTCTTCTTTCAGACATATTTACCACTAGAGGGACTACTTTATGATCTGGACGTCAGTTGTGCCGACTCCTCTGCCTTGCTTTACCAAAGAGTATCTAGGCTACAGGTTTCTTTTCTCTCTTTTCTGCCTGTGGCTACCTGCCTGGCACGACTCTGCCCTTTTCCAAGATCTCAAAATAGACATTGCACAACATGACTTCATTCCTAATGCTTGAATGTCTTTATAACCACTGCTTCATTATTTACACACAATGGCTGGTAATTTGCAGCCGGATACATCAGATGTGACTGTCGAGTACTATCTGATTTCTTTAAAAGGAAGCCAATTTTCCATCAGTGCTTTTACTAATTTCTGCTTCTCGAATGGCGTCTTTGTTTACGGAAGAACCGCTCCGACCCGCTGAGTGGTCGGTCTCCTTCTGTGCCGCACGAAGCAAAACATCAGATTATTAGTGCGCAAATGGTGCAACGGGCACATTTAAGGTCCCTTGTGTTCGTCGTGTGCTCCAGAGTACCTCCGCAGTATCTCCCTGCCGGTGCCGGTGGTGGTGGAGGACACCAGCAGCAGCAGTGAGTACGGCTCCGTCTCCCCTGACAACGACCTCAACACCAACCCATTCATCTTCAAGCCCAGCGTGAAGTGCTACAGCGAGAGAGATGTCAAGGGGCCCAGGTCCCTCTTCCTCAGGTAGGATGAGTGCTTTTTCAAGGTAAATGGGGTCATGATGGTCTTTTATAAATGATAATTTAAAGTAATTTTGCTTCACCACAGACTCTCATCATTTCTTATAGATCGTAGAATAGATGAATACTAAGCTGATTGCCTATATATGAAGCCCTCTAAGCGGAATTGATTGTAATGCAAACGCTCTTTAGTGCCCAACGATGTTATAAATGTAATCTTATTTGAATCTCATTTTGGTTGGTATCGTACCTTTTGAATCAAAGGATAGGAAGACCATCGTGGTCAGATTTGAACATGATCAATTATGTTGAAGCAATCAATCAATCTGTTTATCGCCACGAAAGGGCAATTGGTTGCTCGGGCAGTGAAACAGACACAAAAAGCAAACAAACACATGATAGAAATGGGTAAAAGCAGAGTATACAGTTTACAATATCAAATCATTTCTTCACAGGGTTTAATTTGAAGATGTGTTAGACACACACACACACACACACAGACAGCACAGCAAAATATGTTTTTTCTTTAAATGTATCTATAATTAGCAGAAAAAAAGATCAAAGAAACAATGATTTGCATAAGATGGATCACCCTTTTAAATTAAGGCTGAGGCATACATTTCACATCTATGTGTACATGTGATATGAGCTTTACATGCACATTTGTTTCCGAACTGTTCCAGTCCCATTGTAATTGAAAAATGAAAAGAAAATGTAGTTCTAGTTCAATGAAAGCCCAAATCTTTGCTTTTCTACTCAGCATTCCAGTGGAGAACTTCGAGGACCACAGCGCGCCTCCATCTCCCGATGAGAAGGATTCAGGCTTCTTCATGCTTCGGAAGGACAGCGAGAGACGAGCCACCCTGCACCACATCCTGACGGAGGACCGGGACAAGGTGGTGGCCAACCTGATGGAGGCCCTCACACAGGTTGGTTATGGAAGGGCGCCGTCAGTCCGCAGACAAATGAATACTATCTCATGCACACGTCTTAACGTTCCTATAATGGCCTCTGTCCCCGTCTTTCATTTTTCCCCTGCAGGGCTCTGAGCAAATGAAGCTGAAGCCTCAGCACATCTCCACCCTCGTGGTCAGCCTGGGGGACTTTGTTCGCATGGCGGACCGAAAAATCATCGCCAACACGTTGTCTCAACTCAAGCTGGAGCTGGACTTTGAAAGCACCGCCATCAGTCAGCTGCAGGTCGTGCTGTTCAGCTTCCAGGACGCTGTAGGTATCATCCAGATGAATGATTGTATAGAGGGTCCAGAAGGAATTCTACATCTTGCATCTCATATGATGAATCAAACCCAACATACCCAACATCCTTACTAAAATACTATTCAGTTTTTGACTAATTATCCTCGGCTTATCTGAGAATCAAGTTTCAAATTACAGCGGTAAAAAGCTGTTACTTTGAGGCTCCATTTGTTGCTGAAATTCTCCTCACACACTGCTCATTTTCTTCTGTATCGCGTGACTTCCTGTCTTAACATCCATCCCCCTATTTGTAGGCAGAGCCGCTCCCAGCCTCTTCATAAACCATGTGCTCTGAACACTTCAGTATAATCGGCATGTTACATGAGCTGCGGAAAGCGGCAGGCCGTGTTGGTGCTCGCCCTGCACAGAGATCAGACAGATAGCTGTGAAATACTTGTAACCTTTTAGTGAGGCGATAAAAGGGGAATCTGTCAGGAGTAATTGCACATTCTGGGAAAAAGGACTGCTCTGCTTTTCCCCTTTAGAAATGCAGTTACGCAGATGAAATGACATGAGAGCAAGTGGTTGTTTTCATATTTGTAAGGGGTGTGTTGCGTAATCCTGCAGGAAGATGAAGCTCTGATGCCTCCTGTTGGTCATCAGTGCAAACAATTTACAGTAAAGCAGCTGGGAAGATTCCTAGTTTGGTCGGTAGTGCATTGATTCAAAAGTACAACAATTAAGACTGAATTAACTTGAAATACCAGCAAACATGATATGATTCTTTTAAACACCCCTGAGTGCAGGATGAGTCATCTAACATTCAAAACTGTTTTAGATTTAATGGGGACTCTGTTGATTTATCTCGTTTTATGCCAAAAATCTGTCAAAAAATCTGTATCAAAGTATTTCTACAGCAATCGACACAGGGACTCGGGATTAAAACCGGGATGAAATGTCTTCAGTCTAACAATACAGCACCTTAACTATAAAACTTTACGTCTTCAGGTAAACAAAGTGCTACGAAACCACAACATCAAGCCTCACTGGATGTTCGCTCTGGACAACATCATTCGCAAAGCTGTGCAGACCGCCATCACCATCCTGGTGCCAGGTAACGTCATCAGTGTCCCGAGCAGAGCACCTCTAAATACGTTATCAGCGGTCTGTCGGGGGAAGCACTGCCTGCCCGATAACTATAGGAGCTGTGGTGGGAGTTTCCCCCTGAATGCTACAGTAATTACAG
This sequence comes from Pholis gunnellus, assembly GCF_910591455.1. NCBI lineage: Eukaryota > Metazoa > Chordata > Actinopteri > Perciformes > Pholidae > Pholis > Pholis gunnellus. The sequence continues at coordinate 7,898,495 of NC_136546.1, read as the reverse complement.
CTCTCTGCTGAACGACAGACATCTGGGAGGCTGGTGGATTTTCTGTGATGACAACTGAAACACTGACGTCGTCCACATGAGCGCAAAGGAGTAGCATCCGGTTTTAAGAAGCCCACTCAACATGGGAGCATTACTGCTCAGAAGTAGGAAAAGGAGAACTAGTAGCAGCTGTAAAGCTTGGCTGACGTGCAGCTCAGTCTGTCAGTTTGTGTATTTTTGCAGGAGCTTACACAATGAGATGTGATCACGAGAATAAAACCAAACAATACATCTCAGCAGCCATAAATCGACTGTTAGATTGAGTCAGAAAAGTGTAACTTTAACTTGCTACTACTACTTACTTAACCACGATTTAAATCATAATTATACATACCTGTGTGTCTGGAATCTGATCTCTGTCAGTTCCTATAACATGATACGTAATCGTCCAGTAAATCATCAAAGTATTGTCTTGTGTCGGTGTTCAGAGCTGAGTCCTCACTTCAGCCTGGCCTCAGAAAGCGACCCGGCCGAGCAGGACGACGTTGACGACGACGCCGAGCCGGGGAGGAACTCCACCCACCAGAGCCGGGCGCCTACCGTCGCCGCTCACGACGACACCGTGGCCACCTCGGGAGTCAGCACGCTCAGCTCCACCGTCTCACGCGAGTCCCACAATGCACAGCGCTCTGTGAGCATGGAGCTGGGCCGGATGAAGCTGGAGACCAACAGGTAGTCGAGAACATTTACTGTGATTTAGATGCGTTTATCGGCCAAAGGGCTTTCATTTCTGTGAGCTTTCATGTATTTTTTTTTATTCGTCATTTCATTCATCTAACTGATGTTGTGTTTCCTCCCTCCGACTTGTTTGACTCCAGGCTGATGGAGCAGCTGCTGGAGAAGGAGAGAGAGTACCAGGCCATCCTGCAACAAGTGCTGGGGGAGAGAGAGCAGGAGATCAGACTACTGAGGCTGCGATCTGAGCCCGCAGGTCTGGACTTCAATCTGATTTACCTTTGCAACACTGACTGTTTGCAACACGAGCGCCACTTCTGCTTCTACTGCCAGTCTGCCTTTACATTTCACAAGCAGCTGTGGCTCATTGAGGCTGATCTGTAGTAAATACATCATCACAGAAAAAGTGGAGAGAAATCTCATCACCTACTGGAGGTGCAAATTGTGTGAATTCCAGAATGAAAACATCTATTACACATGATGTGCATCCTGCTTGTGATGATAAACTCAGAGTGCAAACATTGTATAGTTCTTTTCAGAGGTACCGTTTTTTTGTTTGTTGTGCTTGTGTTGCAAAGTGAAGCCCAGCTGTTGCTGTATTTTGAGCCTGATACTGAAAGGAGATCAGAATTTAAGAATAGTAAAAATCTTATAGCGATGTATCAGCCGATATGCAATTTACTTGCACTACAGTCATTGCAAGTTGTTTTTATTACTGTATGTCAGGGGCAGAAAACAACTACATTTTGAACAGTAAATTACACTGGAAATTAAATTGCTACAGTTGATAACTAAGAATAAATGTCAAGTGCAGTCTGACACGTATTGCTGCAATTTACTTTACCGCAATATCTTGCTGCACATCTGCCAGCAACATGTACAAATACATTTGTTACCGTAAATTGCATTGCACAGCTAGAAAATCAGCTGCATGTGGGCAAAGAATGAGATACAGGTTAGTTACAGTACAAATGAACAACAGTAACATACCTGGTGCTGGTATACGGGCTGACTAGTGTTGCTATATAAGGCGGCTTTGAAGTTGGAGCATATAATAAGTAAGATATCCTCATCATTTGGTTATTCTGACCCTGCAGAACACCATTGTTTTCCAATGCAAATGTTGTATGTGTGTCTAAAGCAGTCTGTTCCCTATATCCTCTGGCAGACGTCCCCTCATCATCAGGTGTCCCCGAGGGACAGAGGAGTCCGCCTGCAGAGAGACGTGAAGACTCCGAGATGACCAGCTGGCTCAGGCTTTACGGCGCTGACCAGGACTCCATAGACAGCGTGAGTCCCTGCTTCTACTCTGGAGCTGCACCTTGTCTGTTGGTTAACGTCACACAGAACAATCTTTGAGATACTATTATAAAGCTTTTTTAAGCAATGTTACTGAGTGGTTTGCAACTAGATGAAAAGATGACATAAAAGATGGTATAAAGCGCTGTACAGTTACAAAGAACAGAAGGTTTAAAGAGCTACGTCTTCTTGAATCTCATGTAACTGTTCAGTACAGAAGCGCTGTTTGTACCCTGCACCCTCATTTCATGCATTATGTTTCTCCAGATACTGAACGAGGAGTACACGTTGAACAACATCCTCCAAGATGTAACAAGAGACGATCTGAAGAGTTTAAGACTGAGGTAGTTTTTTTGGTTTTTGTCCGTTCACAGTTTCACTTCTGTATTCACTAAAAAAAACACACCGAAACTCGCATGTAAAAAGCACTGCAGCTTTCCAAATACCAGAAACAGTCGTGAAGCTGAGACAACTCTTTGTTGCATAATTCTTTCTGTAGGTTTGCACCGGGCAACTCAGCACTGTAGTGAGTCATAGTGGCAGCTTCATTTCTCAGAAATCCTATGAGGTGTCCATGGTTTAAACATGTTTATTAGCTAGTTACTACTACTACTACAGTTTTCATTTCCTTTTTATATTTCTCTCATTTGTAGCTGTGTTTCGGCTCATAGTATATCATGTTCACATAACAGTGAAACATTTCAAAAACAATTATTGATGAAGCCATCACTGCATGTGTCGGATTTGTACATTTTTGCCTGTGGTGCCCCCCAGTGGTAGTATAAAAACAGACAACATTTTGTGTCATTTTGAAAACTCTTAAAAAGCTATGGATTCAGTTTTCCTCAAAACACGCCTTCGAAAACTTGCCTGCTGTAGGAAGTAATGTTTTCTTATAATATGTTTTGTATCCGGTTGTGGGCTGCCGGGAGATATCATACATTTACAAGTTATAAGTGAGACTGTTATGACAGTGAATTGTATGAACAGGAGGCTGTTAAATCCGTATTTGTCGAGACCGATGACAGTAATTGTCACTACTGTCGGCTACAGCAGCAAGGCAGCTCACACCTAAATTAACTTAATTTGTTTTAAATACATAAATCCATTTTCTGCTGCTTATCCGGGCCAGTTTGCATTAATTTCATTAATTATATCATCATCATAATAATTATATAGGAATTATTGTCGTACACTGCGGGGAAGTACTTAAAGAAATGTTATAAAGATAATACTATTATCGTATTGTCTACTGCTTTCATACTTTGGCCAATTTGACTGTGAAACGGGTATGAATTACATTCTTTGTCGTATTAAAAAGGTCTTATTTAAAAGTCTTAAATTGAACTCAGTAGTTGTCAATGGAACCCTGTTCTCTGTATTTTGTAAAAACCCTGCTTCTTTAATTGACAGATAATGATGTTGTGCACATACATGTACAGTCATGGAAGTGCTTTCTGACTCTCAGGACAAGAGAAACTGTCAAATGCATTAGAAAATGATATAATGGGTAATTATCGACAGCAAAACATATTGAAAAGCTGAGTTATAGGACATAGAGTGTAATTGCTGCTGTTGGTTAAAGCAGTAGCATACTGCACATTGTATGTAACCTCTTTTCTCTGTCTCCTGTCAGAGGCGGGATCCTGTGTAAACTATGGAAGGCCATCACAGACTACAGGCAGAAGCCAACCTGAGGCCTTAAGTGGCGACAACCACTCAGAAAAGCCCGGACCTTTGTCCCAACAACTCAGTATTCTCCTCTTTACCTCAGTATTTATAAGAGCAAGACTTTTAGGAGAAGAACCTGTGATTGCTGTGTGCACAGAGCAGCTTTCCACTCACACATGTGACACTCTTGGACCGGTCTTGTCAGAGTATTTTCATAATTTTCTGGGGGGGAAAAAAGGTCCTTTTGAAAGCAACAATTACTGAGAAGTGCCACTAGTTTTGCTATGCCTGATGGACATTACACTGCCTTTTGTTACAGGTGCGTTAAAAATGACAATTGGTGAGAAAATCTATTGTTAAAATGTTGAAAACTGTCAAAACATGTTTCTCCTGTCTTTACAAGATGTAATGTTTACAAAACTGGGGACTGGCCGTTTTCTAATACAAGCCTGAGATACAAAATACTACATTCAAAATCATCTGTACTAATGTTTTTATCATCGGCATCTTATCACTACTTTTATTTAAATGTGTTTTTAATTTAAATGCTATGGTAATCTGAAGGACGTCCATGCATGCCCTGTTTTTGTTTTTTGGTATTTTATCCATACTGAGACTTATTTAAATAGTTTTTCTCACATTTCCTTTTATAATACGAATCTACATTTTTATTTTTCATAAACGTGTAAATATTGTGTTACAGAATTATATGTGAACGACATTTATGTGCTTTTAAAACGCATTGATAAACATAGTTAAATCTCCATGAGGATTCGACCGCGTCTATAATGAACACGTGAAAAATTGTATAGTATTGTATTTTCTAGTATCACAAATCATAGGATATATAATATTCAGTAAGTAATTTATATTACATTAAATCATTTACTCTGTTTTTATTTTTTTTTGTACAGACAAAATTGTGCTTACCTTGCTTGTCTTGATATGATCATCAATCAGATGTATGATGTAATGGAGACATGTCCTATGAAAGAGCCTTGACCTTTTTTATTTTAAAAATATGATGTCAGAAATGGGGAACATAATCATGAGCAGTGTGTCCGTTTTGTTTCGTATCTAAAACTATTCACGATTTTTGTGTCATATTAAAAAAAATATTGAAACTGTGAAAGAAATGTGTTAGAAATATTCAGTTTGTATTGTAACAATAGGCTGGTAAATGCAATGGTTTCTCTTTACTCATGTAGAAAAGTTATATATATATAGATATATCACATTTTTTGTAGTCATTTTAAGTTATATTTCCCTTTTAAAGCCTACATTAGCATAATGTTTTTAATTTAAAAAAATTAAAAAAGTGACATTACTCTTAGAAAATGCAAAACCAGGCTATGCACAAATACAGTATGAGGCAAAAAGAAGCTGTAGTGGTTGTTGTGTCAAAAGTAACGCTCAATAAACTTAAAATCAAGTTTTAATATAGATACAGGCAGACAAGAGCCTCAAAATATTACAATAAAACAACGATTGAAAAGCTAGAGTAATGAAAATGTGAAACTGTCTCCCTGTTGTGTTGTTGCTGTTCAAATGACAGTATAGTGTGCCCGTTTCTAAAGGCAAACACCTGTGGAAAGCTAGAGAGAGGGAGGTAAACAGAGCTGCAGGTGTGTCCTCTCGCCATATCTATCCATCAATGTGACGTCACTGGTTTCTGCCTGAGCAGCCAAACGGTCTCGCGGCCGTCTTCCCCCTCACCATGACAACGACAGATTTCTAGCATCGTCAGAGGACAAACTGTTCGCTGCTCCGCTCGTGATTTAGAGACGAATACTCTGTAAAATACCGTGTTTTAAGTGAGTATTACGGGGATATAGTTCATGTAGGAAGGCCGTTTTTTCTCCCTGTGTGGTTGCGTCGGAGGCCAGCCGGAGGCAGAAGAGAGGAGACGCCGTTTAACAGAACAACATGGCTCTCGTTCAGCATCCCCGGCTGCTGCTGCTCGCTTGTCTCGTGCTGCTGAACGCAGTCCGACGTATCGACACACGATCTCTGCCCATATCGGATCTGAAATCCAAAATAACGGGCGTGGAGGAGCTCTTGGAGGAATTTCGCAAGCAGCTCCAGCAGGACCAGACTTACCGGGCGGGCGATGCGCTGGACTCGTGCGTGGGCGACTTCAACGCCGTCGGGGAGCGCATCATCCGGACCAAGGCCTCCATCGAGCAAGGGGCCACCTTCCTGTTGTCCCCGGAGCGGGTGTACACCTGGAAGGACTGTCTGCACGCCTGCTGCTCCCAGCCCCACTGCACCGTGGCGGTGGTGCAGAAGGACCTGAGGCAGCCCGGGGACAGCCTCAGCTGCTACCTGTTCAACTGCACCTACAGGAGCAAAAATGTCTGCACCTTCGCCCCGCAGCAGGGCTTCACCACGTACAGCCGGACAGCCAACACCACGCAGGGACAACTCCCTGTTTCATCCAGCGGTGCAGCCAGGGGGCCCGGGGCAGGACATGATGAGGACGATGCACAAGGTGGGGGATGACAACAACAACAACAACAACAACCTGAATATAGAAAGTATTGGTCCATATGATTGATAATGATTTAGATGTTGTTGTGCATGCATGGATAGCCTGTTTGTGTTGATATTAAAATCCTGCAGGGCCCTTTTTTTTACAATTAACCTGAATAGATAATAAATTAGTATTAGTTATGGAAAACAAATCAATCTGCATACCCTTTATAGATGACATTTTACCCATGGTTCATTAATTATAGCTTAAATAATAGTCTTTAACGTTTTGTTTCATCTTCAACTAAAACACTGCTGATTAAATTAAAATATAACAAAGGAAGGAGCACAATCTTTAGGTTTATGTTTTTGTTTTTTTACTTAACATGCTTATTATATAGAAACATGACTTATAATGTAGGAAACAAAGCATTACGTAATGATTTGTAATGTGGTTCTTTGTTTTCTATGAATGGTATCATGTATCATAGGATCAACATCGTGTGTAAGGAGATATTGGAAAGGCTTATGCAATATTTACTCTGATGCATCTATAGAACAGAAATGAGCTCTCCAAAGTGGGTTATCTAACGTTCTAGTACTAAAGAAAACTTGACTGCAGTAGTTCATTCTCTCTAGTATGTAAGATAATCAAATGGCAGAGAACAGTCACTAGCAACTGCTTAATCTTGGTAAAGCCGGCAGGCTGGGTTAATGATTTGCAACATCAGGACACTGAGACCAGCAGCAGGTGTTTTTATGGCAATAGTTATCTTATTTATTTATTAACTACTGAGCTGAAACGATTTGTCAGCTGATTGATTATCGTTTAAGTAAAGTAAAAAATACCAAATATTATCTTATTCAGCTTCTTCTAAAATGAGGTTTTGGTGCTAATCTAAGTTTTATAATTATAACTGAATAACTTTGGGTTGGTGGGTGAATAACAGTCAGACAAAACAAGATGTCTGAAGACGTCACTTTTAGCTTTTTGGCAAATTGTCACTGGCATAAATAAGTACAACTTTATATTCAAAGATAAAGTAAAAGTAAAGATATCTCTATTTGTAATCATCTTATTGCAATACAGTGTTGAGAACATATTTTTTATCCAGTGGAAAAATGAATGTGCAATGAGTAAAATTGAAATAAAGTAGCGGTGTAGTACACGTCCTCTATATTATCTATTTTTTTCCTGTGTGATGTTCCAGATGTGGATGAGCCTCCTCGCAGCGACGCCGGACAGGATGTGGTGATCCAGCTGCCCACAGACTGGGCCGTCCTGGACGGACGGGACAGCGTGGACGACCACGCGATCGACCACTATGAATGGACCCTCGTCAAGGGGGACACGGCCGTCAGCATGAAGGTCAGTGCACGCCGACCGTCAAGACATCTTGGTATTAAATGTTTGTATGCAGGTTCATTTCGGCGCATCCATTTGAGAATGAAAGCCTGAGAACACACACTGGAGGAAACACAGAGTGAATTAATAAGAAAAGATACAGGGGCTGCTCTATTGTTCTCAGGGATCAGCTGATTCTAACATTTAGATTATGCAGTATTAATAGTCACTAACCGCTCTCGCAGACACCAGTGTCAAATTGCTTGTTTGAATGAGTCAACAGGGCGGCTTGTGGCCAGAGCTCCATAATACTTTGCTGTATCAACAGAGATAAGAGTTTTATCCCAACCTGCTCCAAGGACATCAGCCACGTTGGAGCCGGCCCGCTGTTCACAGCCGTAGAGGCAACATGCGGAGTGTCTAGTACAATGTGTCCTATACACTTAACACCGTGTTAATCTGTGGTCCATTTTCACCATTTTCTGCTTTCATCAGAAATGAGTTAGTCCACAGCAAACTGTGTATTTTCCTGAGTAATTGAGACCTTATTTTTTGGAAAAACATGTTGCTGCTGACGTTTTCAAGACGGAGTGAGCGATAGGAACATATAAACCTTCAGATGTCATGTATATCTTTGTCCGCTGTAGATTTTATCCATCCCTTTAGCACCACAAGGTGTATTAGGTCGTTTTGGGCAATGATGTAAATATATAAGCAGGACTGTTTTACAGCAGTATTGGATTTTTTTTATAAATGTGATGAAGTACTTTGATTTTTCAGGTATTTATTTTGCACCTCAATTATATTTTTTAATAGATTAAGAATCACAAACAAAAATCCTTTCACATTGTCTTGGCACAAAAAGAAAATATCTGCACGACTACAGATTAGTAGGTGCTTGTATGAGGGCAAATATGTATTTTTAAGGTGTTATGCTGTTAAAAATATATTTTTCTCGAACAAATACTGTTTCAAAAACTGTAGCCTACACTAACTCCAGTCTGTGCACATGTGATTCATTAAAACCTGATCATTTCTGTATGTGTTGAAGGCGACTCATCCAGGGCTGCTGAAGATCAGCGGACTCCAGAAGGGAGTCTACTCCTTCCAGATGACCGTCACCGACATAGCGGGCCAGAAGAGCTCCGACAACGTCTCTGTTACTGTGCTGGCCCCAAAACACCAAGCAGAAGGTGAAACGTGTGTGTGAGAGAGAAATATTGCTGCTCAGCCAGTTTAAATGGCAGCACCAATGATGCTTCGATATTAAAGAATATATGTAGTACTTTCAACATTTTCAAATGATTAAAAGCTGGGTTTATGTGGTCCCAGTTTTAAGACTGTTACAAGATGTATAACTGTAACTTTGTTGTGCCCACAGTTTGTACAGGTCTCTGTTCAAAGTACCAGTTCAAGTGTGATGACGGCTGCTGCATTGACATCACGTACGCCTGTGATGGGAAGCAACACTGTCCAGACCGCTCCGATGAAATCTTCTGCCCAATCTGTAAGAAACCCTTGCTGTGTTTGTAATGGTGAACATCTCATGTAATCTCTTGTATTGTAAGGATCAGTTCAAGGAATGCGAGAACTTCATTCATTTGTTTTGTAGTTGACAGCAACAGGAAGTCAGTGACCCACCCTGCCGATCTGCGTCAGCCGGAGGAGGCAGAGGATGGCTCCATGCTCCAGACCGGGCCCAGAAATAGCATCGAGAACATCATACCACCTCAGGACAGGAGCAACGCCGCTCTTCCACAAAGTCCCACTCAACAGGAGGCTTCAGCCAGTCAAGGTAAAGGTTGTATTGTTGGCAAAGACACTGAGTGCTTGTTCCAAATGCAGGATCGGGTGGCAATCTACAAGCATTTCTTTTACTTTAACTTTATTTGGTAAAAAAAAAAGGTTTGCCTCACAATATGATCCTCCATCGCTGTGTCGTTAGTGCGGTGCCCCTTTGTAAAGAGGCAGAGAGAGAGTTTTTAGTGCGTGTCTGGACATAGAAGCAGATGGAGGCCCTGTAGGCAGCCATTGAGTCACAGCACTGAGCTCAAAAGGGCTGGCAAAGCCACAGGGACACTCAGCATTCCCTGGGAAAGCAGCACTTTGCCAGCGTCTTCTCCGAGGGCTGGAACAAAGCCCCTCTGTCCGCTGCGCCATCTGATCCCTGGATCAGGCTGAGACTGACCAAAAAGGGCTTCTCCCCCTCTGTCGGTATTTTACGGCAGGTAGTACATTCTCAGGAGTCTTTTCTTCATTTCACGAATGCTCAGTCTCATGTCTAAATGCTCGTCTAGCTAAGATGACGCCTCGTTGTTTAGGAGAAAGCGAGGACAAGTCGAGAGAAATGGCATCAAAAATACTTTGACATTTGCTCTCGGTTGGTTGTGTATTGTTGTTGATGGGAATACGTCGACTCTCCTCAGGCTGCAACTTCACTTATGCCTATGATCAATAAAGTTTATCTTATCTCAACTTAAGTCTGCTTTAATTGACTGGACATTTAGAGGCAACTAGCTATAAACAACTTCCCGTCTTTCATGTGAGATATTTAAGTGTATTATGTATTTAAAAAAACACTTACTGGTGCCATTTGTTGACAAAGTAATTAGTTTTTCATTAGCCACATCTTGTGCCCTCCATGTGAGGAGAAAACAGTTAAAAGTTGATGAGTATTGTATTGTGCTTGACTCTCTCTCCCTGTAGATCCCTGTGCTGCGTCTCCGGTTGTGGGACCCTGTAAAGGCACCTTCCCGCGCTGGTACTATGACCAAAATGCGGGAGAATGCAAACACTTCCTGTATGGCGGTTGCCAGGGGAACCATAACAACTTCCTCCAGGAAACTGACTGTGTCAGTGAATGTATACAAAAGAGTGAGAATCTGCTTCCTGTCAATTTATTTTTTCAATCTAATTCCATAATTGCAACAACATGAAACAACTGTAATTACTTTATTTTTGTTTTCATGGAAACATCTTTTAGGTCCAGCTTTCAAACCAGCAACTGTGGCTCCTCCAATCACCAAACAGACTGAGATAGGTAAAGCCAGAGCGCATTTCAATACAACTTTATTGACATACCAGCAAGTGTTTCCAAATCTAAATTGTTTATGTGCCTTTTTCTTGGAAGCTGCCCCAAAAGTATCCCAGAGCCAGGCAGAGAGCAGCGTCCCCGTCTCCAAACCGTTTCCAGTGATAGGAGGGCATCCAGCACCAGAATCAGGTATAGTTTGGGGTTTGTATGTACTTCCTGTTCTTGTTTTATGTGTCATGTTCTTCCTAATTGTCTACATGGCCTCTGTTACCCCCTGAAGGTGCAATCCTTCCTCTGGCTCTCGGCCTAATCATCACCGCTCTGCTGCTGCTCATGATCGGCTGTCGTCTCAAACTCGTTGGACACAAGCTGAAGAAAGCTCGACCCCTCACCACAGAGGAGTCCGATTACCTCATCAACGGCATGTACCTGTAGCCAATCAGCCGGGGTCTGAGATCTGAGAAAGAGAAACACGGCCGTCGTCGCAAACACAGCCTGAGCCGGAACTTTTTGAATTTGCACGCTGTGTTTCTTGCAGCCCAGTGTCTGTAATTTGTCCTCATGTCAGGTTGGAAACACCCCAACACGTTTGTGAACATCGCCACACTGAACCCCTCTTGACTGCTAAAACCGCTGCAGATGCTGCCTTTAAAGCCATTGACACACATTTAGACGCTTGTTAATTCATATTTATGTTGTGTGATTTTGAATCCACGATGGATGAATCGACATTTGATAATGAAATACTGCTGTCTGCATTGCCCCAGTGACCTCTGGGATTCATACAGTACAAGAGGCTATTTTGTCCCCTTTATTGAAATTCCTGAAACGCAGGTTACTTTGATATCAAACATTATTATTTGCACAAAAATATGCTGTATTTTTTGCCACTGGGTGGCATGCCTCTGCTGCACATTTTACTTGAGTTAACTGGTCTGAAGGGCAGAAACACATTGGACTGCCTGTTATAGTGCACTTATTTTGACTGATTAGGAATCAGCAACAGATTATTCTTTAAGTTCCTCAGAATCATACGAAGCCATAGTAAATTATATCGGTCAAATTCTATCTGTCTAAATTTTGTTGCATATTTTTTGTTATTAACCAAATCTACTATATTTGCGCACATGTATTCCCTCAAAGTGCTGTCTTTCATGTGAGATATTAAAGTGTATTAAATATTTTAAAAAACTCTGGTGCGATCTGTTGACTGAGTAATTTACAAAAATGCAACACTTTATCTTTCCCCACATAATTAAATTACCAGTGAGGCCTTTATTAGTTTGTTTATTTTAAAGGTTGAGAGGTTTACAATTACACACAAACTATATGTAGTTTTTATTCCCCAACTAGACGTATATTCCTGTGAAAATGGTGCACTTAGGCTGTAGGGGTAAACATTTTTGTACTAAATGTAAAAATAATTTAAGATCATTATCTTTGATAAATAATTAAAATACACAAACTATTTTTGATGGCTAGTCATAAATGTCTTGGGTGTGGTTGTGGCTAGACCTCAGTATTTCTAACATACTTTATACAGATTACTATGACTTTACTAAATATACATCAAACGCTATGTTGCGTCCTGCACACAAAAGATTAAACAACAAAAAGGCAGACAAAAACATAAGCATCTCTTTATTTTCATGTGCCATTCCAGAAACTGTGACAGCCAAATATCATCCAAAACAAAATGTGCTTTTCGATTTAAAGAAAACAGACATTCATTTGCTTTATATTGTTGAAGTTTATTTTGGCAAAGCAGTGACTCTCCCATTTAGTAACAGTCGGCCCGCGTTAATCGTTGATGGAAAACCAGCGGCAGGAAGCGGAAACCACCACCAGGTGGAAAGCACAGCCCTGTATGTGCACGTGCGTCAGTGTTGTTGTTAGCGCTCGGCTATCGTCGGAGTATGTTCGGTGTGATCCAATGCGTTGCTTATTCTATGTGTAGAATGACATAAGAGTGCTGCACATCAAACGGGTTGTGTGGGTCAGCCATTGTGTTGCCTGTGTGTGTGTTCCTAATACTGCTGGCAGGGGGGAAAGCTCGTATGTTAGCAGAGAAGTCTACGGTTAGATGTTACACAGACACACACACACAGTAGCTAGGTGAGTTATCTAGGATCCAGGCTTTCCTTGTTTTGTCCAGCGTTCCTCCTACATTCAGCTTAGATGCTGCTGAAATGTAACACTGAAAAAATTGCTGATTGCATTTAAAATGGTAAAACAAAAAAAATCAAACCCTAAAATCCAGCAGTTAAAAAGTATACACAACCAAAAAGATGCAGGCCTGAAAAAAAACCAAAATGTCCTCTCCAATATTTCTGTGCGGAGCTTCAAGCAGTCTTTCTTCCCAGCGCCTCTGGCTGTCAATGATACTCTCGTCCATCGTTAGACTTAAACAAAAAGAGCATGTTTTGTTACGCTTTGAACAAAATGTCATGGGCTGTTTGACCCCATCCAAGTTCTCTCCAGGTTTCAAACTTAAAAGGTGGATTATGGACCGTCTTCCTCTTCAGAGTTCATCCCTGTGACAAACAGAAGTCAAAACGTTAGCAAAGAAGAGCAGGCATGCACGAGACAACCATGCAAACGCAGAGTCAAGAGTTCGAATCACGTGCAAAGTGCAGTTATTGTTTTATTTGTGTCTACATCTCACAGAAGATCAAACAGAATAGTGGCGGAGTTTGGTTTTAGTGAGTTATGAGCAGCCAAATTAACAAAGTGGTCATACTCTGGAAAACCAAGAATATGCCTTCACGCGGCTGCTATTTCAGTTTCTCTCGTGTTTGGGTACCAAAACGACTATGGCTTCAAATTGCATTAGTCAGGCAGGTTTTTATTGAACCAATTTGGAACCGTGGAGTTAAAAAAACGATGGGAGGAAACGTGCAGCTTAGTTGGTATGGTATGGAAGAAGCAAAAAATGTCAGAACAAGCAGCAAAATGCAGCCCCATTCCTGATCCGTTGCCTGCTCCAAGCCACACCATTTCACCTTTTTGCCACTGTGAGAAGGAGAGAGTGAGAGGCGGAGGGGGGGGGGGGGGGGGGAGAAAGAAGTCACTTCCACCTGGACCACTGCTTGTCTTTGTCTGTTAAAGGCACATAAATCACTCCCATCAAGGGCTTCATTTTGGTGCTGCCGTCCTCCAACTTGTCGTACTGCTCCAGCATCTGGTTCCCTCCCGCCGGGCCAACGGGCAGAATCAGCCGGCCGCCGGGCTTCAGCTGGTCCAGAAGCTGAGGGACAAAACAAGGTACATGCAGTGAGTCAACAGCACGATGATACAAAAGGACTGAACCAACATGTGCATATAAAAAAAAAAAAAAAAAAGACATTCCAGGATTGTGAACACAAGACGTGTGTGCATTAGTTTTTCTGCACTGGTATTGATTTGTTGCGTTGAATTGTTTAGTTGCAAGTATTCAGAGACTCACCGCTTGGGGGACATTGGGTGCTGCTGCGCCAACATGGATGGCATCATAAGGTGCTTCCTCAGTGTGGCCCATCCGCCCATCTCCCACTGAAACACACACACACACACAGAGAGACAAAGTCATCCTGTTTCATTCGTTATTTCTGTATGTTCAACATTGACGTTACTCATTTAAGCATTGCTGTGCTGACAGCTGTTCTTTAAGGCTGCATGCACAAATACATAGAAAGTCCATTCACATGCTAGTAACCAGAGCCCAAAGATATAAAGCTGGGTGATAATATTTGCACTCAATACGTTGAATCTGTATCAGTAATGTGACAATATGTTTGAGGGTGGAATCTCGTTTCTTTTGCAAAGTACATGAACACATCTGAAGACTTCTAAATCTACAGCTGATGTCTTAAAATAGCTCAATCTGATACCAGCCAAAAAACAACAACAACAAAGCAGCTTTCTGTTACTTTTAGACTTCAAAGTGTTTGTGTTGTATTTGAAGTGTAGGCGCAATAAGCTGTAGTTTCAGCCCACAACTTTTCAGGCTTCATAAACTCCATGTTTTGCTTGGAGTTATTGCCTTTTTATAGTTAGTTTATTGAAACTTTGTGTAATTACTGACGGATTAAAATCAAAAAATGTGTTTGGTAGTTTTACACAAGCAATGTACACAGTGGAAGAAAATAGTTTTAGTTGGCTGGTTAAATTGAGGGGAAAATACTGGACCCATAGAAATAATAATATTTCTATGACTGGACCGAAAGTAAACATACGTTTTGCCCACACTTATCTGTCAAAACTTTACATTTTTTTTTGTTTGCCTGTTTGTATCAGCACTGCCACCCTCCTGCAGAGCAATTGAAAGCAGGCACTCACTGCTCAATTATTTAGCACTGCATGACCGCATCTACTGAGCTACTGGATGTTTGCTTGGTACAGACAGCTGGAAAAAAAACTGATAAGTTCCAGAAAAAGACAAAAAAATCAATGCCCGTTACCTTTCATCAAAGACATCTTACCTAATAGTGTGACTCTGCCCGATGTTATCAAACTGGGGTCATCTTTCTTCACATTAGTTAGAGAATCATCTACCAGCTCCTTGATGTGATCAATTCCTATAACTTTCCCTTTCGCTCCAACCTGTAAAGCACAACGGCGTCACAACATTAAACATGTTTCATCCCGTTGTATGCGGATTGGTTGACACGCCAATTAAAACTAGCTCAAATCAGTCAGAATGGCACCGGAGAGAAATGGTCTGTGTTTACCGTCACGTGTGGCTCACCATTCGTGCGAAGCAGACGGACAGGATTCCACTGCCGGAGCCGACGTCCAACGCTTTGGCTCCCTCGTACAGCTGCTCGTGTAGAAGCTCCAGGGCGTAGGCGTGCTGGGTGGAGGGGAGGCAAGCTTTACAAAAAAAAACTGTTCACACTTTGTGATTCACAGGAGGCAGAAAAACTGACTGTGTTTTTGAAGTCATACCATGTGTGGGGCGCTGATGGTTGCTTGATAGCCTTTTGGTAAAAGAGAGATTTAGTTAGTTCAGACCCGTATTGAGAGTCCGGACCGTGCGGCGATGCGCGAATGACGACGTGAGCAGACGTACCTATTGACTGCGGCGAGTCCATGTACGGATTACACCGAGAGAAGTGGGCTCGGTCTGTGGCCAGCATGACTTCATAGACCTTGTCCGACTTAATAATTCCATTTTCTGGGGATGCAAAAGAGTTTGTGTCACTGTGTGTTATGGAAATGAGAACGAGTACAAACACCAGGTAGGAATATATTACATCATCTTGCAGCAGAAGCAAATGGAAATTCATAGAATTAAGGCATTACACAACCAATTACTACAGTTAGTGGTACCTTTGGGGTGTGCCATACGACGACATTTGCAGTGAGGATTGCAATATATGCCTTTATAACTGTCTATTAGATTATTGTGGGCAGGACTGCTTTATGGCAACATTGTGGGACACTGTGAGGATGATAATTCACTGAATTTGATTTTCCAGAAAATGTATTATATCTCACTATGTATCGACGTTGTGATAGAGGACTTTATCCATATCTGGGAGAACAGTGGAAACTACTGAGACAAAGTATGGAACATCAGAGGAAATGTGGGACTAAATGAAGTACACAGGCAGGACGTTCACAGCAAAGTGTTAAAGTTGATGGACGTGCGGTGGAAGAAACTTAAAAAAACTCCCTAAAGAAGTGTTCGTGTCTTCAGAATGAACCCTCATAACAGGTTCCTGCAGCTTGTGCCAAAAGGCAGGAAAAGCCAACGACAGCCGGCGCTGCTCTCATTACCGTCTCCGTTCACCATCAGAGATATGTCACGCTGTAGGATACATTACAAGTAAACCATGCCCGCTGCTACAGGGGCACCTACTCGTGATTTTGGAAAATTAAAATAAACCCAGACTGGCAGACTTCGAGCTGTTTTTCTACCTGTTCATAATCTTTGTCAGAATTCAAAATGCAAGCCCCTTAGTGACGCAGACAAACTTCATGTCGTTTCTCGGCTTTAACACGTAGTGCTCATTTTAGAGACACGTCTAATTTTCCACCTACACGTAACTGGGTGTAAGGTTGGAAAACAAATGCAACTGGGTGAACTACTACTGCTTTCAGTCATGAGCACTGGTCAGAAGGACACAAACAATTAAAAAGAAAAGTTGTGAATTAGCATGCATCCTGAGTGTGACCTGCTTAAATCCAGTTTATGCAAACTCTGTGTCCAGCGAAGTGTTCAATCAGGGGGAGCAGGAAATCAAAGTAATGACTAAGTTACAAAGTAAAGAGCAAATAGAATAAGAATATCTACAAATATATATATACACACACACTTTACTTGTTCTTGTGGATTTCCAGCATTTCCTGCATGACACAGCTTTATATACTGACGAGCTGGTTTCAACTTCCTTATCTTTTTTTATTTTTTTATTTCACCATGCACGATAACAACATATTATGGTCAATAATAAACTGACACATTGAATTATATCTGCCAAGAAAGAAAAATGTGCAAATTATGCTTTTTGCTTTCGTTGAAAAGCAAATGCAGCATGACTGACCACAAAATCTGGTGCAATGCTCTGCGGACTGCACAGAATATAAATAGCCCTGGTAGAGACTTTATATTGAACCTGGACTTGCACACTTTGGTCTAAAGATGTCATCACCATGAATATAATGTTGCTATCTGCAAGTTATCATCTCTGATCAGAGCTTAGTATGTTGATATAGTGGCAATCAATCACTGATATCCCCTCTTAACCGCCCAACGCACTATCATCTGACTGCAGAATGTAACACTGATGGCATCGGTCATAGTGGACTTAGCAACGGACAACAGTTACTGTTCTGTTTGTTTTTTGGCAGAGCAACAACTGACTGCCATGCTGCCATTTTCACCTTCCAACAAAGGCACTGTATAAACTAGCCTCACATCCACAGTTGTCCGTGTCACTCATGGGAAAGGAACGACGCAGAGATAGTAGCCGTCAATGAATGTGGGCAGGGCACTTTGCAGCGCTGCTATCGCTAGCTACAACGTCCCAAATGACGCACATAGAGCTAGTAGGCTAAGCTAGCCTAACACAACGCTGAAGCTGCAGAAATAATCTGTAATTGGTGTGTTTTTATTGTTAGTTATTATTTTTTTGCAGCGACGGCAGGCATGCATGGCGCAAACTTGGTTTGGGAAAGGGGTGTGGAGAGAGAGAGAGAGAGAGAGAGGTAACGCGAGGTCAACAACATAGCTTAGCACCTAGCTAGCTAACGTTACGCTCCCCCTGGGTTGAAAGCGCAAGCCTAAAAACTACTCCGACTCCTGGCGACCTGTCTGCAAAGGCGTCGGTGCTGCAGCCGTAAGAGAAAAAGCATGAGGACTTACTGCGGAGGTTGTTAACAAGCTCTGCGTGGCTGGCTCCTCCAGATTTCCAGGCCATTATTAAACACACTTTGCGGAGTAAGTAGACAGCAGCTGTCAGTGCCGCGCCTGCGCCAACTGTTCTCCCGAGGAAACTGACAACCTCTAGAGCAGACGGGGGAGCGGCGGAGACGTCACGAGACATTCAAAATTAACGAACACGCCCCCTGATACAAAACAGTGACTTTTTTTTTTAATCAAATAATTAATCTTTGATTTTAATGTAAGCCTCGGCTAAGATTAAAACACAGGGAAAAAGCTACATCGCTCACTCAGAGTGTTTAATCAGATTTGCCGCAGTAACATGGACGGTGGCCGATAGGTGGAGTGCGACACCTGTTAAAAGTATTTTATTTATTTTAGAGCATAAGGGAAATATACAAAAATAGATTCATACAAAAAAGATATTTTTTTCCATTTTATATATACTGTATATATATTTTTTTATGAAGTAACAAAAGGGAAAAACAGACGAAGAGCACAAAAAGCCAGAAGATATAGTTGTGTGCTTTTTTTTATCTTTCTATTCATATCTAATATATATTTCAGTGATTTAAGTAGTTGTAAGTATATTTGAACACGATTAAACTGGGTATGAATAAAATGAAAGTATGAATATGATATTTACCAAAAATAATCACAAGATTAACTGCAAATTAATTTTTGCATCCAAGTTGTCCATAAAATAAATACCATTGAAATTAAATGACGGTTTTCCAACCAACTATGAACATCAGACCAAAAACAAATTAATATTTAGAAAATAAATGGTCAATGGTTTGAGCTTCTGAGGAACAAAACAAGTAAAGGATCCACTTTAAATCAAATCTTTTGTGTAGAAAATCACTAACAGTGTAACTTACTGATACTATTTTACAATAGGCTTCTCTGACTATAGGAGCGATCAGACATGATAAATAGAAAAGGAATTTGTCCTCAAAGAGACCCCAATATGATCCCGCACTGAACCTGTGATAACTGTGCGGAAAATCGCATGATTTTATAGTTTGACCTTGTTAAGCCACCGTAGTTACGTACAAAGTAGCAGGCGGGCACATTTCGGTTTGTCTCATGAATGCTAAGCTAACACCAGAAATCTTTGATTTACTTTACGGTGTTTGAAACTGTTTCTATGGAGAATATAAATGCGAAGTACGTTTCCCAGAAGATCAGTAAAACCAGATGGAGACTAGTATCGCAGTCGTCTTTGCAGCAACCAGATATCTTTGCGACTGGCTCGTGGGATAACGAGGTTGGCAAATTGTCACTTTACGTTAACAATATTGAGATTGCCAAACTTCCTAGAATAATCTGTGGTTTTGCTAATTGACGTGCTTACACACATTGTAAATGTCAAAACGTGACTCAAGATATATTGTGAATTGTAAGGTGTTATTTCGGCGTGCAAACAATGCATGAAGACATGTTATATTATTAGCTTTAGGGAAGTCATGTTTAATTAGTCACGTTATTTACTACTAAGTTATAAATGCTGGCTATGTTAAATGGCTAATTAGTGACTTAAGACATTTGGATATTATGACAACTGTCAGTTGGATCGTATTCTGCTTGTCTTTTGTCCTTTTCTTCACATTGACAACAATAAAAACGAGTTCAAATTGGACTTAAATAATGTAAAGATGTGTGTCTATTACAGGTTAACAAGATTTCCCTTTGGTCCATTGGGAATCATGGAAGTTCTGACATGGACGATGGCTTTGAAGGAGACCCACAACTGCTATGTGAATACAAGCATGATGGAGATGTTCTGGACCTTCAAGTAAGACCCTGGTGGGAAAATGATCAAAGGGATTTTGTCGCTGTCATAGTATCTGTTTTTTTACAGAGAACAACACAATACGTTACGTTGTTGTACCAAGCACTCATTAATGTAACATCTGTATTGATTTAAGACAGGACATACCAAATGTTTCTCCCTGGGAGGAATACATTCCTACTTATAATGCGACCAACTTGTAAACTTTATTTATTTCTCTTTCAGTTTTTGGACCAAGACAGAATTGTCACAACGTCGTCAACTGGAGCAGTCACCATCTTTCGCCACCACCAAAACAGTCAGGTACACACTGATCTCTTATTATATCATATTATTATTAGACTTGGCACACATCATGGCGTTCCTGATATCATTTCACAAACTGAGGATTTTATACTCAAACTGAAAACATGTTGGAAATATAAACACTGACGCAATTGATAAATAGGGATGGTGCGTCTTTAAAGTCATTATTATGCAAGACAAGAATATGTTTTGTTAACAAACGTGGGAAACTTAACTCTAACTAGATAAACATGTGACCAGGCTCTTAACCCTGATCTTAGCATGAATAACTAGGGAGTAGACCGTAAGCATTAGAGATTAATATGTCTTCAAGGTATGTTATTGATGACTTCATAAACCCTTATTTAACATGACTAAAGTCACATCAACAGACTAACGAATGGCTACACAAATATGTTGCAGTTCAAGGAAATGAATGTCGGATTAAGTGCTTTACTGGATATAAAGCATACTTGTGGTTTGGTAAAAATTCTGAATCAGCAATGTCCTCTCTCTCTCCATCTCTCTCTTGACTGCAGACAATATCGGTTTCTCAGCGCTGGCCGAGAGCGCATCATTACCCTTGTGACAACGCTCCCTGTACCGGTGTTGTGTGCAGCAGTCCTGAGATCGTTACAGTTGGTGAAGATGGCAAGATCATCGTCTTCAGAGCCGACCAGGAGGGAGTGATTCGAGTTATAGGTGAGATTAAGCTGCTGTAGCCAGACCATCGTGTCACGTTAAAATACAACACCGAATTACAATTCTTAGCATATGATGGCGTCTTCGGGCCATGTGAGGAACAGAGAATAATGTCACTAATGTGTTTTTTTTATTGGACTGAACCTTGAACAGAGAATGCAGACAGCAGCACGATTCATGCAGTGACCTACCTAAGGACAACAGAGATTTTGACGGTGAACTCCATCGGCCAACTCAAGCTGTGGGACTTCAGACAACAGAGCAATGCACCATCCCAGATTCTATCCTTGTAAGATCTCCTCAGTTGCTACCAAAAAAAAAAAGATGAGATCTCTAGATTTAGATTTTTATTAGCAGTTATGATATGTTTGTTTTCCTTTCAGGTCCGGGGATAGAGTCCCTCTGCACTGCGTTGACAGACATCCGAACCAACAGCACATTGTCGCCACTGGAGGGCAGGACGGCATGCTCTGTGTCTGGGATGTGCGACAAGGCAGCACACCCTTCTCAATCATGGAGGCACACTCTGCTGAAAGTAAGATTTTACTGTGGGCAGAAATGTACAATTAATTCTGACGTGGTTGTATGTTATATTTCACTTTTGCAATAACTTCTGCTTTGTTTTATTTACGTCTTTCTTTGGTTTTCAGTGTGGGAAGTCCACTTCCACCCAACCAACCCAGATCATCTGTTCACATGCTCAGAGGATGGTTCACTGCTTCACTGGGAGACTTCCACACATTCAGACATGCCCTCCTTCTTACAAGGTAATTACATTACATTTTTTATTGAGTAAAGGAAGCTATATACCAACGAAATAATAATCAGAATGACCCTTTCTCTTATCATTTTTTTTTAATAATAGAGGTGGTTTTTATCATTGTTTTCCAGGTGGCAGGAACAACAGCATGATATCTCGCAGTGCGATGGCCCCGGCTGGAGGGAACCAGTCTCTCATCAACGCCTGGCTCAGTGGAGACTCCAGTAAAGGCCGTCTGGAGACGACCCACATGCTGCCCAGCCAGACGCTGTCTGTCAACAGTTTGGATGTACTTGGACAATGTCTCGTCTGTGGGACTGACGGAGAAGCCATTTTTGTCAATAGACAGGTCCCAGTTTAAAGGAGTTGTTACTGTGCAGGACAAGATGTGGATGAACATCTGTTTGTTTGTCATCAGTGGTTCAAGGGTTTTGTAGATAATTCCAACCGGTGTGTTTCAATGATACAACTTTTGTATGGATTTCATTTCAAACTGTTTTGAATAAGTAAATAAAAGCAAATATCTCATGAGTCCAGTGATGTATTTTGTAGTAAAAAAGTAGAAATCCACGGTAGATCATGCTTAGTTTTTGATTTTACGTATTATCTTGTCACATGGGATGCAACACCACCACCCTTAAATCCTTTAGTCCCTTTGTTGTCTTTTTTAATACTGTAGTTGCAGTTACTGTATACCTGCATCTTTGACATTAACCTGTCAAATACTGTTGTCACAATCACATTTAGTTCAAATTACCTCTGCTGAACTTAAAACATTCAATTTTTACTTTACCAGTTCAGACCAGTGGTGTCCAGGAGCTACAGGTGAAGTGAACAAAAGTTTCATCCGGGTAACTTGTGTGAAGTTTCACTAATAATGCTCCCAGTACTACTTCCGGTATTTCATTTAGAATTAAAAGTCCTATGATGATTTGAAAGGGCGGTTTTGTGTGCATTCCTGATAATTGACACTGAGAACAGATGATCCTGTTTTTAAATTGAAATTAAACGGAAATATTCCTTACCGATTTGGAGGTTTTCTGAGAAATGTATGAATCTATAACCGATTTATTTTACTTGCATGCGTTCTTTAATTATGTATTTATTATAGATCGCAGCTAGCTAACGTGTTTTACTGTGGCATTATTTATTTTTGAGGATGTGAATATTTATTATGCGTTATATTTTATTTTCTATGTGATTTACATGATATTCCGTTTTGGTCTATATTATTCTTTTCATTCTTTAATTTACATTGTATTTTACAATTACATTTTTAATGTATGTCATGGTATGTCTTACAACTATCCTCAGGAGTCCTCGTTTTATTGTGAAATGCGCAATAACCGGAAGTGTGTGTTTCTTATTTAACATGTTCCTGTTGTACTTGTCATTCAGACATCCCAGGAATTTAACAAGACTGGGGCCAGCCAGCTCGGCATAACAAGGACACTTTGAGTTAAAATCACGTCATTGACGCCGTGAAAGGTCACGGAAACATCGTGTGTTGTCAAAATAGAAGAAGCGGCCCCCACAGACCCTGGTAAGTCGTTGGACATGGCTCACTAACTTGCTAGTTGTGTTAGCTAGCAGCTAGCGCAACCTGTTGTTGAGCTAGCCTAGCAGAAATGGATGCCTTAAACACACAGGCCGCTGCTGCGTCGTCTGATGTCATGTAAAGGGAAATTGTGAGAAGACCAGTTTGCCGTTCATGGGCTCATACGTTGGAGATATTTTGGGGGAATATGACAAACAACATACACATTTAATTGTACAACACTTGAGAGAGAATTAGGGTTAAAGTAGCGCTCTGTTAGCCTGAGCTGCTAACAACGCTAGCAAGTGGTTCTTTGTGAAGGAATAACGTACTTTTTATTCTGATGCACTCTCTCTTTCTCTACCGTGAAGCTTTAAACAACGAGATTATTTCATAGTGAAATGGTAAAGCACGAAAACCAAACTACTTTTTTCAGCTATTGGTTCATATCAGTTACCACATTTGGCAGACTGCCTCATAAGAATCCTCACATACCTAATGTTTATCTGTACGTATTTGCTAATAAATACTTTCCACCCGTTTGCTGAACCTGTTCGGTAACATAACACATGTTCATGACTCATTTGTAACTTACATTTCATTTCTGTCATCAGCATGCAGATGTGAAGTCAGACACCGGAGACCTCTTGCTACCCTGGACCGAGTGACATCCTCTTCATCCCCTTCGTCGTCATCATACATGCTCTTACATGAAGAGAGGGGAGAAACCCGAAGGATACAGACAGATGAGACCCAAGACGTTTCCCACCAGCAACTACAACGGCAACAGCCATCACATGCTGCAGGAAATACGGAACAGCCTGCGCAATTTGTCCAAACCCTCGGAGCCTCCTAAAGTGGACAATGGAGGCGCTGGGAAAATGCCTCCCGAGGACCCAAGGCAACAAGGGCGCAGCACTAACGGCAAAAACCCCTACCACAAGGCCCTGCAAGAGATCCGCAAATCCCTGCTGCCTTTTGCCAACGAGACCAGTACTTCAGGCTCTGAGGGGAACCAGCACATGTCCCAGGAGCTCCCCTGTGCCGGGTTTGAGGAGGTGAGATGAGGTGTTTTCATGTTGGCTTGTTTGTCACAGAGACAGGTTTGTTTTTTTGTTTCAGGATTGTGGAGGAATCTCATTGTTGACATGACTCTATAATAGAGAATGATCCCTGGCTGCACTTTGTCTCCCTGAGAATTATTAGAAGAATGAAAAGTATGCAAAGTGGAATGACGAGCTTGCGCAGGTGACAATACAAAAGTTATTGCTTCGATTGCCCAAACGCTAAATGTTAACTGTCCTTTTTTTCTGCCCTTTTTAAGCAGAGTAACAGTCGCAGTATGGGGGCCGTTATAGACTACATGGGTAAGGTGAGCTACCAGGACTCGGTGCGGGAACAGATGGCTGTTGCCAACCCCAACACTACAGGTCTGAAAGCCCCAGGTACGTCACTGTCCACTGGGACTAAATGCTGGGTTTCCCCTTTCATATTCCAGGCAGGCGTGTTCATCCAATCTGGAATCTTGATTTGTTAAATAAATGACAATACATGCTGACAGAATGAGTCATTGCATCACACAATGGAAGACGTTGACTGGAAATTAGGTTTATGTTGTAATTCATAGTGGCAATAATGGTACGTTGAAGAAAAGACCTTTTGAATACTATTCTGCACCTTTTTTATTGAAAAAAACACAAAGGCGAAGAGTTGTTACTCAAGCCAGGTTCTACAGCTTTGGTCCTCCTTTTACATTTTTACGTTATTATTCCTATTGAAGTTAATAACATTGTACATACCAAGTTAATTACTGAGTCTTGGGATCATGCCTCTGGGTGAGGGATCACACCGTGTGTTCATGCTTAGGAATTTTGTATATTTTACTCAGACAAATGGATAAAACAACGTAGTTGGACCCGTTAGTTTTAGGTTCAGTTTTAGATGGACTTCGATTTGAACTATTCGGCTACAATTATGCCGTGCTACGAGTAATGACTTTCTTTGCATCCCTTCACCTCCGTTGTTCTTTGTGTCTGTAGGATCTTCTCACATCCAACAGGCCGTGCTGAGGAGGCCGAGCTGGAAAGGCTCAAAGGAGTCTTTGGTGCCTCGGCATGGTCCGCTCATGGTGGATGGGATGATGTACCGCTCCGACAGCCCCGGACCTCCTCCTGCCTTCCCTCAGGGTCACCCTGCTAACGGTCAGAGAGCCAATCCTCCACTGCCGCCCCAGGTGCGCAGCGTCACGCCTCCACCAAACCGCGGTGCGATGCCTCCTGCGCCGTCCTGGGACAGCAACCCGTCAACCAAGCGCTACTCTGGCAACATGGATTACCTTTTGCCGCGCAGCTCTCCGGTACCCCAGGGGGCCTGGGCTGATGGGTACCAATCGTCAGCGCCTCAAAACCAGCGTGGGATCAGCCCGGTCCCTATGGGCCACCAGCCCATCATAATGCAAAACTCCGGGGTGAATAAGTTCACCTTCCCCTCCAGCTGGTCTCAGAATGGCTCCCCTCAGCCGGACTACATGGCAGGGGGCAGCAGACAGCCTCCTCCTCCTCCTTACCCGGTTAACCAGAGTAGCCGGCACAGTCCCACTGACCAGCAGATGCAGTCCGGAGGACCCGCATCCTCTCCCTCTTACATAAACGGTGGAAATATCCCTCAGTCCATGATGGTTCCCAGCCGGAACAGCCACAACCTCGACATGTACAACATGGGTCCTCCTCAGTCCTGGTCCCAGGCTCCTCTGAACCCCTCCCAGTCTTCTTCTGGCAACCAGGACCTGTCCCCGTCATGGCAGCACAACATGCCAGTGCGCTCAAATTCCTTCAACAACCACCAGCTGAACAGCAGACAGGCCCACCCATCCAGCTCCCAGCCCTCTGCCACCACGGTCACCGCCATCACCCAGGCTCCCATCCTGCAGCCGGTCAAAAGCATGCGTGTCCAGAAACCCGAGTTGCACACCGCTGTTGCGCCCACTCACCCTCCATGGATGCAGCAGCCCGCGCCGTCTCCGGCTGCACCTGCTTACCCAGAACCCCCAGCACCCGTACCTCAGATCGCCGTTGTTGCAGAAGCCCCCAGCTACCAGGGCCCCCCTCCGCCCTATCCTAAGCATCTTCTCCAACAGCAAGCGGCACCCGGCCCCCCTGCCTACGATCTAGGGGCCAATAAACTCGGCACAGGCAGAGAGGAGCCCGCCGAAGAGGACGCCAGCGGCGTCGACGGCTCCCGAGACAAGACGGCGGAGAGCACGGCAGCGACGGAGAAGGAGAAGAAGCAAATCACGACATCGCCGGTTCCTGTCCGCCGCAACACGAAAGACGAAGAGCCGAGAGGGGAGTCCGGACGAATCGCACTTTACTCGCCCCAGGCCTTCAAGTTCTTCATGGAGCAACACGTGGAGAATGTCCTGAAGAACCATCAGCAGAGGATTCGGAGGAGGAAGCAGCTGGAAAGTGAGATGCAAAGGGTGAGAACGTCAACAACCCTGGTCGCATCATTCTCTTAATGAATTGAAGTAGATTTTTCTTTCACTCTTTCCACACTTTTTCCCTGCTGTCTTCTCCTCGCTGTATTATCCGTCTCTGAGATTGTCTTTTCATGCTGTTCTTCTTCTTCTCTCTCCTTGCTGTCACTAACAGCTGACCTAAAAAGGTAAACGGTTTCTCTGCTGTTCTGTGACACAGAATAGTCCTCACACGTCAAGTAAGCTGTTGTTGAAAGCCTGGTCTTTGTATTGGAAATGTGCTGTATGCAGCATGTTGGAAACGCATGTCTCTCCGTCCCAGTCATCATGGCACTGCTCATGCATCTTTGTTGTGGACTAAAGTGATTATGAGGAAAATGCAGCACGTTTGCTCTTACAGGTCATTTTAAATGTATTTTGCACTGGTTGCTCTCTGTGTCTTCAGTTGATGCCAGTTTAGATCTGACCAGGACTACATTTTTATGCAATGTTTTGAGGTTATGTGGGCCATTAAATCACCTTTTTTCTGTCCTGCGCTCAGGTGGGTTTGTCTTCAGAAGCTCAGGAGCAGATGCGTATGATGCTGTGCCAGAAAGAGTCCAACTACATCCGGCTAAAGCGAGCCAAGATGGACAAATCCATGTTCAAGAGAATCAAGACCCTCGGCATCGGAGCCTTCGGCGAGGTGTGCTTGGCCAGAAAAGAGGACACGGGAGCGCTGTACGCCATGAAGACGCTCCGCAAGAAGGACGTGCTGCTGAGGAACCAGGTGGCCCACGTCAAGGCCGAGCGGGACATCCTGGCCGAGGCGGACAACGAGTGGGTGGTGCGTCTCTACTACTCGTTCCAAGACAAAGACAACCTGTACTTCGTCATGGAGTACATTCCCGGAGGGGACATGATGAGCCTTCTAATCCGGCTCGGCATCTTCAAAGAGGAGCTGGCCCAGTTCTACATCGCGGAGCTCACCTGTGCCGTGGAGAGCGTCCACAAGATGGGCTTCATCCACCGGGACATCAAGCCCGACAACATCCTCATAGACCGAGACGGACACATAAAGCTGACCGACTTCGGCCTCTGCACCGGCTTCCGCTGGACGCATGACTCCAAGTATTACCAGAGCGGTGGGTTTCACTTTTTAAATATCGGCTTATGTCTACAGAAGAGCCTCTATGATGATGGTCTACCCAGTGTAGTGGCTCCTGTTCAAAACCCCCAAATATTTAATTTACTATCATAGAAGGATAATAACTAACGACTATTTACATTTGAGTACGGGACCAGGGAATTTAAGGAGGTCTTCTTGAAGACATTTGCAGATACATTTTCTGTGTATTGATGACTAATCTTTTCAGCCATAATAACATATTCTGCACCGTGGTGACTTGAATGTTTTACGGCTAACAAAAATAAGGTTTATCGATAATTAGTAATTCTTTAATTTTGTTAAATTCTCGAAACATTACATAGATAGATGGACCAGAAACCAATTATTAACCATTATGTATGCTCCATCTATTTAAATGTTTATAGATGCTTTATTAAGTATTTATTAACCATTTAACTGGTGTATAATCACAAATATCTGGTCCATCTATGTAATGTTTATAGATTATTTACAAACAATTCCATAAAGGTTTATAAATGACTTGGTAATCATTAACGAATACTTAATATAGTATTTAAAATATTATACTAATATTTAGTAAATATTATTGATTGTAATTTCATTGTTAAACTGTAGAATATCAAGTTCATTTTACCATCTAATGATCATGGTTATTGTAAATTGTTGGTCTCTTCTCAGGCGACCACGTGAGGCAGGACAGCATGGACTTCAGTAAGGAGTGGGAGGACCCGACCAACTGCCGCTGTACAGACCGCCTGAAGCCTCTGGAGAGGAGGAAGGCCCGGCAGCACCAGCGCTGCCTGGCTCATTCTCTGGTCGGGACGCCCAACTACATAGCGCCTGAAGTGCTGCTCCGGACAGGTACAGTAGACCACGGCTAGAGGGGGTGGGGGGTGGGGGGGGGGTCCAGCTGAGAGATGTTGTTCCAGTGTGGCTTATGTATAAATGACTTTAATCTCCTCCAGGATACACTCAGCTCTGTGATTGGTGGAGTGTCGGCGTCATCTTGTATGAAATGATCGTTGGACAGCCGCCCTTCTTGGCGACCACGCCCCTGGAGACACAGATGAAGGTATGTGAAGCGCCCGCAGTGAAGCGCAGCACGTCTCCTGACTGCGTCGTTTTCTTATTGTCGCCTCTGCCTCTGAACTCCAGGTGATCAACTGGAAGAGCATGCTGCACATTCCCCCGCCCGCCAAGCTCAGCCCCGAGGCGTCGGATCTCATCACTAAGCTGTGCCGCAGCCCCGAAGACCGCCTGGGCAAGAACGGCACGGACGAAATCAAAGCCCACCCTTTCTTCAAGGACATCGACTTCTCCAGCGACCTGCGGCAGCAGGTGGCGCCGTACGTCCCCACCATCGCTCACTCCACGGACACCTCCAACTTCGACCCCGTGGACCCGGACAAACTGTGGAGCAGCGACAGCGACGGCGAGGACAACCTCAACGACACGCTCAACGGCTGGTTCCGCAACGGCAAGCACCCCGAGCACGCCTTCTACGAGTTCACCTTCCGCCGCTTCTTCGACGACAACGGCCATCCCTACAGCTGCCCCAAGCCCATCGAGTACGAGGGCTACGACGGGGACGAGGCGGACTCCGAGGGCCCGGTGCGGGAGGCCGCCGCTAGCTCGGCCCCTCAGGGCCGGGACCTGGTCTACGTGTAGCACTGGAGGCTAGCTGAGTTTGTTGAGAGTGTGTATGTGTGTGTGAGAGTGAGTGTGTGTGTGTGAGAGAGAGAGAGAGAGAGAGAGAGAGAAGGGTAATACAACGGTACAACGTTTAAATCCTTGAACATAGGAAAGTATGATTTTAGGAGCAGCCAGAACAATCTGTAGCACATTTGATCAAAGCCCTTAGTTCACACTACAAGTTCAAGGAATAGTCAGAGGCATTCTGGGAAAACATGCTTATTTACTCTCTTAGCCAGTTAGATGGATACGATATATGAAGCTGCAGTGAGCTTTAAAGGCCCGGGCAGATTTATTTTATTTTATTTTTTACCTTTTGGGTGGAGACGGGCTACTTGTTTCCCCTGCTTCCAGTCTTAAAGGTAAGCTAGCCTAACCAGCTGTTGGCATCAGTTTCATATTCACCTTAAAGAAATGAGAGCGGTATCCGTTATCTCATCTAAGAGGGAAATTAAGTGTGTTTTCCTTAAATGTTGCTATTAATGTATAAACTGTACGGTGTTTGCTGCCTGAGGAACAGAAAGCTGAAAATAATCAGGGTGCTCTTTTTAAAAGACTTATCGCAGACTCCCCTTTAAGCCTTAATTTATTTAAGAAGATTGTACCTGGTGACGCTAGTGTAGATGCTGTTTGAGTGTGGGATTTTATTATTTTTATGAAATTACATCTAGTGGTTAAAACTGTCTTAATTTATATCTTAATGTCCGTTGCAATGGGGATTTAGTTTCATCTCATAGAAATGTTGCAGGGATAAGTTGCTCTAATTATTCGTTGCTGTGCCTTTTTGTGTTTACTTTTTTGTTCATCTTTCACCAAATATAAAGAGGGTTAATAATCAGACTTTAGAGTAGCATCACCTGATTGAACTACAGTAGGTTTTGTTTTGTTTTATTTTTCTAATTTATACTTAAAATGTATTTATAAATGAAGTTGCATACCGTTGCTGTAAATATGTTTCCTGCCCTGTCAGCTGATTTGATGTTTCCTTAGGGCAGGCCCTCTGTAGTCCACTGCTGCTGCTCTCTGTTAGTGTTTCATTCACAGAGAACAAACACTAACTCACAGCGCTCTGAATAGATTCTTCTCGTCTCTCAACCAAAGCACTAAATAGGTTTTCACTGTTTCTGTTTCAAATACTCACGTTTAGAAGATAAAGATCACAAGACTGTGAAATTAGTATTTGTGGCGGTATTACACTGGCAGCCAGAAATGCCTTGCTTTTAGGCACCTAACCACTTCATCCTACAGTACTCTATATATGGTGTTGAGGATTCCTGAAACTCATTTCCTGCAAAGTAATTGTCTTATTTACCGTTTTTAAGGATCACTACAGCTGACTGTCATGTGTTGATTCATGTCTGTACTGGTTTTATTGTTTTTAACTGGACTGATGGACTCACTGAGCTGCTCTCCGTCACATAAGATGATTTTGTAAGCCGCTGTACTTCTTTGTGTTTAGGAAAAGATCTCTGAATGTAGTTCTGGACTTAATGGTGACCACTGGCACTCTGCACTGGTTTTGTGAGAGTTTTATTTTTGTGTACGTTGTTGCTCTGGGAGGTTTGGTACCAGGAGGAGGGGGATAAATAAAGAATGTAAAGAACAAAACGTGTTGCTGGCACACCGACCATGTTGTAGTGTTATTGGTATCTTAACGGACTACAGACTGGTGGTTTAGATAAGGGCTGCAACGAACAATATTCATTACCAATTAATCTGCCGCAAAGATGATGTTTTTACATTTATGCAACTTTTTTTGACACGCTATACTATGACTTTTTCACCGTACTATGACCATTTTTTGACTCTGTATAAACGTAGTATAAAATATTGAAAAAAGTCATAGTATAGTATGTTGAAATTAGTTATGAAAACGTCATAGTATAAAAATATCGAAAAAGGTTATGTTGAAAAAGTGATAAAAACTGACGGTATAGTAGGTCGAATAAAGTCATAGCATAGGATGTTGAAAAGTAATTATATAGCATGTTAAATGTAGTAAAGTAATATAACATTTTGAAAAAAATTGTATTGCATGTTGAAATAATTCATGAAAACGTCATAGTATAGCATCTTATACTAGGATATTTTTACTACTTGTATCAACATTCTATATTATGACTTCACTTTTTACATGTAATATTTTTGCAACTTTCGACATACTATACTATGACTTTTTTCCAACCTTTGTAGACACATTTACCATGAGTTTCTTTTAACATACCATAATATAATTGTTTCTACTTTTTACTTCTCTGTCCCACTCAAAGGCCCTGCTGTACATATACTAATATATATATATGTGTATGTACTAATGTTAAGATGTTTTCTACAGCCTGTAGCTCCTTTATTTCTGTTGTAAACTGCAACAATGGAATAAGACACCACAATCAAGTAAAGCAATGCACCATTCACCAAAAACACCATTTTTCTCACCTGCACTATATAAAGGGTAAAGACAGTAAAAATATGACATTCAAATATTTCCTCTTAATTTGTCTGTTGTGTTCTACTCTTTTTGAGTTTAATCAGGATTATCTGAAAACATTTCTATACTGGTATTTAAGTAGTTTGGCCTTAATTGCATAAATGGTCTTTACTCAATTCTCACCATATTAAAAACTTGCACTTCCCTATATTCCATCACGTCACTAAAGGCTAGTGAGGAGACATTTACTCAAACTCCCTGTTGCTGCAAGCCTCGCAAGACACCCTGCGTAACTAAACAAAACAGAAATTCAGTCCAATCATCCGGCTGGCTAAGCAAAGTTATTAATGATTAATGACAACACTGGCCGCATTCCACTGACGTCAGCCTGTAACAGGGTCTTGTGATCGTGCAGCTCATTGCTATCGCTTACTGGGACACCAATATGTATCAGACCCATCATTAGTGTTATTAAATACACTTTGATACGTCTAAATGTCTCCTGTGAAATAGATATATACACTCTGGACGTTTGAAAGTCGACTCCGCAGATGTCAAAGCTTTCTAAATGTGACGCGAGTGGACACATGAAATGAAACATCATTGAGGACAAACAAGTTAACTTAAACAAGCTTATTTTTAATGGATCTGCAAAACTGTTTGAATTTCCAAAGAGAACTTCCGTCCCTCCCGCCCACAGTTACCCCGTGCAGAACGTTACACAATGTTACAGAACGAGTCCAACCCAAAGAAATCTGCATGCAGGAGAAACAAAATAAAACAACCCAAATAGGGAAAAAGAAATAAAAGTAAATCATACACATAAAAATAAAACATCAATAAACAGGACAAACTGTATAATGCCGTTCTCTTGGCTGGAGGAGAAATTCAAACCGTCTGCTTCAGTTTTGGCGTCCTCATGACAGGAGCCCCAACTGACAGAGTATTAAACAGTAATTTCATTGGGTGGCTGCGGCCCCGCCCACCACACAGCCCCGCCCCTGTCTTCCATATAAGGCACAGGACAAAATAAACCCCACATACAAAAGGAGCTAGCCACGCCTCTGTCGCTTGGTAACAAATTGTAAATGACCAAATACTGTTAGACAACAGAAACCCCACTAAGTGTACAAAATGTTAATCCTACATTTGTCCTTTTTTTTTTTTATTTTATTTTGATTTCCTCTGACTGAAGGTGAGTGCTGTGGGTGGGGGTGTGGTTAAGGGTGGGTGGGGGTGTCCAACCAGGTGAGCTCAGGCAAAGGAAATATTAAAAATATGAGCTTGTCTTTTCACGCTTTTTTACTTCTGTTTTTTTTTTTCTCGTTTTTTTTTAACAACTTTTAAAATAAATGACAAGAAACGTGACTGGATTTCTCTTTTTATCAGAAATAAAAATGATGATCAGATGGAGGAATATGGTGGAGGAGGGGATTAGACGAGTGAAGTAGTTTATTGTTTTATTCTGATAAAGAGACAGACAGAGAGTGTCAGTGTGCAAGAAAACTCATGAGACATTAGAGAGCGAGAGAGTTAGAGTTAGCAGTTAGAGAGAGAGAAAGAGAGAATGTGTGTATTGATGTGTGTGTGTGTCTGCGTGTGTTGACGTGTGTGCGTTAGTATGCGTGTAACCGAGGAGTTGTTCAACTGCAGCACTTGCTCTTCCAGCCTGTGACTCCACCTCCGCTGCTGATGTCGACGTTTTCACTGTTGGGCTCTTTTACAGGCGTCTGTCGAATAAAACACACCAAAGATACATCTTATATAATATAATATAATATTTTATTCTATTGTGTGTCTGAATTCTGAGTGGACTTAGAAAACATACAATTTGTTTATAATATACAGAAATAGTTTGACTTGTTATATAGACCAATGTTTTCACTTACGGGCATGTACATAATATTTTAATATTATATTTTAGCTGCGTGTTTTTTCAGCAAAGTCACTTCTTTTGAAGAAGAGCTATGTGTGGATGTTTTTACATGGACTAGATTTTATTGACTTGATAAACAAAAGTATCTTCCAATGAGTAAAGCTCTTAATGGCTCCTTGGAGAGTAACATGAATACTAATATATTATAAGAACAATAATTCTTAACTTGAACTTGTTCCTGTAATTCTATTAAAGACAACAATTCAAACATTTATGTTCTCTTAAGACTTTTATATTCACACTTTGTTTTTGCCCCAGTCTTCCATCTTATCTCAGATAAAAGCCTTTGCGTTGTTTCCGTTGTAGTAAAATGTAACGCACAAACACTTTCAGAGATCGCCACACGCACCTTTCTGAGGATGTCTTCTGCTAACGTGAGGAAAGCCTTCTCGATGCTGACGTTGGCCTTAGCACTCGTCTCAAAAAACCTAATGCCGTGCTCCCTCGCAATCTGTGGAGAAGAGAGTTTAAGAAGGTTCAGTCCAAAAATAAAGTGTGCAGAACAGAGATCAGGTCACACACACACACACACACACACACACACACACACACACACACACACACACACACACACACACACACACACACACACACACACACACACACACACACACACACACACACACACACACACACACCCGGTGTGTGTGTCTGTGTGAGTAAACAGATCTGTATCTGATGTTGCTAAATCTGCAGACTGACTAGTCACTGCTAGTTTGCGTTGGTACAATGAGCCGGAGCTCTTGAACACTCGCCCGTTATCGCTGATTAGATCTCCTCCTCGAGGACACGCACATGTGACGTCACCTCGATCACCGCCGCCCAAAAGAGGAAACATGCAACCATGAGTCCCATTTCGTGTGTTTTGATACGTGAACATTTTGGGGTAAAGCCGTACCTTTGCCACTTAACTGCTCGGTGACTATTTAGATTTTGGATGACTGAAGTCTGCCTCCAGGCTTTGTTTATATAAGGTACAAATATGTGTCAAGAAAGTGAATTTGTCCCCATATTGGTAATGTCTACTGACCGCCAGCAGCTCAAACGGACCGAGCTACGACCCGCACACAGCATCAACCATGGTGGCCTTGATCTTTCTACTACTGTAGACGTGCGTCTTAGTCAGACAAACAAGGTTGTGTGAGAACATGGGAGGGTTTCTGAGGCAGGTCCGCCCATGTCTTGCATGTCAGGTCTGGAATTTCTCTGGAGACGCAAATATAATCTCATATTCATTAAAAAAAACAGACATTTAGAGTGAGATAACGAACGCCGTTAATATGAGCTACAGCAAAATGTCAGTGTTAAGTGTCCCGTTGTTACAAAGCCTCTGGTGGTGTTGGCTTGCTCAAGGGCACCTCAATAGTAATTGTTAAGACAGTAAAGAGACTCACATTTCTCGGCTCTGATCCTCTGAGCTCCTCTAGTCATTCTCTGACCTATACGCTGCAGCAGCTGCATTTTCCAATTCAAAGTAAAAATAACTTCCGTGTGTACCTGCAATACGGGATGCTACCAACACACGTTTCATCACTAAGTCTACATATTCTCTCTTTCTTTTCTATTCGTTTCAGAGGGAGTAGTTGTCGTCACAAGTTGTTAACAGTAGACAGAATAAGCCTTCATGGCACGCAAAGACAAACAAGGAGGCACCGTTTCGTGGTCACTGAGATGACACTTTACGGTATTCTGCTGTTTTCTAAATGAAGCGATGGGACTGGAATGTGATTAACTGCAGGAGAGTTCTTCTAGATTCATGTCTATGAGCTGTCGGCGAAGCAACAGGACAACTCATCGAAACGCAGAACCTTGATTACGACCGGCTGCGGTGGATTGCGCCATCTCACCTGCTCCCCCTTGGCTTTTGGTACGACCCTCTTGTCCTCCATGTCACACTTGTTGCCTAGCAGCATCCTCTCAACGTCCTCATTTGCGTGCTGAAAAAGTAAAAGAAGAAGAAGTTTTTGATTATTTGGATTATCTGTGACTTCACCGTCAGCGCACATGAAACACACACAACCAGTGTAGCACGCACAATCTATTGAATAACTATCATGATGAGTCCTTCGGTCTAAGAAATGTCAAACAAATAGAGAAAATTGCCCCATTAATGTAGAATGACAAAACAAAAAAAATGGGAAAATTGGGGCATTTGTGTTTGTAAACATTTTCTGTCAATCACCCAATTGATTCATGGACTAATTGTTTAAGCTCGAATCATTTTTAAATTAATAAAAATGAACTAGGGCGGAATCGCTTGATCTCATTTTTTAAATGTTTGTTTCGTCTATGAAATATCAGAAACGGGAAAGAATGCTTCAAAAGATCAAGGTAATGTATTCAAATGTCTTGTTTTAAGGGACTGCATGCCAAGAAAAAGGTTGGAAACCACTGATCCAGACTGTATTCATATTACTGTTGAAGGGTCCTTTAAACCCTCGATGTAGCCAACATCTAACTTCCACACAAGAGCGAGGCCGAGCTCTTAGTGAGCAGGAAATGCTCGGTGTTTCCTTTCCTTGACCGGACTCAAAGCTCCTAAACAGCGAGGGTGAGAAGGTTCCAGACAGGAACCTTCTTACTTATCATGTGCAGTGTTGCACCCAGGAACAACGGAGAGAGATCAAATATGAGCTATGGGTTGTTACAGTCACAGTAATTAATGAGACGTGTTTGATCTGGCACGGATCCCACAAGATTACTCACATAATAGAATAATCAGAGCGGAGATTAAAAGGTAAGATAGTACACACAAAGACCCTTTTCACCTAACAATGAGAGTAATTATAAAGAAAACTGCTGACATGTGCTTTTATATGCCGAGCTCGACTGGCAGATGCGTGGACAGGAAGTCCAGTACTTGATCACAACTATGAGGTACTTGTGCTTCACTTGAGCGTTTCCATTTTTTTTAACTAAATACTATTATTCCACTCCGTCTAGTTCATACCGTGGACTTCCTATAACTTTAATAACTTCCACCCCTACTTTGTCTGGAGTTAAACTTCTGCTTCAATTGATGTTCACACAGTATCACAGAACAGCCCCTCGGTCTCTCACAATGAGCCGGATGGAAGCAGACATCTGCTCAGCTGATCGGCTAGTTGGCAACGTTGGCTGCATTCCCGAGCATTTAAGTCACTATTATGCTAAAGATATAGTTAAAAAAAAAAAGAGTGTGTGTGTGTGTGTGTGTGTGTGTGTGTGTGTGTGTGTGTGTGTGTGTGTGTGTGTGTGTGTGTGTGTGTGTGTGTGTGTGTGTGTGTGTGACCTCGTCAATGTTGCGCAGCCACTTGCTGATGTTTTCGAAGCTCTTGGCGTTGGTGATGTCGTAGACCAGCATGATGCCCATGGCTCCTCTGTAGTAGGAGGTGGTGATGGTGTGGAACCGTTCCTGGCCCGCTGTGTCCCTACACACACACACACACACACACACACACAAAGAAACACACCGCTGTTATTGGCTTGTGTTCCCCATTTTGTTTGTATAAACTCAAACCCTTATCCCAAACGATAATTGGTCCCGCAAGTCATATTTAACTGCATCATGGCAACAAAAGGACCCAAAAACACAACACATAGAACCATAAATGTTGACATTTTAGCTTGAGCCAGCAAATAGCTGGAATAACAGCAGTATGATCATATAATACCATTAGTGAACAGTTTAGAGGTGTCTAAGTGAAAAGGGAGTTAAGATTTATCCGACTGCTCGTGTTAATTCTTCAATAAGTAGACGTGTGCAGTGAAACAGAACAATGTGGATGAAGAGAGGAGAAGAGAATCGTAATCGAATCAATCGGCAGACACATTAGCTCATTACATTAGTGTGTGTGTGATCTCTACCTGGCCTGCTTAGTGCTTCTTCCTCTCAACTATGATACACGTGACTTTGGTACATTATACAGTGTGCCAGAGAGAAAACTTGATGGGCCCGGTAAGCCTTACATGTCAAGTTGAACCTGGTAAACACACATTCAAATCCACCGCAGGCGGACCGGGTCCCCAACGCACCCAGCATGCACCTCAACATGACATCTAAGGAAACCCTCCCAACACCCATCCATCACTGCTGCTGACACGGAAAGAGACAAGCAGACCTACACTTACACTAGCTGTTTCAATAGGACACTCACAATAACAGCTGGCTGAGCAAAAGTTTGCCGTTACTGAATCTGGTGAGCACGATCACATCTTTACAGGTTCAGACTAAAGAGTGAAGATTAAATCCAGACTAAATGAGGTTGGACAGGAAGAGGAGATTAAATTATACTTCATTATCTAGAGTATATACAGGCACAAGTCACAGAGGCTCCAGAGATATGTAGAGCCTTTAATTCATATATGTATATAAATACTACTTTTACGTACAATGTTGATGCTACTTTCTACTCAACATTGTACTTTTAACTGAATGTATTTAGAATGAATACCCAACAGTAGTTAGCTCTATTGCAGTCAGCTACAACATTAAAATGCATCAATAATAATAATAGAATATTATAACTTAGAATAATGTAACAACTAAAGAGCCCATTGACTGCACAATGAGTACTTTTACATATTAAGTACATTTTCCTGACTATATACTTAAATACATACTTTTAATTAAGTAACACGTTGAATGCAGGATTTTTACTTCACGTGTTTTGTTGTTAAATAGTGGTGTCAGTACTCCACCACTGGTGTTAATCAATGACATTGGCTCAGTCTCTCTCTGCACTTTCACCATCGGTCAGAACCTCCCGTTGTTTAATTAGTCTCAAACCACGCACGTGAAGCCCAGGCGCGTGCACGTGAAGCCCAGGCGCGCGCACGTGAAGCCCAGGCGCGCGCACGTGAAGCGAGCGGAGCCGCATCCTCGTGACGGAGCGTCTCTGATGAGCGTTCACGGTTCTGTGACGAGAGCTGCGATTGCTTATAATTACCTCTCGCTGTGAAAACATCTCCTTCAAAACGACTAAAGTCTCACACCAAAACTACATTTTACAGGATTGTACGGTAGCTAAAGGGAACCTCCGTACGTTATTGCTGCCAAATGTACCAGCTCTCATCCTGCTGCTGATTTCAACACGTGTTAGAAATTTTGCATTATGAAGAAAGCATTTAGCTTATCTCCAGATTGCATATTTTTACTGAATATAAGCCGATTAAGATAGAAAGTTAAACTTTTTTTTGATGATGTAGAAACTGTAATTAATCCGCGGTTCACATGAATCGCTGGTCATTTTCTATATCCAAAATGCTGCCACGCTGCTGATTTAAGGCACTTTTTTGGCAGATATAAGGCTGGTATTTCCATGCAAGACTTGTTTTCACAAGGAAACAATACAGGACTTGTGACACCGTAGATATTGTGGCTTCTTACATTTTTACGGTTATGAAACTACGTAATGACGTTAACAAACCAGGGTTATGGCAAAACCGGTTAATCCCAGCATCCCTACAATGTTGTTTGACTGTTTTTTTAATTTTCTGTTTACTTTACCGGCCATGTATGAGGGAGAGAATGGCTCCACATAGCACTACAGACTGTTAGTCAGTAAATGGTTGCCCGGCACCAGCAGCTATGAACTACAATGACAACCCTGCAGCAGACCTCCTGATGGACTGATGAACATTTCCTGTTCCAGCATATTTCTGGGCTTGAGGGAGGTTTGTCAAACAGATGTTCCACTATGATATAACAGCAGAGGCTGACGTGAAAGACCATTCTCGCATCGTCAGTGGATTCTTCGGCCCAGTACTCCTGTAAACACAATACCCTGACCTGGGTATAAAGTAGGCCTGCGCGACATGAGGGAAATCTATATTGCGCAGAGGATATGCAATAAATAAGTAAATACCAAAGTGTGCATTTTAGCTGTACATCTATGTCAGTGTTGTTGTCGTTAGATTCAGTACTGGATTCGAATGTAATACTTTAAATATAACTAGGAAAGTCATGACATAAACTCAGTATCTTAGTGGAAATAAATCTAAAATGAGTAAAGTTGAGACAGAATGTAGAGCACAGACATCAGTCGGTGTCTGATGTGAACCACTGCCTGCAGGGGGAGGAGCTGCTTTGTCTCAGCTAGCAGCTAAGTTTGCAAGAATTTGTTCAATTGTAAGATACGTGGCAAACGAAGCTAAACGGACTACATACAGACAGCTTATGTTTTAGCTTGTATAGCCACGGGTTATGTTGCATCTATACTTTATGAAGGTAATGAAATAATAACATGGAGGCTCTGTAGTCTGCACCAAGACGGCAACGACGGTATGACTCCGACAACAGCAGTGCATCACCGCTTCACCCGTCACAATAACGCCTCGGGCACATACACTGGAACACTGCTGTCGAAAGGGAACTCAAAGTCATTCAACAAAATAACCTACACTCGTTTGTAACCATTTGCTATATATGATGCTAGCGAGCTGTGCTTGTGGGAACAAAGCGGCGGTGGATAAGAGACTGCGACTCCGCTTTACACGCGTCTATATCAGGTTCATTATAAATGATTGGCTTTATATTTGCGAAGCTTTTTAATTGTACTTACTTAGAGTAACGAGCGTAGTTGTTGTCAACTTGCGTACCGTGGCCTATCTGATCTGCGGGAGAGGCTTCAGCGTGATAACGAATGCTACGGCCTTTAGCCCCGGGGCCTGTTTAATACCGGGTTTAGGTAACCATCCCTGAATAAAATGATTTTTCGTAGTCGTCGTGCTTCAGGCAGCGTTTTCCTTCATGTTTAACGTGCATGCACATATCACGATGCCAACACAATTCATCAGTCAGCACTAGTATACAAACTGTATTGACTCACCATATCTGTAGTTTGATCTTCTTTCCTTGTAATTCAACAGTTTTGATCTTGAAGTCTATTCCTGTAGAGAAAAAAAAAGAGAAACATATCAGCAAACGCAGCCACCAAAAATATATGAACAACTAGCACATGGAGCCCTGACAATGGGAGACAAGAGATGAATAACAGACAATAACATTATCTCTTCCGCTATCCTGCAATATCATGCCCAGACTTTGAGCCCATCAACGCACAGCTGTGGGATCAGCAGCTGGATAACAAATGAGGTTACTGAGAGATGTCAGGTGACCACAAGGATACCCACAACGTGTTTAGCTACTGTGCCATAACCTTTGTCGTGTAAAACCTGTGCTTAAAAGGAGCTGGTTAGAAACATCATACTATACATATTTCCAGTGTATTAGTATTTATTTTTGGTTGGGGCCTTTTGGACTTGTGCTGCATGAGAGGACAAGCTGTGGTGGGAAAGCACATCATTGTTCCCATGAACCGGACTTCTTCCAGTTTCCACTTTGGGTTGGACTTTGGATTTAATGATCTTTCGATACGAGGACGCTCCACTGCGTGTTCGTTCAGGAGGTTGGCTGCCATCACGTCTTTCTTGGCCAACTGTCTCATATTTTATCCTACTTATTATCATTTTTAATCTGTATTCTATCTTGACTCATAAAAAATACAAAAAATCGATCTGGTGGCTGCTTTTCTCTGTTTCACATCAACTGAAAATCTTTGTTTATTAGAGTCGGTAACACAACACAGGATTTGTGAAGATGTCACCGAGAAACTGTGATGTGCATTTATCACTGAATTTGGGCATTTTTAAATACAGGACAATGAAAAGCAGCAAATCTTCCCTCTAGATAAGCTGGAGCCACGAAACGTTTGCTTGAAAAGTGACTCAATAGATCAATTATCAACAGATCACTCAATAATGAAAACAAGCATTGTTTGCCGTCACTGCCGGCTTCTAGTCGCAGCTAAAGAGTATAAATCACAAGGTGCAAGAGTGAAATGTACACAAACAATTCGAATGATTTTGTTTATAATATTTAGTAAGGTTTAGGAGATGATCATCTGTGTCATTATCATGAAACCCAAGAGGAGGCCAATTTCAAAGGGGGCGATTCGTGACCGTTTACGTTTTTGGACTTTTCCAGTTAAATAGTGAGCTTTCTCTGGTCAGACATTGTGGTTGGTTTAAAAAGTCCCAAGAAACAGCTGTGCTCTAGGTGGAGCAGGGCCACAGAATAATGAAGGAACTGGCTGCCAATGTGTGACTCACTAAATATCATGCACTCCCCAGAGAGAGGGAGGGGGGGCGGACAGAAAGATGTAGTTGGACAGGAACAAAAAGAGACAAAGAGGAGAGCAAGATTCCTGCAGATATGACTTGCTAAGCCCAGTCTACGTTGACATTTTGGCTTAAAAACAGTCAACAGAAGCAATTAAATATTGGGCATAATACAAAAAGGTAAAAAGGTGTGTTTTCTTGACTATGACTAAAAGTTGTGTTCTTAAAAATCAAGCTCAGCGGGGATCGACCCAATATTAAATGTCTTCCTCCGAGCGAGAAGTTTGTTTTCCCCTGGTGAGGTGCACTTGCATGAAATCAAGGAAATATGTGCATTGTGCAATCACACGTTAACCCGATCGCTGGAAAACGGGCACACTCCAACACGAGAGGAGGGAACTTGAATTGGACATCTTTAACAGAAAGTACGCGGTTTACGGTCAGTTCTCTTTTAATCAAACCCAGAGGAACCATTCCTTCACTAACAAGGAATTCCACTGCAGCCATCACCAGTTTCCATGCAAAATTCATGAGGCATTGTGGAAATTTCAGATGGCAACATCATGCATATTCAATATGCATGACCTCAAACATACGAGGAGAAAGAGAGAGAGAGACTGGAAATGAGGATGAGTGAGGGGGGGTTTCCAGTGGGGGTATTTTGAGAAGCAGCTGTGCATCTGTGTCTCCAAAGGTATGAGCACTGTGTCAGAAGACGAACACACTCCTGTTTCATATGTCCTGGTTCTGCTGCTTCTTTACAAAGTCCTGTTCCTGCCAAGACTTTAAACTTTTGACATCTTGGGCTGTACCCGATTTATGCGTCGGGCCTTTTCTAAAAAGCTAAGGGGTAGAATCTTTGCAAACTTTGGACTGTACATTTTGTACTTTCTGCACTCCGGTGCTATGGAGCAATCAGTTAAGTAGTTTGTTGCATCCACTGGACTTAAAGCAGGGTCTGCCAAAACATTAGCAACCATCGTAGCCCCAAAAAGTAACGGGCAGAAAGAGGAACCCACTAATTAGGAAAGCAAAAGTACATCATTATTGCACACCAAGCAGCAGAATAATGGATGATGAAAATGATCGTATTACATCAACACACAGAACATCAAGCACTGAAAATACTTTTTTACAAAAGTAGAACCAACAAGCAATATCTAAAAATCTATTGTTATAAATATGAGCTCCCTGATCACTACAGGTCTGGATTGTATGGTGTGCTGAGAGGTTATGTTGTCCATATTCTTAACTTGAGATCATGTTGCAGGCTGCTTTGTTTTGAATACAGATGTAGAACAAAGACAAGTTGAGACAGACGCTCATGACTGTGTTGTAGCTTTTAAAGGGCACAGCTCTTGTAGGGAAAACTTATTACTTAACATCCTGACATGAGGACAGCTATGTTGGTTTGTGATTCCTTGTCAGTATCTCTCAGGTCTTGCGGAGAAGTTCCAGCACTATGATTGTCCCCGTTTCCTGTCATGTTGATACTTTCAAATGACTTGTAAACAAACATAAAAGTTTGCCATAGGGTATTTTTTAACCAACGATTTTGGATACATTAGACGAGAAACAAAGCATGTAATATGGATCCTATATTAAATGTCATCCTTGATGTGAAACAGGTTCTTTTTAAGCTTATTCTTAAGTTTTGCTTCAGGGTAAATTGAATATGCTGAGTTGTTCTAGCACGTAAGGGAAAAAGCACCTGCAGTTACTGCAAACACTTACAGGCATTGATCTACTCGACTTACGACTCAACTTTGCAGTTAAAGCACCGCTGCACGGAGCAAAGGTCACTGATGGTCTTTGACTGCAACTGACCATCACACACAGCCTCCTCTTAAACTGGCTGAACTCTCAAATGGAAGCAGACTACGGCTACATTTTAAATACATTTTAAAACAACACAATCACTATAGGCTGAGACAGAGCAAAGACAAAACCGTAAACAAACAGATGTGACAGCCAGCTTTGAAACAGAGTGATTGTTCATTGCTGAACCTCAACAAATGTAATCCAGACTGGAAGCCACTGGGAACACTGTCGCCCCATTATGGTTGTGTGTTCTTAGACATATAGACAAGCTGCCAACACTTTAAGTTGCAAAAAAGCATGGCTTG
The DNA here is from genome assembly GCF_910591455.1 of Pholis gunnellus. Taxonomy (NCBI): domain Eukaryota; kingdom Metazoa; phylum Chordata; class Actinopteri; order Perciformes; family Pholidae; genus Pholis; species Pholis gunnellus. The sequence continues at coordinate 7,854,629 of NC_136546.1, read as the reverse complement.
AAATTAAAGCTAAATGAAGAGATCAAGGATATAATGCCAGTGCATTGCAAACAATCAGCTTCATGTGGTTACGCAAAGCCCATAATGTTAGATTATTACTCAGCTCTGATCTTGGGCAACAGGAGTAAATGGAGCCATGCAGGGATTTGACATAGTTTGACACTTGACTCATGTGAGCGTGATGTTGGACGCATGCGTAGAAGACCGAGGGAGGGGGGGCTGTTGATGCCACCATGATGAATTGTTTATGGTCGTCTTTGGAGCAGTCATGGAAGTTACAAGTACATTTACTGAAGTACTCGGGTACTTCCTTAGAAGTATTTTTTAAGTAGCAGTTTCTGCAACTTTATTTTTCTACTGTACAACAATTCGGAGGGAATTATTTTACTTTATACTCTCTACTTAAATTACTCGCCAACTAGAGTAACTAGTAGGTACATGGAAGATTCAGATTTTATATTAAAATCATATGATTTAATAAAACTTTGTTTACACATTGATGTAGCAGTAACTAAAGTATATGACAATCTGAAACTAAGCCATCTTAAGTAGTCGGTACTTTCCTTTCGACACTTCAAGTTAATTTCACTAATAATACTTGAGTACTTTAACAGGACTTTTATATGTAATTAAATGTTTATATTATTGCTTCTTTTACTTCAGTAAAATAACTGATAACCTAATAAATGCTAATGAGGTGGCATCTATCATTCTGAACAAAGACCCAGAGATTAGTTACCTTTAATGTATAATTCATTACATGGACAAATGCACATAGTCATGTACGTTTGTATTGAAATGTAAACAGTTCAGTTATAGGGGGAGATTGTGTTTAAGTGCGTTTGTAATAGCAGCACGGCCCTGTTCCGACACCCGGTGCTAGCCTCGTTAGCTCACTAGCCACTGGGTCAAGTGCCATGACAGCAACCTAATGATGGCACCGAAACCGGTTTTACTTCGCCATTGCTAACGGGCTGAATCAAAATAACAGTCATGTGTGGTGTTAAAGTTGCTGTCATTTTGAAACAGGGGTGACTGTGGTTTAAGCTAAGAGCTCATATAAAGTAGCAGAAGTAACGCTAGCTGTCCAGGAGAGGCCTGGAGAGAAGCTAACGTGCTGCTAGCATACCGGCTAACCTAATAACGCCGTGTCCTGCCGACCCTTTACAGCTGCAGGAGAAAGTCAGGCGAGTCTCCACAGCTGTCATAAACCAGACACACCTATACCAACACATCATCCGGTTTATGTGGTCTGCTTACCTATGGTGGAGATGAAGGTGGTGTTGAAGGCGTCGTCAGAGAAGCGGAACAGCACACAGGTCTTCCCCACGCCCGAGTCTCCGATCAGAAGCAGCTTGAACAGCAAGTCGTACGTCTTCTTCGCCATTGAAGAACAGCTTGTGTTGACCCAGACAAGTTACAAAAAAACCAACAACCCCGGATAACCTAGCACGCCTGTGTGGAGTCTAAAGCCAGCTCCTTTGACCAAAGTGCCCCGCTTCTCTTGACTGTGGAACAGTTCACAATCTGGGATGTGTTGATTAGCTTGGCAAGCTAGTTGGCTAAATACCTCCCAAATAACGTGCCCGTGGACGTGTCCGAGAAGTTCTATTTCCCAAGCCCGACTGTTTCCCCCCCCTTACAGCATGAGAACAGAAAGCAAAAAATAGGATCTCCTCCCGTGTGATTCCTCTTTTCCACTCTTTCTTTTCTCCCACACAGTCGGGACAAAATGGCTCCTCTCTCTCTCTCTCTCTCTCTCTCTCGACTCACTCTTTCTTCAAAACTAACGGCGAGCTAATTCAAATTATCGGCACACCCCGTCATTCCAGAGTCCTGCCACACGCGGGACAAGGAAGAATTGGAAAAATATCTCAACGTTGAAGTCTGTTGAATTCACAGTCTATTCGGAGTTATTTCGCCTTTTTTTCTGGAGAGATTACAACCGAAATATAGACGACCGCCGTCGCCTTCGAATGGGAGCCTCCACGGCGACACCCTAGGCCCACAGACACGCCTTTCTCCCGCCCCTTCTGTCACAATCCACGCCTCTGATTGGCCGATTCCGCTGTCATTTATTTGAATACTCAATAATGATTGGCTACTCTCGCACACATCGAGGGGTAAAAAAAGGCGTATTTCAGATTGACAGAAAGGGCAAACGTTACTGCGTAAATTGGTCGGACATTTAGGCTCAATGCTCCCATCACATCACGGTATAAAAACGCATCTATTGATCCAATATGGCGACCAGTTTCTTGCGGATCTTTCATAGCCGGGGTGTGTTTCAGTTTTCATGGCAAGCTGACATTTGATGCGGTGACTATCCCAGCTGTGAGTCAGGCCAAGTGATGTCATATATAAGTACTTGTGTGCTTGTTACGGGCGTTTCCCACATCCTCTGCCCTGTGAACTGCGAGGACATGTATCCTCTAAAGTCCTTTAATAACTGGAAACACACCGAGAGAGTATGCATGTACACAGCTACAATGTGGGCTCTTTGTGTGTGTGTTTGTGAGTGTGTGTGTGTGTATGTGTGTGTGTGTGTGTGTGTGTTTGTGAGAGAGTGTGTGACTCTTTCCTTCTTCCGCTTGTCAGAGTTCGACTTTCAGACACTCCTTAGGAATGTTGAGTATGCCCTGCTTTCTACTGCCGAGTACAGACTTGCCACAAAGTAAAAAAGAAAGACGGACATAAAGTAAGACAAAAGATCGATGTAAAGAAGGGGGGGAACTAAAGCAATACAGAAAGAAAGATATACTTAAATGAATAAAGATATAATGAAAGTTAGAAAGAAATAGGAGTAAGTCAGTGAAAAGGAAAGAAGCGACCATTCTGCAGTGCAGTGTCTCGTTAACATGCCATTAGGGGGCAAAAAAGTAATTTAAAGACATAGTCAGAGGTTCTCTATGTTTAACTATCAACAATTGTCAATAAGTGAAATATCACAAATGACGTGTACATGCAGATCCGGAGGGAAATCAGGAAGATCTTCTTCATCCTCTGGGAACCATGAATATCTGTACAATACCTCATCAATCATCCAATGTTTTCATTGAAAAGTGCAGAGCCACACCGACAGCATGACCAAAAAGAGAACGAAGATGCAGCCATTAACAGAAACCAGCCCATGCAAAGCCTGAAACAGATGTTACAGAGGTTTAAAATGTGATACACAGCAGAAGTTTGCGTGAGCTCACCGATTTTCTTTGGGCAGAACCATGAAATGTCATTGGCTTAATGAAGAACATCTTAATGTTAGCCCATATTTTTTTTTCTCAGCCTTTTCAACAGTTAAGCCATCTTTGTTATTTCAATAAATCATGTCTTAACACAAAAATCCTCCAGGTCAGGATGCATTCCTGTATTCTGCTGCATGGGGCCCCAGGGTTCCTCTCGCACTCCCACAAACATCCAGAGACTACCACTCAAAGCTCTGCAGTCACTGTTCTGGCGGTGATAGTTATGTACATTTAAGGAGGAATTCTGGTTTCATGTGTACCCGTTTGACAGCGAAACCAGATGGCTCCATGGTTTTGTTCCTACTTGAGCATGTATGCCTACAATTAACAGTGGATGATGAAAGGTGCCAGGAAAAAAAGGGGTAGACAGAGAAGGAGACCAACACTGAGCATAGTTCAGGTCATATTCATGTTAATCACTCGGCCACCAGGACGTCCCAACTGCATTGTGTGTTTATCTCAGCTCTGTATCATGTTAGATAAAACAGATAAACAAATAAATAAATTAAGCAGTATAGCTCAGTCCGTAGGGACTTTACTTGGGAACTGGGGGTAGCTGATTCAAGTCCAGCATGGACCGGGTATAGAGTGTAGACTGGTAGCTGGAGACAATGTCAGTGGGATGGCCTGTTGTATGTGAAGCTCCCGTTCTCATTCCTGGGCATCAAAAACTCACGGCCCCTCGTCTTCAGGCCCAGGCTGACAGCATGTAGCGGACCATGTTTCCCAGCTGTGAAGAAGACAGGCTGATAAGGTTGGCTGCACTTGGCCTGAGCTCCTGCGCCCTTCTCCTGCCAGCCATATTCTTCCGGCTGCAAGAATATTTGGGCTGCCCACAAAGTCCCCTGTTTGTCTTCTGTTCACTGACCTGCAATTAAAGTAAACAGACAACCCCCCCCCGATTCTGTCTCATGAAACATAAAAAATTTACAAGGGCACATACTCCGACAAATCACGAAAACAAACTATATCTTCCCTCATGTTATAGAGGACTCCAGGGCGGTGGCTGTAGATGGAAGCACGAATGTCGAGAAGTAACCAAGAAGTGGTCCATTCGCTCTGAAAGGAGGACGTTTTAAAAGAGAGAACTCGAAAAGAGCATCAGCACCTTGGACAGAGACACATCCCTTTGTTTGCGGAGGACATGCTTACCCAGCGGCTCCAGGTTCTTTCCCTTGGCCAGCCTTTCCCTGTGTACCATGACAAAGATGTAATACCACACCCTGCTGACGTTAGCGAGGGCATCCTCCAGCTGCTTTGTGTTAGTGCAGCGGCCCTGTGGGAAGCTTTGGTAATCTTACTGTAGGTAATTTCCCAAGACTTTTCAGTGACATTTAATCAGTCATTTGATACGTGGGCAGCCAGATTAAACATGTTGGGGAGGGAACGTATTACGTGTCTTCTAGCTTTAGAGGAATAACGTGATGTGTTGAGTTCCCCATGTGGCTGAGCCTTTGCACTTTCTGGTCAGTCAAACCTGCATCAGCATTAATGCACAACTTCCAAAGCATCATTTTATCAAAGGGAAATACTATGTGAGAAATGTTGGTGGTTTTAATGGGAATCACCCAGAAACCCCCTCAGTGTCTCCTTTTAGGTTACACCTGGAAACAGTCATGTTTGCTCTCATGGATCTCCTGGCCTCCGTTAGTGACTTCGACTGCCTGCAGGTCATAGTGTATTCCAAACGTATTTCACCAGGTGGTGCTATTGTGTTATGAATAAACTGTTAAAAAAGGCTTGTAATGATTCATTTTGTATTTGGTCCCCTTGTCCTCAATTTGTGCCGCTTTGGGAGCCCAGTTGTTTGAGAGCTATTGGGAAACAAGTTCCCAAATCTGACTGGTGATAAAAGAGCCACTTGCAGTTTCAATTTCTTACTAAATTTATACTTAAAGTTTCCTGGAAATCAACATTTGAAAAGTTAAGTCAAGATGTTATATGTTTGTCAGGACAATATGGTGCAAATTCGGTGGAAGATATGGCGTTTGGAGCCGTGTTCTTAAAAACACTTTTTAAATACAATTCACTGGGTCCAACTAGGAATCAGGGGTAAAGTTACATTAGTTTGGAGATGTATATTGTAATACTTATTAATGGTCTCATACAATAACAAACAGGGAGCTAGTGGACTAAACTTACCTTAACAGAATAAGTCACCTTTTTGTGTCTGACATCAAATCTTTGACATATTTTCAGATCAAACATGTGATGAAACGGATGTGTGAGGTTAGTCTTTTATAGTACAAACCGATTAATTCTTATTTGAAAATTAACTATTCGTTGATTATATTGGTGTTGTTTTTGATTCTTTACCTCGAGCTACAACACTTAAAAGAACAGGCAATACTCGGTTGAAGACAAATTCAGATCCAATACATTATCAAAGCCCAAATAGAACATTTTAAGAAAACAAACAAAAGAAATAGATGGAGACAATAATTTTACAATACCATATCTTGTTATTAAACAGAAAATCCACCCAAAAATAGAACTGACGTAGTTTTATTTAAGTGTTCTTCCATAGCTAAAATATTATAATCTCAAAATTGTCTCCCAGAGATAGAAATCAGAGCTTTGATATACTTGAGGTGTCATCAAGTAACCTTTTATTGGTTTTGGAGAGATTTTTAGATATTGCATGATAATCACGTTTATTTGATTGCAGAGCTACCAAGTCGTAGAGTTTTCCCATATCCAGTAAAATCAAAGGGCTGTCAGAATGATATTCATTATGTATGAAGGAGCTCCCAGATTTCTCTGTATCATCAGTGTCTTTTCTCTCTGTAGTTCATCTGAATTAGACTTTTTACTCAAATGCAATTTTGTTTTGTTATATCACCTGGTTATTGTAAATATCATGGGCTGACAGTATAGCTTATGATGCATTATAAAGACCATTACAAGTAAACTAATAGTTTGTGAGAAGGATTCTGAAAATTATACAGAGACAACATATAGTATATAGAGGCCGTAAAACATTGTTTAAACTATAGCATTTTCCTAAAGTTTCCAGAGATACTTAATATGTATTTCAAGGAAACATTTGCGTTTTGTTCGAGACGCCCATACGAAAAAAAAGAGCAAATATAATGTTTTATCTAACTAAACTTCATTTCCCATGATCCTTTGTTCCACTCCGCAGTGATGTGGGGTGTGGTATTTGAATGACTGTGTGTGCGTGTGTGTGTGTACGTGTGTGTGTGTCTCTGTGTGTGTGTGTGTTGCGTACAGTCGGGAAGCTCCGTTTCTCCGCACAGACTGAGCGCTGCAAGCCCTCCTCGGAGCATCAGTGTGCGGCGGGCAGGAGGATGCGGGACGGCGGTGTGTAGCGGATCTACCAGAACCATATGAGTGGGATATCTGAATATCTTGTTACTGTCGGCATTGCTGACATTTTTTTTTTTCCTCCGAGTGAATCTGGACGTGGATCTGCAATGGAGCGTCGATCCAACGCGTGAAAGCTGCTGGCCGTCTGTGTATCTGTGAGCTAATATTACAGACAATAAGGAAAGGGAATTAGCATTAGACTAGTGGTATGTTCCATGAATTGTGTTGGTGGTTAAAGGAGTCTGTGTTATTTGGCACTGTAGCTATTTTATTCATGATATGATCCAGAACCATACTGAATTTGTCATTAATGATTTTCAAAAAATCAATGGTTTCACAATTCACAGGCAGACAGGAGGTCTGATTAAAGGCATCATTGCCAGCCTGTTTTGAGTTAGCTGATATAGATTGTCCTTTTGTTGCATACAACAACAAAAAACGAAAGCCAGTCATGTCAAAAATTAAGAGCAGTGAGTCAGTGAAGGTGGTAGTTCGATGCCGTCCTTTGAACCGGAAGGAGGAGTCCAATGGGCCGGCGGGGTGCATCGTGCAGATGGACCTGCGGCTCGGACAGGTGATCCTCCGAAACCCTCGAGCACCAGCCAGCGAGCCTAAAAAAACATTCACCTTCGATGCAGTTTATGATGCAAACTCCAAACAGGGAGACCTGTACGACGAGAGCGTGCGGCCGCTGATAGATTCGGTGCTCGCAGGGTTCAATGGTACCATATTTGCGTACGGACAAACAGGAACTGGGAAGACGTACACCATGCAGGGGGCGTGGATGGACCCAGAGAAACGAGGTGTGATCCCCAACGCCTTCGACCATATCTTCACGCACATATCCCGCTCGCAGTCTGATAAGCAGTACCTGGTGCGGGCGTCCTACCTCGAGATCTACCTGGAGGAGGTTCTGGATCTCCTCGATCCCAACCACGGCAACGCAAGACCCCTGGAGCTCCGGGAGAGTCCGGACTCCGGGGTGTATGTGCGCGACCTCACATCGTGTGTCTGCAAGAGCATCAAGGAGATCGAGGAGGTGATGAACGTGGGCAACCAGGCGAGGGCTGTCGCGGCCACAGACATGAACGAGCACTCGTCTCGGTCCCACGCCCTGTTCCTGATCACAGTGGAGTGCAGCCAGCCCGGACCTGACGGGAGGAAACACATCCGGGTCGGACGCCTCAACCTGGTGGATCTGGCTGGCAGCGAGCGCCAGGCCAAGACAGGCGTCCAGGGAGAGCGCCTGAAAGAGGCCGCCAAGATCAACCTGTCCTTGTCAGCCCTGGGGAACGTGATCTCAGCACTGGCCGACGGGCGCAGCGGCCACGTGCCGTACAGGGACTCTAAACTGACTCGGCTGTTGCAGGACTCTTTGGGCGGGAATGCAAAGACCGTCATGGTCGCCACCTTAGGCCCGGCCCCCCAGCACTACGACGAGACCCTCACCACCCTCCGCTACGCCAACCGGGCCAAGAACATCCAGAACCAGCCCAGAGTCAACGAGGATCCCAAGGATGCTCTACTGCGCGAGTTCCAGATGGAGATCGCTCGCCTCAGGGCCCAGCTCAACCACAGGAAGTGGAGGACCAAACAGAAGAAGGAGCAGGTGGACGGCGAGGGCTGGGAGAGAGACGGGGATGAAGAGACGGAGGGTGAGGAGGACGAGGAGGAAGGGGTGGAGAAGGACGCGGTGGAGTACGTGAAGCTGGAGGAGCAGCGGTTGGAGAGGGAAAAACAGGACATCAGAGAAGATCAATTCATGTTGGCTGAGGAGAAGCAGAGGCTCCTGGGAGAGAAGGAGAAGATGATGGGAGTTCTGAGGAAGGAGCAAGAAGCCACCGAGCAACTGACCGCCAAGTACAAGGTAAGAGCTCGACCCTGTGAGTCCAGTCAGTAGCTTCATTCATTCATTTTTGACAATCATAGACAAAAGATAAACATGCAGAGATACACCTCATGAAAACACAGAATAGGGTAAAACAACCAACAAGACCCATAATGCTCTGCTCATTTTTTAAATGGAATCCACTCATGGTTTCATCTTTCTCCCTCTCTCTCTCTCTTTTACACACACACACACACACACACACACATTAACCAGGAAGTCAGATTAAGGACATGTGGTCTTTGGGATTATCAAGTGTGATAATCTGATGAGCTGTTATTAAGGGACATTACAACACAGAGAGCTTCATATCCAATTACATCTCAGTGTGTGTGTGTGTGTGTGTGAAACACATCAGGTATTAGTGGAGAATAAACTCTCCACATTAAAGGGGCCCTCCAGCTATTGAGTAATGTACTTCCACAAAGCTTGGAGACTTGTTGGAGATGGATGAAAACAACCCAATGGTCAAAATATATGCACCAGAGGATGTGAACTTTTGTTCCTTAGTTTGGATCCAGCCCTTCAAAAATGAATTACCTACATGTGTTTTTGTATCTGCTTCTCTTTCCCCAGTCTGGTCGGATGTCTCATACGTCCAGACGGGAACTGGTGACCAATGTAGCTTAAAATGTCAAGTCTCTCGTTGCCCGACACGCTCACACACATGCAGCAATCAAAGACCGAGTCAGAGCTGCATTAATTACTTGCTCTGATTCATTGGCCATATCCAGTCAATAAGTCAGCCATGCAGAATGACTTAGTGACGACAGTCCACAATACTGTAGCTGCAGCCTGGATCATCAAACATGAGGCGCTACTGGATCAGCTTACTGAGCTGCAGTGACCCTATTGTGAGGAAATGAGAGAAGGAAAAAGATAGTTTCAGTGGGAACAATGGACGGGCAGGTTGAGGTTGTATCCCTGCTCGTATCCTCTTTTTCCGTTATCAATTTGGTGATGTTCTGTGCATATGTTCCTACTTTTCCCTCGGCCTACAGCAATGCCTTTGATCAACTCCCAAAGCAGAGGGTATAATGGGAGATGGGTGAGATACAGCCTGTGTAGGTGGTAGTGTAATAACAGAGAGAGATCTTCCAGTTTAGAAAAGTTACAGTTTTAAAGTCCCGGTAATGTAAAATCTGAGAACACATTGTACATCATAGAAAATAATTTTAGATTGTGAAATGACTCTATAGTACTCAACTGTGGATTTAGACCGTTAAACTGTTTTTCACCATTTTTGTGTTCAGGATGTTATGGGCAGGCCTGAAATCATAGCTCGATGACGCACTGGAGCCATCCTTAACATAACACCTCCCCTAATATAACAACTACAGCACACACATGTATCATCAGTGGTTCTGCTGCTCAATCGCCAGTTACAGCACTAGCTTACCACAGCCCAATTACTTGTTTCACTATCGCAATGTTATCAATTAGGTCAGATCGAATTTTGAAAGTCTTTTTTTTAATCGTTACCCAGACTTTAAACTCATATCTCAAAACATAGCATGCATTGTGGCTGCATTACATTCTGGTCTATTGAAACGCTGATCTGTTTGTTGGTCAAAATGGTGGAGATCAGTATAAAATGTATTTTAATTTAAATATTGGCATGGATGCACAGTTTATCACAATATGGCTAATGTAAGCAAAATCAGTTGATATCAGACGCAATAAATCCTGTTCTACTTTTATGCATTATATCAGACACAACTCTTCACATGTGCAAAAGAAAAACCTATTTTGTTTATTTTTATGTAATAAATGCACACACAAAAGGTCTAAAATCCTTAAAATTGGCAAAAATATTGGACTCTGTATCGAAGCACTGCAGTAAACTCAAGAGCTGTGTTAAGTCTTAACTCTGTAGTCTTTGCCTCATCCGTAATATGGGGCACCTCTTCGTCCTGAGTGAAGGTATGAGGTCTGGGAAAGTCCCATGAGACAGAGCTAATGTATATCCTGATGCAATGCCCTTCACACTGAGTGCTTTCGTATACGTTTTCTGCATCTCGTATTTCTTCCCGTCACGTTGTCCTCCAAAGTGCCTCGGGGCTAATGCTGTTTTGTGCTAAATCATGTGAAATCATCTGCGATCACACTGCACAGTTCAGTGGGTCTTTGTCGCTGTGTTTTTTGTTTAACGCTGACTGTGTGGCTGCTGTCAGCGTTGAGAATCAGCAAAAGACCCCCCCGACCCCCCCTACCCCCACCCCTCTGTCGAGGAGGAAGATGATTAAGGACAACTGGTATTTCCTGCCTTTGATGCATCAGAAGGAAAGCCTGCATACGATCAAAGGAATGTTTTTCATGCAAGATACAAGTTCACTTGTTTATTCTAAGACGCGAATCTGATGGTTGTGGTGTTCATGAGATTTGTTGACAATAAGAAAAATACATAATACCACCAATGTTGTCCATAAAGAGGCACACCGTTGCATTGGGTGACATGTTCCTTCATTATCATGAACACTCACTGTAGTTTATTTTAAGTCATCCCACATAGATTTACACCTTCAGTAGGAACGAATAGGGCTTGAGGAGGAGTGAAACCGCTGATGGATGGAGATGAACTAACACGTTGCTTGTTTTGATGTTTTCGAAGCATTTGGTGACAATATTTAAAGAAAAAAAGTTGAATACCATTACCCTTTAAAGAGAAAAGGCTTTTTTTTATGTGTACACTGGGGAGGTGAAACTGAATCTATGTCACATGTTTTGGTTACAGGTCAGTTCACTATGACTGAATGCGGACAAAATCCCTTTATATCTATTTAAAGTCTTTAGCTCAGTGCTGGTGTCACTGTTCATGCTCAGAAAGTTTCTTTTATAAATCACACCTATAACTCTTACAACATCTTTTCTATGTCTGAGAGGAATTCTGGGTATTTCTTTTAAGTCAATGGATAACTGGTCAATGGTCAAGTGTTAACATGACGTCATATGTTCCTATAATACATCATCCTTCATCAGTTACCTGCCTTATTACTCATGAAGTTGTGATGCAACATTTCCATTCTAATCAATAAGCCCCGGCTCTGCCTCCCTCTGATTGGCTGAGAGCGATATTTGCATACCAATCACAGCGTGTGGCCTGCGGGTTCCATTTTTCTCTCTGCTCTGATAACCAATGAGAGACAGGTTGCTAGGCAGGGAGACAGTTTGAGAGAGAAAGAGAGCGAGCAAGTGTGTGTGTGTGTGTGTGTGTGTGTGTGTGTGTGTGTGTGTGTGTCTGGCTGGAGACATGAGCTCAAAAATAACCAATTATAGATCAAATCATTAAAACCCATCTCCTGTTTCCTCCCTCTCTCTCACCCCCACACACACAACACATGCAAGTGGGTCAGGAAACAGCCTTGTGAAGCTGTGTTGGGTCAGCTGGTGTTTCTGCAGGGTGCCGTTAGCTCGCTGGCCTCCAAGGTGCGGCGCTCCATCTGTGGATTGTGTGTTGTAATGTTGCTGCAACTGTTGTCCAGCTGTTGTCTGCTCTGCTGGAGGTGCCACCAGGTTTGATTTAGAAGAGGGGGTGGAAGTATTGAGATCCTTTACTTAAGTAAAAGCACACATACTACACTGTAAAAATACTTAGAAATCTTGCATCAAGTCGTAAACGTATAATCAGGAGAATGTTGGATTGTTATTACTCATGCATTAATGTGAAAAGCTGGATGTTACTGTTGAAGTAATGATTATTTTTGATCATTTATTAGTCTGATGATTTTTTTTCTCCCGTTAATCGACTGATTGTTTGGTTTGGGAAAACAATGGAGAGATGCCGTCACAATTTTCCATCTTCCGTACATTTCAGCGACATCACAATATCTCTCTCGATTCGATGTTTTATCACCTTTACACTCCAGTTTTAGTTCGGTTAACTTTGGCATCTTTTGACCTAACACGTAACTAAGTTAAGTCTATCTAGTAGTGTTTGGGTTGTCATGAAACAGTCAGCTATCAGCAGAGTCAGCGTTGGGAGCTGCAGCTTCTCATAAGGAGGCTGCTGTGTCCGACCCTCCAGTGGACTATTCTTAGACCCACTTTTCTGGGTCAAAACTGTAACGTCTCACTTCTTCTTACTGTCTCTCTGTCTCGTTTTTAAGTATCTGTGGTCCTTTAAGAAGAATGTCTAAAAAAGCATTTAAGCTATCTGAACCGTAGACCCTGAAACATGCTTTTATTTTGCTACTTACATCCCAGTTATGTAATGATAGATCTTCATCTGGCATTAAACATCTTCATTAAACCTCAAGAAATGCTGCTTTGTTTCTTCATCCCACTTTCTTTTGGTTTGTATGTTTCTCTACCTTCTTTTTCTTTCTCTCGTTTAAGTTAATTTCCTCTACGTGTCTTTTATTACAGAGGTTAATTATTGAAGCAGTTTTACTTTCCTGCTTTATCTATGCCTTGTTCCCAGGAAAAAAACCACAATAGAAATAGCTCAATTTCATTCATTTTAATTTAAAAGCCTGAATTTTACTGGTTAAAAAATGTCACTACAAATACTTGCAAATGTTGATCAAATTGTAGATCTAATTTATGGTATAGCAGGAATTATAATAGCAGCTCTCAAGTGTGTGAATCTATCAAACTGAGACTGAAAATAAAAAAAAGTCCTCCATGGCAAGCTGCCCAGATAAAGTCTGTGTGAGGGAAACACTCATTTCTTTTGTAAAAAGCCAAACATACACGTTGCACCGTCAGGCTTTACAGCAAACAGAAGGAGGGTAACTCGGGCCTGGAGCAGTAAGACAATTCAATCTTTCAGCTGAAAAACAATTATGTTACTAATGTGTGTAATGTTTTTACCATGAATGCATCTTCCAGTCTTTGCTGTCTTTTGTCATTGGAGGAAATTGCATTAAGGGGTTTCTGCATCCTGCAAACTGAAGTTCAGCCAATCAGAATGCATGGTCAGCGACAATGAAAGGAACACACACAAACTCACACATGCATGCATGCACGTACACACTGTGCATACATATCAGCTTTCAACAATATATAGTAGACGTCCATTTAAGCCTGCTGACTGTATTTTACACACACACACACACACACACACACGCATCACATCATGGATATAATGACTGTTTCCTGTTTATAAAGCTGACTTCCTGTGTAATTAGAGGAGGAAAAAATCTGGACACAGAGAGGAAGGCCTTTGTGGGTGTGTGTACATGTGTGTGAGTGTGTGTGGGTGTGTGTTTGTGTGTGTTTGGTGTGTGTGTGTTTGCTAATGAACAGAGAGAGCTCATCACTGCTCTCCATCTTTCAGCATGGAAGCCACAATCACTGAATTATAGATGAATCAACTGTGTGTGTGTGTGTGTGTGTGTGTGTGTGTGTGTGTGTGAGTGTTCATGAACTGAGCTGTCATGTGATCAGTGGAGAAAGCAGAGCCATATCATAAACAATACGAGGAGACAAACAAACGCACAGTAAGAAATAAAATATTAAATTATGTGTTCATCTTATAAGAAGATGAGGGATGAGGGATGTAATACTTTGCTCATTTGCATCGTCGCGTCTTTCTTCAAATACAGTGCCTCTTGAAATTAAGTCATTAGAATGAAACTGGAATATGCACCTCAAAATAGTACTCTAGCTGTAGCTATAAAGCCAATTTAAATAAACAACATAACAATAAGTGATATTATAAAGGACTTTGTAGGATGAAATGGTGTTTTTCAGGTTTATCGGGGTTCATTCTGGTCTTACAGTCACTGACTGGACCTCCCTCGTATGTTCGGTGGATGCAGGAGATGACTGACAGTGAGCGAATGGCTTTAAGTTGTGGCTCCTGAAGTGGTTTTTGCATCGACCGGTACTGATGAAACAGAATGAAACAGATTCTCAAAGACAACCCGACAGTTGTTCTCTTTTTTTAGTTTTCTACGTCTGTCTTTCATGCTCAGTGTCTTTTTACATTCCCCTCTCTTCTGCTTCCACATCTCTGTCTCTTCCCAGCAAGCTTCCTGTCTCTCTGCTGCACACGCGACAGCGGTTGTCGTCACATTGTATTTATAACCCGGTCGCTCCCAGCAGGCCCCTGGCCTCCCTGTGATTGGCTGGCTGATGCGCTTGAGCCAGCTCAATATGCAACACTTCCCATTCTCTTCCCTTTTCCCATCGGGAAATGGATCAGTCACAGCCAAAAGAGCCTGAGCACACACACTTATGGGCAGATTATACACACGCTCACAAATGTGCAGGCCGGCATACACACATGCACTCGCAAGCTCCGAGAAAAGTGTGATGCGTTTATAAACGCTTCAGTCTGCAGACCTCCTCGCAGGCTTCCATCAACAATCAAGGAAGACACAAGAAACAATGAAGCCTAATGGCTAATTTCACAAACCATAAAACCAGTCAAACTGTACATACGACACTGGAGTGGGAACGCATTCTTAATTAGTCAAAGTAGCTGTGAATTTACAGAGATTACCTCTGCGGCCGCGTCGACAATGATTGGCTTGTTGGTCGGTGATAATCTCAACCTAATCACCTCCTTTTTCTGACTCCTTCAAAAACACACTGATAACCAGGCAACCAACGTATTTGTAAAGACAATAAAAGTAGAAAAGGAAGTAGAAAACAACACATTGTGCTGTTCAATGGATGGCGACATACAGTCAAAGTTAAACTAGGCAGAGGTGTGTTGCTCACACCGTATGGATCAATCGAGATACAGACAAAATAGTCCGTCTGTTCTGCAGCGAAGTTTAGTCTTTTATCACAGTAGTCTCAGTCAAGACAACACTTTTAGCCCTAGCATGTACAATTGTATTATAGTATTATTAAAACAAGCTTTAGAAGTCCTGCAAGACTATCTGCCGAACAGACAGATCATTGATCGTTCGAACATTTACAATCAGGTCAGGCAGAAATTCAGATTCATATTACATGTTTTAACAGAGAATGTCACATCTAGAATTTATTTTTCCAGATTTATCCACAGCGCTGACTACAGCGTTGGAGAGCACCTCCTGCACCAGCCTGGTCTCACCCACAGGGCGTCACAAAACGATGCTTTTGGGAAGTGGCCCTTGGTGTCTTGATACCGACGCACAAGGCCTCCTTTAGCGTCTGCATGAGACGCACCAGGCTTTTAGCTAACTCCAATGTAAACCCAACCACGTCATTATTAGGTGATCAGAGCAACATAGGATTGAGAGCGACGACATCTGCTAAGGGCGGGAGGCTGAATGGGACCAACAAACACAGGACATTTACTCAGGGGACCAGTGTTCGTGTCCCGTGTGGAACCAAAGGTTAAGTGATCTGTACAGATTTTCTGTCATGCGATGCTACGTCACTGAGTCACATGACATTACGTCTGTAGCCAAAGTTACGTAACAAGCCTACTTATTTTGCTCTAACCGAGTAGTTTTGTTGCCTAAGCCTAACTGCAACAGCTTCACAATGTCAACCACGCTCAAACGCGTCTGCGTCAAGATACTACGCCGGGGCCTTCTGTGACGTGTAAATATGAGATCATGTTGCCTGCTCAGACGAGGAGATGATTGCGTTGCCGCATGGTAGACCATGCTGAGAGTTTAAATCAATCAAAAGCACCGACACACATTGTAAGACATTAAATCTGCTTCATTGATCGAGCGTATGAGAAACCATGCAGGACAAAATCTGAGCCTGCCGAGGACTGAGAAGTAGATACAGGAAGGTTTATAATGACATTATGAAGAAACTGAAGCTCTACTGTGACCTTAAAAGATCATCTGACAGCCTGACTGCATCTCTTTGTGTCTGTGTGTGTGTGTGTGTGTGTGTGTGTGTGTGTGTGTGTGTGTGTGTGTGTGTGAGACACACTGAAACATCAATCTGCATGGATGCCTGGAAACAGAACAATGACTCGAATGAGAAGTGACTCGTCCCTCATGTGACTGCAGGTGATTTGGACTCGTCACTGAGTAATTGCTCCTCCTCCTGCTCCCCCTTCTCATCCTCCTCCTCCTCCTCATCCTCCTCTCTTGTCTTCTTTTCATCTTCACCTCTGTGACAGCTGCTTTTCCGTAACATTAAAAACATGATTCCTAGTGTCATGGGAACCTGCGACGCCATGACTGCCGTGAATAAGTTCATTTCTTTCTAGACTGTGAACTCAAATGTGATATGAAGTCTCAGCAGGATTACATTTGAGATTGAAAGTTCATTTATGACCTTTATGACAAAACAATCTCACCACATGGTGCATTTAATAGCTGTTTAGAGCTTCCAATCACATTACATGATCTTCCTCAGCAGATGGAGTTTGTCATTGAATATATAAAAGTTTCCATTTTTCTGAGCACTTAAAGCAACAAGGTCCATGTAGTAGTTGTTCTGTAGACCACATTTAATACATCAAATGTAAAATTGTGTGATTGCGTGTGTTGGAATTAAACAACTCAAGATGTAGTTTTGAGCAAAAGTAAGTCGCTAGTTGAAATTCTACATTATTGTTGTTGAGGCAGTTTAACTGCTTTTTTATCAGCTTAATAACAATGGCATGTATTCTTCAGATAAAACAACGATTTTTTTTTTTGGTAAGGTGGCATCATCATCCTGCAGCTATTAGAGCACCATGTGAACAAGGAATGACGGAAATTATAGGAAAGTCTTTGTTTCAAAAGAGAGAGCACTCCTGTGGCAAAAGTTTGCTTTGTTTTCTTGTATGAACTCAATGCTAGCGGGGGATCTGTACAGTGTAGAAAAACATTGCTTGATTTTAATTGGGTGTTGCTGCATTTGTGAATTGGTGTAATTACTTTTTTGACATAGTTCCATGAACCCTGTGAGACTCAAAGTGGATGTTGCTATCTTTTACTGAAGTTAAGACACGAATAGGCATTTTTCTTCACTATAATAGCATGATGTATGTGCCGGGTGAGGCATTGAGCTGTCCATTTAAATCATAAAAGCCTGTACGTAAAGGATTTATCCAACCAGCCTATCAGGGAGGAGGAGAACAGGGATGCATGAGAGTGAAAAGCTGTGACATGAATAAGCCCTTTAATGAAGCTGAAAGAATATGACAAAACACAAAGAGCAGCAAACCAGGCAGTCTCACACACACACACACACACACACACACACACACACACACACACACACACACACACACACACAAAAGACAGCTCGTAACAAAGAATCTTTCTGTAAAGACCTGCTGCAGACGCATCCTCTCTGAAGGACTCCACTGTACTCTCTGCATGAATTTGGGAGTGTGTTTGTGTGTGTGTGTGTGTGTGTGCTAGTAATAAAGAACGTATAGGCTGCACACAGCTGACACACACTGTCTTTTTGTATAAAGTCCTGAGACTGGAATGTGGCCAATACAAAATGGCCGTGGCCCCTGTTTTCCTTCTTTGGGCCCCTTTTTTCTCTCTTCCGCCTCCTTTTTTCCTTCTTCTCCTCTCCTTCCTCTATTCGGTTTCTTGTTGCTCCCAATTTTTTCTTCTCTATGTTCATTTTAGATTTGTGTCATCAGGTCATGCAGTGTGTGTGATCATATGTGTTTGATTCACCTGCGAGACAGATTGCATCACCGTGACTCCAGGCCTTTAATCTCCACGATAACCAAAGGCGCTGTAACCAGAGGCATGACATGATAACGATTCTTCTTCAGATAACACACACATGTTTAATCCAATCTGCAGCTTAGAATTTATTTTTTAAAAGGTAGAAATGATAACTAGAAGTCAGGGAAAGCAAACCTCACAAAGGCTACACAGTGCTTCTTACTTGTTGGTTTAATCCTCTCGACATTATGAAACTGAATCTGTAGCTCTTTACAATAACAATAATGGTATACACGTGCCTGAGGGTGGCGCTAAATGAAAGGTTAAGAGATCACCAATGTTATTATAATTCGTCCTGATGGAAACATGAATGTCTGTGCTAAATGTCGTGGCAATCCATCCCATTGCTGGTGCCGCGAGTTGAAAAGTCAGTAGATCCCCAAAGTCAGTGGGACTCATCCTCTGAAGAACACGAATGTCTCCACTAAACGTCATGGCTATCCATCTAATAGCTGTCGAGATATTTCAGTCTGGACAGTGATTCATGTCTGAGGTGCTACAATGTTTTGAGCCGAGCTCAGCTCGTTGTGGGATGGTGTCATCGTGGACGTTAAGCTGCCCACTTCCAGCTCCGTCCGCCTCGTCAGCACAATGTCTGCACGACTGCAGCTCCAACACACACATTAACACTCCCAGAGACTTAACTGTTTGGTGTCCAAATGAACTTAGTTTGACCTCAAGAGAGACACTTCTTCCGTGTCTTTAAAGATAATGTAGCTGCTACAGGGACACACTACAGGTTCTTCTTCCTAAATATAAATCCAAGTACCCATTTTGCTTTTCTCAGGCGATGGAGAGCAAGCTGCTGGTTGGTGGGAAGAACATCATCGATCACACCAACGAGCAGCAGAAGATGCTGGAGGGGAAAAGGCACGAGATTGCTGAGCAGGTAAAACTGTGTGTTTGTATAGATAAGGCAAAGAATTAACATTTGTTACATGGCAACAAACTGCATTTTACTAGATACTGCAGAAAAATAATGGTTAGTGGAACCGTGAATGAATGAGGATGTTTTTTATGAACTCAAGGCTTCAAAACGATAATCCACAAACCAATGGGGGACGTCACAATGACTGCGTCCTCTTCTTATATACAGTCTATGAAATCAAGTGGTATTTATTTTTACTATATTTGAGTCTTTTTGTCCCATACTTAGGCTCTAAGGCTGTTTTTAAATGAGTAATTATTTTAAATACTTTTAAGTAAAGAAATGTATTCAATTAATTTAATATAATATATTGTTTGATGTTTGTGGAGAGGAGTGTTTGTGTGGAAAGGTGTTAGAACTTTGGAGTGACGGTCAACCTGTTTAACGCAATGGGGGAAAACAATGCAACCGCAGACAGCAGAAAGGTGACATTTTAATAAATGCTTTCAGACGAGCAGCGAGAGGGAGATACAGCAGCAGATGTTGGTCCGGGACGAGGAGACGGTGGAGCTGAGAGAGACTTTCACTTCACTGCAACAGGAGGTGGAGGCCAAGACCAAGAAACTCAAGAAGGTGCTCAGATACTTTATGTAAATCTATGTATATGACATTCAGAAAAGGATCGTGTACACAAATTCTCATACTGCAGCAAGTGCACACACTTTTATAAACAGAAGACACACATCCACCTTCCTTCTTTTTTTTCCTAATGTCAGTATATCCCTCTTTACCCCTCTTTGACCCCTGACCCCTGACCTGGATCCTAATGGCCCCCCTGCTTTGGACACATGGTCCGTTCGGACACACACTTTACTCTCAGTACCTCAAGGTTTGTCCTGCCGTCCCCTCCTCTTTGCTGGACCCCTCCCCTTCCCTCCGTCACTCCCTATCGTCACTTTCTATCTCGGGCCTCTTCACGCTTCTCATGCTAACCTTCTCAATCTGTTTGCCCTTCCTTGATAAATGGCTCAGGGTCTGCCAATAAATCCCTCAGTGCAAACCCTCAAACAACGCTCCCAGCCTTGTGAACCCCTCACCCCGCTCTACTCGCCTCCCAATTCGTTGCACGGCCAGCAGGACTAACCCCAAACAACCCGTTGTGTGTGTGTGTGTGTGTGTGTGTGTGGATGAGAATGTGATTAATGATCCTGTGATGATCTTTGCCCTCCTGATGCCCTAACGTGTGCCATTTACCCTTCTCTCTCTGCATGGTGCCGTCTCTCTGAGGAAAAGAAGGAGGATAAAGATTAGATTTATCTCAGAGCTCAGAGGGTTCCTGTTACTGCTGAACTTTTTGCAGTTGGAGAGGGATGGTTGATGATAGTCATGGAGCCCTCCTTAAGCCGTGCTTGGACTTTAAATGCACTCGTCAGAGTCTTTGGACCACTAGTAGTGCTGTGGATTTGTGTTTTTATGAGCGTTAATACGCCAACAAAGGCAGTAACGAAGAGGACTAGCAAACACGGATGTAAACAAATGAGTAATTTGTAATATGTAATAAACAAGTAATTTGCTTTGCAAATGTTTTACAAGGAAGGAAATACGAGAAATATAAAGTCGAGACGTTTTTCTATTTTACAAAGTGAATGACAGAATGTAAACACACTTACTGTCTGGAATATAATTAAATCACAACAAGGCCTGAATACGTGGCAATCAGGGGTTCCAAAGGGATCTGTTTAAGTCCACGAGTCAGATATGAAGACTCTGGTTGGGTGTCAATTACAGCGGAAAATCCTCTCTCACTCTTCGTAATCGTGAATAAAATATGTTTTTTTCAGTTTGAATAATGAATACTGGATATTGTAGGATTTTGAAATTCATTTTTAGTGACAGTTGTTCGTGGAGCTAAAGATTTTAGAAACCCCCCAAAATGTAGCTGTTGACGCTCTCAGGAGGTCTGAAGTGTCAATCAAGGGGTCCCAGACCCCCAACACGCTATTATTATATACTAAGAGAAGTCTGAATCCAAGAGAAGCGTAATCATGCCCTTGTGCACTGGATTGTTTTCCATGGGCCACAGTGTTGTTTTCAAAAATTCCAATTTCAAGCTATCCAAATGCCAAAAAAACAAGCTGCCACCGCACAAAGTGAGTGACCAGCTGCTGCTCACTGATCAGATTCTCCCTCAAAGGTGAAACATTACCTTAAACTGCAGCATCATCTTTTTTTTTTTCAAGGCTAACTACAGTCAGGATTGGCCTACTAGTTTAAAGCCTGTGCAGTCAAAGCATGAACAGTGTGGAAGCTCAGGAGCACAGCAGGAGAGGAGCGAGGGAGGGCTGAGAGGAGCGAGGGAGGGCTGCAGCGCTGCAGCGCTCTGATTGGATGCCCTTCTCTCCAGACACCAGTGCCTCCAGTGCTGTTGCTACGGGCAACCAAGCTAGAGTTCATCAGCGACTCCGCTGCACTGGGCGACGTCTCTCCTCCTCACCCGCTTCGTTTGTCTCTCTCTCTCTCTCTCTCTCTCTCTCTCTCGCTCTCTCTCCTTCTAGTTGTACGCCAAGCTCCAGTGCATCAAAGCGGAGATCCAGGACGTGAACGACGAGCACGTGAGGAGCCGACAGGAGCTGGAACAAACTCAGAACGAGCTCACCAGAGAGCTCAAGTTCAAGTGAGTCGAAAAGCAAACGTGCAGAGGAGTCGGCAGAATCAGCAGATATGCCGCAAACACATCAGATGGAGATGAGATGTGTCCAAACACAGAGAGATGCTGACAGATAGGAGATGTTGAGATGGACGTCAATATGAATTTATGCAACATTTTGTTTCATCAGCATAAATAACAACTCAACAATGCCTCATTTATTAGCACTAGAAAATATGCTTCTTCCTATTTTGATATTGGCTGATGTGTTGACCAGTGAGCATCACCTGCTAGTGGGCCGTCGGACCAAAAGCAATGCTGTATTACGACAATGCAATGCCGACGGCTCCAGTGTGTTTGACTTGTATGGTAATGAAGTCGGAATGATCCATATCAACATGTCACATCAGTCTGGATTACATGTATCAACCTGATTGATCTACTGTGCACTTGCACTCAGTTGTACGTCGCTCAAATGAATACATGTTGATTATCGTAGAGTAAAACAATTATTCTATTTAGAAGAATAGACGTAGAAAAAGAAGAAACAGTCCAAATAGAGACAAAACATAAAGAGCGCATTATTAAACTCTACAGACGATGTAAACCCTCTGTGTGTTCTGCACATGCAGGTATCTGATCATAGAGAACTTCATACCTCCAGAGGAGAAGAATAAGATCATGAACAGACTGACCTTTGATCCAGAAGAGGATCAGTGGAAGTTTCAGCCTCTTGTTCCTGCTGAAAGGTCAGTGTGGGTTTGAGATGTTATTCCCATCAGGTGGAAATAATGGACTCAAAAATGTGTTTAATTTCAGTCATGGTTCACGATCTTTTTGACCTTCCTGCTCTCCCTGTCACTCGCTCTTCTTCTCTTGATTCTTTCATGTCATCCTCCACTGCTAGTAAAGCAAAAGAAGCCCTTCAAACAGACGTTTAAAGTGCTGATGTGGTGTCATTCACAACTGAAGACAAAGCTGCGCCATATTTATTTTGTAGTATAGAGCGTCATGAAAAGGCAGTTTGGCCTTTTCGACATTGATTTCTCATCTCTCCCCCTGTTCAGTAAATCCTCATCACAGATGAAGAAAAGGCCGGCGTCTGCAGTCGGTTACAAACGACCAATCAGCCAGTACGCCAGGGTTGCCATAGCGATGGGAGCTCACTCCAGATACAGGGTAAGTGTGTGTGTGTGTGTGTGTGTGTGTGTGTGTGTGTGTGTGTGTGTGTGTGTAGTGTTCTCCTGATGAAGGTTTTAACAGAGGGAATAAATACTGTCAAGCCAGTCAATTTTCACCATGTTTTTAGGAATAAAATGTTGTATACATCAGGTTATGAATGATACATGAGCAAACTCCTCTGTAAAAACATTCAGAATATAGATAGGAATGAAACTGGAAAGTTTGGTGTATGTACGTGTTTCTAAAGTGGATATTCCTGGAAAAAAAACATTTAGAGAAAACAGCCTTTCAAGATATGTATGTGAAACTCTACAAATTGTATGTTTTCTGTCCACTAGTCTGAAACAAGACATGTTATGGAAGCAAATTAACATCTCCAAATTGATCAGTGCATGAAATGTTTTTGCTTATACTGTCTACCTACTAATTATCATTACTAACTCATCTAAGTTAGTAATGTTTGTGTTTTTTAAGCACAAAGTGATGTTCAGAGTTCGGAAAATAATAAGACAATGATTGGACATACGCAGCATGTGGAAACAGATAATCAATTATTCAACATATTCGTCTGTAGAAAAAGCTTGATCCCCTTAATATTTCACCTGAACAGAAGGGATTAAAAAATGCCCTTTTAAACCCTGGCACCAGAGCTTGCAAAGCCTTGTATGAGATAGTGAGATTATTCCTAAAAGAGATTTGCAGCCAGCTCACTTTGTGTGTGTGTGTGTGTGTGTGTGTGTGTGTGTGTGTGTGTGTGTGTGTGTGTGTGTGTGTGTGTGTGTGTGTGTGTGTGCGCGTGTGCGCGTGTGTGCATGTGCAGGCTGAGAACATCATGTTTCTGGAGCTCGACATGACTCCTCCAAACTCCGCCTCACTGGATCGCTCGGCGGAGTCGGAGCCGAACCAAAGTCACTCTCTGGACAACTCGCCCACCAAGGACAGAGGCGTCCGCAAGTCTCGCTCCTGGTGAGACCAGATGTTATCCTGATGTCACCTTCTAGCATTGGCTTATCAACACATACTGCATATTAAACATTACGTTTGTTATATTTGTGTATTTTAATCGTCTTTGTTCTTTTAAAAAGTCATGTTTGAACTTTACTGTTCGACTGAGAAATATCAGGCTCCAGTACATATGATGTTCAACACAGATCTTTGATGATCACATTTGAGAGATCTTTGCCAAAAAGTGTTTTTGTATAAAAGGTAGAGCCAATATTATTTAATATCTCAGCCAATAAGTAACAAGAAATTGCAGAACAGCAAAGCCAAGACTGTAAAATGTCCCACTCAGTATATATCCTGATCACATATATATATAAATAGATAAATAGATACCCTTTACTCTCAAATATGGACAATTCTTTAAATGAGATACCTCCACTATTAATTATAGTATCCATTTATACAAATAAGACTTTGTGTATGTAGAAATCCTGCTTTTACTGGCCTGTGTGTAACTAGTGTAAATGGTTTAGAGTCAATGCGTCTCTAAATGGGATTATTCAGGATTAGCCACACCCTCTTTAGGCGCTCCTAATCTGATGGTTTATCTCTCATTTGCTCAGCAGCCTGTGATCTCAATGTTGCTGAATAATCTTATTAACCTGTGTCTACATTGTATGTGAAAGCAGAGATTATACATTATCCATATTTAGATTTTTAATTTCTGCTACTTCTTGTTTTTGTTTTTTTTGCAGGTGCCAGACCCCAAAATCCATCACTTCCTCCTCTTCTAATGTCTCCTTGGCAGCATGTCACACCGCCACACCTATGACGGCGCAGTAAAGCCTTAGTGAAGAGGATTTCTTTCTTTTTTTTATTGTTATTTATTTTACTCCTCCACTTCCTCTTCCTTCTTTTCCTCTTCCTGTTTTGGCCAGTGATCCTCTTAAACACTTCTACAACTGGGACACAAGCACAAACCTCCACCTGTGCTGAGTCCTAAGAGGTAATAAACTAAAGTAGGAAGTGATCTACAGGACAGGAAACTAAATGACCTGATGAACCTCAGAAACTCTATAAAACACAACTTCCTGCTGCTCTACGGATGTAAAGACCCACCAGAACCCCTTCTACCTTTGCATGAGCCTCGGAACACCCTTTTAAAACAACTGGCTGCAGTGCTGTACTGCCCAGACTGTGTGTGTGTGTGTGTGTGTGTGTGTGTGTGTGTGTGTGTGTGTGTGTGTGTGTGTGTGTGTGTGTGTGTGTGTGTGTGTGTGTGTGTGTGTGTGTGTGTACAGGGCTGTATGATTGCCTCTTTGTGTGTCTTAATTGTGATCGATTCAGATCTGAAAGCTCACAAACTGCTTGGATAAGATACCAGTGTACTGTACATATTTCATGTATTTGGTCTGTTTTCTGTGTCAAGGGGGAGACAGTTGGATGAGAAATGATGTAACATGTGATGTGAGCTGTTGTTGGTCAGATGAGGTGCTCTGAAACCTGAATGATGACCTTCATCACGCCTGTTGTCTCTCATTATTCCTCTTTGTGTCCTTCACAGTTTCTGATTTAAAAGCAAAGCCTCAAAATAATCTCATTAAAATAAAATTGGTTTGATTCATACCAGGTCAATGGGAAAAAGACAAGGCCACCAGGACGCGAATGTAAGTCTTTTAGCTATGTATCCAAGCTTTATTAAACAATTTAATAACGACGATACAGTACAAGTTTAGTGTGAAAGTTCATCCTTGGCCGTGGAAACAGTAGTTTCACAAAAAAAAGAAAACTCAAGGTCCACTTACTGTTTTTTTCTGGAGCTGGATTAGATCCATCTAATGAGGAAGACCATACAATGTGGTTAAAAAATGGGGAAAAGGCTAATTAGTGGAGTAATTTGTTAAAACGTCTAATTATGTAGGTCGCTAGTTAACTCACCACTGATACTAACTCAAACATACTTACTACAAAAACAGGAAAAAGATTTTAAAAAAGACAACTTTTTTTCCCTTTTTGTCCTCAAAATGTAAAAAATAATTGACTCTGTGGACAAAATGACTCTGCTTTGCCTCCACTTCAAATCTTATTTGACTTATCAGGAGTTTTCTTCGTCCCTACTCTGTCCTCTGATTGGGGACCAGCTGAACAACCAGGAAACAAAAACACCTTTTCTCTGAATGATGCTTAAAAACTGTCACCCGTGCATCTGATATCAGTAAACTATACTTGTATGAGGATGAAGAAGACGAAGACCTTCACTCCCACAGCAGCAGCAGCTTTAAACGTTCAGGTTGGGCACACAGCACAGCAGGTATCGCGTATACTGTCACACCTGCTCAAAGCTTGACTGGTTGTTTGTTTGGACAGCAGTCAGGTGTGTCCAGTTCACTGTCACTGGGTCCTTGTGAGCTGGAGGTCAAGAGCGGCAGACAGTGAGGGTCAGTCAGACTGATTATCACTGTATTATTGATGCTACAGATCCAGTTGCAGCTGAACCCCCCAGATAGATGTGAGGGAGCACAACGCAGTCATTTACCAGTGTATAGAAACAACGTTTATTACCAATGAGTCAATCTGTTTTTAACTAAATTTGATACATGACGTTGGTGACACTTAATGTGCAAATATGTTCCGTGACCCAAATATGAAGCCATGTCATTGATGATATCTGATGATGTGTCAGAAACATGTGCTTGTGGAAATTCACAGAAGTATATTGAGATGAGCATTTTAAAGGTTTGCGACATTTACTGCAGCTTGCTCGTTCTAGGGCCGAAAACAGGGATGAATACTATTTAATAATTGATCTAGAAAATGTAACAAATAATAATGAATAGCAAAAATGTCAATCACAAGTTCCCCGAGCACGAGGTGACATTTGTTTTGTCCAACCAACAGTCAAAAGCCCAAAGATTTTGACACAAAACAGAGAAAAGCAACAATTCTGCCTATTTGAGAAGATAGAGCAAGAAGATGTTTCACATTTTGAATTAAAAAATTGTTTCATAATCGTTAATACAGTAGTCTACTAAAATAATCCATCGGTAAAACAAAACACGGTTTCGAAATGGCAAAAACACTTTCTGTGGTACACATTGCAGTTGCTGTTTTCGGTGAATATTAAATCTGTGTTAACCTACTTCCTTCACTGTCTCAGCCGTTCACAGATGCACACTGAGGATGTTATGTGTTTAGTCATCGGTTCCTGGGTCCATAATTGACCCAGTTTGTGACTCTAAATGTTCTGAGGCTTTATGAAAATGTGTCTGATGGAGGTTAAAATACATGCAAGTGTACCTTTAATGAAGTGAAAGATTCGCCACAAATGGAGGTGATTTACTGTGAGTTGATATACATTATCTATGGAAGAATATATTATACATTTATTATGGGATCTATCAGGCCACATGTCAGGGTGCTGTTCTTCAGAGGAAGACATCAAGATATTAATATTCAAGACAGAAATAAAAACATTGGTCTCTGCAACACTGAAAAGAACTACTTAAAATGTTTACCTGCCGTTTATTTGCCCAGTGTGTAATGCAGCATCTGCCTCAAAATATCCACCACTTACTATCTACATTTTAGGGAAGACGGTGATACAAGGATGAACATGATCTGCCTGATAATATTGAGAAAACCTGGCTGTTTTCAAGTCTATGTTGCCTCTACATTTTGCTCATTTATAAACATTTGGTCATATTAGTGAGTAAAACCATTCATGTACGTTTCCCGTCTGTGTGAGGGCTGTAAAATATTGTATAAACGTGTCTGTGTGACGGCTGTGGGGGAGGAGGGAGGAGGGGGGATGCCGATGGAAGAGGGGGGGAGGGATGCAGGGATCCAAAGACAATCAGGAAGTGACTGTGGAGGCGACGGATACTGAGCCTGTTTCCATGGTAACCTGCCAGTGAAGGATGTTGGGATGGGGAATGGAGGGAGGGGGGAGGGGGTGGGGGGGTATCTATGTGTATGTAACATGGTGGTCCAGTAGAGCTGAGCTCATCTCTGGCTGAAAAAAAGAAATAAAAAATCGAATAAAGACATCACAGGATCAGATCAATCATGTTGAAATATCTCTAATCAACGTATTTCTTTCAGGTCGTTATGTGTGTGAGAGATTACCATCAAGAGCAATGATATTTTATTTAATTTTGTTTGATTAGGATTCCTTGTTAGCATCATTGGAGCAGAAGCTTTCCTCCCGTGGTCCACATTACATGCAACATTCATGATGCAATCCAAAATACACACAATCAAAACATGCTGCAACTATGCAACACACCAACGGGCTCCAAACCATGACATCTTACAGTAAGTTCAATGAAATAATCATAGCTATTATGTTATATTTTGTTAGACTAAAGCTGAAGCTCAGGGTTATTTTCATTATTGATTACATTTATTTGTATCCATGCTATCATCAAAGATCCAAGGATGGAGTTGTTCCACCACTTTGGTCCAGACTGTTGGATGGATTGACAAGATTTTATTTATTTTTTAATATCTTATATTTCTCTGGTTTCCATCTAGCGCCACTATGAGGTAGACGTTTGTAGTTTTGAGTGAAACGTTATTACAACAACACATGGATCCTGCATGAATTTAAATATCTTCCCTCTAGCGCCATCATCAGGGCAACATGTGTCTCTGTAGGCCATATACCTTGGTGGCATCATGGCTGCAGACTCTCAGTCTTGTTTGAATGATTTTGTATTACCATGTTCTGATTTGAAAGGTAGCTAAACATACGGTAATAAATGATGTGTCAACTAAATTGATTTCCTAATTAATAAACCAACTAATTATTTCAGGACTACTTGAAGAGTTCTAGCTTCCACATAGAGGCCTAGTATGATGCAATTTAAAAGAAATATGAAACACCATGAAAACAAACAACAGGTAAGTGAATTCATCATTGCTGCTCACCTTTCAGTCTATGAATGTGGTTTAGTTCTGTTATACATCGTTTTTTTATGACTTTAGCATATTTAAAAAATGGTATACTTATGGTTCATTTAAAAATAAACAATGATAGTAAAACATTGATGTAGTTGATATTTTACTTCCAGCCTTTTCATTATTAGTGTCCCCTGGTTGGTTGTGTTAAGGTAAGGGTGCAAAATAGGTTATTTAAATATAATATTTATATACAGCCAGTCAGTCAGTTTATTTAAATTAATATAAAAATATAATGCCAGGTAGTCAGTTATCAGGTATTTTACCAGTTAGTCTGACACACACAATAACAGATTATAGGTTTTGGACATATTCAAGTCTGTGATTTCTGAGCGTTCTCACACACACACACACACACACACACACACACACATACACATACACACACACACACACACACACACACACACACACACACACACACACACACACACACACACATACACACACATATAAATACATAAATTCACCAATGCAATCTGAGTCTGATCAGCAGTTACATAACAGAGGTCTCTTCTTCTTCTTCTTCTTCTTCTTCTTCTTCTTCTTCTTCTTCTTCTTCTTCTTCTTCTTCTTCTTCTTCACTCTTCTTCACCCTCCAGCCTGTTGACATTTAATATTTCATGAGCAGAGAGCAGCTTTATTAGGACACATTTTTTATTCATTCACACAGATGATAAAAAGCAATAAGCATTAAATGAGACCTGTTGACATTTACCAGTACACTTATGAAACAATATCATTAATCACAGTATACATAATCCAGCTTTGGATATTAGATAAATTGATTGATTTTTAAATTAAATCTAAATTGATCCCAACTGGGAAAAGTTAGGTTGGTATTATTCTATAGCCATTCAGTTGAAGAGCAGCAATAAGACAAACTGTGAGTGAGTACTGACTGGGCTGATGCTGCCCTCTGCTGCAAGAGGAGGAAACATCCTCACTATGCAGCTTCTGTTCCACCTCAAGGCTTATTTTCATCCATAAGAAATACAGTAAATATCTAAAGGACAGAAAACCTGTTTCTCAAACACACTTTGAATTGCCAGTTTTGTATGTTTATGAACATTGGACAGGAAAAGAGATGCACCACAAAGGTGCAATGTAAACGTACTCAGTTTTGAACAAATCAATCACATAATGTCACCATTGTTGCCTCTAAAGTCGTGCAGATTAATGTATGTGGTTGTTGTGGGTATGAGAATCAATAAACACATTATTTGTCATGCTCTGTACCTGATAACAACCAATGTGTTTACAATTGGTGTCCTATTCCTATTCAATCCTATTCATTGTACAGGTTTAACATTAACTCAGGCTGCCGCTAATTGGGGCTAATTCAGGCCACACAAAGTGAAAATGTTGTACAGTGAGACACAGCTGTAGTGTCAGATTAAGTCTGTCACCATAAATTTAATGCCGACTTTGCAAGCTAAATTATGCATGAATGCTCGTCTGCTGGTACAGTCAGAGTGGGAGGGTTACATTCTAGATAGATCTACAAAACAAAGCTGGTGACAAACTGAAGAAAGCCCAAAATAAACGGAGTGAAACATGAAAAAAATGGGGATGTTTCCATAAATCACAGTGAATGGTTTGATGAGAATCAAAATGATTTGCAATCTTCAGATCTCAACCCAGTTGAACACCTGAGTGTTTTTCCAGCATTAAGCCAACTCTCAGTGCCCCCTCCCAAGGTCTGAAGCACTGAACCCTCAGGGACTTAACTGTGTGAGAGGCTGCAAGGGCTTTGAACATTATAAATACTAATGGGACACACACCACATTACCTTGATGACACCAGAACATTCTGTGTAAAACTGAGGGTTTTTCTTTTATGTTTCTTTACTGCCTGATTTGAACGTCTTCCAAGCTCTTGCCTTGTGAGATGAGAGCTAATTGTCAAATAATCGTATTCACTATTCTTATTCACTATATAAATATTCACTATTCCTGTCAAAGCAGCTTCAATAAGCCAAACTAAAATAAATGGTTGATAAATAAACCAGGTGTGTAATATAGTCTCTGATTACATTTAAGATTGCTATGAAGTTTCTGTGTAAATTTAAAATGCCAGGCCAAACGCCTACGTGCCCTCCTCTTTATTTACCTTTTTTTATTTTCTTTACGCCTCCTGGAAACCCCATGTTTAACGTCACAAT
This sequence comes from Pholis gunnellus, assembly GCF_910591455.1. NCBI lineage: Eukaryota > Metazoa > Chordata > Actinopteri > Perciformes > Pholidae > Pholis > Pholis gunnellus. The sequence continues at coordinate 7,823,822 of NC_136546.1, read as the reverse complement.
GCTATGAATTGTTGGTAATTGCATTAGACAAACGCTGCGTTCCAAATCACATTTTTACTTTTACTTTTAGTGAACACTGCAGCTGCCCTTACAAAGTATCTTCTGTCGCATGCAGTATGAATTCAATGGGGACATATAACCACCTCATAGCGTTGCACCTTGAACTTTGCACTTTGATTTGACTTTATTGTTTTCTTTTTCATCTTGTTGTTCCTCAGAGAACACATAGTCACATAGAAATACAGTGATTTAGTGATCAGTCATGCAGCGGAAACTGATAGCTTCAAAACTACATTATTAATTGATATCATAGTCACAGTAGGTAAAGTTATACATTTATTTCATTTATTATTCCACGTAATTAAACAATGGAAAGTAACATTTTATCATATTGTCTGAAAATGAATTACATTAACATGTTCCTTCACAAATTTTAAGTTCATTCAGAGATTTCATTATCAGGCACTTTTTTACAATCATCATCAATCATACAGAGATTCAACAAATCAACATTACATGGCACTTGTGTTTAATTCCTTAGGACTCTCTGGTTGTCACCCTGAGTGGTCAAACATATTTGTTCACTTTTAGTTGCTAGTTTACTGCGTTGCGTTCCGAGCAGAGAAATCTAACAGAGGAACATTATAGAGACCAGAAGGAAATTCACATCTGAGCTCCTCAACAGGACTGAGAAGGGTCACGTTGGTCTTGTTCAGCCACGTCAGGAAGCTCTTCAGGTTTGAATCGCAGTGAAATCGGTTCATTTTCAGGTCGAGGAAGCTCAGAGAGCGAAAAGCGGCGGGGTCGGGGGAGGCTACGAAGTTGTTGGAGAGGTTGAGTGACTTGAGACTTTTTGGTAACACATCAGGCCGGAGATAGGTCAAGCTGTTGGACGAGAGATCCATCTCCACCACTGAGGTGAGGCCCTTGAAAAGGCCCTGAGAAAGAGACCGCAGGGCATTGAAGCTCAAGTTCAAACCAATCACATGTCCAAGATTGTCAAACAGATTCAGGCACCTCCCCTGAGACAACATGGACTGCAGGGAGCTGCTGTGAAGATCCAGAATTCGGACATCATTCAAACCGACTGCTGAAACTCGCCCACCGAGCGAGCACCATCTGATTCTGTTTCCTCCATAGAAGAGATGCTGGAGGCGTTTCAGTCGAGTCAAAAGCATGGTAACGTCCCCCAGGTTTGTCAATCTGTTGTCCTGAATGTCCAGATGCATGACATTACCGGCAAGGCCTGCGAGACTGCTCACTGACGACGGCGTCAGTTTATTGTCATTCAACAGCAGATAATCTAAGCTCGGGAGAGACGCGGGGAAGCCAAGGTCTTGCAAAGAGTTCCCTGTCAGATATAATGCTTTTAATTGTGGGAGTCCACTAAATGAGCCAAAGCCCAGAGCACCAATGTGATTGTAGGACAAGTCCAATACTCTCAGGTTTGTCAGAGAAGCAAAAGTGTAAGAATAGATTTCCCCCAGCAGGTTGTGTGACAGGTTGACCATTTTTAAATGTCCCTGAAGCCCTTCAAAGGCATGTCTGTGTATCTGATTCACTCTGTTTTGGGAAACGTCAATGATTGCGACTTCTTTTAGCGGACTGAAAACCCCCTGTTGCAACGCAAATATCCTGTTCTTAGACAGATCCAAAGTGCGGACTGAGCTGTCGTTTAGGCCTACGAAAATGTCGCGGTCTGGATCAGGAAGATTGTTGAATGAAAATCCTTTACCCATGTGTCCTGACAGTTTGAGATGGGAGATCTTTGTCCCCTTAATGGCTGTGAAGAACTGCTTGGACTTACCCACACTAAACCCGTTGTAGGACATGTCGAGTGTCTCAAAGGACATTCCCCTGAAAGGATTCCCACATTCCTGCCAGTCAAAATGTTCATTAAACATGGCCTTCAGGTGAACAGAGTCCAAGTTCAGGACCGTGAAGTTCTTTCCTTGAAAACCAACCAGATCAGACTCACATATTTTGTCAATTTGGTTCAGCTTGAGATTCAAAACTTTCAAATTAGTCATGTTTGTAAAGAACATTGAGGGCTGGAGTCTTTTTATCTTGTTACTAAAGAGGTCAAGGGTCTCTAAGGAGGACAGCGGCTCCAGATAGTTCTCCTTCAGTATGGACTCTTGAAGTGAACAGTAATCCAAGTGGAGATTCTGCAAACCGGACAGTCCGGCGAAAGCCTGCGGCTCCAGTTGAAGGCCGATGTTGAAGCCGAGCACCAGCCTCCTCAGGAGTCTTTGCCCGCTGAAGGCGTTGTTCCTGATCACAAGAAGCACATACTGTCGTCCAAGGTCCAGCTCCCGCAGCTCCTCCAGGCCCGACAGGGAGGTGGAGTTGATCTCGTGGATGTGGTTCATCTCCAGGTACAGGTGGGTGATGTGAGGAGGGAGAGGAGGAACCCAGCGGAGGTTCTGGGAGCCACAGTTGGCTACAGAACCAATAATGAGGCACGATGGGAAACACCCCGGCACCTGAAAGAGGACATTTAAAAAAACACAAGTGGTTTATTATTCTATTCAACTGGAGAGCACTTACCACTTAACGCTTATATATATATAATGCTGTATATTCATCTTTTTTACTCTATGTAATGTTTCCTAATTTAAAGAACTTTCAAAATAAAGAAAGTAACAAAGACTCATACTTGTAAATAGCTTAAGCAGTAACTCAAGTTTCAATATATATTTATAGACAATTTCAAAAACCCTTGTGTCTTTGATTGATGAATTCATCTCTTTTTAAATGTATTACTCATTACTGGTCTGCAACTGAACTGAAACAATTTAAACTTTTGTTTGTCTTATGCAGATAGAAAGATACAGAAAACAATTTAAACTTTTGTTAAAATAAACAAACAACGCAGATACATAACTTGGTTTCCATACATTGAATGTATATCAAGTCCGCATAATTCACAAAAGAAATACATATAATAACTTCCTGTTGATATTCGTCGCCTTTTCTAATGGAAGACTTAATCATATCGATCTACAGCCACTTGTTTTGGTCTGTTTTTCATACAGGTTTGATGTAATGGTGTCCTTTAGTGTACAATCCTAGAAAATAAATAATCTTCTCTACTCTATTTCCCTCAAAAAAACTTTTATTTTTCTGCACTGCCAAACATTTTAAACTGCACTTTAACTTTGTTTTGTGTTTAAGTAAGTGCGATACATATAAACTTAACGTATCTTCAAATTGCAGGCTAAAATCTTTTCACAGAGTTTCAGTATGAATACAGCATCATTTTAATATCCATTTATTTTCTTACTTACCTGTAGGAAAACTGAGACGACAACCACCTGAAGACTCAGCGTCCACATCTTCACACGGCTTGAAAGAAAATATGCAATTCTTGATATTTTGATGAAATAATGCACCAGTCTCTGCTGCAATGTGAAAATCAGAGATCCGTTCTGCAGAGATTTCTGTTGACAGCGTTTTTATCTGTGAGTGTTTGCGCCACTTGTGTCGAACACTGCATTGATTGTGCAATGTAAACATGACGCTGGACGGGGTTTCCCTTTTGTTTTCCAGAGTTACATGAGAAAGGGAAGTACGCTTCGTTGCTATGTGCTGGATGCTCTGTTGTTGTGTTTTCAGGTTAGGATGCTTTGTTTTTCAAAAAATGTGATGTTGCCAGGTTTGCGTTGTGAAAGTTCGGCCTGAATCTTGATTTGTGTTGCCAACATTGTATACTTGGTTGAATAGATGCTTTAAAATGTAAATAATATGGATTTTAATGTAGTTCTTATGTCCTGTGACGTATCGGAGACTTCTAACAAAAGTGTAGTTTTACAATAAATACTAAAACAATTAAATAGTTTGTCATGAAAATGTTCACTTATGTCTAGAGTATACGCTGCTTTATCATTAGCCTTTAAAACACGATTTCTGTCAGTCACAAAAAAATGTAATTACCTTGTACATGTGGGAAACATTTATGTGTATGATTGGGATTTGGGTGTGTGGAGACTCATTAGGTGATGCTGCACTATAAATATACTAAAGTTGAAGTTTAAGCTTCTAAATTTAAAATTCAGACAATATATATTGCCTCCGCATGGCTCTCAACACGGAGACGCCCGAGCTGGATGCTAACTGTGCTAACAGTGCTAGCAGTGCTAGCAACAGTGCTGACAGAGCTAACAGTGTTTACCTGAGGGGTTAGGAATCCTGCACGGTGAAGAAATGACCCGCCCACTCTGCCTCTGAATGGCTAGTACTGGTTGCCTTCGTTGGTTGGATGTATGTTACTAGATGCTTCTCTGACTTTCAAAGAGTGGCTGCAGTGTGCAAGATGTACAGCATTTTTTAAATGGTCTACTGTTCTCCTGTATAGATGTTAATGCAACTTCAGAAATAACCATGTACTGAACTGATTTGTACACAGACAGATTTGAGGGAAAACTGTCTTAGTCACAGGACATGTCTGACTTTGGTTAATATTTCCTCTCGTGTAACGAATGAGTACATTATTTCAATGAGTTGCATATTTTTTTGAACGAATTGCATATTTTTCCGCAATTTCCTAAAAAGCCTATTCCTCTTTTAGAAATCAAGGCGTTCAAGGACTTCCCACATGTTGAATAATTATCTTTTTCTGTTGCAGCCTTCTCAAAACCAGTAGATGGTATCTCACTGTGATGAGTAGTTATAGGTTTAAGGTTGTCACCTATTCTGTTTGGGAAACCGTCGAGCCAGTTAATGTCCAAATTAGGAAGCCTGCATATATGATGGTTGATGTTTCATATTCATTGTATTGTTCATTCATTGTATCTGCAGAGTACAGCGGTGTGTGTGGTTCACTCACACAGGGCTGGTGAATTTCACAACCTCTGGAGAATGAATGTTGGTCAAATACAATACAGAGAGAAAGAGTGACAGTCGGTGACTAACATGGTGGCAATACTGTTACAGCTTCTTCCTTTAGGAATAGAGTGCAACTATTACTTACTTATATTTTAGGAATAACACGGTTACAAAAAAACATTTGACTCAGCAGTCGCAGGATGTAAGAACTCAAGTTACATTAGTGCAATTTTGTGGTGTTTTTACTTCACTTGAAAGTTTCCATTTCATGCTATTTTAATACTTCACTACATCTCAAAGGCAAATATTATACTTTTTACTTTTCTACATGTATATCTTTTTGCACACCAGCAAAAATGAAACACAACCATGGGGGCCCAACAGCAAATGTGATGCCCAGGTCCCCCCTGACAGGTTTATCCGGCCATGAAGCCAGGAATAATAGCAACATAGTGTAAAAATACTCCGGCATTCAAACTTTTTTTCCTTCTGTAAAAGTATAAAAGTATTAACATGAAAACACAAAAGTAAAAGTAGGCAACTCATTTTGCAGAATAGCCCCTTTCAGAATAATATACTTTATGTTTTATTATTGAGTTAAGTGTTGCTTAAATGTAACTAGAGGTGGAGACGAGACCAGCCTTTATAAACTGCCGGGTGTATTGTGAATTTCAATACAATCTTATATTTATCCATAATAATACATCAGAATGTATTTGTTTGTTATTTTGAAATATTAATCTGAATCTGCAAATTCAATGTAACTAAAGGTATGAAATAATTGTGGTGGAGAATAAAGCACAGGCATACTTTATTTCCCTAAAATAGAGTAGAAGTGTCAAGGAGAAAATCAAAAACTAAAGTTAAGTACAAGCTCAGCATTGTACTTAAGTGGGGTGCTTGACTAAATAGGCTAATCGGGTACTTTCAACACTAAAAATGTTTAAGTAAATAAAGTACAAGTATGTCAAGACTGTATTTTTATATATACTGTGTATATATAGCCTAGGCACCTTCCACCACTGGACTCATACATCCACACATTTTACTTATTTCGACTATAAAAGTACTCGAGTAGCCAAAATGTACGTATATACTTTCTAACTTAACCAACGGCAGTTAAAATATCCACGTATCTTTATACCTAAGCATGAAAATGGCATAAAGCTTATTATTTATTCCGGATGTAACCAGAGACTGTTTATGAGAAGCAACGTTGGAAGTCGTAACAGTTAAACTATGTAACCGAATTAAACGAAATCTTTTTAGGCTTTATAGTTAATCCCTGTGAAATCTGATTAAAACGGTGTTATTACTGAATGTGTTGAGGTCAGTAACGTTAATTAGCAGGTTGTGTGTGTCAGCGGCGCACTGTCACTGAGGGGGCAGGACGGAGCGCAGAGAGGAGTGACTTACTTTCTAAAATAGTACTCCTCATCACAGCAGCGACGAGTATGGAGGGGGTGAAACATGGTTGGCTACGGAAATAAATAACGGGACCGGGAGGGGGGGGGTATTATTTAAATCAGAAAAGAGGAGAACCGTAGCATACGGCGAAAAGAGGAAGTGTGTACTTGAAGAGAGAAGAAACTGTGTTTAAGTCGGTTCAACACGTTTCACTGTTGATGTTGGTATTTGGACACGAATACCTGCCGAAAACAGTCCCGGTGAGTACACCCTCCGTTTTCACGGTCCGTTAAGAGGACGCCACGCGATAGCCGCACAGACATAAGTGTTTAGGTTGAAGTTGGTAGAAGGTGTGACTTTTAATGTGAAAATTGCACCCGAGTTTCGGTGAGTTCGGGAGCACATTCATTCGGAGGAACAAGGTGAACAGCGAGTTAAAACTTTTCTGCAATATGGCCGCTCAGATGTCACACAGCTTCCCAGAAGTAGCGTCAGGCAGAACTATAACGAGCTATGACTGTAGTCCGGTTCAAACGCACGGCAGCTCCAATTGTCCGCCGAAGACCGTGGACGTGTTGTATGTCTAAAAAAACAACAACAACAACAATGTGTTTAACGCGGTGTCCCTCTCTGCCCTGAGTGCTGTAGTCATGAGCACTTTTCAAATCAAACTGTACTATTGCTGTTTGACCTGTGCGTAACTTTTTATGTGCGCCGTTTTCTATGAAAGAAACTTGAAAAATGTGCCAACTTTACGTTACCTGGCTTATTGCCAAACACACAGACTTTGTGGATCAAAACGTACTACTTTTTTTAAATCGATAGTGTCCACTGTGATATTCGGCACATCCTATATGTTGAGTGGCTCTAATTGTATTTTTGCAACAAGCTTTGGAAACACATGTTGTTAATAACAATGTTACAATGAGGATGTCAATGTTAGGGCTGGTAAATCATTTCATCTGATCACTTTGAGTGAAATTTAAATGTTTTAATAAATCATAATGTGCTTTAATGAATCACCAGCAGTCTAATGAATCATTACATCTGACCTGTTGGGTCAGCTGGAATGATTTGTCACCCCACAACCTGCCAAAGGGTGTTATCGGAGACAGCCTAAGCATTTAGGCACACACACACACACACACACACACACACACACACACACACACACTCCCACAGCCCAAATGTGCTTAGAGCAGATATTAAAACAGTAGAAAACAAGACAGGGTTCTGAATGACATTAAACATCTGTTTTGATATTCTGCTTTCTGAATCCAAATATGGTTATTTCCCCTTTCATCAATGGTCATTTACCAGTTAGTCTTTATGTTATCAGCATATAAGATCAAACAGACAAACAAAGGTCAAGTTCATGAACTAACATTCATTAACGGTCCAATTACAGGCTGTGACAGAAACATGCAGGGGTGTAAAAATACAGATCCTAGACCAGAAACGTGTGTGTGTGTATCCAGTCCGATTGCAGACTTTTCCAAACTGTTGCTCCCTGTGGAGGGAACCAAACAGAGAGGGATGGCAGTAACAGATGGGCTGTCTCCCAAACGGCCCCCCCCGAGGGTCTCCACTCTTTCCCTGGTAAATGCCTATTGTGTGCTTTAATTGAGCAGTGGGCGAACGGTTTAGATCTTTAACAGGACGCAAATGAGAGAGCAAAACAAGCCTTCACAACTTTTCCTGGCACCCCACATGACAACCAGGTGTGTATAAATATATATTCCCCCAAACAATTTCGTGAACACGCTTAGTAATTTATATAAACGTACCTGAAGATAATACTTGATGGTCTCTTCCCACCAACCCTCAACGTCATAACATTTCATCTCAGCGTCTCCATAAGGAAAGATTTCAGATGTTTACTTGATTTAGCTGTTGGTGGGGAAATAATAGCAGTGTGTGTGTGTGTGTGTGTGTGTGTGTGTGTGTGTGTGTGTGGGGGGGGGGGGGGGGTGGGGAAACCTATGATTAGCAGAGCAGTCATTCCTATCTAGCCTCTGGATTGTGTAATTTCTCCAGAGTTAAATTATAGTGAAATCTAAGTATTCCTCATTTTGCACGTAGGAGCAGTCGGATGGACCTCAGAGCTGTTTACTTGTTTACTGTTGGGTATGTGCGGCGCCTCTGATAGTAAAAATTGGGCTGAATAAATAGACTAGCTGAGACCCGGATTGAAAGGAATCTCTTATGCCTTTCAACCCCAGAACTCTTTTCATTTCATTGACGATAGTAGGTAGACACAACTTTCACTTCTCTTTCACCGTGTCAGTTTCTCGCTCTTTCCTTCCTTCCGGCCTCTTGGTACATCTTGATCTCTCTCTTTGCGTTTCCTCTTCATATCTTCTTCTTGTCTGCGTTTGTCTCTTTCTCTCTTTATTTCATGCTTTCCTTCGTTGCAACTGGCATGGCCGCCTTACACGCAACTCAGGCGGACCTCCCTCCCCAGTTCAAGAGTCACTTCTGTGCAGGTTTCCGATCCAGTCTGCTTCGGTTCCAGCCGCAGGTTGAGGGTTTGTGTAAATACAAATGGGCGTGAGAGAGGAATCTGATAATTGGACACACACATGCTATGTTCACAAAAGTTGGCGCTTTAGATAAAAGCGCCAACAATGCGTTGGGTCTGCGTTGGTGGAGCGTGTTGCTTCAGGTCCTGGTGAGACGATGGAATACAATCGACAAAGGCCAGTTTGAGTAATAGTTACACAAGTTAGAAAGCTTTTCGGGTGCCAAATCGTTTCAAAGTGGTTTAAAAGGATTTTATAACTCTTGACGCCAGCAATTGTTTCAGCCTCTTTTGTGACAAATGGTGGTAATCACCCCCAAGAATGTGTGTGGTTGCATTGCGCTGTGGCAAAGGTTGAGTCAGGTTCACCTTCTTTGCTGGATGAACAGTTGCCTCAGACCTCAGACCTAACTCGGCACAGATGCCCGCCGTGTCAACGCTCACCAATTTCCTATTGAAATGAATAAGGGGAGCTGCATTTCTTCATGCGCTGCTTTTGTCTGTCCGAATACAGTCGTTGAGAGCTTAAAAACAAACTGAAGTTTTCCTGTGCGGGTTTATTGGAGCTCACCAACTTGAGTGCAGTTCTTGTGGAAGATCCTCAGCAATCAGAAGAGCCCATCTTGGGTGAAATGTCATGTCCCGGGCCAGTCGGGCTGTCTCTCCTGGCAGCACATGGGTCAAAGGTCAGGAGGAGCGAGAGATCGGAGAAGCGGGGAGAGGCGCTTTGCTTTCGGTTCAACCGCAATGGGTGCAGTTGAAAGTTGTAGTTATATGCGGAGTGGTTATGACGGACCTGACATTGTATACAATAAACAATGACTCTATGTAAGATATATTTTTAATGTCCCTGTGGGGAAATGTGTTCTGGCATCCACCCTACGAGTAAACTTCAGCCCCCATCATTTTCCCAGCAGTCTGTGCCAGACGGGCAATCTGTGATTTCAACTGTACAGACAAGTTGCCATACCAGGCTGTTATCTGATATCCCATAATACTCTCTACGATCGCATGGTAAAAGAGTAACATGAACTTCTGCTCAAATCCAAAGACCATTATAACATTCTGACGGCATTCCTCAGCCTGTCGAAACCTCAGCTGATAAGTCGCTGCTTTTTGTGTTCCAACACCTTGTGACAGTTTATTTTGGTTTCCATTGTGTCAAATGACACAATTTTGAGACCCAAGGCCTGTGACGAGTCAACTCCTCGAAATGCTCAAACTTCCAAGTTTCTCGGTTTCCTGAAACCATAAATGAATTTTGGAAAAGTTGCTGCGGAGCTTTTAGGGGGGATTTGTGGGTCCGGCTTCATCTGTGTTGCGTGTTACAGTAAAGTGGCGAGGATAAATGGAGCTCGTTGGTATTTCAGCAACGTCAGTGTCTAAAGTTGCAGCGTACTGTATATATATCATGTATAACACACACACACACACACACACACACACACACTGGTCAGGTCCTGTCAGGGCAGAGGGTGAGAATAGCGAGCAGCTGCAAGTGGTCATGTGGCATGCACAGTGTGTGTATGTGTGTGTATGTGTGTGTGTGTGTGTGTGTGCAGCGGGTGGTAAACACCCTCTTAACCCTCTTTACTACCACCTCGCCTGCCTGACGCCCGTCGGTGTCCTCGCCATATTGCGTCTTCAGCAAAACTTACGTTTGTGGATTCCCCCTCAGAGCTCAGCGGTGAGTCGAGTGTTGATGCAGAGAATGATTTTGAAGCCGGTAGTTTTCGAATGAGATTAACTGATTCCTGAGTACAAGAGTGTGTGTCTGTGTGTGTGTAAGAGAGAGTGTAAGAGAGAGTGTGTGGGTGTTGTTTTTTTAGGACCATTTGCCTTCGTCAGTTGTTGGGCCTACGGAAGTGTAACCGCTGAGTGTGTGTGTGTTTGTGTGTGTATGTGTGTGTGTGTTCGCGTGTGGTAAATGCACAGGTGCACTGGTCTGGTTGGGTGGTCTGCGCTGATGTAACATCCCTCCTACACACACACACACACAATCACACAAACACCGTGTAGTGAAGAGAGAGAAGAAGTAAATGTTGATGAGACTCAACATCACACAGTCACGCATGATTACACGAGTATCTGTGTGTGTGTGTGTGTGTGTGTAATGTGCAGTACTTATCTAGGGAACATGAATAAATAATATTTATAATTTAGACTATAAAATGCCAGAAAATAGTGACAATAAAATTACCCAGAGCCCAAAGTGACCTCTTCAAGCACCTTCTTCAATGCCAATGTGACATTTTCTGTACAGAGACCAAACCAATATTATTTGTTACATCTTAGTTTAGAGAAAATAACACTTTCTAAACTAGTGTGATACATGGTGTGATGATACAGTAGGTGATAGAGTGACAGGTTGACCGTTCTCACTGTGACGATTAACATCATGTGTGGCTTCTGTGGCGAGTAACCAGATGTGAACAGGAACATGTTGTTCTTGTAGCGGTCCAGTGATAAAGTGATAGAAAAAAACAGCACGTTTTAAGTCAGCTGTTGGCGAAAAGTGGAGCATAGCATCGTGTCACTGCTGTGTGTGTTGTGGCATTTGAGTTTCCATACAGTGAAATATGTATGTGTGTGTGTGTGTGTGTGTGTGTATCAGTTGTCTGTCTGTCATGCGTGTGACACCTGCTGACAGGATGTAACCGTCCGCCTCTTGCAGTTTGTCTTGACTGGTATTCAGGCCGGATGTCGTTCACGCGGCTGTCTTTCGGGGCTTTTTCTGTGCGTTGACGCTCATTCGTGAATTCAGAAATATAACGCTAATGCGGAGAGACTCCGCGTTTTGTGGTCGTCGTATCCACGAGGTTTGAGTTACACTGTGTTTGTGGGACAATGTTTGGATTCTTCGCTGTGTTGCTGACTGCTGCCGTGAGAGCAGAGCCCAGTGACATGTCAGTGTGTAAATTCATTATTTTTTGTTTGGGGAATATTTTGCTGGCACTTGGCTGCTTTTCAGGATATTTTTGAGCGAAACAGGATTTAAATTTTTTTTTTATTTTTACAAATGGTCATAACTTGTTTCCAGCTTTACAAGACTATGTTCAGAGCATGTGTCAAGAAGAAGCACTTTATTTCTTATTGACTTTACAATAAAAATAATCTTCAATGATGTGTTAAGCAGCCACATGAATTGACAAGTGTGACGGTACTTTGTGCTGTGTTGCAATCCGATGGCCTTGTTTTGAGAACAAGAGCATCACACACTACCGGTAAAGGACTTTAAATCAGAACAACCTGCAATACACCGGTCATAAAATGAGTCATTTATTCAACATGACCGATAAAAATGCACTAATAAAAGATATTCAGCTGTTTTAAGGCGGCCTACGATCAGAGAGGATCCTTCATCGTATCAGCAGTGACTACAGATTAAAGAAATGATTTTATTTATTCATAACGTAATAAAAGGACAATTTTGCAAACATGTGCAGTGATGCAGGAGAGAGTGTACCTCACTGGTTGTGTTCAGCGTCCTCTGTTGTCCCCAAAGAGCTTTTGACATTATTGTCTACAGACTGAAAAGACTTTTTAAATTGTCTTTCTCTTCTCTCTCTCTCTCTGTGTGTCTCTCTGCTAGACGTCCCTTATTGAGGCTCCTCTGTCCTGTGTGACCTCCTGACACAGAGAGGTAGGACCACACACACACACACACACACACACACACACACACTGCCTATTAGGGGTAAATGGAAGCATTCCGCTGTGTTTTCTGAGCCCCGTCTTACGCCAGAAGTTAGTGGCAGACTTGAGAGTGCGTCCTCTGTGCGTACTCAGGGCAGCGTGGGCTGTTTGTGTGTTTGTTTCCGTAAAGCTCAGCAAATGTCAGCCATAATAAAACACCATGGTGCAACAGCAGCGCGCACCGCCACCCACACAAACACAGAGAAGCGGCGCACGTGCAGTCGGCTGTATGCACCTCTCCACCTCCAAACCCTTCTCCCCCCCCGTCTATACTTTCTATAGCTACGTTAACCTCTTTGGTTTTTCTTTTAGAATTTGTCATCCTCTGATGCTGCGTTTGACACTCTGTGGGTTGAAGTATTTTCCATGACTTTGACGTTATCTATATTTGGCCTATATTTTATTGTTTTGAGTGATTTTTGGTCAGGCTTTCTACAGGTGTACCATTCATTAATGAAGCAGGGATCTAAGTAAAAGCCTATTTTATTTGGATCCAGCCCGTGTGACCAACCTTTGCACTTGGACCCAGTGATTTGGAAAACGGCAGCCAAGCTGTTGCTGGCCCTCTGACATAGTTGGGGGTAATTACTGGAAGGATAATTATATCTGCGATGATTTAAAGCTTTCAGAGTTAAAATAGAAAGCAAACCTCACAGACCAAATGTTCCTCCATGTCAGCTATACACAGACAGACAGACAGACAGACAGACAGACATGGTGTAGTTATCACTAAGGCCAGGCTGCAAATAACGATTTGCTCACCGTGGGAGTCCAGTGTGGTAACTGGTGAACTGGGGAGAGCTGTTTTTTTGGGGCTCATGTAATCCTTTTGAAAGGAATCGATCAGCATTTTGGGAAACTTATTCGCTCTCTGTCATGTAACTCCATCAGAAAGCCTGTCAGCGTATTTCCACAACTGTTGGACTAATGCTTTAAAACTTAAATCATTTACCTGATTTATTCAAGGACAACTGATAATTTAAGGAAAAGGTTTTGCTGCTTGATATTATGTAATTGTAGACTGAATATCTTTGTGATGTGGACTGTTGACACCTTAGCTTTTACTAAATTGTGATGTATTTCTTCCTGACATTTCACTCACGGAATGACGTGTCACATATCTGCTCTGTGCTCGATGCGCCCTAATGCAGTTACCTGCTGTCCTGAAGGCCTGATGGATCTGTGCATTCCAGTTGTTGTCAAATATCTTTTGATATTTTTCCAGTTTGAACAAGGCCACGGTGGAACTTACTGTCGGGTAACAAAGACAAAGGTTGTCGAGTGCGTTTCTGGAGTCTTACTTAACGGCACTTTGAAGTAATGACGTGACTAAGTTGTCAAGAGAGAAAAAAGAAAGTTACACTTGACTAGCTGGTATCAGCAGCCTTTAGAGTGAAACAGCTGTATGAAGATGTGTGTGTGTGTGTGTGTGAGAGAAAGTGAATGAAAGGAGGAATCCTTCTTTTGTCTAGATGAAGCATGAAGTCTCCTGGGAAGCTTTCAAATCCTCTCTGGAATGTGTGTGTGTGTGTGTGTGTGTGTTGGGGGTTGGCTTGTCACCACATTTATACAAGGAATGCAAATATGTGTGTGTGTCTCTGCGTGTTTCAGTTTTGTGGTGTAGTATGACTGTTACCATGGCGACTGATGTCCTCGGGCGTTTTCTGCGTCACCTGACAGCAGAGCCGCGAGTGACAGCTAACTTTATTTAATTCTTTTAAAAAAACAACTAAACAATGGCCGGCAGCAGCTCAGTCTGTGTGGGGACTTGGCTGGTTCAAGGCCCCCCCCCCTTTGATTTACATTTAAAATGTACATTTACATTCCTTCCTCCATCCTTTCTTCTTTCTTTCTTTCTTTCTCTTACAGCCCCCCCCCCCTCCCCCCCTCCCTCCCTTTATCTCTGTGCCCTTGTTATGTAGTCTGAATGCCAGGCTACGGATCACATTTCCTCAGCTGCTCTCATTAATGTGTTTATTTACCGAGCTCTGTGGCTCATCCTCTGGTGACCCTGAACTTGACTCTGAGCCGCTGCCTCTAGTTTGTGTGTGTGTCGGGTATGCATACAGTAGTCCTGTGTGGTACACTTCAACAGTGCCCGCTTTGCCCGAGTAGTTTCCGTCCAACGAGTCTCTAATAGGGTTCCTATCTAAGGTTTGTCTGAATTTTAAGTTACTTTTTAAAATGTTGTTCCACCAGGAACATTTCAGACGACATTACGAACAACAAACAGTTCTCATGGTCCCTTTACAAACAGTTTCATTGTGTTTTTCAACGCCTTTAAGGAAACCCAGGTGCTGAGTTTGGCTGCTGTTTTTGTGCAGGATGGTGATGGAGGAGGGGGGGCAGAGCGACAGAGGGAGGGGGACTCCAGCAACAGTAGAAGCAGAGCGGAGACATATCCTCGTAGAGCTTGGTGAGTGACCTTTGACCCCAAGGTGGATTTTCTTCTCCTTCAGTGTTTTTGGCTCCGGTACTTTCAAACGTGTAACTCCATCCCCAGCATGCAGAAGAAAGATGTGTTTTTCTCTCCATATGCGGACTCATAATCAACCAAGCTTGAACATGTCTTCTTCTTCTTCTTGTCACAGGGGAGCAGAACTTGGATGGCATTTGTCTCTCCACATATCGAACGGCCTGCAAGCTCCGATTCATACAGAAGAGATGCAACTGTAAGTCTTCCACGTTCTCCTTCAGCATCACTTCAAAAGTGTCAATACAGAGGTTTTCTGTCAAATAAGTTTGAGGTGAACAGGCTTCTCTTATGTGACACATAGCTTGACCGCTCTCGTTCCAGTGCATCTGATCGATATATACAATGTGATCGAGGCGGTGCGGGACGCTGGTCTGAACGCCGTAGAGCTGAATGCCGGCATCTCCGTGACCCGACTGGAGAACCTGGTGTCCTCCCTGTTCAACCAGCTGAGCAAGCGCCTGCCCACCACGCACACCATCAACCCGCGAGAGAGCGCCGGCATGTTAGTCGAATTCCTACTGGCCGCCATTGACAGGTAGCTAGTTTTTTTTATTAAAAAGGTTTTAAATAAAAGTGAATGTGACTTGTGCTGTGCTATAGTGTCATCTGTGTTTGTTTCTTAGTGAGCCTGACAGCCGTCTGACGGTGCTCTCTGTGAAGGCGATGCTGGCCACACTGTGTGGAGGGAAACTGGTAGATAAGCTCCGCTGTGAGTACCAAGCGATACCATCGCGACTCACCTGTTGCAGATACGTTATCTTAGATTTATTAGAAATACTTTAAACATTCCCCAGAAAACGGGCATTTCTCACGTAGGCTTCGGTTGTAAACCATAGACTGTAAGGAGAAGTGGACGTAGTCACCGCGACGCCACCCATTGGTTTGTGGACTAAAGCTTTGAAGCCTTTGAGTTCGTCATGTTGTCCGTCGCCATCTTGGTTGTTTGCAACCAGAAGTGACACGAGAGGGAAGCTCAGTAGAACCGATCACTGAGTAAGACGTTTGTAGTCAGCTAAAATGTTTACACGTGGTAGCGACCTGTCAATCACAAGGTTGCCACGCCCATAAAGCACACCCTGCTTTATGATTTATTTGACTCTAAATGGAACCATCATTTACTAAATGAACATCGTGCTGTTTTGAAGAAGACTTGAAACTAGAGGTTGGGACCATAAACTCATGTGTACAATGTTTACTGAGGGAATAAATCAAGTAAGAAGTAGGGTCATCCTCTCATAGACTTCCATATAATTGGACCTCTTTTTTCCAAACAGAGGAGTCGCCCCCTTGTGGTTATTAGAAACAATGCACATTTAAGACACTTCTTCATTGGCTTCTATTTATAGAACAGGAAGTTGCCACCTGGTGTAAACACATGTATAGAAATAGTGTTCATGATAGGCCACCAGGAGCAGGAGTACATATTTTGTATTATTTGTATTTATTCATATATTATGGACAGTGCACTTTAATCAACATTAATTAGAATGTTTTACTTAATTAGTTTTACTGCACAATCTCAATCTTTCAGTGGGAATTTCAGCATGTATGGAGGTATATATATATTCATGTCACATATGTGCCACCGTATAGACAATGCAGGTCAATGCAGGTCAATGCTACTGTTTGCTTATGTTAATTTTCCCTGCTCTTTTATTAATCATGGTGTGGTGACAGGAATATGTAAAAAGAAAGTCCTATTATGGAGATTCACCTCCGGTCTGGGGACCAAAAGCTTGTGCACAAAAGGTCGACCATTAAAATGTACGTTAAGAGTTAATTTGGGGTTATTAATTGGCACATGTAAAACATAGTCATGGTTAGGTTCATTGTGGTTTTCTTCTAGGAATTTATATAATCTAATGCATGCTTTACTATTTTGTGTTTGTGTGCGTGTAGATGTGTTTTCTCAGGTATCTGACTCCAGCGGCGTGCTGGTACAGTCCAAGTTTGATAGTTTTCTGATGGAGGCTCTCAAGCTGCCCGCCGCTGCACATGAAGGGCCGTCCTTTGGCTACACAAACACCTCAGCACGCTCATGCTTCCCACAACAGGTACGCTCACACACCTCAACCACCCCATTCACCTGTCCTTAATCATATACGTTTATTTCAGTAATAACAGTATTACAGGATTATAGTGTCATTTGATATTCTGTGTTCCTGATGAGTTTTGTCTTCTGTAATTGTTGATGTAGAAGAGGGTGATGCTCAACATGTTCCTGGACATTGTGGCTGACCCTCCTCAGTGTCTTGTCTGGCTGCCTCTCATGCACCGCATGGCCAACGTGGAGCATGGTACACACACACACACTCACGCACACACACACACACACACACATACACACATACACAAACATAAATGTAAGTTAAATGAAATTATCTTTGACAGATACTGCCTCTCTCTCCTCTCTCTCTCAGTCTACCATCCCGTGTCGTGCTCCTACTGCCGTGGCAACGCTATGACGGGCTTCCGCTATCGCTGCCTCCGTTGCCGCGGTTACCAGCTCTGCCAGAACTGCTTCTGGCGTGGCAACGCCAGCGGCTCTCATAGCAACCAGCATCAGATGAAGGAGCACTCGTCCTGGGTGAGTCACTGTGTTATTACTCATTCATCACGCCAGGGGGCACTCCGTGTCTGTGTGTGTGTGTGTGTGTGTGTGGACCTCCATCTTTGTGAGGACCAAAATGAATTTTAGAGCTTACAGTGGAGCGCTTGGAAACTAAGACACAACACGACATCACATCTTGTCTGGTCCTCACTTCTTCAAAAAGCTGTTTCGATGGTTAAAACTTGGTTTTGGGGTTTGGGGATTAATTAAAAGTGATTACAATCGAGACAGTCTGGTTCAAAACAGGTTTAACTATAAAAACACACGTTGTAAACACACAACAGATCTTCCTTGATAACTCCGGACAGGTGTATTTCAGTGCAAATATTGTCAGCTGTTTTGCTCATTGTGATGTATTTATTTCCAAAAATCTGAAATGCCTCAATCCCATAACATTATAGTGATATTCCAAAAACTATCTTAAAGGTGAAAATGTTTGCAATAGAGAACGGATGTATTAATAGACGGGAACATGGTTGAATTATTTATCACCCGGGCTTGGCATAATTTGTCATAATTTGTTTCAGGGATAAATCTCTTTGTTAGTGCAGATGCTGCCAGTCCAACAGCATCTTCTCTTCACGGGACACTCATCCTGATAATCCTCAGCAGACTTTGCAGATCATTTCCAGCAGGCTTCGGTTTTGCTCCCGTTTTATTGTCATCTCATCTGCTTCACTTCGCCACACTTAACGCTAAAAATACATAGTTACATCGCCTCTCCTGCATGTTTCTATGAGGTTTGCGGCATGAAAATTAAAATCAGAAACTGATATTTGGCAATAATTGTTTGGTCTGCAATCAAAGTTGTTTTAACGTGATACAAGTGTGGCATAAACAATTCATCCTCGGCGGATAAAATGCACATCTGTCGTCATTCCCTCCAATCTCTCAGCCAACTGTTTGTTTGTTTGCATTCGCTGTTCTTTTTGGGGTCCATAGAAATAGATTACTACAAGAATTTCATTGGATTATACAAATAAGTGAAAGTAAGTTACATACATATTCTTGTACATATGTACATATGTACATACATAATACAAGTTCATAATACAAGTTAAGATATTATATATTTTGTATGTGTTTTCATAGCAGTTTATGGGTTGTATCCATGGAGTTCTTCCTGCTCTACACTGTGGTTAACACTGCTGCAGAACAACAATACAAAGTCACACAGCTTTTGAATGTTGACCTGATATTTGTGTCTGTATTTATGTGTGTGTCTGTGTGCGTGTGTGTGTGTAGAAGTCGCCTGCGACAAAGCTTGGCCGAGCCCTGAGCAGGACTCTGGGCTGTGTGTCATCCAGAGAGCCCCCTCATCCTATTTACCCAGAGGAACCTGAGAGGACCCTCAACCTCTCCAACCTAGTGTAAGACCTCACAACACACACACACACACACACACACACTAAAGCTTTGTTTATACTCACTTGTGGCACCGTAGTGAGCATGCACAAAGTCTTTTATGCTCAATGGGCTGTTCTCCGAAACGCCAGAGGGCGTACAAACAAAATGTTCTGCGAAGAAGCAAGAAGACAACGAGTGTAACCGGCAAAACGGCATAAACCAACCTCCTCAATGTAATCCGTAAACTCATATCTCATGTTTATTGACTACTTTATTGCCTTTATACAAATCCTGTAAAGAAAGAAGTCAAGTAAACAAACAAAGGTTGAATTTCCTGTAAACAATTTAATTTGGCTTAAGTTATTTACTCAAATGTAGATGTTTTTCTAAAGCGCTGTAGTGCTTTTATCAGGGAGTGACAGTCGGGTCTGAAAAACTCTGATTAGGCGCGCATTTCCCTTTAATGCCATTTTTGACATTATATAAAGTGTTTTTTGTGTTTAAGACAGTTGAAAAGGTTTTTGTTGAAGCTCTAATGGGAATGTTAACACTTCCCTCTAATCACTTCCCGTGTTATCGCCGGTACAGTCACATGTAAACAAAAACTTCAGATAACACGAAAGTCCCACCCCTAGAGCGAACCACTTTGGTTGCTCCGCCCCTTGCGGTGGATCCACATTGTTTGATTTTCCAAACATCGGCGGACTGGGTCATTACGGACCTCCAAGCACTGGACACATAAACAGGCCAGCAGACAGAGACTTAGCACTTAGCACGGAGTGAGTATGTTTATTCTAATGTTGCTGTATCAGGTTTATGACTCTCACAAGCTTTAATCTTTCGGAATTTCTATCATTTAGCTGTTTTTTGGGGGGGATCTGCATTCATTCTCTCTCTCTCTCTCTCTCTCTCTCTCTCTCTCTCTCTCTCTCTCTGGTGATCTTTGCCCTGTCTGTGTTTGCTCAGACTAGTACAACTCACTGTTGCATGACTGCACTCAAAAGCACGTGAGAGAGTGTGAGGTGCAAGAATGTGTGTTTTCTGACAGGCAGGACTTTGTGTTTTAATGATTCAATATTTTTATCATTACTCTGGTTTTACACTGTTGGTAATATGGGTCTGATACGTGTGTGTATGTGTGTGTGTGTGCAGCCCCGCTCGCCCCATTGGAAACACCAGTGACGCCATGTTGCTGTCCACATCAGTGCCCGAGTCCTCCAAAAGGTAAAAACTGACATGAAGATTAGAAAAACTCCCAGTTTACAGGTTGTTATATCTTTTTGTTCTTTCTGATTAGAAGTTTGCACATTTTCTGGAGTTTAAAGCTGCAGGTTAAATGGGTAATAACTTGCCTCTGTCAGCATAAACGAGTTTTTAATAGCTTGCTTCGTTCACTTGTTCCTTCTAAATTACTGTTTTCGCAGCACAAACTTTACATCAATTGGCGATTTTATTTCACTGATTAGATTTGATGAAAATAAAATGTAGGTGTTTTATGCAGCAATTAATTACAAGATGAGGTAAAGCTAAAAAACGTTTAAAGCTTTTAAGTTGTGTGGATTTGGTAGTTTTCTTTATTTTACGTGATGGTAAATTCAATGTTTTGGATTATTCCTCTGATAAAATGAGACATTTAAAGACGTCACCTTTAAACTGTGATGGGCACTTTTTCTATGGTGGCTGAGAGAGCTCAAAAATAATGCTGCAATCTAAGAAAACACATACATGTGCTATTTCTTGTCATTGCAGTGCGTTGACCACTTGATCACAGTACTTTTCACTTATTTTCTGACATTTTATGTAGCAAATGATTAATTGGAAAAACTGTTGGTACATTGATTGTAAATAGTTGTTAGTTGCCGCCCAACAGTGAACTGAGAATTAAACTACATCAGCAGAAATGTGTACATTAAATATCGACATAATGTGGTTTTCTGGATGTCACCTTTTATCTTGTGTGCTTCATGAAAAAGAAATAAGTTAGACATTGAACTTCTATTTCCATCGGATGGACTGACAACAACAGGGACAAAGATGGAAATACGTCCAAGACTTCTTTTTCACCATATGCAAAGTGTAAAATAACAACAGTACGATGTACTGATTCATGAAAAAAGCATTACGAAAACATGCAAGAAATTACATTTTATTGTTTAAAAATGAATGAAACAGTTCAGTAACAGTAACAGTTATTGAGAATATATCACAATCTAAATTAAATTCACAGCGTCGATATGTTTTTTTCCTCTCATCCAGTTTGGCAGCCGCTCGGCGCATGAACGAGGAGCACGCTCTGATCGCTGCGTATGTCAATCGCCTCCAGAGCAGCCCATGGTGAGAGTGAAGTACAGTAAGACCGTGACTTAGTCGACGTGTATCCGGTGGAGTTTATTATCTTTTATAGCGAACAGCAAAGATCAAGTGAAAACGAAAGAAATCTACGTGTAAATCATCTTCAAGCTGTTTGTTACAGGTTGTGTACTTTATATGCATTAAAAACAATAAGCCCCTTCGGTAACATTTATATTCAGTAACCAGTCATGTGTTAAAGTTCAAACACAGAACGTCCCACCTGCTACTTGAACATCATCGCTGTGTCCAGCATCCTTTTAGCCTTAGCGTTAGCGTTAGCGACCAGGAGTATGCTTCTAGCACTTAGTGAAAAGCCTCATTTTCCAGAGTTTGGTTAATTGATGCTTGATGACTGACATTATACTCATATTTGTTATATAATCGTGAAACATCTCACAAAACCAGAGCTTGAATTGAACTGTTTTCTGAAGGAAATATTTGCCCCGACGATCAGATTTGGGTATTTTTAGAGGAAGTCACACTGAAAAATTAGATTCATATTGCCTCTTGACAAATCAACATTTTTGGGTATTATTGCTTCAAACTGGCAGTCATATTCCACTTGTTTGTGTTCAAGGCTGTTTGATCAGAGAGCAGAATGTACTATGAAGTGTTGCTCTGTATAGTGCAGGCTCCCATTGTCATCTACAGTGGCTCACAGGGGACATTTGACACATTCATTCTGTATGTGAATACTTGACAACTCAAGAAAAAAAGGACACTGAAACCTGCAAACATTATTCCTCACTAAGATGTTGTTTATGTTGCTGATGTCCTTGCTCTGTGTGTGTGTGTGTGTGTGTGTGTGTGTGTGTTTCAGTAGTGTGGACAGCCCCAGCAGAGAAGACGAGGAGCACAAACTGATCGCCCGCTACACC
This sequence comes from Pholis gunnellus, assembly GCF_910591455.1. Classification (NCBI taxonomy): domain Eukaryota; kingdom Metazoa; phylum Chordata; class Actinopteri; order Perciformes; family Pholidae; genus Pholis; species Pholis gunnellus. The sequence goes on along the minus strand of NC_136546.1, from coordinate 7,801,707 downwards.
TCCCGCCTGGCAGAGACTGACAGCGCAGGAGTGAGTCAACAACACCGTGTTTTTAAACTGCAAATATACTATAAATACACAATCAGGTACTTCTGTGTTACATATACACAGAGCTCCGTCGCCCTCCACCTTCTTTCGATGGTTAAACAATGAACGGTCGACCCACAATCAGTCAGCTCAAGTAACTCAAGTTCTGTGGATGTTTGTTTTTCAGGTGATACCGACCCGGAGCATCAACTTCGATGTGAACAAACAGAAGAGGGAGCTCATTGCGCAGCTGGAATACAAAAACAGGTAGTGCATGAGTTATTCAATTTGACTAATTCCTTTTTAGTTTGACCCACGTCTGTCACTTTGTAGTTGTACACATTTGTGTGTACAGAGATCACACTGGTGTCTCAGCCCAGTTTTACCCAATGTTTAAAAAAAACCCTGGTCTTATTTTGGGAATAAATCTGAGAGATTATGCAGTTCATCAGTGCTTTTTCACGGTTTGACACAATAATTAAAGGCGAACATTTTGAGTTAGACTTGTTGAAAGCTTGTACGTTTTTTTTACCACTGCACTTAATGACTATCAGTGAATAAGTCTTTTTTAAAGCACGTTTTCACGTCTTCAATATGCATTTTATGTGTAAATATGTCTTTCCCAAATGCAGCCGCTTGTCACATTTAAAGTATATTCTGTAAATCCAACATGTACATTCCTCCTTATAATGTGCAACAGCCTGCAGAAGTGCGAGTGCGTATTCTCGCCCCGTCTTTCCACAGTGTGTCCGGTGATGTAACGCTCCCCCAGCCTTAGCTGACCGGTGTGTTTTTAATTTCCCAGAGAGATCTTGGCGGAGATCAAACATCTCCGCGTGGAGCATGAGGCAGCGTGCCAGGCCACCACCAACCCCACTCTGCTGGCCGAGCTTCGGCTGCTCAGGTAAACACACCGCTGCTGCACACACGCACATAACGGTATTTATGACATACCAACAGAAACGATGCTCAAACATCAATGAAAGTTTACCCGTCCTGCGTTTTATTTGCTACATTGAGTGCCACAGTGTCCGATTTGGCGGGAAATCTGCCGCGTTGCTTTGCAGCACGGAGGGAGAGGGCTTTATGGCAGATGGTGGGAACAGATGGTGGGTTTTTTTGTGAAAAGCCAATGTAAAAATCACTTCCAACATGTTTATGGTATTTTGGTGAAAAACTAAAACTCCAAGGGAGAGGAGGGAGACTTTATACGAAGCAACAACAATCCTGCTGGAGAGTTGCAGTAACAATGATGGGAGGATACTGATGGTGCTGCACAGAGGAGATTTTTATGTGATCATAGCATCTTTGAACTTATTCTGACTTGAAAAAATGAGACAATCTCCGTGATGCTGATGGGAGCAGTGTGCATTGCTGTCAGTGTCTTTTTGGATATGGCCACTCGGGGGCGCCACATTCAAATGTTGTCAATCTCTCGACATAGTGGCTTTAAATTGTGCAAATCACAATATGTACCCTTTACTTCCTTTGTAAGTGGTTTTGAAGAGGATATTCAAAATATACTGTGATGAATGTAGCCTTTTTTCTGGCTTTGGACTTAATTATATAAATGGGTATTGCAGTGAAAACTGCAACAACCTTAATGGCACACATTAGCTAATACCCATAATTCAAGGTAATAATCGGGGAAGGGCACACTCATTTGGCACCCTCTCCCTTCCCTCTTCACATCTCAACAGTGGATACTGTAATTATTCGTCCAAAGCGCACATTTGAGTCATTATCAGTAATATTGCTATCTGGAGTTGTACCAATGCTGTCTTCAAAAAGAGTCGGCAACACTGGACAGTTTGATAGTTTTTAAAAATCTAGTGAACTCTTACTTGTTTCTCAAGATTACCAACTCCAGATTTAAAGCAGCATTGTGTAGGATTAAGTTTTCATTGGTGTATAATCATCTGCGTCTAAGAAACATTGTATTTTGTAAACATTAGAATGAGCCATTAATATCAACACAGTCCGCCATGTTGCACCGACATGGTTCTACAGTAGCCCAGAGCGGACAAACCAAACCAAAAGAGAGAGCTTTAAGGTACCTGAAGGCACTAGAGATGCCACTAAATCCTACACACCGCTCCTTTATGGAGTTTGTGTTTTTTTTCTTTCAGCACAGATTCAGGACAAGACGCCATTAATGAAGACAATCTCCAGTAAAACTCCTTAAATATCATACGGATAAAGTGGTTATTTGGAACGTCCACTTCTGAAGCTTTACTTTGGGATTATAATGACTCAAATGTGGAGTTGCTGCATGACTCAGACGCTTCCTTTTTTTCTGTTTATTTACTCATTTGTGCCAACATGTGAAGGGAAGCCAAGGGGGGAAGAGAAGAGTTGTCGCTCCTGCTTTAATGTCCCATCCAGACCACATGCTGTTTGGAAAAAAAGATTGTAAACATCTCATTGGAACGATGCTAGTTTTGTATGCTGACTCTTAAATCTTAATTTCGCTGCCAACTCACTGTTTTTAGATTTCATTTGTTCTCCTTGAATACTTTGCAGGCCTCGGTGGTCTACACTAGAGCGCTTTAAGCAGTATCAAGTAAATGATGGCCATACCTGCTGGTTCTGCCGTCTTAGACTCGTCATCATACATCAGACTTGATTGTGAATTCATGGTGTCAAAAGTTTGGTTTCAAGGTCTTGTGGTCCGTCTCGGAGGCTCATGATGTTCCAATGTTGCGGTCAGCTAGCTCTTTCACAGCTCATCTCCACCGAGTCTCTGGAACAAATGATCACCCGCAAAAAAAAGAAAATCAAGGACGTTGTGTTCCTTCGATCTCCAAACATCTGTGTTTCCGTGTGATTGTTAATTTTCCTCTGGCAAAGCTCTCACCTCGCTTCAAGGATGATCTTGTGCTCAAAATGAGAGTTTTGTCAGTTTCCTAACTTAGTTTTATCCACTCATAAACCCCATTCTACCAGCCTGAGCAGAATGAGGTTGGTAGAACACACCGGAGTGTGTTAGGGCCTCCCGACATCTACGCCAGATTTTTTGATTTGGCTAACAGAGATTGATACAGTTTATGTGGCCGAGTGCAAATTAATTTCTACCAAATCAGACCCGGAGATGTCTGACAGGAAAAGTGTAAATGGTGCCGGTGAGTCTTCTCTCAGAGCTCTGAGTGTGTTCAGCATTCTGTCTCATTGCCCCTCTGAACCAAGCACCTTTTGTAACCTCAAATTATTTCATTTGAACGGTGTCTTCCGCCTCCCGTGAGCATTCTGGTTCTTTTGTTGCGGCCTCCTGACAGTAATGGAGGGTTGCTGTGTGTTGCAGACAAAGGAAAGACGAGCTGGAGCAGAGGATGTCGTCTCTGCAAGAGAGCAGGAGGGAGCTGATGGTGCAGCTCGAGGGACTGATGAAGCTGCTCAAGGTGACGCGCAAACACACATGCACGCTTTCTTTTTGTCACACACTAGCGAAGTTTCCCTTTTTCTTCACACCTCCCCGTGTCTGTCCTCCCAGTAACAAGCCTCACCTTTTCCCCCCTCTGCTATTTCCTCCTTAATAATTCCACCTTTTTCCAGCTCTGACTGTATCTGACTTCTTCTTTTCCATCCTTTTCCTCCCTGTTTTCTTTCCGACTGCCCACGTTGTGGCCCCGTAGGATGAGGAACAGCGACAGGCAGTAAGTTTAACCCCCCCCCCCTCTTACTCATGGCACTGTAAATATAGGATTCAACCCTAATGTCAAAATAAGTCAACTTTACAAGCAAGCTACATTTTTCCAATCGGGACATAAATATCTTGGATAAATAAGGGTTCACCTTTTTCCCAGCTTTTGCCAGAACTTGTACTATAGTGTGGAGGTGACGTCAGCTGCAACATAAATGACAAGATGTTTGTTAAAGTCATAAGTGATTCTATGCAACAACCCTTATGAATCCATCTCTTAGGCGCAGGCGGCTGGCTCTTCTCACGCCTCTCCTTCTCGACCGAGCCCGTCAACCGTCCGCTCTGTAGGCGCTGCGTCTCCCCACGCTCACATGTACCCTCCCCAGGACTCACTCGCCGGGGTTGGTGGCGACGTACAAGAAGCATTCGCCCAGGGTAAGTCTGGAGCTTAAAGCAGGGTAACAAAAATAATATCCAGAGAGTAATTATTGTTTTTATGGTCTTTCACACAAAGTTAAATACACATCTTGTGGCTTTGTTTTCGTTAAAGCTCTGAGACGAAATACAATAAGTAAACCATCAGTTTTGTGGACGTCTTCCAGACACACAGGAGACGTTTCTAGTAGGATTTAGTCCTGATCTAACAGGTTTACGTGTTGTCAAGTGGTTTATGTCACAAGCTGCAGGTTTTACAGTTAACTGTTAATAAGGTGAAACTGATCTGGAACACTGGCTGGAAACGATGGTGTGAATCTAATCTTTGTACTACAATATCGGATGACTGTTGTTTTCTTATACTCACATCTCTCAATCGCAGGCCCGAGAAGGAACCTGAGGAACGACCTTCTGGTAGCAGCTGACTCCATCACCAACACTGTGTCTTCACTGGTCAAAGAGCTGCACTCTGGTATGCACAAATATATACTGTATATATATACATATATATGTGTACATGGACATACACACACTTCCATAGAATCCTGCAGATGCTCTTTTCACGACTTTAAAGCTTCCAAACGATCACCTGCTTTCAGTTTTGGGTACAAAACTGGTCAAGAACTACAAGACGTCACATTTTTTTTCATGCTTTCTTTATAAGATCTAATAATCTTTAGAAAGTAATTACATTTTGGTTTGACGCATGTTCATAACGTTGACTTTTATCCTCTTTTCTGACCAGATGAGGTTCGGGAGGAAGAGGAGAGATTGCTGAACGGGAAGGACAGAGGTAAGTTAATCTCTTTGGTCTCTCATGTTCATCCTCTCTTTGCTCGCTCTGCTTGTTAAACAGAACTTCACACGAACACGAACTGCTTAATCTTTGCACTGGGACTAAGATGCTAGTAATGAGTGTTTTAAAATGTGAACTTTATCACGCAAAACCAACACTAAATAATAAAATAACACTAAATTAATCAGAATAACAAATGAATGAAAAATAAAGGCCGCAATGCTCCACGCTTCCTTACGAGGGTTTTTCTGACAGTTTTCATGTAAATGGTGGTAAGAACTGGTGAGATTATAATAACTCAAATCATCTTGTAACAACTCCATTACAAATAGAAGTCCTGCATCCAAAATGCTTCTTGAGTAAAGGAAGAAAAAATGCAGATTGGCACTTTTCAGCGTGTTGAATTATGTTGCCCCCAAGGTCTTTAAAGATATGACGCTGTTAGTTTCGCTGCAGGGTGAGTTATAACTTCTATATCTTATTATATCTTATTGGTGGTCTCATGTAAATCATGAGCAGGTGTCACCAGCCACCTAAATGAAGACACCTGTGTGAGTATAGAGTGCTTTTAATCTATAATGATGCCCCGCATTTCATACACTGGAGTAGAATTTAAACTGCCATATACTGGAAATACTCAAGTAAAGTACATGTAACTAAAAAATGTACAATACTTGAATAAACGTCTACTACCTCTGTGTGTAAACAGCTGCTTAATGCAGAGTGAAGCAGCTTTCATTGCAGATTTTACAAAACATCTGTCAGAAAATATTAAGAGGATTTATCAGAATATAATATAATACAGCACTGGCTGCAGAGAAACCTCAATAATAGGTGGAATACATTAGCTCATTTCATGAAATATATCAATATTCTGTATTAAATAACACCTTTTATTTAGTTTCTTTTTTTGGGGAGATAATGGCGCTGAATCTTATTTTTCTCTCGCACACATAAAGGTCGCATTTGTATTTGCGTCCTCTCCTGCTTCTCTTTTTGTGTCCGTGCGGCCACGTGCGCAGTCTCTACACGTCTCCACTTATTCTCCAGGTGCCCTCTCTCTCTCTCTCTCTCTCTCTCGCTCTCTCTCTCTCTCTCTCTCTCTCTCCCCCTGTACTGCAGCAAGCTTCATTAACACCCCGTCTCATTAGCCTTGCTTTATGGAGCCCCTCCTCTTTACAAGAGGACCGCCTGCAGAGCCGAAGCGGTGAAATTACTTCCTGGTCTGCTCCCTGAGCCCAGACTAAACGCTTATAAGAATACTTACCTGCAGTACTAACACACCGAACCCCCAAAAAAACAGAGTTCAGTACCTCGTTCAACACAGTTAAGTCTTAGAGTGTAAAGATAAAATACTTTGTTAGACTGTCCACAATAAGAGTTTTCTTTGTGGAGTCAGTTTGTGTAGCACCTGCCAAGTACAGCCCTGTTTCATGTTTCTATGCTAAGTGCTGCTCTGGTTCTTTTATCACTTGATTTAGCTTCACGTTGCTTTATCCTCTGCTAACAAACTTATTTCTCTCCTCAGCAGGTTAACATGATTACAGGACAAACAAAGACAGTAAGTGATTCAATGTAATCAGCCTCCTTTATTTTAAGAACAACGTGATGATCAAAACTTAGTTTCTTGTACAGCACAACAAAAATAACTTTAGTTAGTTTTCAATCACTGGGATTTTGTCATCACACTGTACATTTAAAGGTTCAAACTAGCTCCTAACTCAAATTTGCAGAAGTGCACCAGATAACAAACGTCCACAGATGAAACTGCGACTCTCTTCCTCTTCATTTTAAACCATCAATCAATCAGAAGATGTATTTCTTAAGAGGCTAGACTTATCATTTTGTTCTGCTTAACAACAGAAAGGCTGCAATCGTGTCATGGGAAAAACTGAACGAGTGATTTGATGACTCAAAGAACAACTTGTTTGAACAGGACAACAAACCGCCAGTTTTAAGCTCCTCCTGATCAGATTTAGAAGCACTTTGTGATGTTTTATTTGAGTTCATACAGAGAGAAAAATCAAACACGTAGTTGTTTCCTAAATTTAGAAAAACTCTTCTTATTTAGTTTTTTCTATTCGAAATGTTAAATTATTTTCTTTTTTAGAAGAGCTATTTTTGTGTCATAAATCTAAAAACGTAATCTGTCAAAACTAATTTAATTGAAATGATACGATGATGTTTTCATGTGGTATTTACCTTTTTGATAACTGACGGTAGAATTTTGGAAATATGCTTATTCGCTTTCTTCCCAAGAGTTAGATGTGAAGACTGATACCACTTTCATGTCTGTACAAAAAATACGAAGCCAGAGCCAGCAGCCATTTAACTTAGCTTAGCTTAGCATGAAGACCGGAAACGGGGTAAACGGCTAGTCTGGCTCTGTCTAACATGCACACCTCTAAAGCGAGGTTACGGTATGCGCACGGATACAAGTCCAATAAAGCTGATTCTGATTCTGATTTCCCTCTGCTTCCAGTCTTTATGCTAAGCTACGCTATGCTAACTGGCTGCTGGCTTCAGCTTCATCTTTCCCAGACAGACATTGGGAGTATTATCAAGCTAACGCTCGACAATAAAACAAATAAAAAAGTGCATTTCGCCAAAAATGTCGAGCTACTCCTTGAACCTCTGATTGGTTATCTGACGGTTCTGTCGCTCTCTCCTCAGGCAGAGTGATGTTCCATACCAAAGACGGCGGAGCCTGCTGAGATGGAAATGTATCTTCTTGTTTTAATTGTTAGCCAACGGGGATTAGGGCTCCAGTGCTAGTCAACCAATCACGATGCTGGACACCAAACGACTGCCGGGTCCCTACTGATGTATAGCTGTGATTCTGTGTGTCTTGTCACTGTGGTTTGACTTTTGTTTTCATTTGATCATGCATAGCTTATCGAGAAATCTGAAACCTACTGATTTGTACTGTGGCACGTTTGTGTGTGTGTGTGTGTGTGTGTGCGCTCTGCATTTTCGAGGGTCAAGTAAGTGATGGGGGCACCGTGAAGAGATGGAAAGATGTGTTTAGGACATTTTTGAAGGATTAAAAAGTGCAAGAAAGTTACAGGATGTAAATATAGCGGAGAGAAAAAGTGGGGGGGAAAAAACTTAGGGAAGTGAAAAAGAGGAGAACTGAGTTGAAATGTTTTAAGTTTCGGCACTGTGTGCTTAGTATTTATTGCTTTGATTTGGTTTTTGACACCTATTCGTTCAGTTTGAGTGTTTTTTGCGTACGTGATTGTGGTCCAGCCCTGCTGAGACGATAAGCTTTAATGGGACGTTTCCTGCTGTGGCGAGCCCGGCCCGGTGCAGGGTGGAGGGCTGAAGTCCCGGTCCTGGTTCAGGTGTCTGAAACCTGGAAGAGATTAGTGCCACGGGTGCTGGTATGACAGCAGCTCAGGTTGTCCAGGCCTCTCTGTGTATCTCGGTACTGCAGTGGGACGACAGTCAAAGAGGAGATATCTGATTACTGTGTGTGTGTGTGTGTGTGTGTGTGTGTGTGTGTGTGTGTGTGTGTGTGTGTGTGTGTGTGTGTGTGTGTGTGTGTGTGTGTTTGTTTGTGTCATGTGAGGGAGAGAGAATATAAAACCATTTGCTTCAACAGTGTAGCAATAGTGTAGCAAAGTGGGTGGAGTATTTATCCCCATTACAAATGTTCTTTCAAAGGTTCACTGTTTCCCAACTTGAGTGTGAGGAGGCACATGATTGAAGGAATGTGGAAAAAAGGAAAAATGTTTTCCACAAAATTATGTTTTTTCTGAATTACCCTAACTTTATTTTATACTTTCACCTCTTCAGGTCTGAAAAATATCAAGAAATTAAGTAAATAGAAGAAGGAAATAAAAAGAAAAGTACCAAAATGTTAAACACAATTTTAAGCTCTCTGATTGGACGTTTTTTTTCCTGCAATGCTCCTTGGGAGTTGTAGTCGGCTTTTCTCCTTTAAGTCATACACAGTTTTGACTTTCTCCACCGTCAGAGTTTTCTGTTCACCTCCAACTGCCAGTTACCGAACATCATCTATGCAACAAACGAATGGTGCTTTCACTTCCTAAACACTTCCTGCCCACAGTGACTCCTCACACTTTGCTACTCTTTGATTTATTTTTAAGCTTCCTGTGAAATGCAGGGGATCCTGAAGTTCTCTGTGGGCGTCGAACCTCAACCAGCGGCCCCAAAAATCTTCAGACCGGTAATATAAACCGGGTCAGGTTGATTTATTTTCATGTAGCAGATGTGAAATTATTTTATCGAAAATATGTATTAAGTATTTCTGACTTAAGCGCATTGTACATTTTTTGGATCAGATTTCAGTTGGACAAGTTTTTTCTTTCACCAGCCCTCCACGTTGTTTGATAGACTGCTCGCATCTGTGTGATTATCACATTTCCAGATCGACTGACTGAATCATTAAATACATGAATGAACTCTTGTTTTAATGTGTGTAATAGTGTGTGTGTGTGTGTGTCTGTGTGTGAGAGAGAGAAAGAGAGTGAGAGTGGAATCATGACTGACAGGACAGCCGTGTCCTGACATGAAACTGTAAACACAGCTCTGAACCTGCCTGAGCTGACTCTGTGAGTGAAAAAGCGTGTTTCATCTACAATAAATAATATTTAACATCAAACTGGTGCATTTGTCTGTCTTTGTGACCCATGATCTTAATACTCCAGGACTCAAAAGTCTGGGCAGCAACATAAGAGTGAAGGGTACGATGTTTAATTCCATAACTTATATGTGAGCTCCTCCATGACCTCAACATTATCCCCTCCTGGTTTGTTCATGTTCCAGTACAATTTGGCCAAAACATAAACATCTAATGTGATAAATCTGTGAAACAAGTTAGACACTACACTCCGCTGTATGGAAAGTGACCCATTTATAAAATGTCGTCCTCTCTCATGTGGAACACGGCATTTCTAAACCCGATGTTGATGCAGAAACTCCAAAACCTTACTTATGTAAAAAATAGCAACACTACATCGTAAATATACTCTATTACAAGTAAAAGTCCTCCACTAAAAAGGCTACTTGAGTAAAAGTATATTACAGTCAAAAGTACATGTGCTCAATTCAGAATAAGGACCCTGTGAGTGTTACACTGATACATTTTATATCATTAATGCAAAATAATTGGCTTGTTGAGGTGGAGATAAATTGAACATGAAACGAGTCAATTTAGCTGTCAAATAAATGTAGCGGAGTAAAAGGTTACCTACAGTATTTCTCTCTGAAATGTAGTAAAAAGTGGCATTAAATGTACTTAAATGTATACTGAACTATAGTGCTTTATTCCACAGCAAAAAAAGTCCCTTCAAGAGTGTTAAATATTCATACAGTATTAGAATATTACGATGCATTAATGTGTAAACAACGTTTTAGTGTTCATGTTGGAGCACATTTTTAACAATATAATGTTTAGGTATTGTAATGTATAACGCATCACATTTTAACAACTGACAATGTAAATAATAAGTAAATGAAGTGGGAGTAAAAAGATCAATATATCCCCCTGAAATGTAGTAGAAAGTTTAAATACTTAAGTAAAGTGAAAGTACCTGAGATTTGAATAGTACTTGAGTAAATGTACCTTGTTAATTCTACCACAAAATTCAACCGTTTTCATCCAAACTGATCCCAATAGTCTGAGGAGAAACAAAACCAAGCCAATGTTTTTGGTCACAACCCAGTTTCTATAAATAAATAGCCAATTTTTCTCCTGCATGTTCAACTTTTTAACACCCCCCCCCCCTGATTTAGTGTCCTCGTTAGTATGGTTGAGCAGTTCTCACTTTTCCCAGGAGCTTCCTTCAGAGGTCAGTACTCTGCGTGTTGTGTGTGTGTGTGTGTTTGTGTGTGTGTGTGAGGTGGGGGTGTAAACTATAGACTGAATAAAGTTCACTGAGGTTTCTGTTGTTGGTGACCTCACTGACTGCTATAAATAACCCCCCACCTCCTCTATACGTACTCACACAGCGCCGTTATGAGCCGGTTTATTAGGGATCTTTACTCCTTCTCCTTCTTGGAGGTTAAACAGAGTTGAACCGTCTCTTCTAGAGCTACAATCAACTAGTCCTCATGCAATAAAAGCCAATTTCATCTGACTGACACTGACACTAATTCAAGCTTATTGAGATGTGCTGCTTTTTTGATATCATTGTAAATTGGATAAGTTTTGACTTTTGGCCTGACAAAACAAAAAAATGTTCACTCTTAAAGGTGATAGAAAAACAATAACAGGATAATCAATATTGAAAATAAACATTGGTTGGAGTGATAGTAAGAATGACTTCATCTTTCTATCTCTAGATGTTGTTAACAGAAATAATGTTCATAATACTTTGTGAATTACTCTTTTAAGATTTTCCCACGTGCCTTCAGTCTGTCTAATCCGCTCATGCGACATTTACTGCTTTTCCCATCTTTTCCTTGAATACCGTGTACAAGAGAGCTGGTTTCAACTTGTTGCAACACGCTTCAGCTTCACCTGTTGAGGGACCTAAAAAAGATGTTAGACCAGAAGACACCAACCCACTAAACAACAAAAACGGGGTAAATGTCTCGCTTTCACTTGTGGGTTGTAGGTGGAGACTGGTAACCCAGAGAAGACGTGACAAAAGAACATGTTTTGGGGAGTTTTTTCTTTTATTCAAAGCAAGGGTCAAAAAGGTCAGAGGGTGTCGTATTCTGTACAGATTGAAAAGCCCCCTGAGGCAAATTTGTGATTTGTGATATTGGGCTGTATAAATGAAATGAACATCTTTGTGCATCAACTACAACAAAACCTACAATTTATTCCAAACTAATTCTAACATATTGGTTCCCAACTATTTTAGAATCAGGAGATGATTAAAAAGATAGGAAATAAGAAAAATTATCAGATTTTGCTGCACAAGTTATGGTTCTTTTTCAGAGTTTTCTCGTGTCCTAGCTTTCTGTATTGTTGGAGCCGGAAAGTTTGACCTTTTCAGTTCTCTAAAAACTACTCAAAAAAAGACAAATGCAAGAATGGAACATCAGTCTGCTCGAAACTCGAGACATTTACAAGCTGTGACACGGTGAGTAAATATTGGTTCAATTTAGAAAGGTCACATGTCAAAGAAAGGTTGGCAAACCAGCGCCGTGAGGCAATAATAAACCAAAGAGCCAATGTGTGTCTCAACTTTCTGTCGTAATTAGTTTGAACACAAATTCCTTTTCATAACCTACGCCATTTAGACATGTCAGCTGAAATAATGACAAGTCAAAAGAAGCTTTGATGTGTGTGACCGTTACAGTTTGACTCAGCAGTTGTTGGGTGTATTAAAGGTGGACGTGAATGGGAATACGGGGGGACGTGGTGGTCAGCTTCGCTGGGAGGTGCAGAGGGAACCACCTACTCTATAAGAAGGTGGAGGCGGTGGACAAGTACAAGCATCTCGGACTCCAGTTGATAACAGACTGGACTGGAAATCTGTTTACAGGAAAGGACAGAGGGGACTACTTCCTGAGGAAACGCTGGTCCTTTTAATGTTTGCGACAACATGTTGGAGATATTTCACCAGTCTGTTGTTGCAAGCACAATGTTGCTGGTGCAGCGGCATCAGTTCTGGGAACCACCTTGGAGCCATTAGAGGTGGCGGTGGTTGATAAGAGGATGCTGCACAAACACACCTCACACCCTCTTAATGACCTCCTGCGGTGGGAAAACACGAGGTTCATGAATATATGCAAGCATCCATCTATTCGTGTTATTTCAGTATATGTTGTACTCCTAGTTGTGCATACAGTTTTAACAATAGAGCAGCTCCTGTGACAGGTGGAAGCAGCCAATTTCTTTCCATTTAAAAGGAATATCCGATATTGAGAATACTTAACCTACTTCACGTTAAATGTCTAGTCCTCCTATAATTCAAACCGCATCAAACATACTTTCAACTAAACAAATATATATTCAGGCCAATGCAGTGTTTTTATTTGTTTATTTATTTAGCTGTACTCAATAAGGGTTTTGCTGTTTGAGTAAATGTAGCGTGTCATGGTAAGGATGTAAATTAATATTACATTATTTATTGACTCATCAATTTCTTACAAAGATGTCACTAAATAGCTGTTTTAGCGAGCTAGCTAGTTAAGCTAGTTGCACGTCTACACGTGTCATCACCTGGTCATGTGTGTGTTTGTGTGTATGCTGAGCAGAGTGATAGGGTAGACTTTAGGACCCCGCGGAAAACTTTCTCTCCGGTGCGGCAGCCTCTGCGGCTCGTGATAGAGCGAGAGAGAGAGAGAGAGCGAGAAAGCGAGCGAGAAGCAGGGGGGGAGCGCGAGCCAGCAGCGGAGAGAAGACTCGGTAGAGCGCGAGGAGGGAGAGAGAGAGAGTGAGAGAGAGAGAGAGAGAGAGTGAGTGTGTGTGAGAGAGAGAGAGAGAGAGAGAGATCGAGAGTGAACGAGAGGAGAGAGAGCGACGACCGTCAGGGTCCGTGTACCTGAGGGACGGACGACACGGTAAATATAAACGTTACATTTTAGGTCGTGAACGCACACCGGCAGCCGTTGCAGCCCTTAAGTTAAGCTAACATTGCAGTTATCTCCCAAAGTCATCGCGCGCTCCTGAGCCAAACCGTTGGTTCTGTTTTAGCAGATGATGTGCGCGTGAAAACGGAGCGGTTCGTTCACGGGGCTGGTGAACTTGGTGAGTTCTTTTGTACGGTGGGAGGGAAATCACGGCCACTGGGCAACCGTTATATTACGAGTGTGTGTTGAACGTTGTCCAGTGGCCTCCCGGCCCCCCCGCCCGACACTAGAAGGTAACGTTAAACCGGAGCGCACCGTCCTCTTCTCCCACCAGATGCAGACAGACACATCAGCGCGCGGAACCGTCGCCTCCGCGGAGAGCGACAGAGAGGGCGGGCGGGCGCGCGCCTGCTGAGGTTAACGAGTGCATTCGGTCTGAAACGCGCCCCCGTGTGTGTTTTTTATCTGACCCAGTAACGGCTTACGGTCGTTACACACTTAGTCACGTGTCGGTCACCGGCTGCTGGCCCCGCGCACACCCCCGCCGGGATTATACGCCGTTTTGGGGAGGCTGTCCGGTAAAGGCCGTGTGAGGTCGCTCCCAATATTAATTGTCATAAAGCTGGGCTCCGTCAAGCTAGCAGGAGAAGTCCGACACTTCCGGTGTAGACTTTAAAGTAAAAGTGTTGGATTACACTGCGGTAAACACGTCTCTGCCTGTACTGTTATCAAAGATTTAATCAGTTAAATACAAAGATATTGGAAACGTGATTGATAAATATGTCAGGTTTCAATGATATCGGTTCACAATTTAAGTTTATTTTATTGATTGGTTATATTTTGGTTTTTAAACTGTCTGAAATTTGTGAGAAATAGCTGTCACAATGTCCAAAAGTCCAAAGTGAGGTCTTTAAATCTGACCACATCACCTTGACCCCAAAGTGTTCAATTGACTGTCACAGAAAGTATTTACATTCTGGAACCAGTGAATCTGTGGATTTTTAAAGAAATGGCTGAAACAATTCATCATTAACAAATAATTGCCTATTTATTTTCTGTCAAATAGCTAATCCATCAATTGTTAAAAAGTTGTGATCACTTGTTTTTGAGATCATTTAAGTCATGTCCTCTGTATGTTTTGGGGGAATTTAGCAACCTGTGTAGAGTTTACATTATACAATCAACAAAACCTATTGTGGGTATTGATTAGGCTGATCCCATTAAATTTCACCTCTTTAAGGCCAACAATAAATAAATAAATAGATAATTAAAGGAGTCAGTATTTCCCCATGATCATTTTATTCCTGGCAGTGTGGAGAAGGTTTTGAACCAGGCTTGGGGACCTACAACTTTCAGAAAACATAGCTGAATAAATAAACTATGACAAATCTCTATAATTCAAAGTTTTAGAGACTTAATTGCGAGGGTTAGGGAAAGACGTGCTGCGGGGATAGGACTCATGGCCTCAGATGACCGTTCATTTTTTAAATCCTTACTATAGACCACTTGGATTTCTTTGAAACATTTGAAAAGTAAGAGTTACCAGCCTCTAAGAATGTGTTGCTTTGAAGTACAAACAAAACTGTATATCTGAAATCGTAATGACCATAATTGGAATATGATTACCTTTTAGAAAGTAAATACCCAGCTCTGTTTATTGATCATCGGGGGAGGGGAATATATTACAGCAGCATAAAAGAAAGAAAACAGATTTAAAAAAGCTATTTAAATTGAATAAATAAGAAAAAGAAAATGATGAATTTGATGCTTTTATTGTGAAGACAAATCACATACTTTCCTGTCCTATCACTCCCTAGCTCTCATTACCTTGACAAACCTCTGAAGCTTTTTCTCTGCGCAACCATTTCTCCTCCCATCAGTACAGGCTTCTGCTTGGGCCTTTAAAGATGGTCTAAGAAGTCAAACCACTGCTGCATGAAGACAGAAACCATTTAAATCAGTGTGTAAATACTTTCTATAGGAGTGAAAGGCGTGTGGGTGACCTATATATATGCAGAGCTCATGCAGGCAGCCCCCTGTGGGGTGGGTACTGTACATTTCTGTAAAGTTTCCACCCCTGTCTTTCCGCTGGTAACGCCTGCCGTCCCACCAGTAGGTGATGTAAGGCCACACAACGTGAGGAGTGGCACACTGTACGATACGTCTTGAGGAGACCCAGACATGTTGGCTGTACTCACACTGTGCTCAAATCCAAATCACTGCTGAGATCCAATTTCCTTTTTGACACACACACACAAACACAGTATTTTAAGCTCCTTTTGTGTTCACATTGTGTTCAGTGTCTGAACAAATCGCACTCTTGAAGTGACCGGCAAAAATACGGTCACAAAAACCTCACACCCGACATGCTCAGCAGAAGTAAACAAGTTTCATGGAGGCCAGGCTACCTTGACAAATGCCATTGTGTCTGGTGTATATATATATATATATATATATATATATATATATATATATATATATATATATATATATATATATATATATATATATATATATGGTCATGTGCAGCTGAGCTATGGTCATGGAAATATAAGTCAAATTAATTTCATTTAATTTTTTTAATTATATTACAACCCAAAATCAAAATGCAATAGAAAATGTGGTTGGCTGGTGTCCATTAAAATATAAATAATGTAAACACTGATTAAAATCAGTGCTCGATTTCAATAATATAAACCAGAAAGACTGTGTCGCAGCTAGTTTGTGGTAATTTGACCAGTTGCAAATTTGCTGGTTGCTTATCTCTATCTTATCTTGAGAAAAAATGTTTCTAAATCAATTATTAAGACTGTTATTGTTTCAGCTGACATTATTCTTACATGCTGCTAAATTGAACCGTATGTCACAGTCAGGGGTACTGGTTGGTTTCTTCTCCTATAATGAGCTGCCATGTGCAGTCTGCTCTGTGTTCGGTACCTAATGGGTACTTAGAGGTAACGAGATACTTACTCAAGGCAAAGAGAGTGGGAGGAACCGGCCCCACAGAAACACTCTGCCCCGGGGCCCCCAAGTGGTTTAACCCGGCCCTGCATAGTTACAGTACTTCTGCTTGATGCTGCGTTATTAGACAGTAATAGTACAACAGACCACAAACAAACTGGAAACATTGTTAGCATTTAAACAGACATGACTGTGTCTTTAAATGGTCTCAGCTTGTGTATAATGATGCACGTTTTGATATCCTAAAGTACAAAAAAAAAGTTATTTTGGTCTATCAGAACACTTTAATAGGCTATCTTTAAATCTGCTTGTCTTTTTTGGCAGTTTAAATGCAAACTCAGATTCACAGCAGAGCAGCAGTATTGAATTTGACCAAGAAGTGAAGCGCCATCTTTTTTTGGCTCCACCTTCTATGCACCGTTAGGCTTCCCGGTCGGCTCCTCAGCTTCATTTATCTGAAAGACTTCAACTGTGAACAGATACAAGCCTCAGAGCCAGATATGGGCACGTTTTGTTGACGTGTGTTTGCCATTCGTTGGTAAACGCCCTATAATGGTCTCAAGAGCTCACAATCTGCCCCAAAAAAACACACAAATCCAAGCAGATCCCAATCAGGGTTTTACATTCAAAACGTGTTCTTACAAATGTGCCCGTGCCGTCTTTCACGAAAAACAGCATGAATCTCTTTTGGGCCTGCTCAATAGTTCTGTCACTTATTAACTTCTGTAAGACAAATAACGAGCGCTGAGACAAAAGACGAGTACAAGGTCACACATGACCCCCCCCCTCTGAATACGAGCTCCAACAACCACATGTAGGCGTCATGGCAACTGTCAAAATGGAGTGATGTAATTCAGATGTGACGGTTTAGTTATGGAGGAGTCAGAAAATTAATATCAATTATAGTCATGCCTAAAAAAAAAGCCCAAATCGCTGTTAGTCAAACAAAACAAGCATTCTTAAGACGTCGCCTTAGATTCACAGAAGTTGTTTTTTCATAAAACAATTAATTAAAAAAAAGCAAGTGAAGTGGATCCTGGTACCCTTAAAACACACCTAAGAACCTGCTGTGCCAGTTTTATCCGGCCACATCAATCAAACACTGTGACAGCCATGTTGAAAGCTGCCCTGATTCCAGCAGATTCCTTTGAGACCACCTGTGTGTGTGTGTGTTAACCTGTTAATGCTCTGAAATGGAATATTTTCTGTGTACGTGCAGGGGACCCATCCATTAAGTACAGTTCATAGAGACACCTTTACAGCCTTAACCCCGGGGCTTTCTCTGTGTGTGTGTGTGAGAAAGAAAAAAAGAAAGATGTCCGCCACATACTGCTTTCTTTCTGTCCCCTTACTGTATATCCCCTCATGCTGTGTGTGTGTGTGTGTTTCCTCTCTCTTTCTGTAGGACTGAGTGAGTGAGTGATCGTCGGACAGACAGGCTGACAGATTGAATGAAGCTGCACCTGGTGCTTCTGAGGGACTGTCCCATGCTTTGATTGGCTCCCTTTGACTACCTTTCTAAACGTGGTTCCACTGAGCTGCTGTCAGCCATGCCGTCCAACAGCCCCGCCGCCGCCGAACCGCCGGAGACTCCAGAGAACGACGTCACCACTGACGCGGTAAGTCAGAGTGAGATGAATGATTGTTGGTACACAGCGGGACGTAATGTATCACTACTACTACTACTACAGCTATACAAGCAGTAGTACTAGCACGACTGCTAATGTAATGGACTGCTACCATCACTCCTATTAATGTTATTATTGCTGCTTCTGTTATACATATGAAATCACTACTACGGCAGCTACAGATATTATTACAGCCACCCAGCACTTTTACTACAGCTATCATTACCACCACTACTACTTTAGCTTGCAGTTGAGAGCTTTTTTTAGCCAACACACACAGAAAATCTGGCAGGCAACATTCTGTGTGTGTGTGTGTGTGTGTATGTAATAATTAAACTTACAGTTATTTATTTACATTCACTTCAGGCCTTTCTGCATTCCGCACACTCACCCGACCACATGCAGGTGAGACGAGTGCAGGGTTTCGACTCTCAAACAGTCCTTTTTACATAAATGAGCACACACAAACACACACACACATTAACACACAGTCAGACGTACACAAAGTGAAAAATGTCTCCTTTCATTTGCTCCCCCCCAGAGCCCAGGGCAGCCCTCGTAAATCTGTGAGAAGTTTGAAGTTCATTCTATAGCGCTGCTTTATAAAGGGCCGTCTTACTCACTTTACTTCCACATTCACACGCTGGCAGAGAGCCAGCAAGAACAACGTTTCCCTTATAGAGTTTGTTGTGTTTTTTAACATCCTGAGACTTGACTCTCAAAGAGTTAAAAAAAAACAACTTAAGAGAAATCCGAGTGAGTCGCAGAAAAGCTGGCAGGAGATAGAAGTGTGAGGTTTGAGTCCAGTCACAGAAGCTGCTGCTCATATGTTGAAGACAGAAAGACATTTCTATGTGATGTTCAGAAATAATGTCGGAGCCTGTAGTCGTGTTTCCCAATGTGTAGAAAAGATTTAGAGATGGAGAAACAAATTGAGAATGTTTAAATAAAATCTATGCACAAATTACATCGGGGGTGAGGTCACACAAAGGATCAGCAGGTCCAAAATTCAGACTTCAGACATTAAAACCGTAATATGCATTTATTACATCAATGTCACGGAAAACGTTGTGCCTTTCTGCTGCAGAAGGTGGTTTACACTCACAGCAGGCATTGAAATGATAAGCTCTCAAAAGCGGCATTGACCCTTATTTCAGCTCATACATTTTTATAATTTATAACTCTTTTCACTTAGTGCACTGATCGCAGATAAGCAAGGTCTACTTTCCTCTCTAATGCCTTGGCCCATGTACAGTCTGAAGACTGCCGATCCACCTCGGGGACGTGTAAAAGTTTACGAGCTGAAGCCGAAGCCAGCTTTGCAATTATTCTAGAACCAGGAGTTTAGTTGGGGGGGGGGGGGGGATTCATATTCATTAAACATGACAATTAAATTTAATCTTAGTTGCTGATAACCGCTAATAAATAAAACAATTTGTATAGAAGCAAGTAAAAATTTACTTTGAGCAAGTAGATTTCTGACGAACAAAAAACCTTCATGTTGAACTCTGTACGGTTTAAACTACAAAGGGAATCTGAAGATGGTAAACAAGATGTGACGGAGGATCTTTATAAGCAACACTGTCTTCTAACCGTGTCATTCAAATATGTAGTTGTCGCCATGTTGTTGACTATTAGTGGTCCGGCTTAGGATTTGTCCATTTGTTGTGCAATTTTCAGTCCATCATGTTGTGAATTTGAAAATGTCAGCGTTTAAATGCACGTACGTGTAAATAAACACTGATTATTTTTAACGACAGGGTTGCGTAAAAGTGACACCTGCTGTGCTATGAATGTGTTTAAATGTGAATCTAGAAAAAGATAAAGTGTAGACGGCTTCATCGTGTCACGATTACGTGAGTAAAAGATTCAAAGTGACACACAGAAAGGAGAGAGATGCAGGAAACAGGAGACACAGAGAGAGAGAGAGGAGGACGCACTGTAGGGATCAGGAAGAAGGAAAGAGGACACGCTGTCTGCTGCTGATGAGGATCCTCCTCTGCCCGCCTGGTTGGCAGTCTGGTTGCTTAGCAACTGCAGTGGCCTGAAATAACCTGCTGAGAGACAGAAATAGACCAAAGATGGACAGATTGGCCAGTGTTTATGCATTTGTGTGTGTTGGATATTGGTGTCATTGCTCTATCAGTTTATATTTGACCTAATTGTACTCATTCTTCTCTTTACTCGAAGTACTTTCAGTACATTGAGTAAAGAGTACTCGTGGTACTGTTAAAATGTGTGTGCGTCGTGATACATGTGGACAGCACACCTAGCAGGCGAGGCGCGGGGCCCATTACCCCGAACTAGCTGGTTGCCGTGCTGATCGTCAGGGAAGTGACATCAAAATGTTTAGTCAGCATGGCAACCCATCGGAGACGGTTGCTAAGCAGTTTACTGCACCTTAGCAACCACTCCACTGTCATCGCAACAGAGGGTCCAGCAGAGGAGAGAGAGAGAGAGAGAGACAAAGAGACAGAGAGAGAGAGAGAGAGAGAGAGAGAGAGAGACACACAGAGAGAGAGAGACACAGAGAGAGAGAGAGAGACAGACAGAGAGACAGAGAGAGAGATCTAGATGAATCTAGATGTTATATAAATGTTATTGTATATTAATGTTATTGTGTATTAATATTATTGTTTATTAATATTATTGTATGTTTAATTTTTGTGATGCTTTGGCAATACCGTTTCTAAATGTTCATGCCAATAAAGCAAATTGAATTGAATTGAATTGAATTGAGAGAGAGACAGACACACAGGGAGAGAGAGAGAGAGAGAGAGACAGCGAGAGAGAGAGAGCGAGAGAGAGAGAGAGAGAGGGAGACACACACACACACAGAGAGAGAGAGAGAGACACAGCGAGAGTCAGAGAGACAGAGAGAGAGAGAAAGAGAAAGAGTCAGGTCTTATTGATTACAGCAGATAAGAGAGTCAGGAAATAGAGCTTTGTTATCAAACTGAACTTCTCTGTAAACACAACAAAAGAGTGAAGTTGCTCAGCAGAGTATCTTACAGACAATGTAACGTAGTGAAGGAGACAAGTCGTCTAAACGCATAGAGAGAGATAGAGAGAGATAGAGAGAGCCCAAATATGAATAGTAAAAGGCCCATATTTAAAATCACTGCAGCTGACTAATCCCTGCCTCCTGGCTAGAACACAATACTCTTAAAGTAACATCTCACTGAATGAATGTTTTGACTGCTTTATGTGAAGACGCAACAGGTGTTGCTCATTTTCCTCAGCTCTTACATGTGTGCTCCTGTGGCCAATAGAAACTGAGCACAGACCTGCTACTAAAATTTTGCCTGGAGCCAAAGTAAAAATAGAAAGTGAGGGAATTATGGGGGGGGGGGGCTGCATCTACCCATAGATTACTAATGTGTTGGAGAGAGTAGAAAAAAAGACTCAGATCTGAGTGGATATTTTGGTACCTGGTTGTCACTGATAGTGGGCCAAACAAACTCAGACATCTCTCCTCCTCTTATCTTTAGATTGGTTCCTTTGCATTAAGTGCTCATCATTAAGATATCATTATGATACTTAAGACTTTTTGTTTAGCAAGATAATCTAATTTGACCTGAGGAGCCTGATTCCACCGACCACTCTGAAAGTCGAATCAACAAACAGAATAAGGCTTCTGCTTCAAAATCAGATAGTACATTTATTAATCGGAGCACTCGCATAAGAATGTAGCACCAGATATTTATTGAATTTAGGAACGAATGTCTAAAATCAGCTGGGAGAGGCACGTAGAAACAGCTGTTTGCAACATGCTTTTCTCTCTCCTACTCTCTCTTGATCGCTACAATGGAGGAAAATGTTATTAAGTTCTATTTACAACCCTGAAAAGCAAATCGGCTGAAACCGTGTCCCTCTGTCCATCGATCTGTGCGCCTCACTGCACTCAACAAACAGGCCGTCCATTATTCTGAAACAACAGCTAAACGATACCAAAATGTATCACGGCCAATGATTGGACGATCAGTCGACAACGGGCAAGACTTGACCAATCAGATGTGACTTTGTAAAGTCTTAGTTTGTAAGTTCTGTAGTCCAACATCCAGTATCCTGTTTGGTTTCCTAAACACAGCTGGAAACATAATTTACTGGTTTTGTCTTTCATATTGCAAACATTTATAGCTCGAGAACGGCTTTGTTCGATCAGAACTTGGCTGAGTTTTGAGATCTCTCTTCTTCTTTTTCTTAAAGTAGTTTGTTTTTAAAATGGTCTTCAATAAAACTTTTTGTTTCCTGGTGAAAAGTTCATAAAAAGTGTGACATTTGGCTTCATGTTTTCCCGTTTTCCCGTCCAGAGTGTGTCAATTATAACTTCATGCAGTCGTTTGATGTTGCCTCTCTGTAATTGTCCAGAATGAAGACGGGGCAGACCACGACAGCCCAGAGGAGGGGACACCGGCGAGCCCCCGCACCAAGCGCAGAGTGGGTCGTCCCGGCAGGAAACGCAAACAGCTGCTTCCTGTGAGTACTGTAATTATGGGCTGTCGTCAGCCTTTCATACTCCACACTGCTGCAGAGTGATTGATTACCTATTCACCTCTACAAACTGCCCACGTCTAACCTGATAAAGAGACGTTAAACACGCTTCCAGGAACACTTTGCTTCACATTCATGCATTCACACCTGCGAGCTGCCGAGCGGCTGCTAGATCAGTTTCTTTACTAATGACACGTACGTCTGAGGACGCACTTGCTGCGTTAATTACGTGTCACATTCGAGTGTGTGTGGCGGATAATGTGACAGAACACTTGCCTCCTCACAACAGCTTTTTTTGGTTGGTTGCTTCTTTTTTTCTTAGCAACAGGGATTCCCCTGAGCGTTGACTTTAACAGTCAATACATTCTGTCCCTCAACATTTCACGCCAGCTTCATTTCCTCATCATCCTGTCATCATTTTCACTTGTCAGTCTGGCTCCATCGCCCACATCTTCAACGTACTGGCTGGTACCACTTTGTATGATTTATTAGAACTAAAGCTCATAGATTCTATGAGTTATGTAGACATTATACTTCGCAGAATGTGACAACAGCATTAAAAATAAGTCAGACGGCACCACAAGCCTAAGCAGTCAGACAGTCAGACAGGATCAGAGTCTGTTCGTCAAATTTATTTGGAAGAGAAAACAAAGGCTGCCAGAGATTAAACCGACACCACAGCTAAACAGGCCTACCATACCTGCTTTACTTTTCCTGTAAAACAATCGACTATTAGAAGCATCACAGGTGGGACCATTACCAAATTGGTAGCTTTTATTTCCCATTGCTCCATCAAGACCTGTTTTTATTGGATACACTAGATATTAACAACATTAACAAGCCAATCCTTTTTATATTCATATACCTGTCATGGAGACCTTTACATAGACAAACAAGAATGAGAAGACAAAACAACAACATTCACTCAAAGAAAAAAAAAGATAGCTTATGTAGCTTAAGTTATTCAATGTTTTGATTTTTTAAAGGACAGAGTATAAACACTGCAGAGCATGCATTTTAATGAGCCTTCCAATCACCTTTAAGCCATCAGTTATGATCTGTGAGTAAGCTGAGTTATTACTGTGATGACACCAAACACAAGATTTCTTCATTCTCAAAGACTTCAGGTCTTTGGCAGCTCCTCTCCTTCACATTCCTCTCTCCATTCATCATCTTATCGCTCACCTTGTGTGTGTGTGTGTGTGTGTGCGTGTGTGTGTGTGTGTGTGTGTGTGCTGACTGAACTCTGTGATCGAATCATCAAGTCAATATAGCTGATCAAACACCACCAGTCAGAGAGGAACACAGACTGAACTACTGTGAGTGTGTGTGTGTGTGTGTGTGTGTGTGTGTGTGTGTGTGTGCATTCATGTGTGCAGGAGAGCAGGTCTGATCATGCTTTGATGTCTGAGCTCTGACAAGGGAGGCAAGATTAATGTGGGTCTTGTCACACACACACACACACACACACACACACACACACACACACACACACACACACATGAACATGTACAGTAACACACATACAGCTGCAGATAAAACATACAAGCAAAGGTCTGCATGTTTGTTTGTTCTGCACTTCAAGTAGTCGCACCATCAATCATAGTCGTACAGTTTAAGTAGTAATTATAGCAGTAGTAAAATAAGTAGTATTAGTAAAATGATTAACCTAGCAGAGTAATATTGGTATATTAGTAAGGTAAAATGATAGCTGTAGGGGTTTAAGTAGTATTTTTCATTTCATTTTTTATTGTAGTAACAGTAGTATTAGTACTAGTGATAATATTATTGATATAAGCATAATACTGGTCGCAATAGCATAATAGTAGTAGTAGTAGTCCCAGTCATAGTGGTTATATACAGTACATGTAGCATGCATGTATATAACCACTATGTCCCAGTCATAGTGGTTATATACATGTAGCAGTAGTTGTATAATAGTAGTGGTATTGGTGCTAGTAGCAGCAGTAGTAGGACTGCAATAGTAGCACTAGTATTAATAGAAGTATAGTAGTAGTAGTAGTTGTTAATGTCTTTGCAGTTGTCGTAGTGTAATAGTAGTAGTAGTGGTAGTACTAGTAGTAGTAGATGTTTTATTCATAGCAGCAATGATAACAGTGTAGTAGTAATAATAGTGGTAATTGAAGTAGTTGTACAAGTAGTAGTAGCAGCAGTTGTAGTCGTAGCAGTCGTTTTAGTAGTGTTGATCGTAGCACAATATTGGTTTTAATAGAAATATAGTAGTAGTAGTATTACTTGTAGTATTGCTACTAGAATAAGTAGGACTATAGAAGCATTAGTAAAAGTTGTAGCCGACAGACATTCATCTCCACCGCCTCGACCTGGAGGATTTAGTACACTGACCATGGTTTAGTACCTCATACAACCACACTTAAAGAAATCAAAACTATCCCTTTAACATTTATAGTATGGCGGTATTATTACCGCTAGTAGTTGGGGAACAGACAGGAGCCTCCTTACCATTAACACACACACACACACACACACCCAGTGGAGTGTATCCAGGAATAGAGCCATTGTGTGGAGCTCAGGGTGGAGCTGTCAGTGACACTAACTATAGAGAGCGGAGAGGGAGGGAGCCTCACTTTCTCTGCTTCACTCTCTTGTTCAGCTCTATCACACACACACACACACACACACACACACACACACACACACACACACACACACACACACACACACACACACACACACACACACACACACACACACACACACACAGATACATTTACACAGATATACTTGTCAGCAAAGATGTTACTACAGTAATGGTGATACTTTCATGGATAAGTGGATTAGCTTCAGGGTCCTTAACTATTTCAAGCTTCCATCTTTTTTCCTCTCACGCTCTTTGCTTCTTATTTTTTCTGGCAGCTGTTTAGTTTTTTCTGCTCACTCACAGCACTATAAGTTAGATGTCGGTCACTTCCTCTTTCTTCTTCTCTTTTCCCTCGTTTCTCTCTTTTTTTTGGCACCAGAACCATGTGTGGTGCAGCTGGTGGTTTCTCTTTTTGAATGTGTGTGTGTGTGTGTGTGTGTGTGTGTGTGAGTGTGTTGTGCTTGAATTACAGCAGGACTAAAGAGATATATTTTGGTAAATTTCCCACCATTTATGTAGCCTCATGCCTTAACATGGAAAATTCCCCCACAGCCACAATTAGTTATGATGTCAACTGATATAAATAATGAAACTATTTATGCACCCTAATAACTCGATTGTATCCAGAGTAAAGCTAACGTATAATTACTGGAACTGTCATGTGAAACCTAAGAGCTGAGGCATGACTTGATAACCAGGGCTTTAGAATTGATCTTGGCATTCATGCGGCTCCGTCTGGTTTCTTTGGGGTTTTCTGTTTTCCAGCCAAACCTCAAAAGTCACAGAGACACGCTGGAAGTCATGATTGTGTTTGCGGCGGGACAAATGCTGTCATGGCTCGAGGCTGGCACATAAAAATGAACTAACTTTGGGTCAAAAGCACTTTTATTTTACAACTAATGCTGCAAGTAACCAAGCTGGTGTTGAGGTTCTGTATTAACCATCTTAAACGTCCTCTATGTTTCAAACCACACGGATTCAAATGTATTACAGATCTACGTAAACTCAGGTCGTTGAGGATTACTCCAAAGAATGCAACAACTTTAAATAAACCATTTACTTTATCCAGGTTTTCAAAGTCATTCAACAGATCAATCTAGAGAAGTAGTTAGATAAGATTTGATCGTATGTATTCTTGAGAGTTTCTAGCCTTTTCTCTGTCATAAGCTGGCTTTATTACATTTTTTATCGAAGCTTCCAGATCATAATTAAACATGTAATAAGTGCTTTCATTTATGGCAGCTGCGCCCAAAAGTATGTGACGATGCTGTTTTTGAGAGAAGTTTGTTGTCATCGTCTTGTAATTAATATATACCTTTATTCAGCCAGTAATTCTAACATAGTGTACATGGTGTTTGAAAAAAAACAACTTAAGTTTCATGTTTTCTTCTTTCTATTATTCTGTTGTTCACACAGCTATCTTGGGCTGTGAGACATCACAGAAT
This sequence comes from Pholis gunnellus, assembly GCF_910591455.1. Lineage (NCBI taxonomy): Eukaryota > Metazoa > Chordata > Actinopteri > Perciformes > Pholidae > Pholis > Pholis gunnellus. Next base: position 7,775,168 of record NC_136546.1, on the reverse strand, counting down.
AAAGAACATAATCAGTAATAATGGTTAGTTGCAGCTCTAACAGAGACACCTGTTAGTAAAACACTATACAATTCAACAGCAACACAAAATGACCGTACAGTTGAATCAACACTCTAAACATGATGTGTTGCAGGACTGTTGCATTAGACTACCTCACGTTACCTGATGAGTAGCTAAGTTGAGATGAGTTGAGTGCGTACGTTGCGATGTGTGTTCCACTTATTTACTCTTTGGAGATAATCATACTTCTGTAGACTACACAAGGAAATGTTAAAAATAGTCATTAGAGGTAGCAATCTTTATTACATGTTTTACCACTGTTAGATAAGGTTGCTAGCTTTATCTTTATTTGCTTTTGAGACATAATTATATTATTATAGTAATCTCAGTTAATCTAGCAACTAGTGATAGCTACTTCTGCCAAAACATGGCCATAGCAGCTATCCCTAGTAATAACAAGCGTTAGCTAGCAAAACCGAAGACACAATTCAAATAGATGTAGTATAATGTAGCATGTAGAAGTATTAAGATGTAGCGTGCGATGGAAAATGTTGCAGAAGTTAGCATTACTATTCCAGTAGAGACTGCTGTGTTTTTGTCTGACTGACATTAACGTAAAGTTTAGTTTACATTAAGTTAGTTTAGACATCGTGTCATGTCCAATACAGAGTGTTCACGAGACTCATGGCTGCTGTGATGTGAACTACTAATAATAACTGATATAACTATGTGTTACCTCCATCTGTCGCATGAGAAACAGCTGCAACACATTTGGGCCATTTTATTTGCTGTATCAGGACAGTGGGGCTGCTTATTTTATTATTTTTGGTGCGCTATTGTTTTATTGTTTGCTACATCCTGTTCCCTCTCCAGCCTCCCCTTGGGTATCATCAAAGTTTCACCCAACCTAACAACCTGCGCTGGGTTGGATTGCTCAGAGTCAGTAGAGTCAGGTACTTTCCACAATGTCAGTCATCCAAGACGGAGGTTAAATGGCGAGCGAAGAGGAAGTGAGGAGGGAGTTGTGAAAGTGTACATGCAGGAGATCTGCGTTTGTGTGTGAGTCTAGATCTTTAACTTAAATTCTCTCAAAAGAACTTTGAAGCTGCATTAAGCAATACCTTTTTATAGTCGCACTGAATGAAATGAAATCTACACTGTAGTCCGCAGCCGCGTCCAGGTCGTAGTTTTGGTCCACCGGCTCAAATGAAACCCAACAAAACGCACGTGCTCTCGCAAAAGGGAAGTGTACAACCGGCTCACACAAGCCGGGTGTACACTTTCTGTTTGGCGCAAAGTGACGGAGAGGCAAAGTGGCTGAAGAGACGTCGTCACATATAGAAAAACAAAGACATCCAGATATTTTTCTCAGGAGCTGAATTGAATTTACATTCGACATGTGGCCAAAAAGATGACTGCAAGTCCAGATTCCCCTGTTTCTGCTGAATGTGTAAGTAGTCAGTTGTTTGCTTAAAAGTTAGCCGTAGGAGCTGATGTAGTGTCAAAGTAATTGTGCCTCATGCTGTAATGGTAAAATATTGCTTAATGCAGCTTTAATTTCGGTTAAAGGCCATGCGTTCACGTCAAAGACACTGGTATCGGTGCACTCTTAATTTAATGTTAAAGAAACTTTCATCTTAATTCATACCATTATTTTTGATTGTTTTATGTGCACAGTTTTAAGATTTGTGTGAGCTAATTTATTGCGGCGATAAGGTGTCCAAACTTTGTTTTTATGTAGTTTTACATCGCTTTGATTTATTTTCGAAAGTGTATTTTGTGTTTCCTGCAATTTATTGAGATTTATGGATGAAATGCGATAAACATAAATATCTTTATTTTATCTTTCCAGTCAAGTCACTTCACTTTTGTTTCTCGATGTTTCGTCACAACTTCCAAGTTGAATGTGTTGCTTTTCGCACATGCAGAATCTCTGCTTTTCATTTGATCGTTTATACATTTTTACACAGCTAAAACATGCGTGATGATAGTTAATAGAGACTTAGCAGTAATTTAGTTTTTATTGTAGAGCATACGATCTTTGAAACAGTGTGTGCTGCCAGCTCTGTAATACTGTGAAAGTGCATTATTGTTAGTTAAAAACACAAAAATGAAATGTAGAGCTGAAGGGCTGTCAGCTTGTCTCTTGTTGTGATGTTTGGGCCACTAAAATAATGTATCACAACCGTGTTTAAGCACCCAGTTGTAAAAGTGGGCGCTGGTGTAGTTAAGTTTGTCCTAAGGCCCTTTTTAGTCTCCTTTTAACAGGCCTTCTCACCTGCTCATTACAGCCTTTGTGGGCCTGTTAGCACTAGCTAGCGTTAGCGCAGCCTTTGAGCTTGACATTCACCCCAGCTTTCCACTTTTCTAACTCCCCATCTATAAAAATGTGTTGGCCTGTCAGCCACACACACACGTAAAGATCCTGCTGGCCTTTCAGAGCTGACACTAGATCAGAGTTTAGCATCATTAATGCTGGTAAGCTAATGGATAAGCCATTGAATTAGAGACAGGCGTACACACAGGGGATTGTTTGAGTGCATAATCAAACAAACCGCATACTGTCATCTCAATATTTTGCAGTGTCAACACTTTCTGAAGTTAGCTCGATAAACATTATTTTACATTATATGTCATTTTAGCATCATTGAGCACAAGGGCTTTCTCCCACATGTGCTCATTAATCATGAGCACGGCTAACGGCATCGATAGCGCTCCCCATCTCATCTCATTAGTGTGTGTTTGTGTGTGTGTTAATGGGAGCTGGGGGGTGTTTATTACACTGATCCAATGCAGACGTACCTGCTCTGCATTGTACTAACAAGGGCAGGCTAATAGGTATGTGCTTGTATTGCAGTAGCTCTTAGATTGTGTGTGTATGCATGAGTTTTATGTGTGTGTGTGTGTGTGTGTGTGGTTATTATGTCTGCGGAGTCCTTTGATGAGTCCAGACGAGGGCCAGCAGCAGTTTTCTCAGACCTCGACTGTGCTCCGTCTGTTTCCCAGGAGATGGCGACCTCCGACCCCTGTGTAAACGCCCCCCCAACCCCGCCTGAGGAGCCGGAGCCCTCCCCCTCCCCTCGCAAGAAGCGTGGGCGTCGGAAACTAGGGCAAACCAAGAAGAATAAGGGTATAGATTTAACACAAAGTCATATAATTCTTAACATAATATGACTTTGCCCATTTATACAGTGATTAAAATGCCTTTGGATTACACAACAGCTAACTTACTGACATTTTAGAGGCTTTAAGGATTTGAAAGGTTACACCAACATGCTGTGCCTAATTTATATATATAAAAATAATGATCTGAAGAGGAATTGTTGTCAGTTTACCTGACATTTTGATAGTCAAATTACGTTCAGATTGCAGTGTTTGAGGGCATTTCGACTTTAAATATGGATGCCGGAGCAAAGTGATGAAAACCATGCCTTCACCCCCTCATTAAAGCTCTTGTTAAATCTGTACAAATGGACCATTTCCTGTAACCTTTCTTCTCCTGCAGACGAGCCAGACGACAGAAACTGCGACTCCCCCGGAGAGGTGAGAAAACCAGTTGCCTTCCTACTTCTGATGTGTTTTTGTTTTTTTACATCCAAAAATGAAGAAAAAGCCCTCTCTCATAGTACAAGCAGATTTTAAGTAAAAGTATATAACAATAGTTTTTTTTCTGTGTGTATGTATGTGCAGGCTGGCAGGCTGCGGAGGAGGCCAGTCCCCAGGGTGACTTTCCAGGCCGGAGATCCGTTCTACGTCAGCCGGAGACAGAAAGAAGAAATGCTCAGCCGCTGGAAGATGGAGGTGGGAGAGAAACAGGTCTCAGTCTGTGTCAGTCTGTAGCTACAATAAGTTGGGCTTTTTATTTTCTTTTAACACATCGACCAGATTAAACTGGGCCGGTTCGAAAGATCATAATTTGTTCATGTAAACACACTTTGTTTTTTTAATGTCTTTTGAACTGGATCTTTAGATTGTTAAGCAACCAAATACAGTAGAAGCTGTTTTGTTTTGCTCTGTGTACTACTGAGTAGTCAAGTTAAGGTTAAATCAACCTTCACAACAGACGCACACTTTGCTAAGTGTTGGGCAATATTGCAAAAAAATGTTAGCATGATTAGCAGTAGAAGTTATTGTGCTAGGGAACTCGATATATGCTGTTTTTTTTATTTATTTTTGTTAAATGTTCATTTTAAGCAAATAAAATGAGAGAGCGGTCATAATGATTAACTGCTGAAGATTATTTGCATTATCTAGTTGAGTTGACTATGCTCACAAATACTCCTCTCACTGCAACGTATCTCCACTGCACACATTTAGTCACGGCTGTGTTGCGTCCACTCGTTCGCTGCATGCCGGCTGCCACACTGCTCACTTTAAAGCTATACTGTCATTGGCTGCCACCGCTGCTGCTCATCATGTAGCATTTCAAAAGCTCCACCTCCTCCCCGGCATCCACCTGTAGGCTCTGACTCTACATCGGGGGTTAAGTCAGCGCCGTCACGCTGGTTTGTCTTATTGGAATAGAGCGCACACATCGTTAATGTTAACGTCGCCTTTATATGTGTTGAAACAAATCTTCGGCATATATAAAAAATATGATTAATCTTTGCCATGTGGTGATACATGGTTGTGTTTTGTGTTTGTGTTTGCTTTTACTTTCATTGGCTCTTTGCAGCGACATGTACTCCACACTGGACACAGTGAAGTGACATTGAAAGTGAAATGGTGCTTTTCTTTTCTGTGGCTGCAATGCACCATTTGTCTTTTTGAAAAGAGTTTGACATTGGTTGATTTTGACGTGCATTGCCCTTGAGGTGCATCAGTGGTACATTTCAGCACTTTAGCATTGCTAGAAAACAGTGGTTCCCAAACCTTTTCCTCCCACACAGCCCTGTCAGCAGGCCGTAGCTGAAGTACCACTGAGGTCCTCAGTCATATTCTCATATTTGGGACTAGACTAGATTAAATATCTTCAAAATTACTAAAACACTAAAAAACACTCAATGAATTTGAGATGTTTGGGGATTCAGTACCCCCCACCAGAATTGCATACCATATATATACATACATATTTAAAAAACTGTAAAATTATTATATTTTGGGCGACAGCAGGCTGTTGTTTTCAGCGAGGAACCCCGTAAGACCTACTATAAGCTACCTGCTCAGCAGCAGGAAGCGGCAAGTTACTGAATAACCTGTGAACATAGTGGAGCATTTAGAAGCTAAACAGTCAGATATTTCCCTCAGTAGGTGGTGGAGACCAAAAACAGAGCTAAAAGAGAGTAAATATTCAATTGACATTCATCAGGTGGCCAGAAACACGACTCCAAATGAATCACAAGTCCACCATTAATACTTACAAGGTGATAATATGTCAGTGCTGTTTAAAGCTTAATAATCAGTTATTATTAGTGAATATACCATTCTGTTATTTGTAGCTCGGGTTACGCAGCAGAGCAGACATCTAGCACCCTACATAGCCAATGGCACTTTGTGTAATTACGCCCCTGAGAGAAAGTGTGTGTTTGAGTAGATATCTGTAGAAGCAAGAAAGTGTACGTATGAGGAGAAGGTAAAAGGGAAAGACAGAATGACTGATATAGACAGGATGTGTGTGTGTGTGTGTGTGTGTATGTGTGTGTATGTGTATGTGTGTGTGTGTGGTCATGTGGTCATGTGAGGGAGAGAGAAAGTCATTCATGTTGATTGACAGGCGGTGTTGGCTGAAGCACACAGGGATGTAGGAGTGTGTGAAGTAAAGTAAGAGTGTGTGAACTGAGCGAGTGTGGCTCTTTCTTTTGATTGAACTTGTTCTGTCTCAGTCTGTTTGATGGACACAACAATTATCATCAAAAGCATCAAAAGCTGTTTTGTTTTGATCAAGCTGTCATGATTTTTATACCCATGACCTCTGAGTCGTGACTATATTTAGTAAGTATACATTTAATCTTTGAACAGCTCTTCATTACTTATGAGGCCTTAAATATGAGGGTTTATAAAACACAAATCTTTCAGGCAAAAGCTGTGGTGCAAAGTACATTCAAAATAGTTCATGCTTCTCCTCCACCACATGTGTGACTTCCTGTCAACACTATCTTCCTATCTTGTTGTCACATACTGACTCATCACCTACACTGTTCTCAAGATGTATGTTCTGCACGAGTGTAGTGAAAATTGGGTCAAAAGTTGCTTCTTCTAATAACTGTGTATTCATTTGAAAGTATGAAAGACAGGAAGGAAGGGAGGACTTTTAAAAATATAATAAATAAAGTGAGCAGAGAGGAAAATAGAAGAACAGAAACAAATCTATGAAATAAAGGAAGGAAGTTGAGGGGGGGGGGGGGCAGCTGTGGAAGAAGTATTCAAATGTCTCTCTTCAGGGAATGGACCATACATTAATGTAAAAATACTAACAAGTAAAAGTCCAGCCTTCAAAATGCTAAAGTCAAGTATCAGCAAGATGTACTTTAAATATCAAAAGTACTATTAGACGTGAATACTGATGCATCAATGCTGAAGCAGAATTTTAGTGTTGTGGCTAGAAATGTGTAAGTACTTGTTCCTGTGGTTCCCAACCTATGAGTCAGGCCCCCCCCCCAGGGGGTCACAAGATAAATCTGACGGGTCGTGAGATTATTAAAAAGTTTTAAATACTTACTGAGAAATTCAAAGAAACCAAATGAAAGCAGGCGAGAAAATAAAGGAAAGAAACGAGCCAAGAGACTTAAGTGAGATGCAACGCCAGGAAAGAGACGGATATTGACAAAGAGAGGGAGTGAAAGTAGAGAAAGAAACACTGAGAGAAAGTGTGTCCACGTGTGTGTGTGTGTGTGTGTGTGTGTCTGTGTGTGTGTGTGTGTGTGTGTGTGTGTGTGTGTGTGTGTGTCGGACTGAAAGAGAGAACGAGGTGAAATCTGTGACTGAGACAGGGGTTAACCAGCTCCAGGTTTCTGCCTGTGTGTGTGTGTGTGTGTGTGTGTGTATTTGCTCTGTGTCCGTTGAATTGCAGCCAGCTGTTAACACCCCCATCAACATCCCATCTCTCGCTGCTGTCTGATGAAACCTGGTACTCTCTGAAAAGCCTTTTTCCAATTTTAGGTTGAAAAAAAAAAACCTGGCATCATTTTACTTCATGTCTGAAGTTACAGTAAGAAAACAAACAGTGAGCACTGAGGCTATAGTGTACTGTGTGTATTAAGGGGGGGGGGGGGGGGGGGGTATTCTCCCTTTAGAAACAACATTGCCGTAACCTCATTTTAAGCTGATTTAGTTTGGCAAGTCACACACAGCGCACGCTCTCAGCCGTGACCCTGTTTTCACCTCTAACCACTCGGTGTGATGCAGAACGGCAGAGTAAGTCACACACACACACTTTCTGTCACGAGATCTGATCAATGACGAACAAATATATTACGTACTAGCGAGTTAAAGGCACCCTTACTTTTGTATGTATCCTTGTTTACATCAGCTAGTAGTGATGTAGGTCAGCTATTGAGTGTTTTATGGCTGCAACCAACAATTATTTTCATTACTGAATAATGTTTTAATTGACTAATCACTTCTTTTATCTATTAAATATCAGAAAATAAAGACAAATATGTATTTTTTATTAGAACTTATAGGGGACACCTTCATATTCCAAAATCTTTTTGCTTTAAAAGTGACTATAACAATTGATAATTTGTCAAAACAGTTGCAGATTATTTTTTTCAGTGTTACTTCCAGTGATGAACCCACAGAAAAGGATCACCAACTCTGCAGCTTTAGAGGTCGTTTAACTTCTTAAAGCTCATTGTTGTGGTTTAACTCAAGCAGCGTGTAATTTATTTGATACTCAGGTGAACAGAAATATGACTCCAAATGAATGCCAATGTGGCCTTTGGACCACTTTGTGACCATGACCACTTTTATATGTCAAGCGTCCATGTTTGTCAGCTTGATTTTGAATTATTCTGCCCTCTAGTGGCCCAAAAAAGATAATTAGTGCAGCTGTAAATACATTTTCTTTCCTCTTTATTTCACACAATCAGTATGTAGACGTTCTGTCAGTTTCACCCTGTCTCGTGTGACACGCTGTGAGGTCCTGACCCCAACACATCCTATTGCCTTGTCAACTCTGAGGCTTACCTAACCTTTGACCTCAGTGCCCGTCCACACCCCTACACACACACATGTACACATTAGCCTGGATTTGTGTGTGTGTGTGACATCATCACCCTAAAACCCCCCAGGGCTACCAGACATTACTCTGTGTGTGTGTGTGTGTGTGTGTGTGTGTGTGTGTGTGTGTGTGTGTGTGTGTGTGTGTGTGTGTGTGTGTGTGTGTGTGTGTGTGTGTGTGTGTGTGTGTGTGTGTGTGTGTGTGTATGTGTGTCATCATCACCCTAAAACCCCCCAGGGCTACCAGACATAACTCTGTGTGTGTTGGTGTTGTTGAAGTTCATCTAAACATCTGTTAGGTGAAGGACACTTCACTGCTGTGGCCAATCAGCAGAGAGGAAGAGGGTAAAGAAGGCTTGAGGGCGAGTTTAGCCGAGGAGACAGTCAGAGAGGAAGAGGTGGAGGAGGTGAGAGAGAGAGAGAGAGAGACAGACGAAGAAAATGGCTGAGAGAAAGAGACTCAGGGAGGAAGGGCTGTATGTCCGGCATGTAAGTCATTTTCTTTTCTCTTACATGTGTGCACATGTTGCAGATAATTCTAGTGTGTGAGGGAATGTGTGCTTTTTTGAACAGGAAGTGTAGCAAGCTGTTTCTGTCACTGAGACGTTTGCTTTCATGTTAGCTGGAGGAAAAAGGTGTTAAATTCAGGGCTGGTGGCTTTGTGACAAATGCTTGAACACATGGAAGATTTTGAAAGACATTTAGAGAGAGTTTGATTGTCAGAGGTCCTTTAGTTTACTTCCTTTTTATTATTTTGTTTGTTTGAGGGAAGACAGAAGTGCAGATATAATAGTAAAAGTGTTTCCCACTAAATCACTGGCAGCAATGACATGCACATGAATCTTTAAAATGTGAACCATCCAGCCAACCTTTTAGTGTTGCTCTGACAAAATGACATGGCCAAATATATCGGATAATAACTCAGATCTGTGATTCATGGTTTTTTCGTTAGAATTGTCTCTGAATGCAGCGTGCTACTGCTGGAAAAACAAGAACCTCTACTCCACCAAAGAAGTAAAAGGATTCTTTTATTTACAGGAAAACAAACAAAGATTAGAGGGAAGTCTAAAAAGTAAGCAAACCGAAATACGCCCCACATTTGGGAAGCATTGCTACGTAGAACGCACAGAAGTTAAAAAAAAACAACTTTCTTATTTGCATTTAGTTTTTAATAAAAATCATCTTTGAAAAGTAGTTCATGTCCTCTGAAAATGTGGATACTTGATCATCATGTCAACTACCATGACATAATATTTCTTATTTCTGCTCAAAATCTGTTTAAAACAATAATAACAGAACAAACGATTTGGTGCCACTGCTATAAATACCAAACCACCACAAAGTATAAAGCTGCACAGTTAACATCAGGCTTTGTATTTGATCTTGTTTTATCTTATTTTGTTTGAAAAAGACAGAAGTTGGATCAACGTTTTTTAAATTGTTTTCCACTCTTCTGCTCACCAGAGCGGTGTTAATATATTGAAAACATCACAGAGCCACAAGAAGTGATATTTGTTCTATTGATAAAACATTTCCCACTGTCTTCAGAGGCACTTAAATGACCTTCTTACATGTTGATAATTAGAAAATAACCAAATCATTCTGCTACAATCAGGTCCAACATGAAGTGTCCTTAAGCATTCATCAGAGAGCTGCTGTTTGCTCCACGTCACTATAAGAGACCCCCGGGGAGCGTCACGGAAAACCACTGATTGTGACCCTTTAATGTGTCCCACGGCTGCGATCGATGCTAATGAAAGAGCAGTCACTGTTGACAATGTGAGAGAGGGTCTTAACTGTGCTGTGTGTGTGTGTGTGTGTGTGTGTGTGTGTGGAGCAATGCCGGGTTCATCTCGAGGTCAGGGTCAGTCACGCTCATAAAGAGGGGTGTGGTTTTAAGAAATGGCTCGTTGGCCAGGTCGTTGGGTGAGGGGTCAGGGGTCAAGGGGGCGGAGCTCAGAGTGAAAACACTGACCAGGCCACGGGGTTCGTCAGAGTTCAAAGTCGTAACTCACAACATTACAACCTCTTTCTGTCCGCTTTGACCACCGCCGGCCTTTATTCGGCCTGTGTTCTTCTGCAACAGAAGAAGAAGATCCCCTTTTTGAATTTTACACGACATTGCATTTTCATTTTGCTGACTTTAGCTGCTCACCAATCCGTATCAGTATTTGCACACATGTTGGCCTATAAGAAACAAGATATTGTTCTACAGAAATGCCAAATATACAGAATGTGTGAGGCTAATTTAGCTTACACCATTACATTGTAATATTCAAATAATAACCAAATAAATAGATCAAATTTAAGGGATGTTATATTTTAGGAATTGGGCGTGTTAAAAATCTGTCATATTGTTTTTTGTTATTTTTTACCTATATAATATCAAGGTTAGTACCCAGTATTTTTGGGCTCACAGACCTTTCTGAAACTAATTTGAATGGATTTGTATAATTCAGTTGTCATTCCGTGTTCTTGCTATTTACGTCTGCTATGCTCTTCATAACAATTAAAAGAGTATTTGTTAAGTTGAGTTTGAAGGCAAATACAGAAGCCTCAGATGGGCACAAATCAGAGGAAACAGTCATATAAATCAGACTCTAAGTAGTGGTTGCATAGTTGTCTGTAATTTTGGTTTAATGTCCATTCGACTTTCCACTCAGTGATTATGAAGCTGACTTGATTTAAGGAGGCCATCCTTTGTGGGACAATACTTTGGCTTTGTATGTCACAGCTACTTACAGAATGTCTGACTTCTGCTCTGTGTGCACTTTGTTGGTTTGTATGAATCATAAGCTTCTGTATATAGCAAATAGTTTTAATTTGCCATTATTGTTTCCTTCATCGGACTTAATTACCCACACCAGCGCTACGTTCATTAGCACCAATAGGTAGCAAGCACAACATTTAATGTCGACCTGGAAGTGAGTTGAACTTTGGCAGCAGAGGTAATGTTCTGACCTTGAATGAGTTGCTGCAGAGCTGAAGCCTTCCAGTTAAAATGCTGCAAACTGACCTAATTACTGTTCTTTTTATAGGTTAGTAGGTCATTTAAAATCTCACTCGTTCTCCAGCTCAGTGTACAGAATAATAACGGAAACAGACTCTCTGTAGTTAACAGGACACACTTTCTTTTTAGTCTTCTTCTTAGTCTAACAAAGGGAAAAAGATAGACACCATTTTTGTAAATATCTGCATTTCAAAATTGTGTTATTCGTTCTGAAAAGTAATCTTTTTATAGTACAGACCACCTTTCTCTTCCCGCAGTATAGAATCAGACAGGAGTAACATGAGCAGCATCTCTCTTCGGTAGCATGAAGTTGACCCTCAGAGTGTTGAAGCCCGAGCAGATGAACACAGACCCGTCTGTCGTCACTGAGTCATCCGCATCCCCGAAAGCAGAAAGCTTCCCGATGGAGTGTTTCCGCCAGCTGATGTTGCCAGGCAACAAACACAGTTTCATCCAGTGGGCTGATATCTCGTTGCAACACAAGTCAGGTCCAAAAGTCTTGTAATGAGATGATCCCGTCCAGATGCTGACAGTAATTAACTAATTTCCCTCCCAGCGACCAAGTGTGGGTGAGATGAAACTCTGGTCCCTGATGAACAAATATCTTTCTTAAAATTGAATGCTTATTTTTTGTTTTCAAAGATATTTCTCAAGCTGTTTTCAACACGATCCACAATTAATATGGGTTCCCTTATGTCAATATAGTGTATCGTGCATTTAGTGTAACGTTAAGTATGCATACTAGCTTGAGTGTACTTCCTGCTGTCACCTTTTGAACACATCACTGAAGTATTGATTCACACGGACGCTTCCGTTTGGTTGTAGGAAGTAGAAATCCAGACTTCTCGTTCATCCCAGATGTTTTAGAAACTAGTGACGACATGTGGAGATTCCCTCACAGTGCACGTGTGTGTGTGTGTGTGTGTGTGTGTGTGTGTGTGTGTGTGTGTGTGTGTGTGTGTGTGTGAGTGTTGGTCTGTCTATGATCCGTGTAACGGGCTGATTAGGATGTTATGAGGTCAAAGGTCAACAGGAGCAGAAGGAGGAGTGAACTCGTAACCTCGAGGTCAAACGGAGGAGAGAGCTGTCACGACCCGACACTCTCACTTTTACTGTCTCACTTCTACTTGAATTTATGCCCCTCATCCCGCCTCTTCTTCACATGCTTGTTTCCTCCTTTCCGTTTTTTTTTTATTCCTGGAGGAATTGCTTCACTCGTTCGGTTTGATAGGTGGTGGTTTTAAACCAAAGCTGGAAGAAGACAACTCTTTTTAGGTCAGGGGAAATGCTCTGGAGGAGTCGTGTTTTTTTTAACATCTGGGCCACAGTGAAATTATTGCGATGTAGTAACAGTGAGGTCATGATTTCAATTTGTCTCTTTGGAAGAAGAGCGCTTGCTGCTGTGTTTCTTTCTGCGCTGGACTTTACCAGATATCGCTTGTCAATAAAACAAATATTAGCAGTACCGTGACTTCATCTTCTGGTTTTTACACGTCTGTTTTTCTACAGAATAAACAGACAACATGTCACATATCAACTAGTGAGCTGCCGACATGCTGGTAGGCTGAATTTATCATCATTAGACAGAGCTAGCTGTTCACCCCCTGATTCCAGTCTTATGCTAAGTTATGCTAAGCTAACTGGCTGCTTACAGTGCATTTAACAGAAATAACAAAAGATTTCATAAACTTGACACTGAAGAATAACTCAGTCTTTTAGTATGACGATCAGTAATAAAGTAGAAAAACTTTTCTTTGTACCGTATTTTCGCTCTGACTTCCTGTCTTCTACTTTTTTCTGTCTGTATTTTATTCCTCAGTTTTTTACTCTCTCTCTGTCTCTCTGTCTCTCTCTCCTGAACCCATTGAACCGCCTCCCCACCGCACCCTTTCTCCCCACTCACTTCCTGTTTAGAGGAACAATTAAGGGATTGTTCCTAAAGCCCACGGCTCTGAGGCCTTGATTTAGAGCAGCCACCACATCAGCTGAACATAAAACATGAACTCTTTAGTCCTTGCTGTCCTTGAAGGACAGCGTTTGTGACCAACAGGAGTAAAACAAAAAGGTTGTGATGGACGAGCCACTTTTGAGGAAACGCAGTGATCAGTGAGGACAGATTGTAGCAGATATAACAGACAAAACGATCATTCAGTGTGAAAACTTTGCCTGTAACTCATTCTTTGCACATTTGGGTTTGATAATGACATGTTGGCATCGTATTTACATCTAATTAAAACACATACCTGCAAATGAAATGACAGTGATGACTGTTTAAATACATGCGATTCAATGAGATTCATTGCATACTGTAAATACCACAACGGAATGCAATTCAGCATCTGAGCATTTGATTACATTAGAACTGGTTGGTAAATAGCTACTACAACTCACATAATAAAACTCCAATTTAATATGGGAATATGGGAAGTAGAAGAGGAAGTTGTAATGACATTTGTTTGGATGATATCTGTGATTTAGCCCAGCAGTTAATAATACAATTTTCCCTATAAGTTAATAGACGAATGTTTTCTATGCTTTTCTATGAAAATGTGACAAAAAGTAGTGCAGGAGTTCATAGTATGACAATACAATACTAAATGTTAAAATTGGCAACTGACACAGGTGTTTAATTATCAAATAATTTCCACAGCACAGAATAAGTCAGTTTGTCTTATTTTCAAGTAGCTCGTAGAGAATTAATGAGGAGTTATTGGCTATTAAACTTGAGTGTTAGTCCCCCGGGGGCGCTGCTTGTGTAGCTTTTTATTGTTTTGCGCTGTAGTTATAACTATATATGGAGAAAAATAACTGCAAGGATAGAAAAACAATGCCGCGAGCTGAAAAATAACAAAGACGCATGTTGAAATAAGTAAGTAAAATAAAATGGTCTCTGATGTTTCCTCACAGGCAGAGCGACGGGCGTACAGAGAGGCGGAGATGAACATGATGGACGATCTGTCAGAAGGCACCTTTCAGAAGGAGGAGGAGTCAGCCAGCCCAGCCCCTCCTCCTCCCCCTTCACAACAACAAACAGCCCCAGCCTCACCAACAGTTGCCGTGACGCCGGAGCCAGTTGCCAGGGGAGAACGGGCCACGCCCAGGGAGATAGAGTACCAGGTGATTAATTACTATTAATATATTCGATTTTTCTATTTTTCGAGCAGCTCAGCTCGAAGCCCCTTCGGGACGTCTCATCTATTATCACAAGTGCAGGTTAGAACTGGACTCACCTTGTTTTCTGTGGGCTACAGGACGGCCGGGAGTTTGGCATCGGGGTTCTGGTGTTTGGGAAGCTGCGAGGTTTCTCCTGGTGGCCCGGCAGAATCGTCTCCTGGTTGATGAGCGGCCGAAGTCGAGCCGCAGACGGGACTCGCTGGGTGATGTGGTTTGGAGACGGCAAGTTCTCTGTGGTGAGTAGTTTTAAATAAAATGATCAAATACTGGTACAGTGTGTGTTAAATCACCAGCAGAGAGAAGCCTTTTGTTCTCAGATGAAACTTTGTTGAGCAGATTTGATCTTTTACTTTAATTTGATAGAAGATGACCTTGGTTTTTTTCTTTTGCCTGTTGGGAGATCTTTCCTAAAAACGTTCTCACTGCTGCACTCAAAATGACCTTAATTAAGGATTTCAAGGACTTGTTGAGAAGCGGTTTCACCAGTTTCTTTCTCTAATCATTTCTGGCATTTCCTTTTGATCTCGATGACACTCATTATATACATATTTTGTTTTTGCAGGTTTGTGTGGAGAAGCTGATGCTTCTGAGCTCTTTCTCATCTGCCTTCCACCAGCCCACCTACAACAAACAGCCCATGTACCGGAAAGCCATCTTTGAGGCTCTGCAGGTAACAAAGCCACCATTTTAACTTTTCTCCTTCATGTCAGGGAGCGTGAGCTTTTGAGTCATTTCTGATTACAATCTGATCCTGGACTTATCCACCATCTAAAAGACCAAAATATAAATGTGCAGGTCTAAAGGTCACATTTTACTCATTCCCTTCTTATGTAACAAGATCCTAATTTGCATTTGTGGAGGTGGTGTTTTCATCTAGCTCTGCCCACAATGTATAAGTGGTAACATGTGGGTACATCTCATATTTCTGTGGGTTACTTTAGTTTTTTCTTGAAAGTTATACAGATGATCATTTACTTTTTCAACACTGGGTTATCATTCACTCCAACTTCGGTAAAATTCTAAACAACCAGCAAAGTATTTGTACATTAAAACCTGCACTTATTTTTCATTTTTAAAGTTTGTGTAGAGCCATAATTAGCATATTTCTCCTTCTTATTTGACATGTTTGTCCTGTTTGTTTACCGCGTGTTTATCTTGTGTGGAGGTGGCCAGTGTCCGGGCGGGGAGGCCAGTTCCTTCCTGTGATGCGAGCGATGATGCAGACGGGGTGGAGACTCAAACCAGACAGATGATAGAGTGGGCCATGACCAGCTTCCCACCCAAAGGTCCACAGTCACTGGAACCTCCGGAGGGTATACACACATTTACTTTTATATATCATTTACCTGAGTGATCGTCTAAAACATACACATCCTGCAAATACTCCTGAATGGAACAGTGGTTAAAAATGAGGGAAATTAAGATGTGTTCATGTGTGTGAACTGTAGGAACTCAATGTGTTACATTGGAGATTGTTACTCCCCTACAATATTTAAGACCACTAATGGTTATTCTGTTGTTATACCCCCACAGAGGAACGAAATCCATATAAGGAAGTGTACCCAGAGATGTGGGCGGAGCCTGAGGCAGCGTACACACCTCCACCCGCCAAGAAACCTCGCAAGAACTCAGCTGAAAAAGCAAAGATCCGAGAGGTGATCGACGAAGGGACCAGAGGTAAACACACAAACACATCTCAGATGAAGCGGCTTTTATTAAGAAATCAACCCACAACTTCTCTGTTTATTTAAGAATTTTCAGAAGTGGAAGCGTGCGAGAGCACCATCACTAAGAGTAAATGTTCAAAATACATTCCAAGAAGTTTGCTAAGAGAGTATTTTGATGTGCAGGAAACACTTTATTTGTGATTCTTCGCATAGTTTTCCTACAGCAAATGGACTAATTTTAGAAGAAAATAAATGATAATACTCAAAAGAGAAGGTAACCTTTATTACAACATTTACACTTTCTTGGCCTTTTTATGAATTGTCTGTAAGTGTTCACATTCATGGTGTGTTGATGTGTTCTTATGCATATTTTTGTTCCAGAGAGACTCATATGTGAGGTCAAAAATAAGACCAGGAACATAGACGGTAAACATTTCAGATTTCTTAAGCATATTGGGGTTTATTTAAAAAGTGTCTTTGTGTATTTTTAAATTCCTCCACAAATGTAATCAAAGAGCTAAACAAAGTGTTTTACATGTAATAATGCAATCATGTTTGTGATTGTTCAGATATCTGCATCTCCTGTGGAAGCCTCAACGTCTCCATAGAGCATCCTCTCTTCGGAGGAGCAATGTGTCAGGGCTGCAAAGTAAGATCTGAGTTGCACTTTGGGTCGGTCTATAATTTGACACTCTTATTATGGACTCGTATGAAATTGATATAATAATATTGTGAGATAATTTTACAACATTATGTGGTCCATATAAATATATAAATCCAGCAAATTACAGTCAAAAACAAAGCAAGTAAGTATTTATTTTATAACAGTTAATTACACATATGTCATTAAAACAACAAACACCTCAGCCTCTGTGGAAGCAATTAAGATATTGTTGAACATCGGTTGAATATTGGTGACGTCTGTGATATTACGCGGACACACAGAAACAGTAGAAACACAAGCTTTCATGATGGTGGACAACAAAGACACCCCCCCCCTCTCTGCCTCCCTCCCTGCTGACCGCTTTGTTTCTCTGGCAGAACTCGTTCCTGGAGTGCGCCTATCAGTACGACGATGACGGCTACCAGTCCTACTGCACCATCTGCTGTGGAGGCAGAGAGGTGCTAATGTGTGGCAACAACAACTGCTGTAGGTCAGTACCAAACTGTGTTTATATACACTGGTGAGCGGCTTCTACTTGTTGACAGGGCAAGGTTTTGGATTTCACGTCGACAAAAAACAATTTACCCCAAAATGTCAAAGCGTGACATGAATGACTCCATTTATTTGGCAATTGAACCAGACGACTCACGAGGAGCAGATTTATTTATGTGAACACACATTGTGTGTTTTGGCACCCAGGCTCTGACCTCATCACTGCAAATATCCAACAGCTCCAAACAGCAGTCATTTGTCATGCAGTGGTGGAAGAAGTACTCTGATCTTAGTAGCAATACTACACTGTAAAAAATACTCAATACTACACTCAAAGTCTAAGTGTGTTTCCCTAGAATAACTTTGTTTGTTTGATTCATTTAATTCAATTACTATTTTAAATAAAGGCATTTTTGCCTTTATTTGACAGGACAGTTTAGAGAGAGGGGGCGATGCCATGTGACCAGCACTGGAAGCAGCATTCAGATATTTTACTGAAGTAAAAGTAGCAGTACTGCAGTGCAGAAGTACTCTGTTACAAGTAAAGGTCCCGCAGTCAAAGTACAAAAATATAAGCTTCAAAATATACTTAAAGTACCAAAAGTAAAAGTACTCATTATGCAGAATGGCCCATTTCAGAATAATATAATGTATATAATAATATATTATATCAATGGATTCTAATGCATTAATATGTACATCATGGTAATGAGCTGCTGGTAAAGGTGGAACTACTTTATATACTGCTGGGTAGCTTAGAAATGCATAATAATACCTCAAAATGTATAACGCAATTTATATTTTGTATTAATAACCTGCAGTATAGCTAATATTGCCAATGTAGTGGAATAAAAAGTTAAATGTTTGCTTCCAAAATATAGTGGTAAATGGAAATGATCAACTAATCTACAAGTACAAGTACCTCAACATTGTACTTGACTGCAGCACTTACACAGTAAATATACTTTACATTGACATTGCACCAATGTAGATACTGAGCACAAAGACAGCTGTAGGTTTGCCTCTCCCCATGAAAGTACTATTTGTCAGTCTAGTGAAGAAGCGTCATGGTGAGTTTGTGTGCAGGTGTTTCTGTGTGGAGTGCGTGGATCTGTTGGTCGGTGCCGGCTCGGCAGCGATCGCCATCAAAGAAGACCCCTGGAACTGCTACATGTGTTGCCCTCGGAGCGCCTGCGGCTTACTGCGGCGACGGGACGACTGGCCCTGCAGACTACAACACTTCTTCGCCAACAACCATGAGCAGGACTTTGTGAGTCTGACAAGTCGCCTTCTTTCCATTCATTTCAGTTCTGGTGTTCATATACAGTATATTACACAACCTGAAGATTAATTTGAGATGCAGGTGGCAAGCACTTCTGTTCTGGAAACTGCTCAGAACCCCCCTTATTGTCACTACACTTAGAATAGCCATACATCCTTTGAATGACCAAGGTCTCTGGTTGGTGGCTGTAAAGTTTCACGAGGCTTTAAAGATCTTAGAGGTCACAACAGTAACATCAAGTTTAAAAAGATGGTCTCACTATGTGAAATGGACGAACTTCATCGCACATGATTGCTATTGGTCTTAATGGATCCACAAGAGTCTCAGCTTTCCAGTCACACCCAATGTATGCAATGTGTAGGCATGTCTGTATAGTGGAGACTCGTGGGTGCCGATAGAAACTACTTTCTCTCAGATGTCTTGAGGTGAAAAGTTAAGGGATCCCTTTGAAAATGGCCATGCCAGTTTTCCCCCTCGCCAAAATAGACTTAACTTTGTGAGGTTATTTATTCCAGACAAGCGAGCACGACATGTACCAATGTACAACGTTAGTATCAATGGACGCCTTAGCCGTCCAGCTTCATCATGTATGATACCAGCATGTTCACTCCAGCTTTAGAAATCTGCCACAGCCTCTTAAAGACAGTAATGTTATCTTTAAATTATTATTAAGTTAATAATTTCCTTGAAAGATAGATAGAGAGAGATAACAAATTTCACAATCATATATATCACATTACTGGATGATAATTATTGATCTATGACTATATTCATCACTTTAATTTTGCAGCTGTCAAGAGTGGAGCTAAGTTTAATTAGAAGTAGAAAGTAGCATAAAGTGGAAACACTCAAGTGAAGTACGTTACTTCAGTAAATGTACCGCTGCATGTGACAGCAGCTGTCATCATGTATCCACGAACGTTACGCGTACGTGGTCATTATAGTTAAAATACTTCAAAAATAAAAGTAATATTCAATAATTGTATTTCCATCAATTTCTTGGGATTTGGTAATGTGTCTGCTTATCATACTCCATCTCACATCTCCAGACTACTACTTCTATATGTACCTGTATTTCTGTACGATACTACGGTACACCTCATTACACCATCTCAGTCCTGACAACATGATGGCCGTAAATGTGATATATTTGCCATCGTAGACTGATCTGCTACCATAACCTTTGCTAGGGAAACTAGGTGAAATACATCACAGTTCAACATTAATATCTGGGCATCAGCGAGGCCTCTGCTCAGCTATAAATGATCCATGAAGGCTAAAAAGATCATCATCGTGAATAAAGCTCATGTGTTATGAGCAGCTCTCTCTACACACTGTAAAGCTTAATATTTAATTGTTCTCATCGATGTTTCTTCTTCCTTTTAACTCTTTCTTTTAGGAGCCAGCCAAGTTGTATCCTCCAGTTTCAGCAGAGAAGAGGAAACCAATCAGAGTTCTCTCCCTGTTTGATGGCATTGCCACAGGTACGTTATGTGTCGGGCTGCAACTAACGATTACTCTCATTATCGATGAATCAATTTATTAATAGTAATTAATGTCGGTCAGTCGCTCCACAACTTCTGTTCGGACTGAAATGTCTCTACAACTATTGGATGGATTGTCGGGAATGTTTGTACAGACATTCATGGTCCCCGCAGGATGAATACTAATAACTTTGGTGAACTTTTAACTTTTCATTTACCATCATCATTTTAACTCGTCCAATACTTTGGTTTACGACCCTGTTCACCCCCCTGACATGAAGAGAGCTCTGTTGTGAAGTTTGCAGATGACACTACTGTCATCGGCAGGATTACAAACAACAGTGAGACCTCCTGTAGATTGTCAAATCAGCAATCTTGCAGAGTGGTGCTCAGACAACAACCTACAGTTCAACGTCAGTAAAACCAAGGAGCTGATTGACCACCAGACTTCAGAGCAACTTCTTTCCTCAGGCTGTTAGACTCCTAAATTGATCCTCATTCCTTCACCATAAAACAATGTTAATTATAGTTAACAGTTAAATATAATGATCGTAACGATAATGATGTAACACAAAGGGACTTCAACTGCATTTCTTTGCGCAACCATGGAATGACAAAATATTTACCTTGAACCTTGAATTACCTGCAAAACTAACGGCATTCTCAGCTGTACTCTATGTTTAGTGCTAATTTGCAAAAATTAGCATGTTAACACGCTAAACATGGAAAAAATGTACACGGCAACCAAATAACATCAGCATGTTCGTAAGCATTTTCCTCAAAGCACCCTTTGGCCTCAGTATAACCTCTCAACGTGTCAGCGTTTTTTTCAATGTATTTATTAATTGTTCAGTCTTTTTGACCTTTATTTAACCGATTTAAAATGTTTATTTGTGTGTGTGTGTGTGTGTGTGTGTGTGTGCGCACACAGGTCTGTTGGTGCTGAAGGATTTGGGCATGCACGTTGACAAGTACGTGGCGTCTGAGGTGTGTGAGGACTCCATCACTGTCGGCATGGTCCGACACCAGGGTCGCATCATGTACGTGGGCGACGTACGCAACGTAACACGCAAACATGTGAGTGGAACTCCTCTTTGCTGCTACGCACATTCAGATTCATACCTCAGATCACACGAGGCATTAAAGTGTAAATACAGCATAAGAGGTAAATGCTACTTTGCGTGCTAGTTGATTGTTTTTGAGTGTTCTATTGCACCAAACTGCCTCTTTAACCCTTCTGTGCTGATGTGAACTCGTGCCGTTAGATCGAGGAGTGGGGACCGTTTGACCTGGTGATAGGAGGAAGCCCCTGCAACGACCTCTCCATAGTCAACCCTGCAAGGAAAGGCCTTTTCGGTAAGTGGCGCTCTTTGTATCTGTCTGAAATTCACAACAGAGTACAACAATGTTCTGCTATAAATACATTTTTTAAATAAAAAATAAAAACTTGGAGGAAAGTTTTAATAGATTAAGTGAATGATTTAAACTACAAAGGCCCAGTGGCACTGACGATCTTCATGTGAAATGAAATATGGATGCTGAACTTCCACTCTCCCCGCAGAGGGAACAGGCCGCTTATTTTTCGAGTTTTACCGCCTGCTGCACGAGGCTCGACCAAAAACGGGCGACGAGCGTCCGTTCTACTGGCTGTTTGAGAACGTGGTGGCTATGGGAGTCAGCGACAAACGGGACATCTCCCGCTTTCTAGAGGTACAGGAGCAAGAACACAGCCATTAAATACAGTTGTATAGATACATGAGTATTACTCCAAAGGATCACACACAGTCACCCAGAGACTGAAGCAGAAGAGAGAAGACATATAAAGTCTCATGCAGATTTACTGCTCCTTCAGGAAATGTAAACCACACATTTTAGAATGCATTTTGACTACAGAGTTTTTAGATGTTTTTATCTGCAGAAAACAAAAACCGGACTAAATATCAAATCAAACAAACTACAACAGCAGTGTTCATATCTCACCTGGCATCTTTGAACTTTTCATTTAGTGCTGTATGTATATTACACTATATTATGTTAATATGTCATACTGTTTTAATTAATGATATAGTATATTATATTTCAATTAGATTCCCATATTCATACCGACAAACATATATGTTGTATTTATATATCTTGTACTATTTTTACTTTCTCTATTTGTCTGCTTATTTCTGTCCAACCAAATATCCCCTATGGGGATCAATAAATAATACTAATACTAATAATGATAATAAAAGTGCTTAAAAAGTGTTAAAGAAAACACATTTGAGAATGATAGTAAAAATAGGATAAATATAAGGGCATATTTTTATTCTTTTCTACATCGGAACTGGATATTTTAATTTTTAAGACAATCAGCGCCTCCGTCTCTGAGGCTATAAATCAACACAAAATAACCTACGTTACAGAAATAAAGGTTCATCTTATCCAAACCATTAAATCTTTACTATTGGTTTCACTTACCACAGTTATTAGGACAGAAAAACATCTTATCATCGCATTGTTAATATGCAAAGACTAACATTATGACAGACAGGAAGATGCTCATATTTGGTGAAACAGGAAGTAAATCTGCTGCTCCTCTTTAGTGTAACCCAGTGATGATCGACGCCAAAGAGGTCTCTGCTGCCCACCGCGCTCGCTATTTCTGGGGAAACATGCCAGGCATGTCCAGGTGATACAAACACACGTACCATTTTTATGATCAGTTCACTTTTCGTGTATTTGATTACAAGTCTGAATTAGAATCGACATGTTTTTATATTTTGCCCCCTTTTATTTCAGACCTCTGGCAGCAATGACGAATGACAGGCTGGACCTACAAGAGTGCCTCGAGCACGGGCGCACAGCCAAGGTATCTATCCACCTCTGTGAGTGTGTGTGTGTGCGTGTGTGTGTGTTTGCTCATTATCATATAATATCAACAAAGTTTGGAAAGTGAAAAGCCAAATGTAGAAAGTATTTAATGTTACTTTCTAATTGATGGACAGAAAAACAAAAACTGGAAAAAAAAAGGTTAGAAATTTGCCCGTCAGTCAATATCAGGGGTGTCAAATGATGAACTGATGCTCTTTATAAAAGCTAATGGGATGTATGGAAATGTAATATTTCTCCTTTGAGCATAGATATACAGTATGATAGACTGTAGAATAATTCTGCAAAAATGTGCCCGTTGATTTCCATTTTTACTGCATTTTCTTCCTGCTACTCTCTCACTTTTGCTCTACCTTGTCACTCATTTCTTTAGCAAATGCTCATTTGTTAACGCTGACTTTTTTAAATAACAATGTATTGTAGAAAAGGGGGATGGCTTTAGGATTAAAAAAGGGTTTGTGTGTGTGTGTGTGTGTCTTGTCTGTGTTTTTGTGTGTGCTTGGTTCTGGATGTTAATTCCAGTTTGAGAAGTTACGTACGATAACGACACGCTCCAACTCTGTGAAGCAGGGGAAAGACGAGCATTTCCCCGTCTTCATGGACAGCAAGGAGGACATCCTCTGGTGCACCGAGATGGAAAGGTACAGTGGTTTGTGTTTGTGTCTCTGCTCTGTGTGTGCTGGGTTCCTCTAACTCCCGTGTGGACTACATTGGTGTTTCTGATCATTGTGGTACTTTAACAAATAAGTCTTTTATCTCTGTGTGTGCAAACTCAGATTCTTTTCAAACTCTTCATTTATGAAGCGAATCTCACACGTATTTACGGGACAAATGGCAGTTGTGAGACGAGACCGACAACGAGATTCCTCCAGTTGTAGTGTGTGACACCCTGTCGCCAGTCAGTCATGTGTGAAAACCACAATGACTTCAAGACTGCTGATTACAAGACAGAACGTTGTGTCGTGTGAACTTCCACGAGTAGAAAGTGAAGAGAAACACACAGATAAGATGCGGATTATGAGTCTCTAAGTAATCAATAAATGGTTTGCACAAAAATACAACTTATACTTTTAAAATTCAAGACATATTTTACTTACTAGTTGTTGTTTTATATCTGAATAAATCTGAAAATAATAACCTACAATATATTAGATTAGGTTTGTCTGGTCAAAGATGGTTGTTACAAGTAACAATTATTTACGCTATTGATCGTTTTCTCAACTAATTGATTAATCATTTTGTCACAATTTCCTATTGACAAAAATGATGTCTTCAAATTGCTGTTTTTTTTTCTGACCAGTAGTTCAAAACCTAAAAATATTAAAATTTACACTGATACAAGCTGAAACCAGGCAATGTTTGGAAGTTTTGCTTGAAATCAGTTAATAAAATAGTTGCTGATGAACTTTCTGTCAATGAACGATTGATTTGTTGAATAATTGTCTCTTTTAAATCCAATATTTAAATGCAGTGTATGTGTGTGTGTGTGTGTGTGTCTGCAGGGTGTTTGGTTTCCCCGTCCACTACACCGACGTCTCCAACATGAGTCGTCTCGCCAGGCAAAGGCTTCTGGGTCGTTCCTGGAGCGTCCCCGTCATCAAGCACCTCTTCGCCCCGCTCAAGGAGTACTTCGCCTGCAACTAGTCATGCACCAACTCTCTCTCTCTCTCTTACACACACACACACACACACTATGTAATGACAGACGCACAGTATAGAGCTCGTACATGAAGGTTGACACAGGATGACAAGACACACCCACACACACACACATACTCACACACACACACTTTGTAAAGGACTGCTTCCCTAGATACCATGTAGATCACTGGCTGACCTTAGTCCCCCGGTGCTATCTTGCTGATTTCCACACACACACACACACACACACATTCTGGTGCAGGTCTTCTGTACTGTCTACACACACACACACACTTCCTGTCCAAC
Source organism: Pholis gunnellus (assembly GCF_910591455.1). Taxonomy (NCBI): domain Eukaryota; kingdom Metazoa; phylum Chordata; class Actinopteri; order Perciformes; family Pholidae; genus Pholis; species Pholis gunnellus. Next base: position 7,750,414 of record NC_136546.1, on the reverse strand, counting down.
CTTGAAACTGATGTCTTCTGGCTTTACTGTGTCATAGCAGCTGGAGCCTCCAGGGGGCCCAAAGCTTACAAAGAAGCCCTAACTTTCTGTTTCCCAAATCCCAGAGTGAGTACATCAACACACTTCTGACCCCAAAACACTTTACTGTACTCATGTGTAGTGATAGTGCTGCTGGTGTAATACAGTGCAATGAACACAAACACATATAAACACAAACACCGGTTTTACGCTCGTGGTGCTGGTCAGGCGGTGATAGAGTCCAAATGGTGCCACTTTAATACAACACTTTGAAGGTTTTTTGGTGCTCTTGAAGACCGGACGGTCTCTGGTTGTTTCGGTCTCACAGTTTTGTGTCCCTAATTCAGCTTACAAGTAGGTGGAATGGCAAGTCTAAGCAAGAGACGGGAATTATTACGGCCTATATATTTGTCAAATTTAGTGAGAGGGTCCAAAAGAACGAACTAAATATGATCAAATACGATTCATTTGAAGTACATCAGACTGTGTTTTGTTTTCTTGGTGGAAAAGCTGCTCTGGAGTGACAAATAATTAACAAATATAAAACAGAAGTTTGTGCGGCAAGAAAACACCATAAATAGGTTAGTCTTCTCCTGAGGGAGACCACTTTTGTCTTAAATCTTGTCAGTAATCACTGCAACATGAAATACTGAAGTAAAAGAGTAATGTTCTTCCTTTGCTCATGTTCGTTAACCTCTGCTGTTTACAGAATCCCCATTAGCTTCTTCTAAAGAAGTTGCCAGTGTTCCTGGAGTCCATAAATACACACAAATACACAAGTGACCAACATGTTCTGGTTTAAAACAAGACTCTAGACAACATAAGAGACGGTTGGTACTGGTTGGCATGTTCCTTCCGGAAAATACTTTGTAAAGATCACATTGTAAAGATCCTAACGTGAACCTCTGTAACTACATCCTCAGTGTTTGGAGCGCCCTCCGGTGGTCAGAGACACCAGTTTAAAGAGAGCGCACAACGAGGACACACACTCATGATGGGAGGTAAAACAATCAGTTAGCGCTCACTGGATTACAAAAATTTTAAGAAAATAAAAGCTTTTATACTTAATACCTATTAATACTTAATACCTATAAGTGCCACCATTAAGTTATGTTTTAGTGTATTATATTTTGGTGTTTTTCGCAATATTTTAGGCAGTGATTGTACATTACGGTTAGCTAATGCTTTGGTGAAGACGGTGTGATATTCTGCACACCAGTAGCATTGTAACACACTAGCATGTGTAAAAGTACTGTTGTATTGCATTGGTTACTGTTAACTGTCGCTCAAATGATGTCGTCCACTGTGTTCATCGCGACGGAGCGAAATTGTAACAATACTGTACGTTCATTTAGTAATCGTGTCCCTTGCCAGCAGTAGACTGAGGTTACTGTGGCCTCTGAGGGCGGATGTGACATTTAACATCTGCACAAAGTTAGTCCCAGTAAACACATCTGGATCGTAGATGTCAGAATACTGTAACCGAGAACACTATTGTATGATGCTGATGTGTTCAGACAAAGCAGTTGTACTGTGAAGTGATGACATGCGGTAGTCTGTCTATGTAGCCTGGTGTGTTCTCACCCATCACGAGAGTAGCTTTGCTGAGCATCGTCTCTGCAGTGAGCAAATATTGAGACCTTTAAGATCATGAATACATTTCTTTTTTAGTTTGCTTGCTGTTTAAAGGATTGGAGATTGTATCTTCATTTTAGATACGATATATTTATTGTTCACGGCATCGTCGAATACACACACACATATATTTTATGACGCTGATATTGCACCGCATTACGTCTGCCGTCTGGATTTTGTGTCAAAATCTCAGTTTAGGATCGCTCGACCGAAATGTTTCATTTTAAAAAAAAAAACCTTTGAAACCTTCCTCCTCCCTTAAAAAACACTGAAGTGCCATTTTCTGGACGTTTTCAAACAAGCAGACTTCTTCTTCTACTGTTAAAATGTTTCCTGCCTCATACCGTTTTTAGCAATTACTTACACACTTATTGCAGAATTTGGGTCAGCACTTGGAAATAATAATAATAAAAAATAACTGTAAAAGGTTCATTCAAAGACTGAAATCTTCAGCTCAACAAGTTTAAATTGATCCAGTGAGATTATTTCTGCCTCCAGAGCAGCACGGCCTCTGAGAAACATTTAACCAAAGACCTTTTCGGGGGTTCGGTGTCTCGCTGGCAGTCAGTGGAGATTAAACCTGAACATATTAATATATGAATGTTAATACACAGCTTCCCGGAGTGTTGCCCCTCTCGTTTTGTCCGGTGAAAAAGTGAAAACTAGTCCCGGTCCTCCGTCTCTTGCCGTTGCGCTCCTGCTTTGCTTCTTAGGGATCCAAAATGTCGTCCTGTTATCAGAGCCAGACCTTCACTCTGCAGACACTATGCTGGTTTTCTACTTCCTACGACTGAAACAGACAGCCCTGTGTGAATAACGGATGCTTCCTCATACCATGCGCCCGTTTCAGGGTTTCTTCTGCCTTTTTGCCCAATGCATGCTGGGATAAACTGTATGACTTTGAATAGGAATAAGCAAGTAAAGAAAATGGCTTGTCACGGTATAGAAATGTTTCCAAGACTCTCTCTCACACACAGACAGTGTGTGTGTGTGTGTGTGTGTGTGTGTGTGTGTGTGTGTGTGTGTGTGTGTGTGGACGTCCCTTTATACTGTTGTCTTATTCACACAGGGCTGTCTTTAGAAATCTCTTTCAGTCTGGTGCTCTTGGTCTTCAGGTGACCATCTTTTTCCAGGAAGCCTTCCGATCCTCTGACCTTCCTCAGATACCAGCTAACAACTGGACACATGCAGTCTATGCTGACACACACACACACACACATACATACACACACATGCACAAACAGTTAAAAAAAACCAACAGTAAACCAGCAGGTTCAACGTTTTTTTCCATCATGTTTACTCTTCGTTTATACAACCGACCTTCAGGTGCTTTTTAAACTCTTAAAACTCTTTTTTACAGTGATCTTGCAGGTAACACACACACACACAGACACACACACTTGCTGGAAACACAGTGCCGACGTTCACGCTTTCTCTGAACTCCTTTAGCTACAAAACATCAACACACACACACACACACACACATGCATACACACTGTGTTTTTGCCGGCTGCCTGTTGCCATCAGGCTTCCCACGGCGCCGCCGGGTGTGACATCATCACCCTGCGTCGCTTGGTGCTCCCTAACCCCCCTCACCCAAAAAACCCCCTTCCTCCACTCCCCGACCCCCCCCCCCCCCCCGGTGCTGCATGTCAGTCAGTCAGTGTAATCTCCGATTCCATGTTAGATTAGGGAGTAATGATAATAATAATCATGGTAATAATAATTACAATAATAATCTGTTATCGTGTGTGTGTACTGTTCCAGGTTGGTGCTCAGTTCAGTTCAGTCTCAGCCTCGAGGGGAGAGAGCGAGGCTAGAGAAAGCATATATTACAGTTAGTATAGTGACTTGTTCTATTGTACCCAAGGATGCCGGAAGAAATTGTTGAACCGACGAGCTAACGGGCACTCTCAAACAAGAGCGAGTTGAAACGACGCGGAAGGAAGTGTGCGTGGACGAGGCAGGTTGAAGTGAAACTAAAATTAAGTTCACATTTTCTGATTTCTTCTAAACAGCTTTGATTTACAAGCTGAGAAGGGAAACTTTTCAGAGCCATGTTTCGTTTGTTTGTTTGCGCATGTTAAAATCAAAACAGATGGCAGACAAATAACAATGAAATAACCATCACAGTGGTTCAAAACCTTCAAAGGGTCACCAGATGATTTAAGGGTTAAAGGAACAAGTTTATCACAGAAAACTGTATATTGTTTTGTACTTAAAACATTTTATTTTGCTTTTCTTTTCCCCGTATTGAACACCCTGACCTCCTCTGGGCCTATAACAATCCCCCTAAAGGAGACAAATACAACAGCGTTAAGGAAGTAAAACAAAAAAAGACGAGGAACAATGTGTTATGACTTAATAAACAAATCAAGACCAAAAAAAGAGAGATTAAACTCCTACTTTAAAGAAGATGCAAATCTAAATAAATGAGTAGACCAGCTCCATTAGTCCTGTTGTGTATCTGATATCTGACATTTGGGGTCACAACGAGCTGTTGCTTTATTTTAACGGCTCTAAAGCAGAACTTCGGCTCATTTTGCGTCGTTTCAACACGCATCTGTTTGAGAGTGCAGGCGGACAAAAAGCGAGAGGAATGGAGTGGATATTTTCAAACGATGTGTGACACGGTGATGATGTTTCTGTTCGCCTATCAACAGCTTTTAGGCTGAATGATGCGCTGTTTTCAACACTGATACATTTACACATAAATCACACACACACACACAGACACACACACTGTTATTAACACAGACGCAGAGATACATGCATAACACCTACAAGTACAATGCTGTGGCGCATGCAGACACTCATCTCATGGACTAAAGGAAAGATGAGCTTTTAAGAAAAGGAGGACCTGGTGGTGTTTCAAAAGGTGCTAAAATTTTATCTGAAAATAAGAAAAATATATTGTTAGGAGTATAAATCAAGTTTGTCTTTACAATGACTGTATTTAAGTTTGTCGTAGTAATGAAAAGGCACTATTATTATTTTACTATTGTATGAATATGAACTAATTAAAAAGGCATTTTAACTTTGTACTTGAACAATGTAAGAAATGAACCGTGAATAAAAAAAAAAGGACTGTTTCTTGTGATTTGGTCTGAAGGCTCAGTGTTGATTTATGTCAGTTGACCGTTATGGTTTGTTTTCATTTCTTAACAGCTTATTGTCTTTCAGTTTCCTCGGGACAAAGTTTGGATTAAGTGATGGTATAACTTGTTATTATTAAAGGTTCTTTTGAATATTTAGAACATTAATATAGCAGCAAACATCTATTTGCTATGTAAAGATAAATGTAGGTGTTATAATAGCTGCCTGAGCAGAGAATGGAGTTGCTCTCCCTCTGTATGCGATGCAATCTGAGCTCCTCTGTGCTCTGTTGACATAGCCGGACCGGCCACCGTTACATTATAATGGCTGTCAGGTCATGTGAGCGTGCCCCACTTTGCTAGCTCACGGCCACACCGGCTCTTACGACCGTTAACAGCTGATAACACCGTCCCAAACTGCAGCCTCGGCCCGGAAGCGTAGCGCCGACCCCACAATGGTGACAGCACCATTCTGCCACGCTGCCAGGAGGGAGGGGCCTGTCTCCATGCTGTGGTCCTTCAGCCACATATTGATGCCTTCAAGTGCTCCTTGTAAACTGGAGTGGACGCGCAGCATTCAAGTGCTCTCGGTCAGAAGTGATACCAAACTGGTGGTGTGACTCGAGATGATTTCTTTTTTTGTTGTGTTCTATCTTAGATCAGTACTGCATTTATTTTGTGACACAGCAGTATCGTTGAGAATCAATTATCAGAGGCATTATTATCCGCTATTCTCTGAGTTCATGGAGGTTACGTTCATCTGATTATAGACACCTGGCTTGAAATTGAGTGACAAGGTTTGATATTCATGTCATGCAGCTTACAGAGTACATCATTGTAAACCCTATGTATTCCTATCCAAACGGATATGTGCGTTACATTTCGGGAATTTTAAATTGTGTTCTTTGAGAGCTTGGCCAAAGGTAACATTACTCATGTACAATAGGATGTTGGGCAGTATGTATTGGAGGTCTTTATAAAAAACTATCCACTTGATATTAAGATTGTATTGACCCCTGTAGTAATTCAAATGTTTCATCAGCACAACAGACAAACTAAGACGAAAGAAAAACAACAATTTAGGACTTTTTCAAATAAATGAATACAATATAATATAAATATAAGTGTTAGAGACATGCCATTCAATTTAAAAGCTAAATACATGACTAAACCTTGCAGTTGTTATTGAGCTAGTATAGAGAGACTTATTGGTGTACAAACTATATATTTATAGCAAGCTCTATTAGCAGCTGTTCTGAATTATTATTAATATAGTATATGTTAATAGCATTTACTGGATTTGTTAATTAGTTTCCAATATCAAAACTGAACTTTCCCTCTAAGTGTATTAGTCTAAATAAATCTAAGTAGGCCTACCTCACTTAATAGACCATCATTAAGAGCATTCACACTTCGTATAATCAGTTGCATTAATAGTTACATCAATATTTCCGACAGCACTTGAAGGCAGCATGAGTCTCTGGAGGCAGGAGACACGCCCCTGTCTACAGGAGAGAGGAGACCACATATCTCGTCTCCTATTGGTCAGTTTTTCCGTTGGTCAGGTCTGATTTGCTCCTGATTGGCTGCTGCAGGACTGTCGGCATTGAAGCATCTGCGGCTCGCGCTGTGCCAGCTGTCCGCGCGCTCTCTGCAAGTGCTGAGCAACGGTGAAGAGCTTCAGCTGAGGATCTGTAATCTGAGAGAAAAAGGGTGAGAAGACCAACGATTCTGTGAAAAATGAAGATATCAGGGTTTCTTTTGTAAATCTAGTAATGCTTGACAAGAATTGAATAAATAAATTATCAATATTTTTCATTTAGACCGTTGAAATATTTGATTATGTCTATCGTTAATAGCCATTATTTCCCCTCTGTCGTTACATAACGTTAGCTTAATATCAAGAGTTGTTGTGTTTTATTGCAAAAAAAATGTCATTCAACCAATGATGTATTCCTCGCTCTACATTTGAATGGGGATGATTAATCGCGAGCCTTTTCTTTACTGATATTTTAAATGACATTGAATTTCACATGATGCTAAATCCAAAGCAGAATGGATGAAGATTGGTCGTATGTTGCAAATTAACACCGTGTGCTTTTCGGCGACGAAATATGGGAGAAATGTGTTCGTGTGTGTGTGTGTGGGTGTGTGTGTGTGTGTGGGTGTGTTTCGCGTGCCATCAGTGCTATACGGCTGTGTTAACGCTACTGTAGTGTAACGTGTATGTGTTAACCGTTATGTCTTATATTCGCTATAGTTATTCTCTGTCCTACCAAATATATTGAGTCACAGTGGTGGTGAGGATGAGGATGATGAGGAGGAGGAGGGTGTGTCGTCATGCATACAAACGAGCCTGCTGATGTGTGTGTGTGTGTGTGTGTGTGTGTGTGTGTGTGAGTGAACATAATGTGAACAGGTGACTTGATCTATCTCCGCTCCTCCTCTTTATCAGAAGGTATTTATTTTGCATGCAGACCTCCTCTGGTCTTGCGGATGAGGACGTACTGAGGCCCTCCCATCATTTGGTTTAAGGATACTGGAGGGTGCTTTAGGGGCCTCCAGGGGTCCTCAATGCAGCACAATGAACAGCATATATTAGACAGCCTCCTAAATAGATGACGTAACCTGTTTGCAGACACACAGTCCATTTTACTCTGTAAATGTTGACAACTATTGATGCCCATCTTGCCTGATATCAGACAGATTTGTTAACTTGTTACACTCTGAATTCGACAAAACAAATCCTCACGTTTTAGAGGATGTAATAAGAAATAATTTAATTAAAGCTTGATCAAGTGAGCTGGAGAGTGGAGTTCTGCATGTTCTCCCCATAATGGCGACGTTAGTTTCCTCCGGCTGCTTCCCTTTCCTTCCACAGTCCAAAGACACAGATTAGACTCCTGTAGTTGAGACTATAGTGGGTGTGAATGGTGTCTGTATGTGATAGATGGGTGATGTGGCCCACCTCCAGCCCAGTGTTAGCTGCAACCCTGCAAATGATAAGAGGGCCGGACATTTGGTAAATGACTTAAACAATCAATCAATTGATTCTTATGAAACCGTCTTAATTTAATACCGATAGCTCTTTGTGACCGACGTTTTCTAAAAGGATTCTCTGCCAAAAGCCTAAAAATACTCTATTACAAGTAAAATTCCTGAATTCAAAATGTTGCTTAGGTAAATGTAGAGAAGTACTATCAACAAAATGTACTTAAGGTATCAAAAGAAATACACATTGCGCAGAATGGCTCCTTTCTAGATGTTATAATATTAGGGAATATTAGATTAATCTGTGTTATTACTGACAAATTCATGTAAGTATAGTACTGCATCATATCATGTCAGCATATAATATATCTTTTTTTAATGTTAAAAGTAACTAGAAACTAACTTAAGTAAAAAGTATAATATATCCCTCTGAAATATTGTGGAGTAGAAGCATGAAATAGCAGAATATTAAAATACTCAGGTACAAGAACAAGTATGTTTAAATGGTGCTGACAGTACAGGAGTTGAGTAAATGTAGATACCATATACAAAACATATACAAGAAAAACATGACAAGTAGTATTGTATTGACATATGTTGTGTTTGGCTGTATCACATTCACAAAGTCTTTTCACGGTGGTGACTAAAGATGACGGATGGGAACAAGACAAAAAGTCTTCAGGCCCGAAAAACCAACGAGTTTGTACTCCATGTAGTTTGACCAGTTAGATGCTACAGAAAACATTCTGGGGTCATGCTAAATAAAAAGGGCGCATCCTCAAGGAGCATCGATGTGCATAATAGACAGTAATACTTATTATTACTATGTTTCCGCTCTGAAGTTGATATTTGGCTCGTTTGCGGCACAGGAGGAGAGGTCAAAGGTCAGACGGAAGTTCTACTTTGATTACTCCTTCAAATTTCACCTGAGACTGAGGAGAGTGACGGGTAGGAAGAGATAAAGATGGATTCATAAATAGACGATAGACCTGCCTATCTTTACATTAGTATATAATTACAGCGTGATAAAGAGTGCACTTAGAGAGAGAGAGAGACTTCTAATCCTCTGAGTGATGGCCTGGTTAGTTGTGCGACCGATGTTGTTATTGTCTGTTTATCTGTGTGTGTGATTCACTAATGGCTTATTCATCCATGAACCTCCAGTAGCACCCACAACTCTTTAAACCTCATCCTGTGTGTGTGTGTGTGTGTGTGTTTGATGTCTATTCTTATATAAAATTGCTTGTTCAGTATGACTTGTCTGATGTACTTTTGTTCTGGATTTTTAAATAGGTCTACTGTTCTCTCTCTCACACACACACACACACACACACAATGTCACGCATTTTCGAGATAAAGGCACACACACGCACAAAGTGACTCGAACACTCAAACGCACACACCGTGTATGCCGACCCTCCCTGTGGCGATCAAGCAGTAGTCAGCAGCTGTCTACTCCTTTCTTCTCACTTACAACATGCATCAACACACACACACACACATGCCACACATGGGGCCTGCACTTGCTCAGAGGATGTCAGCACCCACCATGTCACATTTACACTGTTTCTAGACATTCAGGCTTTGTCCCAAAATAGATTTTACTTCTCTTCATCACAAGATGAAGGTTTTAATCTTTCTCCTGCGTTTCGTTTAGTGTCTGACTGCAGCTCTGCCTCTGCCAAAACAATTGAAACACGCTCATAATTCATTTCTGTTTGTTGTAGTCTAGCTTTTACATTAGTGTACGTCGTTTTCAAGGTGCTGTTGCCTTTCTTATTTGAACTATGACTACATGTAAGGATGTATGAGTGAAAGATTTGTTAAGGGTTTTTAAGAAAGCATTCAATTGAAGCTCAAAATGTGAGTGAAGGTATGAGAAGACACACATTTTGAGCTTCAATTATGCAACTTGGCCAATTAATGGTAAGCGACACCAAATGATTGATCATTTTAGTATTTTCTTCTATATTGTTTTTGGCCATACTAGATATGGTGTTGGCCTTCGTGTTTATCTTAATGATCGTAACACTGCCTTCAATAAAAAACTCTGAATATTGTTCATGATTATCAGGCCGGTCATACCTTAAAGAGCAGCGTGCAGGTTTTTCACAGGAAGCTGTGAAGTGGCTGCGTGTCTCTGGTACGACAACGTTGTTATGAAAACATGTGACGATGTGACTTTGGGAGTCGAGACTAAATCTGCCTGCTGCTCCTCATTCATCATTAATCAACACCCCCATTAAGACTTGTGTCTGTGTGTGTGTGCGTGTGTGTGTGTGTGTGTGTGTGTGTGTGTGTGTGTGTGTGTGTGTGTGTGTGTGTGTGTGCGAGCTGAAGCAGCTGATCACAGGGTGAGTGAGATATGTTGCCCGGTGTGTCACTGTTTGCCTGTGTGTCTCTCTCTCTGGCTGTCTGGCTGTCGTACCTGCTATGACACAGTGAACACACACACACACACACCTTTCGGCTTACAGTCCTTACACACACACACACACTCAAAGCATTTGTTGTAATTTTGTGTTTTCCAGGAACAGGTTTCAGTCATTTCCTGTTTTTATCTGACAGTAGCATCAGGATCTATAATGCCAACAAAGCAGTGAATTCAATACAATCTGCAGACTATATTTATTGTGAGAGAGAGTCGGGTTGTAAATGCTTCAACTGCCGTTTGTGGTGTTTTAGTATGCTTCACCATACTATTACATGCAATTGTGTGTGTGTGTGTGTGTGTGTTTGCGTCGAGGCTTTTTTCCGCTGAAAGCACTCCAGTTCCCATCTCCTGGGAAACCAATCTTTTATTCTGCTGCCAGGCCTTTAGGGCACTGGTTTCCATACCGCGCACCCCCCCATCACCATCACCATGTTTACCCCAATATCACTTTATCTTCAGCTCTACACGACCATCCCCTTCTACTCTTCCTCTATCAGTGGACTCTCTTCTTTCTACTGCCACCCTTATTACTCCTGCCTCTCTCTCTCTATCTCTCTTTCACCCCATCTTTGCCCCTCACCTTTCTCTGATCGACTGGACTTTATTAGGCATAAAACCAAAACCTAATGTAATCCTTTCAGAGAGAATTTCTGCCCAATTGTTTCTCCTCTTTGGACCCATTCCATTTACAAATGTCTCTCCTCATTATTCTGTCCACCGTTCGTCTCCTCTCCCTCCTCTCCTTCCTCTCTCTATTCTCCTCCATCTCTTTGAGGGTGATTCTGTGCGACTGGGCGGCCATTGTGTCCGACCGTCAGACACATTGCATACGTTCACCCATGCAGAATACACACTTGCACACAGAGGGATGTTTGTAGAAGAAGCTCTTTAGTTTGTTGATCCCATTAAGACTTCCTCACGCAGCCCTTTTTTCAATAATCATCTGAAAGTATCACGTAAGGACCAATAGTTATTTAAATACACGTTTCATGCACAGTGTACTCTGGAGGATGTAAGATCATACAAAAACTAGCAATTCAATATTGGTAACTTTGCAAGTAAAATGCGTTTCATTACATCAAGGCGCTTTGATCGAGCAGACAATGCTGCAAATCACCAGACTCAGCTTCTTACTGCTTCAATTATAAAATGTGTTTTACTAATGAAAAACATCGGAAGCCTGTCTATGAAAATGTCCCGAAGCACATAAGCTGAGCGCTGCGCACTGTAACTTAACATGAAATTACCATTGCCAGAAGTTATCATTAACTGTTGTAAAGGGGGGGGGGGGGGGGGGACGCGATCTCAAATACCAGCAGGCATTCATTAACGTACAGTAGAAATGTCTGGAATGAGGTTAATTAGATCCATGTTTTCAACCAAAAGCCCTGTAGGACTATTAGCATGCACCTTGCTTAACATATCTGTAGAGCGAGTGGCTGCAACCAGCAAATCATTTCACTATTGATGAATCTGCTTATTACTTTTTAGATGAAATGTCAGGAAAATAGTGAAAAAGCTTTGCTTGAAAAATGACTTAAAGGATTAATCAATGCACAAAATGTTGTTTTTAATTAGATGTTTCTGCCAATTGACTTCCATCCATCCATTATAGCAAGTCTAACCTCTCCACTAAAAACAAAAGTTATATATTTAATTCCTTGTCATCAGTCTTTACCAGGCAGCGTAAATATTGTTCATTTAAAACCAGCTTTCTTCCTCCAGTCTGATTCAGTTCATGAAGCTGGTAACATACGTGGGCATGTTAGTAAGTATTCAGGTACTGTGTATATTTTAAGAAGCCTCTACTTTACGTCAGTCAGCGCAGAACTCTGAGGATCTTTCATATTCCAGCAGATACTGTACTAGATTGGTAAATTATAGATTCTCAGCTCGACTCTTAATATTTCATAGACCGAGCGGACGCACTAAAAGCTTGGAGGACGCTTTCTGTCTCCAGAGACAAAATGACAGCATGTGTGTCAGAAACTGTAATTTAGCAGAAAACACTGGTGTAATCACGGACGATTGTCCCGTTTTGTGCTCTGGCAGCTAGAAACAGCTGCCATTTTTAATTGAAAACCTTTTCTTACATGTCTTACAATGGCTGTAACCTCTTAAACAGCATTGAGATTGAGATGACAAATAAATGTCACTGAAGGTCCACTATCAGAAGCTTTTAACCTTGAATTAGGAAAGAAGATTTTTCTTTTATTAAAGTTACCACAAGGAACTTTTACCTGTTTATCCAATCAGTCTGTATTTAATACAGATGACTCTATATGACCTACATAAGCAAAAGAGACCGTCAGCGACAATATTGACTTTCTCTAAATAGTTCATCTTAATGTCATCGGGTCCAACTCCCCGCGAAGTCAGACGAAGCGAAGGAGGGAATGAGCATGCACTGGTTGGCATTATGCAAAAATATTTACTTTATGATGAAATGCGTTCTCTGAATCAGAGCTGAACAGTTTTGTAGTTTCCAGTTATTTTCTCTGTGTAACATTGATGCATTTTTTTTTGGTAGGACTATGGCTGCCAACATGGGGTCGATGCGTATCCTCATCAAGGGAGGGAAGGTGGTCAACGATGACTTCACCCAGGAAGCAGACGTCTACATCGAGAACGGCATCATTCAGCAGGTACACCACATTCACTCACAAATGCATTTACATCTACACTTATGTACATCCTTTATTTGTCTTGACAGTTTAGTGTCTTTCATGCACACACACACACACACACACACACACACACACACACACACACACACACACACACACACACACACACACACACACACACTCTCTCTCTCTCTTCAGTTTATCCCCAGCTGTTACTAGTGTGACTCATTTCACAATAATACAGTATGAAGAGAATGAGCACCGTGGCTCCACATGATGATAGTGAATGCTAAAATTAGCTCACAGAATGTTGTCATGGAAATAAGCATCGGTTCATGTGAAGAGGATGCATTTGACTCAGGAACCTGTACTTCTACTACAACACTCCACTGCATGGCAGCGCATTCTCACACACTTTGTTGAGGCTTATGGAGCGCTGCAAGAATCCTAAAACCTGGAAATGAGTCAGCATTTCTGCACGTCCGGCTCTCTTGACTCAAGAGGTTTTCTATGATATCAAATTTAAAGTCTCTAAAAAAAGACGGTTGCGATCAGTTGGCCAAATGAGGCTAGAAAAGACGTCATCCCACTAATGCGCTTTTTAGCGGTGTGACAATGCTAACATGCTGATGCTAAGCAGCAAGCATAACGTTCACCATCTTAGTTTAGCATGTTAGCATGCTAACATTTGCTCCTTGCTCCAAACAAAAAGTACGGTTGAAAGTCATTGGTTTTGCAGGTATTTGGTCCTAAATGTGTCGGACAAATTCCAATTTTGACCAGATGTTGGCGTTAGACAAACGTTAAGGGATCCCCAAAGTTATGACTATTCATCCTGAGGAGATTAATGTTTGTATCAGATTTCATGACTACGATTTTCACTCACAGCCACAAAAATCAACCTTGTATTGGCGCTAGAGTAAAAGTCAGGGGATCACCTAAGTAATTAGGATTTATCCTCTGGGAGTCATTCATGTCTGTACCAAACCTTTTGCCAATCTACCCAGTAAATGTTGAGACCAAATCTAATAAACAGAATCAAACACTTGTTTGATGATCTCAACCAGAGAACCATTGATTGGCCCTCTTTAATATGACCACTCAGTCTCTGTTCTCATTTTAATGGACTACATTAAAAGCACATTAACCCAAACACTAATATCCTTAATGGCCCTTAATAGTCCTTATGTGTCCGGTGGTTCAGATGCACCTCATGGGGACAAAATGCATCGTAATAAAGTTGTGAAATGTGTCTGCTCGTGTTCTCTGCGGTAGGTTGGAAAGGAGCTGATGATACCGGGCGGGGCCAAGGTGATTGACGCCTCTGGAAAGCTTGTGTTGCCGGGCGGAATAGACACCAGCGTGCATCTGCAGGACACTTTCATGAACGCCAGCATTCAGGATGACTTCTACAGTGGGACCAAGGTACACACACACACACACACACACACCTACACACACACACACACACACACACAGGACTGTTATGACGAGGCTCTTCAGCATGCCTGTGATTTAACACATTTAGAAACCAGAGACAGCTGTCACACACAGACATACTCTCTCTCTCTCTCTCTCTCTCTCTCTCTCTCTCTCTCTCTTGTCTACATGCAGATCCTCACCCTGCATTCGGCTTCAAACGTTCATCCAGACTAATGACAACATGTGTTCTCACACTGGTCCTATAGGAAGCAAACAGCTGTCACACGTTTCTAGTTGAATGCAAAGGCTTCACATTTTACACACACAGCTGTTCGGTCTTTAATTCATACGGGGTTTATTAGTTCATTTCATGCAGGATGCTCGGCATGTTTTCCACTAAGACACAGAGCAGAGAGGATTATTCAATAATTAGGAGACTTGGAGAGGAGGGGAATTGTTGCCGGCGGCGTTATGTGTTGGAGGATACAGTGGGCTGTTTTTGCTGTTGTTTATCTCTGGGGGGGGGGGTTAAGGGTGTGAACTGGGTGTGTGACGGTGTGTGGCAGTCGCTGTACATAATGTAACCTGGGAGCAAAGATCTAACATATTGACAGACGTCCATTTTGTAGCCTTGTCTAAAAAAGTAAATTAACAGCAATTGTGCATTCACGACCAACGTTGCTTCTCGTGTGATTATCTTGTTGAACTACTACCCAGAAGACGACTTAGTTAACTTTATTTGAGAGGATGAAAAGTGTCCGCATGGTGCTTGGACTTCAATTTTGTAATACCGACTGAACACGTTTGAAATATAATTGTAATCCTATATTGAGATTTGTATATGTAGGCAAAGCAAGGCATTCATTTCCCACAAGTTTTAGCTCCAGGCCTGCTGTGGTGTTAGTTTAATACAAGATCAAACATAAGCCTCAGAATATTTGGTTCCTTACATAAAGATAATGACAAAGAAATGTGTTGTTTATTGATGTCATAGTTGTTTTTTCCAATATGTCAGATGGAGAAATGTAAGCCACCAACAATATTTAACTCTATATGGAGAGCTTTGCTCATTCTGTGTTAGATATTACATACTGTAGCTTCTGTGTTTTGCCTAAAGTGGCTGTATATTTATCTTGTACTTTGGCTAAATACAAATACGCATTTGGCAGTTCATTGCAACCATTAAAAGCTACTGTCACCAAATATTTCTCTTGCCTCGTACCCCTTATACAGCTTTGAGACACTATTGTTATTGTTCTTTTTTATTCATTGTTTAACTGGGACAATACATGATTGCATTGTTACACATGTATACGTCTGTTGTGTGTGTATTCCAGTGCTCCTCAGAAGGTCCCATTTACCCAGTTGGGAAAACTTTGGTGTGTTCATGAGCTTTGAGTCGTAATGTGGAAACAACATGGACGCTGCTCATAGGTATTAAACAACGCATTGGTAGCTGTTCCTGTATTTGACAACGAGGAGCACTAAAACATGTCTTTACCTGACTTGTTATCAGGGTTAATGCTAATAAATACCTTTTATAATTAAAACATTCACTCTACAGCTAACGGTTACAAGCTAATTCCATATTACAAATTACATGTAAGCAAAAAATGTATCTGCAATACGGGAATAATTGGCAAGTCATGTATCAACATTTCCGAATTGAGGAGGCTTTGAAGGGAATTTTCCCAGCTGGGATCTTATTTTTCAGATCATTCCGACATCACACGAATGCAGCATAAAATAAGAATTGCAGCTCTTGTGATGTTACTTTCTTTTTTTTTTTATTGTGATTTAATTTGTACACGGTTGTTATTAACATCAGCTAGACTAGATTTGGTGGTAAACAATATGACCTGCAGGGAGTTTGCAGTGCAGAATCTCAGTCTGATGGAATGCCAACTGAAGTCGGGTGAGAGGAATTTGGGGGATTGAATCGTCCGTATGCAGCAACCCCTACCCACTGACCCTGCTGCCATGGCAACTAGCCCCCCCCCCCCGCTCTATGTGAGGAAATCAGAGGGAGCAAATGTGTGTGTGTGTGTGTGTGCATGCCTAAACATGGCAGTATTGTGAGGTCTCTATGGTGACTGCGTTGCCCAAAACTATTTCTCTCGGCTTCCCTCCCTCCTAACCCTTTGTAACACTGTGCTACCGCTCATGCTTTCCTTCCATCCTTCTCTCTTCCCTCCCCCTCAAACTGTTTCCTCTGCCTCACCCCCCTCAGGCTCCCCTCTACTCCCCTCCGGTACAGACTCACACTGACCTGCAGCAGGAGGGTGATGTATACAACAGACTGGTAGAAGTAGTACTGCAGTGTAGGTAGACCTGTCTGTACATACATGTACAGGTATTGAGCTGTATTGTATCACACAGAGCCCAGATTTACACACTAACAAAGCATTTCCCAAGTATTTTTCAAGTACAGGTTTTATTCAATATAAAGGTCATTTTTTAACTAAATTTAGGCTGATTTTAAGCCAGTATTTGCCCTGTGAATACAAGTACGGGGAACAGATCTCCTACCTGACAGGAAGATGAGTGTTTTAGTATTTTTAAAGTATTATTTCCTTCAGTAATCAAGCTAAAATAAACAAGTTTGATATATGTTCAGTGGTACGTTACTACCTAGTAGAATGTAACTTAAGAAGTAATAAACTCAGTGAACCAGAACAAATTGCCGGTTTTCGGATTTGTTCCCCATGTTGCACAGCTAGCAACTAACTACTGCAACTAACTCGACAGAGGAACTAACGTCAATGCAAACGTATGAATAGAAGCCACCGGTGACAGCATCTTCCCCCAACTGCACCGGATCAGATCTGATTTGTCCGTAAAGGTCCAAATATTCAGCTAAAATGGCACACCAGCTCTGTATCTCTCCCAGCATGCACTGCAGATATCACTTCAATGCCTCTGCGGGCAGGGGAGGCGAGGAGGTGGAGGAGGAGGAGGATAAGGAGGATGAAAGGTGTTCAGCCGTAATGTGGAGTGTGAGCGGTGCTGATACAGGCTGATCAGAGAGCTGCAGTGGTAATCTGTCTGACACTGATAGCCTCTCCCACAGTCCATACAAAGATCTTCTCATCCTCTCAGATCAGCCATGTCTCACCCACACTCACAGTCCCCCCCCCCCCCCCCTTCTGTCTGTCAGTTTCACTTTCTTTTCCCGGGGATTATCTTCACAGTAGGGGGTCGGGGGTCTTTATTAGACTGGGGGATTCATGATAGAAACATTGTTTGGGGTTTATGTGTCACCATCCACTTTAGCTATACGCTGTAACACGTTTAAGGAACCAAAGAGAGCTAGTAGATGTATGATGATGTAGTGTGTCATAACAGGATCATCTACACACCACATGCAAATGTGTGTGTTTACTTACGTGATGGTCCGTGTGAATACAATGATGAATCTGTGTTTCTGTCAGCTTACATAGCCATCGCTGCAGCTGCGAAATAACGTGGGAAAATCATTAAAGAGCATTATTATGGCTGTTAACATTCATCACAACACACAGTTAATGCTTATATTAACACATGTGGTTTATATTAATTAGTAGGTAAAGATAAATCCAAGATGTCTTGTGACATAAGATTCTTATGGTTATGATTATACTAATTTTGCCAAATTTGGTATTTTCAGAAATGTTGGAATTTCATCTTGTCTGGAATTTAAAAATAATAAATCTGTTGGTAAGAACAAACCTGTGGGGATGGATTTGGGTGTAAAGAACAACTGAGGTTAAAATAACAGCCTTCTAGTCCGTGCTGGTTTCTACGCTGGTCTGTCGGATGACGGCTTCATTTTGCTCAACAACACCAGTTACGAACGGTTTCATCAGAACAACGCTGACTGCTTATGTATTATGAACTGCGGGCACTCGTATTTTGGTACTTCTTTGATCTCTTTAGCAGATTTGTAATGTCGAACAGTCTAAATTTGGAAGCTGATGATGACTGTAGTTACAGATGCAGCCTTTAAAGAGGAAACGGGACAGAATGAAAGACATTTCATCCTGCAGACAGTTTGCAAGTCTGCTACTCTAACACTCACGCTGACAACTTTTCTTCTTTTAGCTCTTCTCTTACCCTCTCTCGCTCTTTTTCTGCTCACAAAATCCCTCCTTTTTGAGAAGTGTACTGGCAGTCAATTTTAATCCAGGCCGGGCAGACACACAGTATAAATCCCACAATCCCCAGATGTGTCCACGTACCCTGATTTCTCACTCTCTCTCACACACACACACACACACACACACACACACACACACACACACACCGACAGTGATATATGATCATCTTAATGCACACACACATGCGGAGACCTTCGATGCTGATGCTGCAGATGATTTGGACTGGTTACTATGGTAATGGGAAGCCTGATAGTCAGTTGGCTGGTTGAGCTGTCACTCAAAAGCAGATGACCCCGCCCCTGTCTGAGACGTGTCTGGAGCGCGGTGGAACGGCTCCACGCCGACACATGAACCAGGGTCGTGTTCACGTTGAGTTACATTTCATGCAGGCGGTGTTGTAGAAAAGATACACAACTATGATGATTATTGCCTGTTTTCCCTTAATTCCTCGGCGCAATATCCGACTCTGTTCCAGGATATTGAATGGTTGAGGAAGAGGAGGAGGAGGAGGAGGAGGAGGAGGAGGAGGGTGGGGACATGCGACAGGCATGGCTGAGCAGTATCTGTTGTCATGGCGACACAAAAGTGCATTTACCATTCAGCCAACTGAGACGAGTCACTGCAGACCAACTCCCGTCACGTCATCAGTCTTCCATCTCTCTTCTCTTCCTTCTTCCCTGTCTTCATCAGGTGCTTCGCATCCTCTTCTGTTCCTTTACATGTCTCCTGTTCATCTCCTCCGATCTGCTTAAAGACTCATATTCACAAAACTTAAGATTGACTCATAAGACTTATCTTCTTCTCCTAGCCTCTTAGTTTGCAATGTATGTGTAGGTTTATCTGGAGGGGGCAAATGAACAACATGAACTGAATGCAGTTAATTAGGTTTTTTTTGTCTCTGTTATGCCAAACATTTGGTTCAATCCACATGAGATTTTAAGACAATGCTATTCATCAAACATCAGTACAACAAATCCGTCTTTGTGCATCATCTACGTTTAAAAAACAACCGAACAATGTACACAACTAGTAGCAAGCAGACTTCATGACGATGAGAAAACAGTTCATGAGGGAGAACTGTTGCTCATTGTCACCAGGACAAACAGTGACTCTGTGCTTTACAGTGGAATCATTGTTCTCGCCTTTAAGCAATTTCTCTCTTTTTTTTTTACTTCCTCTGCCTCCCATTTTTCTATCTCCCTCCTTCCGTTCCATCCTTCCTTCCTCACCCTCTCTCCTCACCCAGGCGGCTCTGATGGGCGGTACCACCATGGTGATGGCCCTGGTCCTGCCTGAACAGCACTGCTCCCTGCTGGACGCCTACGAGAATTGCCGAGCTCTGGCCGACGCCAAGGCATGCTGCGACTACGCCCTGCATGTCGGGGTGACTTGGTGGGGGCCGAAGGTAAGACCCAGAGAGGGGGGGGTCCACATGTGAACAGCATGGAAACACTTATATCTTTGACAAACAGACATCATTCTTTCCCCTTATGCTCCTCAAGCTTTTATTCTCTCCGAATGATTAATAACGCAGCCATAGCATTTTTCATTTATGTGTGAAACGACCTAGATTAAACCTTACATGAACTAGGTCACCGCACATGCTCACTGGGCACGTTAGGCAGATTCTATGAGTCAACGTGCCTCATTCAGCCTTTGGCTTTAATATCTGTGCTGAATCATGTGCACGCGCCATGTCTAATGATAGAAAATCTAGCTGTTAATAACATCCTTGTAATACCGTGATGTAATGCAACTACGGCTGCGACTAAGTGCTATTGGCACTGTCAATTCATCTGGTAGTTATTCTCAATTAACTGATCAATGATTTGCTGTAGTGAAGGTTAGAAAATGTTCTTAAAATTGCCTCAGCCCAAAATGATGTTTTCAAATGTCGACCAAAACCTAAATATATTGAGTTTACAATGTGTTACTGATATTTTATAATGAACTACCAGTTCACCAGTTTATAATAGCTCACACTTATAAATTGACTTAATTCTTCCATTAACAATACTTTATTACTTTAGTATTAATACTGCAGCTATGGAAGTATATGGACTTAAATCATTATTTTCAGAAAAACATGTATTTATATCATGACTTTGACAAGTGCTACAAGAAATTACAATAAACAAGTAGCTGAAACTTATTTACATAGAAGCATTGATTTTGTGCCTTGTGATCATCTGCATCACCTAGTTGGTTCCAAGGGAAAGTACCCTTAATCTGAATTTTGATGACCGATTTCACTGCAGTGTAGTTTGACTATTTTATCTGCACGTTTCTGTTTACTGCTTTATAAGTGAGTGATATCGATTTTTCTATGTAGTGATCATCTGTGTGGGACTTCTGATATTCCCCAATGTGAATGCAATGTGATCTCATTCTGGGCTGCAACCCAAAAGCTCATTTCACGCCTCATCTAACAAACACACACCAACACAGTTTCTTATTCCCTCCACGCCCACATTTCACTGTCTGCCTTTTGCCAGTAATACAAAACCAAAACTCTCTCTTTGGCCCCTTACCTCTGTGCTGGGATCAGGTGCGTAGCGAGATGGAGACCCTGGTGAGGGAGCACGGAGTGAACTCTTTCCAGATGTTCATGGCCTACAAAGACACGATGATGCTGAGGGACTCGGAGCTCTACCAGACGCTGCAGACCTGCAAAGACATCGGGGCCATTGCTCGTGTCCACGCCGAGAACGGAGAGCTGGTGGCAGAGGTGCACATCACATAACCCCAACACATTCCTCTGGGTTTTCCTTTTGATGAGAGATGTCCAGCACAGGAAAATACTGTTTTTCTCTGTCATGAAAGTTAATTCTTTCCAGAATTTTTTATGCTGGACATTAGCTAGTTTGCACATTTTAGTAGTAGACTCTTTAATCACCTGTATGTGTGAATTTTATAAATATTGAAGAAACAATTACAGAATGAATTGAACTTACGTTGGTGTGTGTGTGTGTGTGTGTGTGTGTGTGTGTGTGTGTGTGTTGTTAGGGTGCCAAAGAGGCTCTGGATTTAGGCATCAATGGACCGGAGGGTATAGAGATAAGTCGACCAGAGGAGGTAAATTAGAGGTTATTCCTTATCACTTATTTTCATTTAGATATCGTCCTTCTAAAGTTACTTGAATATAAAACAGTTTGGATTCTATGCTTTTTTTTTCTATTTCCTTTTTTCTTTCTGTATGCTTAAAATGATGATAATAAAAATCTATTTAAGGGTATTAACGAGATTATCGAGATTTGAAGCCTGATATTGACAAAACTTCTGCCACTCAATTTAGGCATTTAAAACAGTAAGTGGCTGGATGGAGATGCTCAGACACAACTTTCCTTACTAATAGGTCTACATAGAAATCTATAAATCCCATAAGGAGAAATAAGCTGACCACGAACACACACATATTGAATTGTTTTTTAATAGAAGTTCATGACAAAGACCTGAAATATACATTTCTATTGAGTACTTATTAAAGTTGTCTGTCTTATTGTCTACAGCTGGAGTCTGAGGCTACTCACAGAGCCATCACCATCGCCAACAGGGTAAACAGATGCAAAAAAACTTGATTTTAATATCCTGCCTGTCTGCATGTCACTGATTAAATCAATGAATTCACTTGTGATTGCAGGCTCACTGCCCGATCTACCTTGTGAATGTGTCCAGTATGTCTGCTGGGGACATGATCGCTGCTGCTAAGATGCAAGGTGAGTCAAATTAAAAGACACTATAGCATGAAGATTTTGACAGTGGTGATGATAGATTGATCTTTTTGTAACAAACAGCTTTTTGTTCTCTCTTTGTTTGTTTGTCTCTGCAGGTAAGGTGGTCCACGCGGAGACCACAGTAGGTCACGCTGTGCTGAACGGGATGCAGTATTACCATCAGGACTGGGTTCATGCCGCCGCCCACGTCGTCGTCCCTCCTCTCCGCCTCGACCCCAACACGCCCAGCTACCTCATGGGCCTGCTGGGCAAGTATGTGCTCACTACAGACTGGAACGAGCTGCTAAAATACAGCACTGACAATCAGAGACTCGTGATCATTTAGACTGATGACATTCATCTTGTTTCCAGTGACTCTCTGAGTGTCGTGGCGTCAGAGCACCGTCCATTTAGCATGAAGCAGAGAGCTTTGGGCAAGGACGACTTCACAAAGATCCCTCATGGAGTGGCTGGAGTCCAGGACAGGATGAGTGTCATTTGGGAGAGGGGAGTGGTACGTACACACACACACACACACACACACACACACACACACACACACACACACACACACACACACACACACACACACACATAACCTGCAAGCAAGCTTGTGTGTATTATGTAGCATGCATCGTAGTGACAGTAACAGGAAGGATCCATGTCCATCGCTTCAGGTTTTGTTGCAGAGTATAGCAGGTTTAGCTACTTATAGGTAAAATATTGTACGATATATTATTCATATTAAAACAGCCTTGGAAACTCTGAAGAAGAAAAATGTGTAGGTTGTGATTTTGGAAAGTAATACACATTACAACCATAGACGACTATGGACATCTTCAGCTTTGAATTTGGTGCTTTATTTTTTTAAGTGTTGCCTTCAGTGTCAATTTGTGTTTGCACTGGCCTATGTTTAATGCATTCATTTAATAATAACCTGAAGAAATAAAGTACACACATCCAAACCAAGCACAACAAAATTATATTCCAACGAACCCTTGTCAACTCAAATTCACAGATTAGTTGTATTTCGCCTCACATGTTTTCAATACATGAACGCCTGCAGGTTACAGGGAAAATGGATGAGAATCGTTTTGTGGCAGTGACGAGCTCTAACGCTGCTAAGATCTACAACCTGTACCCACGCAAGGGTCGCATCATCCCCGGGGCTGATGCCGATTTGGTGGTCTGGGACCCGGACGCAGCAAGGTATACGCAGTTATATTCCCAACACGACGATGGCCGCTCACAGCCCGTCACTATTGCTTCTTGATTCATTGAGTGTCCTGTCTGCGCAGGACGATCTCCGTGAGCACTCAGGTGCAGGGCGGAGACTTCAACCTGTACGAGGGGATGCGCTGCCACGGGGTTCCGCTGGTCACCATCAGCCGCGGACGTCTGGTGTGTGAGAACGGAGTGTTCATGTGTGCCGAGGGATCCGGAAAGTTCTACCCTCAGCGCACCTTCCCCGACTACCTCTACAAGAAGATGGTGCAGAGAGAAAAGGTGTGTCACACTGAGTAGTTCTGACACCAGGGCTCATGGTGTGCTTTGTTGTGTTAGCTGGCAGCCAAACCTACTGCGAACACACCCATCCTACTGTTTCTAACTGCGCTGGTTTGGCAGTCTATATAAAGGATTTAATGCTCCTGCTCTGTCTGTACGCTGACACCGTTTTTCTGCTGCTGCTGTCGGCAAAAAAAGCCTCTGCAGCGTTTCTGTTCTGTTTTAACGACACTGATGGTTTGTACTGCTAATTTTTATGGGAATTACTTTTCTATGCTTTCTGCATATTATATATACTATGTGTAAAGTTATTTATATATCCCAGAAGTATATATTTGTCTCTCCGTTTGGTAGCCATGTTTAAAGTAAACTCTGGGTATTTCACAACAGATGTGACACATTTGTGAGCACATGAACAGAATATCTGGGTCAGCTTAAGCTATAGTCTGCTCCTTTTGAAAAATATGGATATTTTCAGAATCTGTAAAAGCCAAAAACCATGAGCTTTATTCTACTCTTGAGGATGCTCTTCAAGATTAGACCCATAACTGTCAGGTCAAATAAACATGTTGTCATCTCAATTTTCAACCCATGATGAGAGTGTTATAAATATAATTGTTATTATTGTATCTATTACTTAATACCCTTTCTAGCCATTAACACCAGATGATAAAGTGTGTGTTCACATGCCTTCATGAAGAGGACATTTCAATTTTAGATCCAATTTCAGTTAAACTTGTGCTACGACTAGCATTAAAAATGGTTAAAAATCACCATCCCAAGCCTGTATTTCGTTTGTTCTGAATTTACATTTGACCTTTCACCTCCTCCCTCTCTGCTTCAGACTCAGGCTTACAAAGGGGTTGACAGGGATGCCTACTCTGGTGATGTGGCCAAGGTGACAAACACCATCAAGAAGGAGCTTGGTTTGGGCCCAATAGACGGAGAAGATGCGGCCAACAAAGGCTGTCCTCGCGGGCACCAGGGAGTCCGAGACCTCCATGAGTCCTCCTTTAGCCTCTCAGGTAGCCTGGAATAAAGTTTATAACACTGTGGTTGTTTAGTAATACTCTTTAAAACTGTAGTTTTTGTTTATTTTTATGTTCTGTTCTTCTCTCAGGGTCTCAGGTCGATGACCACATCCCGAAGAGGTCCTCGGCCCGGATCCTGGCCCCTCCCGGCGGTCGCTCCAGTGGTATCTGGTAATCGCTGCAGCCGGAGCTACGCCCGTCCGAGTCTCCTTGTTTTGTATAATTCTACGCAACCAGGAAAACTGCACTGATTTCTTAGTCACAGGATTAAAGTTAAGGGAGGAATATAAATTGAAGCATGTTTCTGTGATTGGTGAAGACCTAACTGATGATCAGTGATCTACCAAAGTGACTTTTACGAATCTAATTTGTCTTAATTAGAGTGACTGACCCGAATAACCACACAAGAGGGAAGGGCTATCTATGAATTTAAAATGTTTCGCTAAATTCAAGCTGATCATACTGCTCATTACCACCCTGCTCGTATCCCTCGAAGACAACGCAAATTAAACAAACTGTGAAAGATCAAAACCAGTACAGTTTTTATGGTTTGAACTGAAGTGATGTCGAATGAATTATTTAAAAATAGTGGAACTGAATTCTGTGAAATATCTATTATACCCCTGTCACACACACACACACACACACACACACACATCCAGTGCACTGTAGACAACATAGCGTTACACTCATATGAAGACGTGTGTGTGGATTCTGTTTGTGATTAAACACCCACTGTGCTCGGCTTCCTGCTGCACCGTGGGTTCCTCTGACAGTGTTTTTATTTCCAATGGGTGAACTGTGAAATGTGTGGTGATGAAATCCAACTGCTTCAAAACACTGTGTGATTTTTACAGCTACTCTCTCTAAATAGAGTCAGACTTGAATCTTTCCATCCTTTTATGTTCACTGCCTCTAACTGAAACAACACTCGCATTTCCCAGAGATATCCTGCCTCACCTGCACAGCTGATTAATGAGGCCTCAGATTGTGCGTAGAAATGGAAAGTATCTGCAAGAAATTATGTTAAGTTGTTGAGTTTCAGTAGCATGTCGTGGGCCGTGTTTTGAAAGTAAACTTCCTGTTAATAAGGAAATAAAAAGGGATTTAGTTAGAGCAGTTGGTCTCCGCAGAGCAGGAAGATTGAGCTGCACAGTCTGAAGGGAACCACTGAACCTCTCACCTCCTGATGATGTCTCATTCCTGCTATCAGTGTTATATTTATACATGATCACGTCTTCTTGTCTGTGAACTATATATTTAGGATCTTTGTTTGTTTTGTTTTTTTAGCTGAAAGAATAAATGTGCCAATACGAGAGTCACCCGTGCAACCCCCCCCCCCCCCCCCCCCCCCCCCCATGCATGAAGAGCACCGCGTGGAGACAGAGGAGTGAAATCTCTCCACAAGCTCACAACAAATGGTGCTGTTTTTTGTAACTATTTTACCTACAACAACGTTATTTTAATGTTGGATGGATTTGTCGCTGTGACTGGTTGGTGGCTGTGTGTGTTTGTAGATTCTTGTCGTGTTGGACAGTGAACCTGTTGAATCTGTAAGTGGCTGCTTGTTTCTTACCACACCATTAACAAAAAAAGAATAAAGTGGGAAAAAATAACATCTTGGTTGCTATGTGTCACCTTTTTATTTCTGAAATGCCTCAAAAGATATTGTATGTATTGTGTAAAAAAACACATACAATTTAGCAAAAGATGAATTCAGTAATTGAAATGAACTAGAAAAAGGACAATAAGACGATATCAAACTATTCATACTGAAGGAAAATATGTCTGACATACATTGGCAAAACAAAAACAGTATCATGAAATAATATACAAAGTACAGATGAGGACGCAGCTGAAACACATGCAGAAAAGTGCAGGGTATAAATGACAATATTGCAAATTTAATTTAATTAAAAGCAATGAAAAGGTGTATCTGTGTTTTGTTGCAGATTGCAATAAAATAAATATTAAGTGTGACAGGAAAACAGCAGAAATGTTTCTAAAGTGCAGATCTGTATGGATATGACCTAAAATAAATACAATAATAATAATCATCATTATAATCACAATAATGATACAAAATAATGATAATAATACAAATGTTGCTGTGGTGCCCTACTGTGCTAATATAATATAATATAACACTTTGAAAGGAGTCATTCTTTAAACACTTGTACTTCACATAAGTAAAAGTACAAAAGTTAGAAGCAAAATATACTTAAAGTATCAAAGTAAAACTACACTTTAGGCAGAATGCACACATTGCGATAGTTAAATTATTATATATAGCATATATTATTATTATTACTGAATTGGAGAACATTTTAACTGCTCTATATACTGTTACAGAGCTTAACTATGGCACAGTATCATCTTTTATAATATGTTCTTTTGTAAAATCCTAATCTGTGTAGTAACTTCAGCTGTCAGATAAATATAGAGGTGTAACAAGTTTCCCTTGAGATGTGGTTGATGAGAAGTATAAAATAGCAGAACATTTTGATTCTGAAGTAAGTAAAAGTACCTCAACATTCTACTTAAATACAGTACTTGGGTACAGTTACTTTACACCACTGACTTTAAGTACCCTACATTTGATAATAATAATACTTTTGTACTCTTACCTAAGTCAACTTTTTGAAATCAGGACTTTTACTTGTAATAAAGTATTGTTATACTTTGGTAATTAAAGGATCTGAATACGTATTTTTTTTGTCTCCATCATGGCCGTCAATGGGAACACCAGTTGCAATGAAATGAATGTGAAAATCCTGCAACTGCTCTGCGCATGCGTACTGCCTCAGCGGCTTAGGTGTGAGAGCAGTCTCGCGTAACTTCGCCGAGGAAACAGTCGGTTTATAGCAACAGTAAAGCCCATCACCAGACACAACGGGACGAGAGAGGAACACTGTCGCACTTCAGTGAGTAATATTAACTCAACCTAACTCACAATGGGCTTCTGTACGTATGAAAACAGTTTATTTAACGGCTAGTTTCATTTACGTCTCACGTAAATACTTGTCTCGTTCCCGTAGCTGACAGTTATTCTGCGTTGCCAATGTGCGTGTGTCTTATCTAAAAGGCCTTAACGTGAGGCTGAAAACAAAAGTCTCGTCTTAGTTACACGATGGGATATATTTAGTTCGCTAACATCACTGCGGTGGAATTAAATTAGGTGGGAACTCTCTAAATTCAACAGAAACCATCCACGCGCAGTAAACATTAGCGGTGTTAGCTAGGAGCTAACGTGACAGTAACGTACCGTCGCACGGTGACTGTCGCACTTACCGAGGCTGTAACGTCAACTGTCACAAACACGGACCGTTGGCTCCGATCTGAACCGGGCTGTGACGTTGGACGTTAGGCTTAGAACGCACGAGGGTTTACCTGAGTTATGACGTACTTTTATAACGGTATATAAGTCATACAACGTACAATGACTGTCAACAAGAGGTACATTAACTGGTGGTCAGATTTCCTTTATTTGATAATAAGATAAACAATCAAGTAAATGAGGCTGACTTAAAAACTACTGCATGACTTTTACTTATTATAATTATATTCATCCTACATGCTCATTTTGTAATCTGAAATAGGAATTAAACCTGTTTTTGTAACTGCTGATACAATCATTACAACATTCTAACCTTATGTCTAATATTATGGACATTATGTCTAATATTATGGACGTATCCTAATCATTGAACATTTTGAATCAACCATATACACTTAATGTTACTTGTGATTTTATATTCTATACCTATAACTACATGCAACTCACTCAGAAGCAACTTGAGATATGATCAACTTACCTAAATATTGTTTGTATTGTTTGCCATTTGTGTATTTGATATCTCTTTATTCATATTTGCACTCTTGCAAAAGTATCTAAAACAAAGTACAGATCTCTTAAAATGAACTTGTGTTGATAAATATAATGACCACTGACAATTTCAAGCCAGGTTTAACAAATGCATAATAGCCCATCCTATTTGTGTGTCTTAATTTGGTAGGGTGAACAACAGGAGGAAAGAAAAAGCTTTTAGGAATTATGTTATTATTACCACAAACTTAACTATAATAAAGAGTAAAATGCAACAAAATATGTTGAAGATCTGGAGAAAGTTGAGAAAGTCCAGGTTTAGGTTTTTACGTACTGATGTAATTTGAAAATGAAGTTAACAGCTAGATGCTCTTGGTTGTGGTGGACCTGATGCTCTGTGTTAATTTGCTATTAATAGCATGTTTGTCTTCCACATATCTAAAGAGGTCTTACTGACTGGATAGTTATTTGTATTACTGTGTGTGCAGTTAGCTTCATATGTGGAAGCAAAATAAACTCTGAAATAAACCGTTTTGTAACCATTGTGGAATCTTAAACCTACAAATTGGTCAAAGTAGATTTCTGGGCTAAAAGGACACTGCGGCATTAACCGGCACATGCATCACCAGCATTTGCCTGGTGGACAGTGTTGATTTGAATGCAGAGGAAATGCTTTGTTATTGTTGGATTGTTCCTGGTCTGGAGCTGTCAGCGGGATGAATCGTAGCTGTGTTACATGTTTATGCCTGTTGGATCCTCCTGCTGGGGATCTCGGCTGCCTTCGTGCACCACAGTGGGTTACTGCATTTTTTTCGACCTGGGCTAAACGGATTAACTGTTGCAGAGATTAGTGACCTAGTAGTGAGTGAACTAGTGACTGGCTGCACGTTCATCTGTGGTGTTTCTCTTTGTGACCATGCGGGGGAGCTCTTGTGCAGGACTCTAAACCGGTGTGATCATACAGGCTATGGTTCTGACCAGTTGACCCAGAGGTTTAAAGGGGGTATACAAAGACAAGTTTCAGATTCAATAAATAACTTTTAAAGTATGATTGATTTCCTGGTGCAGTCTGAATGGTACAGAGTCACTGATATCTCACAGGGTAGGTGTTTCTGTCCGCAGGTCTTTCTGTAAGGGGGTCCACCACAACCAGATTTGAACAGTTCACACCAAACACACACACAGCGTAGGTGAGTAAAGTGTGTGTGTGTGTGTGTGTGCTTTCTTTTATTTGTTTATTGCCTGGCGATAAAGCAGTCAAGCAAGCAATCAAATCTCACATATTACTAAGACGCCTAGTCATGATGATAATAATAATAAACTTTATTTTTACTGCACCTTTTAAAGCAAAGGTTGAACCAGGAATAAAACGTTTCAGGACTGCAAATGAGGCAAATAAAATCAGACGATATCAAAATTATACATAAATAAAATCGACTGAAATGCTGTGGATTTGGCAGTCGATTAAATGGTTTGTACGATGATATGATTTTAATGAAAAAATTCTATTCTTTAATTAAGTATATTTCCATCTTACATAAAAGATTTATTGGAATCAGAGGTTTATTTTGTAAAAAATAACTCCTGTTGCATTTTACCAATTATTTATATTATTTGTTCCTGTTTTTATTGTCAGATAAAAACATGAAATGAAGTTGTGCCACGTTATGACCACAGCTTTAGTAATGCTACAGCACAGCGTTAGAAACCTTCCTTCAATGCAGTCATTCTTCATTCTGCTCTGTAAGAGACGGCTCTACTCATCCCATTACAGCCGGGATTCTGGAATAACATTTGTTTTTTTGTGAATTGTATCCTTCACTCACTCTGGAGGAAAAGTTAAGATAAGCCTTTACTGATACAGAGCGAGATGGAGAAAAAAAATGATCGTCAGAAGTGGGATGAAAACCCATTCCTCCAGGGGAGGCTGTGACCTGAACATAGAGACTTTAGACCGCTCGGCCATCTCTGGCCAATCTTCACTTTCAACATGAACAAATACAAAAGGTGCAAGAACTTGAAGATGGACACATGCTGCACTAATATGCCAAAAGATAGGAAAGAATGATCAAATAACAAAGAATCAAAAGCATTTTGTTTTGACCATTATGGCTGTAAGAATCACCCCCGTTTACATGGATGTCCCATCAGTTTTGAGGGTAGATGTAGACGATGAAGCAATAAATTCCTCAGTCCGTGCTATATTTGACAGGATAGCTGAGATCTCCTGCTGGCGGAGTGCCTACATGTAGCTAGAATGCAAGAAGAAGAACCGATTTAGCAGCTCTCTCGTCAGGTTCGAACGCACTGAGCAATTTGGGGCTTCAATCGACTGCATTTACCATCAACACTGATTGGACATCCCTTGAGATAAAGTTGTAATTTTTTTTTTTTTTTTAATCTGAATATAGTTGCGTACGTTAATCAAACTGTTGACTATACGTGTTTATCATTCCCGTAGCTGTGCCTACGGTATGATAGCATCTAAAATGTAAGTCGCTTTGGATAAGAGCGTCAGCTAAATGACTGTAATGTAATGTAATCATTCAGCTGTTGATATGTGTGTGCTTGTCTTTGTGAATCAGGAGGATGGCGTTGAATGTTTATTCCACCTCTATGACTGTAGAGAACCTGAGTCGTCATGACATGTTGGCATGGGTCAACGACTCTCTGCAGCTCACACACACAAAGATTGAGCAGCTCTGTTCGGGTAAACACACACACACACACACACAGACTTTTTCTTTTTGAATGTTGAGTTTGTAATTCAATTGAAAATGTACATCAAGCTCTAAAAGTAAATCATTTTTTCCCTCCATAGGTTCTGCTTACTGTCAGTTCATGGACATGCTGTTTCCAGGGTGCATATTAATGAAGAAAGTTAAGTTCAATGCGAAACTGGAACATGAATACATCAACAACTTCAAGGTCTTACAGGCTTCATTCAAGAGAATGAATGTGGACAAGGTGAGAACACACACACACACTCATTAACATGCACACATTCAGACGAGATTTGATTAAAGGAATCGCCCCCCCGGGTTAACAGAGTAAGTTGTAAGTTGACGTAAGATACATCTTCGATCAAAGACACCTCTGACTACATATGCTGCATAATGTAGCTGTGGAGTTACAAAATATTTATTTTTATCAACGCTTCACCTCTCTGTGCTCCTCTCCTCCTCTCAGATCATCTCCGTGGAGAGGCTGGTGAAGGGGAAGTTCCAGGACAACTTTGAGTTCCTTCAGTGGTTTAAGAAGTTTTTTGATGCCAACTATGATGGGAAAGAATACGACCCTCTCATGACACGGCAGGGCCAAGAGGGAACGCCGCCTCCACCCAACAACCAAGGTACACTAAACACACACACACACACACACACACACACACACACACACACACACACACACACACACACACACACACACACACACACACACACACACACACACACACACACGTACGTCACTATCGGCTGTGTGTGAACCCAAAGGCTTCATTTCATTGCTGTCACCTCTTCATGCAAACATCCCAACCTCTAACACAGATGAACCCATTCGCCACAAACCTAAGAGACCCTCTCGCTCAGGTAACATCCCCTGCATAGGGCGTGTGTGTGTGTGTGCGTGGGGTGTGTGCTCGTCAATGCTTGCAGTGTGTTTTACCTTCATTCAAAATGTGAGTTACCTGGTTTATGGATTTGTGTATTCTTGCTGGTTGTGGGCCGTGTTAGGGGCTCTGACCGTATCTCTGTAGTTGTACGCAGCTACACAACAAGCACAATACACATCTTTTTAAATAGTTTTTCACAATGTCACAAGTTTTCTGGACATTGTCTCTCCAAAAGCAGCCCTGTGCACTTCACAAAATATTTATGTTTAAATAATAGTCGATCAGAGTCAGCCGATCAAAATTTGTAATTGCATGTAAATAAGTGGCAAAAGAGGATTAAATGAAGAGGGAAGTGTAAAAGTTATCATCAGCTGTCTCAAGCAGAAGTGCTCTCTCCAGGCTCTATATTAAGGGATGGATTAAATTTCATGGCTGCACTTTATTTCAAACTGCGAGCAGTGATTGGCAGTATACATGTTTTGACGCTACAGGTGTTCTTAATAAAAATCAAAGCACACTGCAAAGACGTCCTATTGAGGTTGAATCTTTGTGTGTCTGTGCTTGTGTTTTTTTATTTTGTACAGTACTGTTTTTAAGGCCTTGAAGCCGAGGAAACCTTTGCAAAGTGAGGACAATTTGACCCGCCCTCATCTCCTGAAGACGGGCTTGTTGTCGGTTAGGACTTGGCTTTAGGGTTTTAAAGTTGGAAGTCAGTTAAGGTTATGGTAAGAGTCAAGGTGATGTTATCTCTCCTCTGTAGATCAGCAGTACATCAACAATAGCTCTACGTGTTTTGTCAGTGCCTTCACTGTGTTTAACAGAACTTGCAGCCCAAATGCAATCATGTACTTGCATATACGAGTAAAAGAAAATAAGGGAGACCTAAAGCATAAAAAGATGCGTTTGGTCAAATGTATGCTCATGTAATGCTAGTAAAGCTTGAGGTATTACAGAGCCAGAGCCGACGGCTGCATCTCAATCTGTTATCTCGAACCGACAACTCGCAGCCGACTTAAAACAACACAGCCCAAACACGTTCATCCAGACAAGTGTAGCTATACCAACGTTTGTGTGTGTGTGTGTTTTTTTTCTTCCAGGCCCCTTGAGAACGTCTCCCACGACACCAAAGACTGTTTGCACCCCCCAGAGGCAGATAAACCTAGCAGGAGGCCGCAAGGCCGCTCCCATAACCCGCAATGGAGGAGACTCTGAGCTCCTAGAGCTCAACCAGCAGGTACCAGCTGCTTTCATCTGTCCGGCCATTTCTAAAAATACAAACACACCCTGTTGTTTCCTATCATGGCATCGCACCGGGGTAGCAGCGCAGGGCTCGCATTAAATTACATGGATAATTGTACCCTTCAGTGTTCATAAAGTGTCTCAAAATTGCAGCAAGACACTCGTTTGACATTAATCCGATCTGTCTGGACCGACTCAACACATTCTTTAATTGTTACAGACTACTTGAAAGTCTGTTGATAGAATAAGTGAAGTATCTTATCAAAAAATAATAAGTTCTATGCTTTTAAAGCTTTATTTGATGATGTAATACAGCATTTACCCTTCCATAGACGCTTTGTAGCTACTGTTGTCTGATCAGTGGCCATAGTTATTCATTCTATATTACAGTACACAGTTGTTTTGTTTGTCTCATACCCACAAGCTATTTGACCCGCCTCTCTCTGCTCGCAGCTGCTGGACCTGAAGCTGACCGTAGACGGCCTGGAGAAGGAGAGGGACTTCTACTTCGGGAAGCTGAGGGACATCGAGCTCCTCTGCCAGGACAAAGAAAGCCCCATCCTCAACAAAATCCTAGATGTACTGTACGCTACAGAGGTAAATGCAGTCGGGTCACACACAGAGCACATGCGTCAGTACGGAGGATTGGAAGTGGAACTTACTTTTACGTTGTGTCAGTGTTAGTTACATTCAGACTTTGAGTTTGAATTAAATGCATCTTTTCTATGTATAACGATCTGTCCTTGCGTCCCTCTGCACCGCCGTCACAGCAGCACGACCATGACAACACACAACCCTTGACTGAAGTCTTTGTCATGCACATGCAAAATGACAATTAGGAACTTGCTTATGGGTGTACATGGTAAAGAAATCTGCTTTCTACCCCGATTATTGACACCTGGTTTTGTGTTTGTTAATTGATTGATCAATTTATTTTATTTTGGGGTATAAAAACAACGGACCTAAAAACGTCCTGAGATGCTTAGTCAAACCAAGAGGTCAGCACATGAAACACTGATTTACAAAGTGGACCTCACCCTATGCCAGTGTAGAAAAATACATTTAAATGACATTACACTTTTACATGTTTATCAAACATCTGCAGCGTTTGTGACTCTTAAAGAGGTCCGATTATCACCAAAGTAAAAGTGAACCGTTAAGGTGATGAACACGGAGCCCATGTAGTGACCGCTTGCATTTCTTGCTTTATCGGTCCCGTGCACTGCAGAATGATGTAATGTCTCAAACATAACAAGGACACATGCAAACTCAAGAAGGAGGGAAATGTATCAATAGCACCAACAAGCAGAGATTTAAAAAAAGAAAACCCAATGTTAAGGCTTCTCATCCTGACGTACACTGACCTCCGCCTTCTTCCACAGGACGGATTTGCACCACCAGAGGATGAAGAAATTGACGAAGGGGCACAGGATGACCAGGAAGAGTTCTAAATCGTTCTTCATCCTCCCCCCCCCCCACTCTCACCCTTTAACCTACTTTAATTATTGTCCCCCTCTTTTTGCCCCTTTTTTATTTGACATTTTTTTACAATCTGCCCTCACTCCTCTCATCTTGTCTGCGGCTGTCCATATCATGACGACTTTGTTGCACATCCTTGCTTCCCAAACTCTACCTAGCAAAGGACACTTCACCCAGAACCGGGTCTGGACCAGAGCCCAGCAGCCTGGCCCGGCTTACTCGACTTCACTCTAACCTGTTAACCAGAGGGGACGGCTGCACTGCAGGGCTGCTGCAGCCTGCTCGAGTGGTTTCAGGTTAAAAAGCAAAGAGATTGCAGCACTGCCATCCTGGAGCCGACAGTGCTGTGCTATCGATCCGTCTGTCTCAAGAGGCAGGTTCACTTTCTCTCACCTTGCACTTTAATTGGTGACCACACACAGACACGCATGCATCAGGGTGCTCCGCAGAGTTTATATATGAAACCACACAAAAAGTTTTCCACACAATGTGACCCGTTTTGAAGGATGTTTTGGTTGTAGATTTCACACGGTAAGATTATAAATGGTGTTACGCCTCTAAGGAGGGAGGCCTGCACATATATTTTGAACATATGGAATATGATGACGCACATGAACGTACATTCAGCCGCCGGACATATCACAGACTTTGAACTGCTGACATGCATAAAGAAATCCTCATCAAGAGTCTGCATTTTATTCATCAAAGTGTGTCCCACCAGAGAGGGTTTGCTCATGACTGTTTATGAGACAGCCTGGTGTATTTATGTTTTTATTTATTCATCTTTTTTTTTTCTTTTTTAAGTGGTTTTGGATTTGGGGAAATTGAAGGTCTTGCACCAAATGTAGCTAAACAAACTGACTGAAATGATGCAAAATGCCAACAAGCAGTGAAGATACAGAAAGGTTTGATTTTTATATTTTTTAGATTGGTTTTAAAGAGTTGTTTTTTTATTGGCGTTGAACTCCTCAATGGCTGAGTTAGAGGCGTCGGTGTAAGAGTTATTTATCAGACAAATGTCAGCCTTTAACTACGATGAATGAACAAATACTTTACAGTTAGACTACAGACAGACACTACTAAATACCAATGTTTTACTGTGTTAATTGAGATCAACATTTTAGCTTTATTCTTCTGTTTCCGTATTTAATTCAGCATTGTTGCAAAGCGTTAAAAAACGCCTCACTAGCTGTAAAAGAACTATTGGTGTTGGGGTTTTTTGTGAGTGATAGCCAGTAGTTAAACCAGCAAACATAACAAACCCTCTCTCACCATTTGTTACTACAGCAGCCATGTGATAAACTTGCATCATTTGCAGTTAATGCTTGAATGAAATAAAGCTCTGATGTTCCAGAAAACTAACAAACCGTATTGTGGTGTGTTCTGTGTTTCTCATTTATCAGGAGCGGTGTTCTAAAACACATCGCAAACGCACACTGATGTTCAGTCTTACCATCATGTTGCAGAGAAATGATTTTGGGACAAAAGGAGAGAGAGAGAGAGAGAGAGGGAGAGGGGTGTTTTGCCAAGGAAACACAATACCGCCATATTGACCCAGTAGGACATCCACTGTGGTTAGTGATTAAGCTTCCACTAATACTGAGTGGAGGTCTTGAGAGAGATCCAGAAGGGTTGTGCCAAACATTAAGTAAGACTCATTTGAGCGACTCTTAAGTGCCTCTTTTAAGAGACACTGCTGCCAAAATGCTCCGTCTGTTCCACAGACGGCAGCCAGACAGAAGACTGCAGCCGGTCCAATGGTCTCACAGGGCCTGGAGCCAACGACAGAGAGCTGACAGCGATGAGATGATACATTCCTAGTGTAGTTATGGTTCAAAACTAGTGGGAAAAAAAAGAAGTTACTTTCCACCGCCGGCTATAGGCACATTAAATCAGATAGATTTGTCTGTGAAGATATGTGAGTGTTTACAGATGAATACTGGTTAAAACTTGCAAGCAGACACCATTTGTAAAGAAATGTTTAGACAGAACTGTGATTAATATTTCACCTGTCACCAGTGGTGAAATATAATGAAGTACATTTACTCAAGCACTGTACTTAACCTAAGTGGGTATTCGAGGTATTAATTTGTCATACCCTTAATGTCCAGTGAAAACCATGCATCTCCATATTTGGTGATTTTTTATTTGATTATTTCTGATAATTAGAACCATAAACATCTACAGCAGTAACATGCAACATACATTTTAATGCAGCAGTAATATTACCCCCAAAACACCCTGACAGGGAATATTTCTTTCTGCAGAATGAGTACTTCAAGTGTTGAAACTGTACTACATACAGAGCCCAAGTTTTGGCATTAGTAGGAAACTTTTAATTAAATAAAAATGACTTATTCCATAACGGTGTTTTTTTTAAAGCACGTACGTTTGTTTTACATCGACATATGAAAAGCTTGTATTGACTGTTAACGAACTCAGGGTTACTTTGGGCTATCTGTTAATAAAAACGTAGACGTGTATGAACTTGAATGTTACGGTCCAAACGCGTCACTCTGACGTCATGCCGACAAAGAGACGTGGCACGCGGACGGTTTAACGTTCAGAGCCATTGAGTCGAGTCGACCCGTTTCATTCAACAGGGAAGCAGGAGGCAGGAAGTCATACATATATATATATATATAACAATCTGGACCAGAGACATGGCCTCAAGTAATAACGCAGCAGGTAAATGGGAGGTAGTGAAGAAAGGGAAGAAGAATAGCAGCGCAGGAGGAGGCAAGACCTCGTCTGACAAGAAACCCGGAGGAAGGAAAGCTCTGGGAGAATCTAACCAGCCGGCCAGACGTGAGTGAACATGGCTCCTGCTCCGTGACCCATTTACCTCACTGTACACGTTTAAATAAAGGGAGGAGGATGGGGCTACGTGTGTGGCTATGTCTACGAGCTTAGCTCACTCTTTACATATATACTTTTCAGGGTCTTAACGGTTATGGCAGTAACTTACTGGAAACGGAGAGAACGGCTTAGCGTTGTAGCTGTCATCTGATTTGACAAGCTATCCGCTGTAGCCTAGCATCGCGCAGTGACGCTAACGTTACGTTTTACGGCATTTATTTTGGCTGCCCCGTGCTTTACTAGTTCGTGTAGAATGGCTATTATTTAGCCTCTCTGCATATTCATTTAAAAAATAAATGCTAAATGGCCCTCCTGCTAGAGATACTCCACTACAATAAACCGCTAGCACAAGCTAGCGTTAGCTGGCTAGTAGGCTTTAAAGCAGTGTGTCAACACAGGCAACGTCATCACTGAGGAGCTGCACCTCTGAAGCATGTGCTAGCAGCTGTGTGCTCGTTTTGGCATTATTCTATATGTTTCTAGTTGTCAACAAATAAAACATCTTATGATTTAAGTAGCTTGTTGTTTGTGTGACCACAGCCTGGCGCAATGTTATTAAAAAGCATAAATGAGCCACACCGTTGGACTAGGTGACGTGCTACTTCA
The DNA here is from genome assembly GCF_910591455.1 of Pholis gunnellus. NCBI lineage: Eukaryota > Metazoa > Chordata > Actinopteri > Perciformes > Pholidae > Pholis > Pholis gunnellus. The sequence continues at coordinate 7,712,184 of NC_136546.1, read as the reverse complement.
TGATGATGATGGACCATGGGACATTTACCGGTCCCTTAAAGATTATTGCACTATATGTGTAATAAAATAATCCATAAACAGATGTGCTACTTGCTCCTGTTTTAGTAACATTTGTTAGAAATCTAGACACCTGCCGTTCAAGAGGATTATTTAGCCTTTATAAAAAGAATGATATACAGTATGCAGATCAAAGTGAAACTACGAACATCTGCTCATCCTGTTGAGGGGTCTAGATCAGGGATCAGGGCTGGATTAAAGTAGGCAACTGGCCTGTAGTCCCAGAACTCCAGGGGTCCCAAAAGCCCCAGGTTCACTGTGTGTAAATCAAATTAAGCCGATTTACCACAACAAACAAAGCACGATATCAGCTGATGATAGGTGTGATGATAGGCTGAAAGGTGTGTCGTGGATTATTTCTGTATTGTACCTTGTAGACTGGATTATGTGCTAAAATCTAGGTTCAAACAGAGCAGTAGCCTTATTAACTTTGACAGTTTGCTGTGAGGATTCCTCATGGACCCAATGCAGTAGAACATTACTACAAACATTTGATGGATTGTTTGTTTTTATGTTAATCATACTCTACATTCAGTAAACCTAACAACAACAACAACTACCCTGATCTACCGCACCCTCTCAACAGAAACTTCAGATCTCACTCTGCCACCGCATTTAGTTTCTGCACCGGTTTTATCAGCGAGCCAGCCGGTCCAAAGTCTGTCTGGTCACAGCGACCGTGACTGTGTCAAGGTTTTTTTCCAAAAATAAATGGGTATCAGATTTACTAACATTTTATTGATACCAATTCTATAATCGATTCCCTTATTGATTCCAGATCAATTTGTTTCTGTGTGTGGGGGCGGGGCTCTGGCTTTACCAAGCTAATAATTCTGGACGGCTTGAGGCTTTTGTGTCTATTGTGTATCTGTCACAGGTTCCCAAATCTTTAGTGGGTGGTATCGTCACAAGAAAACGCATTGAAAATAACGTTTTAGAAATAGATTACCTGATCTTACTTGACTTATTATTCTTCACAAGAAAACACATTAAAAGAAACATTTTAGAAATATATTACCTGATCTTACTAGACTTATTATTTGTCATTGAGCCAAGATATTTCTTCTTAAATAGCTTCATGTGTGATTGCATGTTACAGACATCTTCATCTATAGACGGTCACATTTAATTAAGACAGTTGATATGAGATATATATATATATTTATATTTATTGAGCTTGTTTCAAATGACATGTTCTCTTCTTTTAACAGAAGAGAACATGTCAAGTCCAACATGTTATTGGACTGATTTAGATGCCAGATATCTTCAGGATACCTCAAACTTATCCACTTAGTTTATTTTATGGTCTCCACAAATTGCAAACTCAAATCTGATAGAACAAGTTGATATCTGTATTGACATTAGATATCAGTATCTCTACTTAAAGTAAATACCAGCATAATCTTTTTAAGACACAATTCATGTCTTAATAAAGGCAGATAAAAGTTGGGAGTGGCTCTGTTATGACCGCATACGTGGAGAAAGAAATGTGACTGGATAAGCAAGACATGCCTTGCTGTTGTGTGTTAGTGGACTGAGAATGGTTTGCTCCATACATGTGAAGCATCCTGTCAGATATTCTTCTGCTGGTGTGACAATCCATTCCCAGTCCAGCCACCCTATAGGAGGGCCACGTTGGGTGCTACTGCTCATGTTACCAAAACCACCACGACCCTCTGCTGACAGACACCAGGGCTGAGTTCGAAGTCACTCGTTCACTACTCACTATATAGTAGACCTGAACGGTTCCCTGATCCAGTAGAGGACTACACTCCTCTATGACAACTTCCTTTCAGTAGGTGTTCATAAAATATTTGTTGTACAATGTAGTGTGGAGACTATGTAGGTGTTCATTACACTTTGTGACTCAAGTAGTAATACTTGTAGGTATACTGTGTGTTAAAGGTTTTCACTGAGACAGTAGGTAGGGAAGAATATGCGTTGCAACCTCCACAAGGACACAGGACCCATATTGTCTAAATTAATATTCACAAAGTGTAACATCTGCCTGCTAGCAGCCACCTCAACAGGAACAAAGTTGACATGTTTCCCGTGAATGGATAATCAACAGTGAAGTGAAATGTTTAATTACAGAGTACGAAGAAGATCCCAAACAGAATAGAGACGCATTAGAATTCAATCTCAATCATTTAGCCGCTTCCGGAACGTGTCCATTCAGTGGGAGCAAATTGGTTAGGTTTTCACTCCTCCATATTGCTTTCTATTATTTTTTTGTTTATTTCTAAACTCCCCCTCCTGCATGCTTGCCTTCTTGGCTCTTGTTGTCCTGTTTAATTACGGCAGGAGTAGTACCATCGGTTTCTTCTTTTAATAAGAGTACAGCGGTAAACAAGTGACGGTGTCGAGTGCTCGACACGGGTCCTCTTTTTTTTCCCAAAGTATGCTTGAGGTGGAGTGGAGAATTTAGTACAGATTACTCACTGTGGACCAGAGCATGTAAAAACTGGAAACCTTATCTGATTTTGCATCATGCTCATCGGTATACTTTCATGGAAATTGTCAACATATTGGTTTTACGAGCTCAAGCTCAAAACCTTCGTTAACCGCTGTTGTTGTACCGCAATCGTGGAGCCAAACCACCGAGGCCTTTAAAAGTGCCTTGTAAAACCAAAACACTGCGCAGTGTCTGAATTTAAAGGAAAGAGAATGAATACTATGGTATTCAGTATGATGGTTTGTGCCATCTCTAGTCCTCATCGAACAAGTGTCGGTTCATACGTTGTAAACTTGTGTCATAGCACATTAGTCTAAAGCTTCCATTTGCATATTTCAACCGTTCCTTTCGCCATCACTCGAGTGGCCTCACTTGTTGGTGCCCTATTACTGCACGCAGCAGATGTGTCCTCATGTTGCTGCTGGAAGTGACCGACTTCCCGACACGTATGGATATTTGTTTAGTATTTATAGACGCGAACACCTGGTCAGATTACATCATTTGTCAGTCTATCGGTACTTTCGTCGCTGTTCAGCTCTGGTAATGCTGACTAAGCTTCACAGAGAAGACGACTGCCTTCAGTGTTCAGTGTTCAGAGAAGTGAAGAATCATTCTGATTGACCAACATTTCAAAAGGGAAATGAATCCAGTATGTGATGGAACGAGTCCTCTCTTGGCGTCACAGCCTTGTACTTACACACACACACACACACACACACACACACACACACACACACACACACACACACTCACACTCACACTCACACTCACACTCACACTCACACTCACACACTCGCTGACCGGATATAGACTGAGGTTCGTCAGCAACATGTATGACTGAATGATTAGTGAACAACTGGTGACCTCTTGTCAACAAAGACTCAAGTTTGTGGGCGGGGTCTAACAGTCGTATTGCGTTAAATACTGAAGATGTCTTCGCTGCATTAGGTAAGCTTGGAGCCTTTTTGTGACTGATTATTCTGAAATAGTTTTCATAATAACAGCGTGAGTTTCATTGATTGAGTCTTATTTTGAAAACATACTTTTTAAAGGGCCAAAACCAACAATAGAATTATGCTACAGCCATGATGTATGATGCTGTCTGAAATTATAATTTTTTTTAAGATTTAGGAAAGAATGAGCTTTGGTCTGGGGGCTATAAACAGGGAAGGGAAGTCAGAGGCTTTTACATGCTGGGAATAAAAGTTCTGGGGAATACCGGATACTTAAGCAGGATTATTTTGGTGTTTTGTAGCAGTAAACAAGCCTAAAATATCTGGGTGTTGCTACCTCAGTGTACGAGGTGTACTGACCCTGAAAACTGGTCAACTGGTTTAATATGAACTCAGTTAGAGTGGACACAGTTTCGTTACAAATTGGGTCTGAACGTGTAACACAGTAATACTTGAAATGCTGCCGCTGCTTAACTCTCTTCTCTGTGGAGGGTAATGAGTGTTGCATGAACATTTTCTTGGATAATAACCGAGCCTATTATGCAAGTCATCGAGGGCGGGAGGAAGCACTGACTGTGGGGGGAGGGGAATGCCATGGTTTCATGGATTAGCTCGTCCAGTTGCAACGCGGGGTTGATATAAGAAAGTGTTGTAGGAGACCAAAGAAGTTTGAAAAGTAAAGACGCTCTTATCTAAACACACCGCTGCCTTGTTTCCTTTCAGCACCCCTGGTGATGTCGGAGACTCTGTACGACAACTTTGAGAAGATGGGAAAGAAACAGAACAAGGAGCAGGTTCCACCGCCGGCCGAGTCCGAAAACAAGAAGCCGCCATCAAGTAAACCATCCAAGAAATCACACTCCAGCAGCACGGTCCCCCCCGCAACTCAAAAGACCCTCGAGGAAGCCTTCAAAACTGTGAGTGTTGCACATACACCGCTCTGTTTGCTCTCTTCTTATCAGGCAATAGTGGTGCGATCATTTGGCTCATCTTGGTCAGTGACTAGAAAGAAAAAAATAAATGCAATGGGCTTTGCAAAACCTCTAAGATCTTTTAAATATCTTCAGAAACAATGCTGCTTTGTGGCGTCTTCCAAGCAAACTTATCACATGCTGAAACCAAGGTCTCCTCTTCACACAATGGACGTGTTGTTTCTGATCGTACATCCTCTTTCTGTCTTGTTCCCTTTTTTTTTTAGTTGGATGTCGGGGACCTGAAGCAGCAGCTGGCTCGCAGTCAGACCCTGTTCCCAGAAAACCCGTCGGTGTGGGTCAAAGACCTGGCAGGATACCTCAATCTCAATCTGACTGCACCAGAGACCGAGCCCACACTCAGCAGCTATGCTCACGGTCGGTCAAACTCCGACTCAGACAAATATCTTTTTATTTGTATGAAGGAAACAAGCTGTCTGGTATTAAAAGTGTCTGCAGGGCACGGACTTATTTTCATGTTCTTTTTCTGTCGTTTTGTCCCCAGACTACCCATACTGCCTTTCAGGGAAAGAGCTGAAGGGAGTGATCAAAGGCCTCATCGGACGCTGCAGTGATGTTCTGCCAGATTTCTTCGACCACTGTGTTTACACTATGCTCAGGGAGATGGACAGACAGTCGGGTAAATATGGCGCACCGTATTTTCAGGTAGTTCTCAAGCCAGGGGTGGAGATACGCGGTTTATTCTAATGAGTCTACATGGGACACAGAGAGGGGGTCTGCTTTTCTGTGCATTGACGCGAGTGTTAATATTGTGTGTATTTTTGGGTCAGAATAAATGTGGATGACCAGGGTTAAATTTAAAGGACAGACACAAACTGCCTCTTTCTCACCATCTCCAGGAGAACCTCTGCATGGCTACAGAGTTTGCATCCAGGCAATCCTGCAGGACAAACCCAGGATAGCCACCCAAAACCTGCCAGAAGTGAGTGTGTGTGTGTGTGAGAGTGTGTGTGTGTTTTTCCTTAAGTCCTGCAGATCACGGCCCTTGTCTGCTCCAAATGTACTTAAAATGTGTAACAATACTAGTTATGTAATAGCTTTCTTTTCCAAATATTCGTCCGACGTACTGGGGATTTGTCTTTTGCAATAACCTTGCTACAACATTGTTGTAATTCCCTTCCTCCCGTTCGTCTCCTCTAGTATCTGGAGTTACTGCGATCCGTTCAGAATCGTCCAGTGAAGTGTTTGACCATCATGTGGGCTCTTGGCCAAGCTGGATTTTATGACCTCAGCCAGGGACTAAGAGGTACGCATTCACTCACGACACATTACTTAGAATATGTACACACAGATTTTTTTTTTATCATCCTCTGCACTTTGTTAGTTCCAGTCTGTCTCCCCTTTCTCCCCCTTTCCCAAGAAAATGTGCTGACACACATTCTGGGTTGAGGGTTAATGAGGCAACAGTGCACAGTAGAGCCGCAACACGTCCAGTGACGGCCATCTGTGAGCTTAAACACGCTGTCTGCTGCCTGCTAATTGTTGAGGCTGTGAGGTGGATGTTCGTATGTGGGCAGCAGAGGATGAATATTCTTCAAAGATTGCATAAGAACCTGCAAAATAAGGTTATTGAATGTACAGCGACTGTCACGAGAACAAAATGACATCTGAGTGCATCGAAGCATTCAAGCTCAACTATTGTGTTTTTGTTTCACCGTGTCACTTAAATACGTATTAAGAATAAAAGTCATGTTTTGCTTCTGCTGTTGCTCTGGGCTTTTTTTTTTGTTAAATTGAAAGCTGAAAAGGCCGACTGTTGACACACTTAATGTCAGAACTACAAGTTCCTATCATGTTAATGAAGGTCTGTATTTGTGTTTCAGTGTGGCTGGGTATCATGCTGCCTGTGCTGGGAGTGAAGGCCTTGTCTTCATATGCCATTGCATATCTGGAGAGACTTCTCCTGTAAGTCCTCCTAACAAATGTGTGAATTTATTTTTTAAAAATGTTGGACAAAATTCAGCTTTATTCTGACTCTGTTGGTGTTCTTCTTTTCCCAGACTTCATGCAAACCTGACAAAGGGATTTGGCATCATGGGTCCTAAAGAGTTCTTTCCTTTATTAGATTTTGCTTTCATGCCCAAGAACGCCCTGTCATCAAGGTAAATGGAGCATAATGCAAACACTGAAAACCCCAACTCATTGTGTTCCTTAATGAATATCCCCAGTACACAGCATGAATACACAGAGGAGAAAGAAGTGGGTGTAGAGCATGGATGGCTGTGAATGTTTAAACCCAGATTACACTTCAAACAATCAAAATAAGTGACTGTGGTTGATTATTGTGGTTGATTATGAACTAAATTCATTTAAGAAGATTATTGGGAATGCCTCTTTTTTAGTACTGGGACATTTTTAATAAGAGGAGTTTTGGTTGTAGGAAAAAAAGTTGCCAGTCCTCTGTAACAAATTGGAAACAGCTGGCATCTTCATAAAAGAATGAAAAATTAGATTTAGTAAATGATATATTGCTGTCACATTGACTGTTTTCATTAATCTCTTGCGTGCATGTTTGAACACATAGACGACAGCTTAGTGCAGTATTCTTTTTACATTGACTCTTTGCTTTATAAAAAGTACTCAAAGAAGACCTTTTGTTTGTGTTCAGTCTTCAGGAGCAGCTGAGGCGTCTGTACCCTCGGCTGAAGGTCCTTGCATTTGGAGCCAAACCCGAGAGCACGTTACACACATACCTGCCATCATTTCTGTCCAGAGCCACACCGCACTGTCCGGATGACATGAAGAGAGAGGTAAGAAACACACACACACACAATTTAAACAGATCTTTTCTACATGATACTGCTGCTTCAGTCCGTCTCAGTGTAGTTTAGCTCCGTGCAGCAGCATAACTCAAGTCTTTCTTCCTCTCTCATGTGTATTTTTGCAGCTGCTCAGCAGTATGACGGAGTGTCTGTGTGTGGATGTCCAGAGTCTAGGAGTGTGGAGGCAGCTCTACACCAAACACCTACCGCAGTCCAGGTGGGTTATGTGCTGCTTCTTTCTTTTCAATTGTGAACAGTAGAAAGGAAACAGCGAGGCGCATACGTCCCAAATGCATTTTCACTGAAGTGAAAGGCACTTGTGTATATAAAAATGATATATTGTAACTGATGGATGGAGCTAACTGTTGCTCGCTCTTTTCTTCTCCAGTCTGCTGTTGAAGCATTTATTGAAGTCCTGGAATATCCTCCCACCAAAGGTACGACTGCTGCCCTGAGGGCTGACGGTTCATAAACCAAACTCAGCTTCTACATAGTATACTTCGTCCATGTTTACACACCGAGAGCAACAGCTTCATTAATAAACAGATAAATACAAAGTCTCGTGTTTAAGTGCTGTGCTTCATTTTCCATCTGAAGCTCCGGAAAAACCTTGAAGAAACGGTGCAGTCTTTCAGAGTGACCAATGAGGAGATGAAAGACACCGTGGAATCTCCGGAGCTTCAGGACTGCAACAGCCTGTGTCAGGTGAGACCAACCTTCTAGAATCTACGCTATGAACGTACCTAACAATTAGATTGTCAAACACAGAAGTAGGAGTCAGTGTTTCCTCTTCCGTGTCCAGAATCTGCAGGTGAAGATGCGCGGCCGTGGGTTCCCGTGGTCCAAACTGCTCATGGTTTTGCTCGTGTTTGTCGCCGGCTTCATTGCTCATGACATCAGATCTCATGGCTCCTTCGCAGGTCTGTCCGAGTCCTCTCTACCCTTTATTGTTTTTATATCGCAACGTGCAAGGCTTTTTTTTTTTTTCAATTGACTTCTTCTTCTCTGTTTTTGAGGTCTTACGAAGTGCGTTGTGCGTTTCAGATTCCACCACAGCCCTGTATCTACGCAACTCGGGGGTCACAGCCGTATCGCAGCAGGCCTGGAGCAAAGTAAAGGTCTACTCCAAACAGGGCTTCAGGTACGGCCTCAGAAATCGTCTCTGACTGCTCTCTAGACTTCTGTCCACGGTTGGACCAGAGGCCAGTCGAGCCAGAGCGTGAACATATCTCACGCACGCTCCGGATTCACTTCACTGACTTATATAATGCACTCAGTGACCATTTTATTAAGTACACCTGTATCATCTAATGCAATCCAGTACAACTGCTCCATCAATTCTGCTTTTATGAGGCCTATAATATTGAGGTTGATGCTGTCATAGAAGGGTTAATTAATTCAATTATGTTTCAGCACTGAGGTCACAGTAGTAGTGTAACACTGCACTGCATTATAATCAGAGGTGTTTCTAATATTCTGACCCCTCATGTATGTAAATAGGGATGACTGAATATTAGAATGGCCTCGCAATATAATGTAGTCCAGAACAAAAACCATCTTTAACTCGGACCTCAATAATAAACATGTAATTGAATGTTGTATTAGATTCCATTCGATGTACAGCTGCACCCAATGAAGTGGTCACTGGGTGCAAACGATGTAGTTAAAACATTAAAATACATTTTTAAATGGTACACTGCTAGTTTACGAAGACTTAATTCAGTGACCTATGGGAACACATCTGGATGATTATTTGCTGTATATGCAATTTAATAATTAAACTTTCGTTTTGTCATCCTCTGCAGCTGGTTGGAGACGAACATGCCTCATTATTACTCCGAGTGTGCACGGGTTTTGGGGCCACTAATGGAAAAAGGTTTGGAAAAGACTAAAACAGCGGCCATCTTCATCTCTGAAAACACCACGCAGTTTATTCTCTGGGTCAAAGAAAAGACACCGCAGGCCATAGAATGGGTGAGGCTGCAAGACGCTGATGTTCACCTCACTCCCATTTACCTCCAGTTAACTTTTCAAGACAAAGATTGAATGCAATTCCTCTTGAATCAAAGAGTTAACCAATAGAAACCGTTGTATTTCACGTCATTGACCAGCGTATTTCCTCTGTGTGTCTTTGCACAGGTGAACACCAACACCCCCGACAGTGTATTCCAGGTGTTGGCGTATTTAAAGGAGCTGCTCCTCTCCCTCCATCAGAACTACATCTTGCCAGCGCTGGCGTTTATATCTGAACTGCTACAACGAGCGTGGACCAACCTACAGGACTCCTGCAAGTCAGTACTTTGAGGCGTCCTTTTAACATGTGCTTTGTATCTTTTTTTTTTTACAGTAGATGGCCTTTTCAGCCCTTATCAACCCATCAGAGGCAGATTTTGTTTTTTATAAATTTGATGGACAAAAGCATTGATGTGTTTTATCACAGTACAGTCACATAATTCAATTCACAGCACAATCAACATTTAAAGTCTGCATAACCCTTATTAAAATCAGTTTTTACGAGCTAAGACATTTCTCAAGATGATGCAACCCATTTCAGTGAATCACTATTTTGAAACGAGGGCAGCAGTCGATGGATTTATGAATAGCTGGTGCATCCCGACCCTGGTATCCAAATCAAAAAGCTGCATTAACGTTTTTTTAAGTTTAAGAACAAATTCTCAAACTATGTCTTGCTCTTTTTCCCGCCTGCAGTGGTGAGGTGTCCGTCTCGTGTCTGCAGGGCCACGCCGTGTCCTTCACCAACACAACGTGGCAGCTGCTCCAACACACAACGTCGGCCATTAAGACGTGGGCCCAGGAGCTGCTGACACGGGCGTGATGATGACACAGATGCTGACTAATTTACACATGCAATACACACGCATGAAGTTATATATATACACACACACACACACACACACACACACACACACACACACACACACACACACACACACACACACACACACACACACACACACACACACACACACACACACACACACACACACACACACACACACACACACACACACAGTCTGAGGCTGCCTTTCAGTACGCTGGCTCTCGTGCCATGATTGGACACTGTGGGGTCAGACAAACAAACAAACTCTCACTCAAAAGGACCCATCGATCTCTGATTTTGGTTACATTTTTAAATCAGTTTGATATTGTAAAATGTTTTTTTTTTTTCTACCAATCTTTTTGTCAATGCTGGACGCAGAGGTCCTCTTTCTCTGTCTCTCTTTCACTCTGTCTCCCTCTCTGTCTCTGTCTCTCTGTCTCTCTCTTTGTCTCTCTCTCTCTCTCTGTCTCACTGTCTCTCTCTTTGTCTCTCCCTCTCTGTCTCTCTCTCGCTCTCTTGAGTTTTCTACTGCGAATTTCAGCTGTTGCTTTAACCTTTGGGTTAAACAGATTGTGTAATTTATAGAAAATGTAGGTTTGTAGATGATTTATATAACATTTTTATTTAATGATATATATATATATATGTTAAAAAAAAAAAAAAAAGTGTTATGTGAAAACTTGGTAAAGGGCAGGGAAAAGACCAAAAACAAGATATTCCAGACTTTTCCAAGCCACTGAAGACCTCGTCAGAGGGCCTCTTCATCTCACACGCTCGGTCCAGCTCACTCTGAAGTCAGATCAGATGCAGTATGTTTGTGTGTGTCACATCTGTCTAAATGATCCAGATGATGATGAAGAAGAAGAAATCTAGCTGCTGTCTTGTCTGCCTGTCCTGCATTACCTCCCCGTCTCATCTTTGCTGCTTTGTCATCTTGTCTGCCGTTTCTCTGGAGTTTTCAGTAGCTCAAAACCTGAGCCATAAAAAGCGGTGGTGTTTTCATTCTTGAAGGCTGATGATATTCTGTGTGGATCAACAAGCTCACTCTCAATAATAGGATGATTAACTTAACCCCGTGCCAACGTCCTCCTCTACCCCAGAGAATGAAGAATAAACCCTCATCTGGGGAGGGTAAACATTTCTGATCAGCTGATTCACTAACCCGTATTTGTAAACAGGATGTAATGATGGATATTGCGATGACTAATGTCTTACTTTGTAATGTAAATGATTTCTAATAAAGACTTCAACCCCATTGGTTGGTTTATCTTTGTTATCTCTATCGTGTTTCCAGGATAAAACATGACATGCTACTTTAGCTGGTGTTTTCGTGTGATCATGTGGATAAACAGTGCACGCCTCGCTCTTCTCACAGGCTGCAGATGTTTCAACAGTCCACCGTGTAACATATTACTCGTGATTTTCAATCTACTACGGTGAATATTTATAACAGCGCACCAGACCACAGCCACCGACGAAATTAAAGAAATGTATAAGTTGCAAGATCGCTAAAGCAAAACGGTACTCCATAAAGACCTGTTGCTCTGCATCACGAGACACTAGAGTCTGCATATGTGGTCTGCTTTTTACTGATATTTGTATATGTTACGTCAGGGTCCAGGTAACGTTTTGTTATGGGTTGATCTTAAACAACTAACGTTATTTACCGGCTTAGGTGTATCTCAGAATATACCTGAAAGTATTTATCAATGTTGAATGTCGATGCTAAGGTCACATTGACGAAGAGATACTTTGAAACAATGGCAATTGAACACAACACCGCACACTCTATCTTTCTTAATGTCTTTTGACACTAGTGAGGATATCGTGGGGGATTAGCTCAGATGGTAGAGCGCTCGCTTAGCATGCGAGAAGTAGCGGGATCGATGCCCGCATCCTCCAAGTTTTTAAATCAGCTTCATATTGTAAAAAAAATGCTTCTACCAATTTTTTTGTCAATGCTGAATGCAGAGGTCTCTCTCTCTCTTTCTGTCTCTCTGTCTGTCTCTCTCTCTCTTTCTGTCTCTCTGCCTATTTTTTCTACCAATGTTTTTGTCAATGCTGAATGCAGAGGTCTCTCTCTCTCTTTCTGTCTCTCTGTCTGTCTCTCTCTCTCTTTCTGTCTCTCTGCCTATTTTTTCTACCAATGTTTTTGTCAATGCTGAATGCAGAGGTCTCTCTCTCTCTTTCTGTCTCTCTGTCTGTCTCTCTCTCTCTTTCTGTCTCTCTGCCTCTGTCTGTCTGTCTCTCTGTCTGTCTCTCTCGCGTTCTCTCTTTCTCTCTCTGTCTATCTGTCTCTGTCTACAATGGGGTCATCGTGGGGGATTAGCTCAGATGGTAGAGCGCTCGCTTAGCATGCGAGAAGTAGCGGGATCGATGCCCGCATCCTCCAAGATTTTAAATCAGTTTGATATTGTAAAATGATTTTTTCTACCAATCTTTTTGTCAATGCTGAATGCAGAGGTCTCTCTCTCTCTCTTTCTGTCTCTCTGTCTGTCTCTCTCTCTCTCTCTCTTTCTGTCTCTCTGCCTCTGTCTGTCTCTCTCTCTCTCGTTCTATCTGTCTCTCTCTACAATGGGGTCATCGTGGGGGATTAGCTCAGATGGTAGAGCGCTCGCTTAGCATGCGAGAAGTAGCGGGATCGATGCCCGCATCCTCCAAGATTTTAAATCAGTTTGATATTGTAAAATTATTTTTTCTGCCAACTTTTGTGTCAATGCTGGACCCAGAGGTCGTCTCTCTATGTCTCTGTCTCTCTCTGTCTGTCTGTCTCCCGCTCTTTCTCGTTCTGTCTCTCTCTCTGTCTGTCTATCTGTCTGTTATGAGGCCATCGTGGGGGATTAGCTCAGATGGTAGAGCGCTCGCTTAGCATGCGAGAAGTAGCGGGATCGATGCCCGCATCCTCCAGTTTGTTATTCTTTCTCACAAAAGACAAACACTGTTATATATAATGACGGATGTTTATGTACTCCAAATATAATAATATGCTATAAACCTTCATCTGCGTCCAACCATGTATTACTAAAGATTACTTTTCATTGGAGGACAGTTTTAGGTTGTAAAGATTAAAGGGGAAAGTGTGGTTTTTAATTCCAAATGGCAGCACATGTAGTCATGCTATCTAATTATCAGATCCGTAATAAAATATGAATCACTGATTCACAACATCTACGCTTACTAATATAGTTTTAGCGGTTACAATTGCTGGTACCCTTTTCAGGATTGTTGATTTATTATAAATATAAACAATATAATATATATATAAAACAATCAACTTGGTGCTATAATTCCGATTTTAAACATTGGATGGCAGAAACATAACATCTTGGCAATTGAAGTAAACAAAACAAATTACAGAAATGAACTAAAAAGTTAGTAAGACGACTTTAACATTTTATTACATTTCTGCACATGCATTGCTCCACATGAAACTGGCTTGTAACCTTACAAAAGTCTCTCCTCATTCAGCAGGTCCTCCATGAGGAGAACTGTTGCGTCATTGTCAAACACACCTGTGCCTTTAGAGAAAGGGGAGAAACCACATCAGCATATCAGACCTTCACATTCTCAGTCTGTGGTGTAATGTGTTGATATTGCCACCTACAGGAGGGAAACAATGCTGCTGTAATTTCAAAACCTGCAGGAAAACTGCAGGTTTTCTTTGTAGTTTTAAAAGACAAAGAAAGGTACTGGGAAGAGGAGGTTAGCGTCATGTGTCTTCCTCCGTCTGCAGACAGCACACATGAATCAGCACAAGCATTAATCTGCAGGTCTAACGTGATGCTGCCGTTACATTTCTCATCTGTTGGTGACGAAAGTAGAACTTCTACTGCAGGTCAAGTGTTGAACATGTGAACGTACTATTTGACAAAAAATAACATTTACTCAAGGTCCACTTACTTGCTTTTAACTAAACTTCTATTTGATCATGAGAGGTGTTCTAAAGCGTTGTGAAACGCTCGCAAAATTACTGTTTTAAAAGGAAAATAATGAACTTTCACAGGGCTCTTAAAGTCTGGGAAATTATATTTTATAATTTATTAATCTTTAGTTTTGGTTCTAGTAAAAATGCAAAACACAGGATGGTTCTGGAATTTCTGCTTTACGATTATATTGTGAACTTACTGTAATGTATTTGGGTTTAGACAGGTCGTTGGACAGAATAAGCGTGAGACTTGAGACAAGCGTTGTTTATAAGGACATTTTAGAAGCAGCCCTAAACGTGTAACCGTTCAGGACGTCAGTGGCTCCGGACATGAAGGTTCTGCAGCTGGATAACTATAACTGTTAGTTTAATACATTGAATTGTATTGAATAAAATCTGACATGCAGAGAAAGGAACACATAAAGAAAGTGAACAACCATCCACTAGTTTTATCATAACTCATCATCAGTGAAAACACAGTTCTGCTCTTTGAGTGTTTTTCCCCCCCCAAATTTATGCTCAGCATTCCTGTTGTCCTGTGTTTCTTCTTCAGTGCCATCCCGTGATGAAGAGGCCGTTCAGCTTACTTAAAGCAGCGTCTGAACCAATCAGCATGTGGAGTAAATCCCCCGGCGCTGTCCCTCGTTGACTCAGGCTCTGCTCCGAGTGTCCAGAAGCAAAAAGGAATCCGTTCGTCTTTGTTTTTCCTTTCGATGTCAGTGCAGAGTTACAGCAAGCAAAAGCAGCAGAGCAGCATCCCGACGGCAGGTCTGAGTGATGGAGGCGCTTCTGTCTGCCGAATGTCAGGAGTTCACCTCTCACATGAAGTCGTCTGAATCGTTACCATCCTGCAGACGAAAGGTAGCGAAGCTCAAAGTTAATGTGGTGAACAAAACCAGAGCTGGTCTCAGGTACTCTTATTTTGCTTGATGAAGTGGTGGAGTGACTTCTCTGTATAATCTCATCCATGACCTAAACATATCGTTTACTTGTCTGCTTCATTCAGGCTGTAAATCTAAATAACCGTGTTCTTTGTGACTCTTTTCATTAGGACACCGATACCGTCATTTATCACAGTAGGAAAATAAATCCTGGTACATCTCATTTTTGGTGAATATCCCCGATATTGAAAATAATTCCACTAAACGTGGAGCAGAAGCTTTCTTTTCCGTCTATTCCTAAAGAAAACTTAGATGTGTCCTCACCTCATTGGTCGTCATATTTTCACTCTTCATCAGTGAAGTGTAGCACCTGGAGAGAGAGAAACATAAGACATTGATACATGTACAAAGGATTTAATAAAAACAGTTTTAAACTGTTGCTTTAGTAAAGTATTTGACAGTAGAACTACTTACTAGAACAATGTCATAGGATAAGAAACAACAACAAATAAATTACTTGAGTTCCTCCATCTCCCTTTTCCTCTTCTGTTCCTCCTTCTCTTGCTTCTTCAGGTCTTGGAGCTGAGCTTTCTTCTCGTTCCTCTCCTCTTGGTCTCTCGACTCCTTCTCTGCCGCCAGGTCGGGGAAGCGTTCATCTTTGGTTTTCTCCAGACGGTTTACGATCTCGTTGACCTTCTTATCCACGGCCACAATCTTCACCTGGGAAACACAGAGCGAGCATGACACACATTTAACTAAGTGCTAAGTCCGTGGGGATAACAGACTCATGATGTAGAATAGAAGAAGAAAACAACGTCTCATGCATCATCGTCACCGTATTGCATCACAGTGAACATGAATCTGTGCAGAATCTTTGTTCTGGACACATTTTTCCAGAGTCAGAGTGTTCTCATTTCAGTGCTGGTCTACTGACCTCTTTGTGTCGAAAGAAGCCGATCTGTCCTACGTCCATGTCTCCGGTCTTCTTCAGGTTGGCCCAAGGTGTGTAAACCACTTTGATGTTGTTCATCTTACAGCCTGACAGCATACAACACAGTTTCATTGAACATACATAGAAATATACATATAAAAACAGCAGAAGGCGGCTTTGACAGGATGATTTTTCAGGGTCGTTGTCATCATGCAGCTTTAAGGAAGAACTGTTTTGTTTAATACATCATGAGTCATGCCCTCTGATCAGCTAGTCAAGGCTCTTATTCTGAAACCCATTGGTTGTGGCTGAAACCTGATGCCGATCATCCAAAGACAAGACGTTGTCAGGAAGCAGATCTTTACCTTGGATGCTGTTGTTTTTCACCAGCTGTGCACAGTCTATCAGCACCTCAAGGGGAATGTCGTCTATGGTCTGACCCTAGAAAACACACAGAGCCATCAGCAGTGCCTTTGAGCGTCCTCCAAACTAAGTTTGATGGATTGTTGATCAGTGTCTGAAACCCCGGACCCACCCGACAATGTTACCTAAACTTCAATCTGACAACCTGGACATTATCCCCATTTGTAGGATTCATTGTATCTCACCACTCTCTGCCAGTAAAAACAGATGTAAACACTTGTATCCGTAGACTAGTCCAACGGCACATCGCACACACTAGGTTGTTTCAAACACACCCCAGCTTTAAGGGTTTCATACCATTTGATTCTAAATCGCAGATTCCCAGTGCACATAGAAATGTACATTTTAGTGTAAGTGGGTCTGTGTATTCCAAAATCGACCAGCCGCTCAACAGATAACTATCGTTTTGTTGGCTAGTGAGTGAAGCAAACCTAGCAGCCACGTGCATCTTTGACTGCTGCTTGTTTCAAACCCTGAACGTAACACTGTATCATCAGGACTCTGGACTCGGTACTTCACATTCAGGATTTCGGGTTCATCGTGATGACTCTTTACCTTTGGCAGTCTCAGATAAACGTGAGCCGAAGACAGTTTGTCCACATGGAACCTGGACGAGGAAAAAAAAGAGATTAACTTGTGTTATTCATATTGATGTTCCTCTTAATTGTGGTTACAAACTATTCATTACAAGATATTAAGTGACATCTGTTAAATTGACACTAAAGTCTCACCAGATGTCTTCAGGCCATCCGTACTTTATCAGATCCTCATCTGCAAAAACAATCTCAAGTTAGAGGTGATGTGGCACATTACAACTAGAAGTTAAACAATCCATAATCAGAGTGACAGCACCAGACTAAAGTCAAATACATGGCATCAAGTGTGTGTGTGTGTGTAATAACGAACTTACTTTCATATTTGTCTTTTCCCATGTAGATTGTGTAGTGAGGGTTCACCACTGAGAGGGAAACAACACATCGTTACTTACTGGATGAAGCAGCAATAAAAGCTGGCACGAAACACAACAAACACAGTCACATTAAATGAGAAATTAAAAAAGTATTGGCTAACCAGGCTACTAGCTAATGCTAACTATGCTGTATCGTTAACGTTACTCACCGGCACTTGTGAAGTACAACACCATTTTACGTGAATTGAACTCGCCACTAAAATATAAATATTAAGTTTATACAGTTTTAAAGCTAATGCAGCTAATTATCAACACAAATAAATATAATCAGTTGCGCCTGATCGTTGCTGTTGTCACTTTTCGCGTGTACAAGATGACCTGGGAAGTTGTTAGCTAGCTGCGCTAAGCTTCCGAGCGTTAGCAGCTACCGGTCCGGATGTACCCACATTTATATTTACAAAATAAAAGCTTAACATTCCAACAATTCACCACTCTCCCTGGAAGTTAACAACAAACAATACTTTCACAAAATAAATGTTTTTGTCAGAAGTTTTCAATCAATAGCCCTGCCATCAGTGTGTGAATGGGTGAATGATGACAAGTAGTGTGAAAGCGCTTTGAGTGGTCGGAAAGACTAGAAAAGCGCTTTACAAATACAGTCCATTTACTATTTACCATATATTTGAATGAAATAAGCAATAACTGCACACACGTTATGTTACATGCGTGATTGTCATTGAGTAAACGACAACCTTTTATTTTGAAGTCAAGGACCAGAAGTCCATTCGCGCTTTTACTGTTGTAACTCGATTACGAATAGATTTTCCGTGTTTCCGTTTCCGGTTTCTTTTTTAAGAGACTGGCGCGCGCTGTTCAAACGCATTCAAAACAGTGTGAAGAAACGCGGGCTCAAACTTTATAGCGACATTTTTGTTCGTACAGCACAACAGAAACGTGTTCGGTAAGATATATTATACGTGTTTTATTGATATGTTTGTGGTGTTTGATGCGTTCTTTGCTTCTCTCATAAATGGTGTATTTACTATCGTTACAAGGAAGCGAACCTTTAACAAGCGTTTAAGCTAACTACCCGTTAAACAAATGTATGATGTTTAAATGTAATGTTATCTATTGGTTTAAAACATAGACAAACGTGGAAACAAACAAGTGAAATGTGCTCAATATCGATAGTTAGTTAGTTAATTAGTTAGTTAGTATCTTTTGTATACGCTAATCATCCCGCCAATTATCCACTCGTCTCCACTTTAGCTGTTAAATAAGCGCTTTATTAGCTGACGTAACATGTAACACTGACTTTCATGTGGAGAGAAGCTCACATGTGTGCACAAACATGATGAAATATGGTGTAACGTTGAACTGAGAACACAGATCAATATCCAAATCTAGCCAGTAACGTTAGTTACCCAATAACCAGTGTGGCCTCCATAGGTCCCTCTACCTTTAGCTTATGTTGAGAATATGTCACTTTAAGGTCAAACAAACAATTACCTAAAGATGCATTGCAGTCTGTGACATTATCCTACTACTAATAGTAATAATTTGTTGCACTGTTATTGCTTTTCTTTATCAAAAAGTAAGTTAATGTTACCATGACAAATTCCTTGTAGGTGCAAACTTTCTTACCTTTTTGTTTATTTACACTTGGTAACAGGCCGATTGGTATTGATCATAAGTTCCAGTAGACCTGCTAATGTTACTTTGCTTGTAGGAGGAACATGATTCCCACTGCTACCAGGAAGAGGAAGCTCTCCTCGCTGGACCCTGACAGGTGAGTTGCACTGACGCATTCATATGCAACAGCAATATGGGCTAGGTATCAATTACCAAAGCTGGTTTGATTAATTAGTTTACTTTGATCAGAAAGTTCCTGATTTAAGTCAAAAAGTTTACCAGATTTATACTCTTATCCAACTTTAGGTAAACATTTCTACAGCTGGCTGTCCTTGTGTGCGGATTCTTTTGTTAAATGAAACATCACTTTGGTATTGGGACCCAAACTCTGATGTCATATCCACACTACTACTAACAATTCTCAACCCCAGTAACAGTAGACAGGTTGTAGTTATACTGTATATGATGTTCTGTGCGCAATACATATGTATTTTTAGCAGGTTATTTTCCTTAATTATTCAGGAATTCTATAATTTTCCTAGATTTATATTTTCATTTGAAATATTTGTGTCACCATCCATAGAACTTTGCTGTATTTCTGTTGTTTTTTTATAATTGTATTATATACTACATGGGAATTTATTCAGATCTTTTTGCGAGAGATATTTTAATTCGGAGAAACCGAGTGAAAGCTGTTTTGGATCTTTGCTGTTTCTCGTCTCTCACTGTGACTGATCTGTTGTTGCTTTAACTCCAGCCACCCGGCCAAGAACAGGGTGAGGGAGGAGTCGTCCCCCACGAAGAGGAGCTCCCCCAGGAAGCCCCCACAGTCTCCCGCCAGGAAGAAGCCAGTTGGGCGCCCGAACAAGGACAACTGTACCTCGCCTCAGAAATCCCCACGTAGAGCAGCAGGTAGGGTGGACTAGTGAAAGGAATGCTTGAGGTAGTCATTTTGTAATGCATTCGAATAGCAGAGTTAGGACATGTAACAATATGACTCTTCTTCACCTTTTCCACACACGTTCTCTCAAACACATCTAATCTTTATGTTTGTTTACCAGGCTCTCCAGCCAAATCTCCTCGTAAATCTCCTTTCAAACCATCCATGGTTACACGTTCCTTCTATGGCCAGAGGAAAGACGTCTATCTCACTCCACTAGAGAGGAAGGCACTGAGGGACTCTCTGCCGTCTCCTCCTCCTCCTCCTCGTCTCCTTCCTTCCCCTCCTTCCCAGGAGAAAAAGAAGAACAAGAGGAACGTTAAAGGAGGCAGCAAGCAGAAAAAGGTGGCTGCAGCCTCCAGTAATGTGGGGAAGACGGGTACCAGAGGCAAGGCGACCTCTTCAAAGACGATCAAACTGCCCAAACTTAAAAGCAGGTTTGTTCCCATATAAGTCACAGTCGTGGCTGCTTTGTTTTTGGTGCTCCTGCAGCCGTTTGACACCGTTTTGTAGTTTGTTGGACGTCATAGGTGTCTCTAATTTCCAACATAAGCATAGTAATCATTGCATTGTTTATTTCAACAGTGTCGCTGCTAAACCGGCCGAGTCCAGTACGATCGCTGCTTCCCCCTGCAGCAATGAACCGGCTGAGTCCAGTACGACCGCTGCTTCCCCCTGCAGCAATGAACCGGCCGAGTCCAGGAAAACGATCACCATCTCTTTCAGCAGCCTGAAGCCCAAACCAAAGATCTTTGTGGGAGCTGCTTTCTTCTGTACCGGAAAGAAACCGTCATCTATGTACAAGAGATCTATACAGAAATATATACAAAAATCTGCTGCCAGGATAGCTTCAGGCCCAAAAAGCAAAACGTTCCAGCTGCAGGCAAAAAGTGATAAATCAACGCCACCCGCTCCGTTGACGACCCAACAGAAACAACCGAAAGAGGTGAGGGAAGCCGTTATGTGTGTTTCCGATCTGCAGGTAAGAGAGTTTAAAGGGTCCTCACTGTGATGTGACAATGACTAACATTAATGCTTGATCTGAGGCATGTACAAGTTAGGATGCAAATTGCAATCAGACAGTCCCTCACCGCAGCTCTTGCAGTGGTTGTTCTTCAGATTTTTTGTCACGCTGATGTTACGTTGTCCTGGTTGTCGCCTACAGACCGATGTCCAGCCGATGGAGACCGAAGAGAACCAGCCGAGCACCAAGCAGAGAACAGAGTTTGATCCGTCAGACTGGATGGAGCCAATTAACGAACTGCCCGAAACTCCGCAAAAATTCAGGTGCTTTGCTGTATATTATCTTGGCTGCCCCCAAAATTTCAATTTCTTCCCAAATTGAGAAGAAATCGTGCAAACGGACAGAACAATCTGAATGTTGTGAAGGTTTTTTTTTGCTACTGTACTGGGAAACGCATCGTTTCAGATCATCAATAACCTTCATCTTTCTCCTGCAGGTCTCCTAAAATGTTGAAATACGGGATTACCAAGGAGCTGACGATTGTGTTGACAAGGACCCCGACAGCAAGTCCTGCATCCACGACCGTATCTCTCAGTCCTCCGGTACAGCACAAGTATACGCACAATGTTCATGGATCCTACTGTGTTGGTAGCATGGTGCATGTAGTCTGTATTCAACTAGGACATACTACTTCATCTGAACATTGCACCTTTTTAATGTTGACCCTCTTCCCTTTATATATCCGCTGCGCAGAGGATTGTGGGTCAGAATAGCTTGCATACTGCAAAAAAAAGGCCAGATGCAGTAGTACATCCTGGTATTTTTGGCATACTGCATTTGAAATACTACGTATTGAGACATACCAAATCTTCTGGCATAATAAATAGTACGGTAGTATTGGTAATTGAACGCACAGCATACGTGACTGTGTGTGCGGAGGATGCTGTGACAACACTACAGTGGTCTTGGCCTTGCGGGTGGCTTACAATTGCCGCCTCCCCCTTTTATGAGGCTGTCTCACAATTTTGCACAATGTTTGCATCTAGCGTTCTTCTCTCATTTGAGATCCACCAACCAACCAACAAACCAGGCTTTTGTTAAGTGAAGCCAGATCACAAAAAGATACCCCGAGCATGTTGAGCTCGCTGGCAAACCTTCATCTTCTCTCTACTCCTTCCAGGATGGTGGCTTTGAACTCGTGTGTGACCTAAGTGAGACGAGTCCCGCCAGTGCTGCCTCCAGCACACCCAAAGGTGCACAAAACATACACTGTTGTTCACACTTCCATTACCCCAGTTCAACATCTGAAGCTGATTTCACTCCACTGAAACACTGACTGGCTCACATAGAACCACAGAGACTTCCGTAGCTTCAGCCAGTCCACTCACTTTGTTTGCATGTTTCAGATGAGCTTTTCAGCTTCAAATATCGCTCTTGTTCTATGAAAGCTTTATTTTAAATATGCATTTTTTTTTTTTTTTTTTAATTTCCTCCACAGAATCTGCAGCGATGTATCCCATCTTTGGCTCCGCCTCCAAGAGGTGAGACGGTTTGTTTAGTCATCGACCGTTGACACGGCACAACGAGAGGTTTCGTGTATGAAACGAAAAACAGGAAGTTTGGCGCTGTACTTCCAGAATATAACCGGGTAAAGCTTTGAGGTTCTGACAAAGGAAGATGGAAACATTTGTTCCGACATGTCTACGCTCTTCAGTAAAGACGTAAACAGTGCGATGGAAAGCAAGAGCAATGAAACGTTAGAAACAGAAGCTCTAAAGATAGAAGTGACCCGTCTACTTTTTCATGGACTTGGGCATAAGTTAAGGAGCTGGTGTCAGCTTTAGTGTCTAATTGCAGTTCTTCAAAGTCCTTTGATGCCATGTATTTTGCATTGACCCACTAACACTCCAGTGTGTTCTCTGTTCTGCTGTCTTGTAGATTAAAGAATGCCGCGGTGTCTTGCAGCGCCCCCTCTGGCCCGATAACGCCCCTACAGACTACTTCTTCACTCAAAGAGCGACCCGTTCGCAGGAGGAAAGAGAAGCAGGATGACGACCAGCTTATTATCGTACGTTAATATTTATTTTCTCAGCTGTGCCAGGCGGATCACTAGATGTTGGTACATATTTGAGCCCAAAACACAATTGAAGGCTGGTGCAGATGGTTTGTATAGAAGCTGGTTAATTGAACCTTAGAAATGTAACATTTTAGAAACGAATATCTCCTTCCAACCTCTCTGGTTGACTAGTGTCGCTATTACACAACGTTAAAACACGACTAGCTCCAAATCCACCAAACCAGCCGGAAAATGAAGAAAATCTGAAACGTTGTCGGACGATGCTTCAATATGATTGGCCAGACTGAAGGGTACATTTTTTGTGCCAGTGTTCTGTGATTTAATGCTATAATATATATGCTAAAGGTAGGTTGGCGGGAGAAACGGTCAGAAGTTATTTGGCATACCAGGTGTGTGTTTTTGTTGCTTTTACGTGCGTCTATTTCCCCTCTTTTATTGGACCTTTAGTCTTCCTCTGTGTTTGTGTGTTGACTGCATCTTTCTCTGTATTTTCCCGATCAGGACGCGGGTCAGAAGCAGTTTGGAGCGACGACCTGCAGCTCATGTGGAATGGTTTACAGCGCAGACAACCCAGAGGACCATTTCCAACACACCCAGTTCCACCAGCGCTTCCTCGACTCCATCAAATTTGTGGTAAATCTTCTTTCCTTCAATCTCTCTGAACTGAACACTGTAGCAGTTGTTGTTGTTTTTTAAATAACAATTCAGTACATGTGTATTTATTTGTTGTATTTTTACAGTAAAGCAATGTTTAATTCAAGCTTGATGTTACTTTACACATAAACGAATCCCATTCAGTTCCACACAGTGAGGCACACAGCTTTTAACTAAACACTGGGATCGATTATTGGGACTGGAAAAGTAGAACTGTTGCAGGGTTCCCTGTTTGAAACCATATGCAGTGCAAGTAATTCTTTACATTCCAATATACTAATCCTAATTAAACAGCGCTGTAATGTATTTGTTAGTTGTGCTACTTCCTTATCGAGCGTGTACTAGTTGCAGTCCCTTCAGTATCTTTCCTTTTTTTTGCAACCTCAGCGATAAAGTGACTTGTTTTTATTCATAGTTTAGTATTTATGCAGAGATCTTCTGCCAAGGCTGCTGGCATGAGTTTGTGTCATGGGGAGGTGGGTTTGTTCGGAGTTGTTGGCGTGTAACTGCAGCGCCGTCTCTCTGTTGTGTTTCCAGGGCTGGAAGAAGGAGCGAGTGGTGGCCGAGTTCTGGGATGGAAAAATCCTCCTGGTCATGCCAGATGATCCCAAATACGCCATTAAAAAGGTGCGGGGTTTGCACTTTTAGCTGGTTTCCCACAGCGTATATATGCTGCATCTGTGGTTTGAGAGACGTGACACACTGTTTAGGCAGCGTGAATGTCTTTTTGCTTCTTTTTTTTGTTTTTACAAGTGTACAAACTTGTTTTCCCCGGTTTGATTTTCACACCTTCTTCCTCGCAACGTTTGTTTTCAGGCTGAGGAAGTGCGCCATGTAGCGGACAGCGAGCTGGGTTTCCAGCAGGTGACCCTGAGCAGACCCACAAAGGCCAAAACCTACCTCTTCATCAACACCGAGCGCATGGTGGTGGGCTGCCTCGTCGCTGAATTCATACATCAGGTATGGCTGGAGAAATGTGTGTGTGTGTGTGTGTGTGTGTTTGTTCCATCTCTCTTGTTATTTGTCCATGAAGACCTTTGTACAGCGGTTCCCAAAATGTTTTTGGCACATGTCCACCAGGTTGTGACAACTAAAAAGTTCTCCAATTGTTGACATGGAGTAAAAACATGATTATTAGTTTGTTACCGAAAATGTCTTTTGGTTTGCTATCTCAAGAGACTCCCTGGTTAGGAATCACTGCCTTTATGGTCTTATTAGACCAGAAAACCATATAGGTAATAATATATTGGAGTCTGCATGGGTGACAGCACTTACCACCTCTACTTACCAGTTATTTGGGTGAAGAAGCCGAAAGACAAACAAAAAAACCTCAGAAAATGATGTTTTTTTGTCGTTCCCTGCATAACTGTTGCAAATACATTTCGGTGCCTCATTGATGTTGATGATCATCCACTTGTCCCCGCAGGCCTACAGAGTCCTCGAGCAGCCGGACCAACACAAAGACATGACGAGGGACGACTTCATGGAGCGACACCGGGCCTGGTGCTGCTCCACCGTCCCAGAACAAGCTCTGTGTGGGATCAGTCGCATCTGGGTCTTCAGTCTGGCCAGACGACAGGGCATCGCGACGCGCATGCTGGACACCGTCAGGTACGACACGCATCTCACTCTTGTGGAAAACATTTGATGATGGGGTTGCTGACCGTATCTAAATTTGCTAAAACCCAACCAGATTTTAAAAAAACATGTAAAACATTGTAGTGTTAGAGCCGGTGTAATGTTTCCCTTTCTTCACAATATTCCCTTCTTCCTTGTGTTTTTTTAGGAGCACCTTCATGTACGGCAGCCATCTAACCAGGGAAGAGATCGCCTTCTCTGACCCGACGCCTGACGGCAAACAGTTTGCAACCAAGTACACCAACACACCGACCTTCATGGTTTACAACTTCGTTGCGTGAAGTAGATACATGGATTACGGGTGCATTACTGTTTTAACCGGCTCGTCGAATTAGAGGTACTGCATATTAACAGATCTTCCGGAAATTGTTGAATTGTCTTTCATATGCAAAGCAATAAGTGTTCAGGTTTATGTTGATTCGGCTTTAGGTTGTATTGAAGTGTTTTGTGTACGCTCCAGCTGTATAGCTGTAATACATTGTGTTCAGGATTAAGTCGAGTTTTAAAGGTTCATGATGCACCCGTTTCCACTCAGTATTTATACTCTAATTTACTGTTGAATGTTGTTTATTGGCAGAGCTTTCTATTCAGATGTTTATATTCTGCCTAATGAGTTTGGAACTGCAGTGACTGAAAATGTCCCATTTTTGCAAAGATACCAAGTCTTTTTTGATATATTCATTCAGATGTTCATATTGTTCTTTTTTTCTAGACAGGAAAATATGTTTATAAACCTGAAGAGTGAAGCCTTTATCGTTTAGGGGCATTCTACTTTGTAAATACACTTTAATAAACATTGACTTTTGTTTTATGAAACTAAACATGTTTCAGATTGTACCCGAACAGTTCACTTAAGAGCAGGGATGATCATCTGTGTATCTGCAAATGGAGATCAAAGTAGCTCAACGCTTTTGTAGCTCTGCTTCTTGCCAAGAGTGGGATGAGTAGATTGATACATACGGTGTGACAGTAGGGTCAGCAGCCAGATGGCTTGGCATGAACACTGGAAACAAAGCTGCTTTCCATTTACCAAAGCGAAGATAACTTCATATTTACAGACATGGTATCAATCTTCTCATCTAACCCGGCAACAAATAATACCCACAAGTTTTTAATATTTAAAATCAATTGGTATGCATAAAAGACCTTCCTGTTAACCAGAGCTGCAGCGCAGTTGATCACCACACACACACACCGATACGTTAGGATATAAAATAAAAACATAGAGCTCAAAAGTTTTATCAAGAAATATCAAAGTTTACAGAAGTGCAGAAACAAATGAGAAAGTAAAAACATTTACATGGGAAAAAAAAACTTTATAACAAAGACATACAAATAAAATAATGTGCTATTGAGAGTCAACATAAAGATGTACAGTAGAGATGACGATGAGCTTCACGTCGAATGCATTTGCTTGAGCTTCTAAATGAATACAACCCCCCCCCCCTGAATAAACTAGTGCTTATACGATGACGTCAGTCGATGACGATCACCTCGCTGGACGATTTATCCAGCAGGGCGTTGCTCTCCAAAGCCTGGACAACCTGGGCGGCTGAGGGCCTCATCTTGGGGTCCTCGTTGGTGCAGAGATAGAAGAGCTCCACCGTCCTCTGGTACGAGCTGCCCAGAGCGTCGAAGTCCAGCACCGGTCTCGTTCCCAGCTTCTGGTAGTAGGCGTCCTCGTCAAAACCCTCCTCCATCGAGTCGTCTGAAATACAAACGCAACATTTTAAAACGCACTTCACTTTTCAACTGCAGTTCCTAAACATTATCACGAGCAGGATTTGTGATCTTTTTCAACCAAAAGGTAATTCTTCGTTCTCAGATTGTTTCATTGGAAGAGGTGAAAGTATTGAAGTAAAAGGGAGTACAATTTGGGAGGATTTCTCCTTTGTCCCTTTAATTGTTTTGGGGGATCTGACACCAGGTTAGGAATCTTATATTAGATCCTCTACCTGCTAATAGAGCTGCATCCAGTCCAATAAAGACTCCACAGCACGACTTTAATGAGCTGCTGCATGAGAGAATCAAACCTGATGATTAGGGCTTTTTATTAACCTTTATTTATATTGACTTATTTTAACACATATTATACATTTTCTACAATACCATTCTATGACTTTCAAGTTTAACTTTTTTTAAGATGCTATATTATGAGTGACATCTTTCACCATGCTATGTTTTTTTTTACAGACTTTTTTCGACATACCGTATGTTTTTATTACGACATTCTACGATGACTTGTATTACTTTTTTTACTTGGTATACTATGACTTTTTTATGCTATATCATTACTTTCATATTCTGTACTATATCTTTTTTTTTAATGATGTTCGACACGCTATTCTATGACTTTATTTGAACTGACTTTTTTTCTTCACTCTAATCGATGACTTCCTTATAAAGCTAACATAGTTCGGCTTTCCACTACCCAGTCTGCTCCTGGCTGATGTTCAGTCAAAAGAAAATGAAATAAGACTTCAGGCTAACCACGCAACCGTATTTCGTTGACTGTTGCTCCTGAATCAGAGACGTGGCTTCATCGTGGCATCAAGCAACACTTGGGTGACAAAGGGACAGAGCGCAGGACTCGGGTGGGACATGAAGAGGACTCTCTGTTTACATCATGATGCTCGGTACGCAAACATAATCAAAGTTCATGGACAATGTTTCGCTAATGTTGATTTTTATAAGTAAAGACGCTGGCCATATTATCTGCAAACTGAAATGTTTGCTGCTGTTTACGTTCCTCCTGCGGTAAATTAAAAAAGATTCACTACAAGAATAGCAAATGGACTACAACTGCTATTCGTTGTGCAACCCTGATTTGCATAATGACAGTAAATTGTCCTTAAATACTACTACTGTGACTATTTAATTTCACACTATAGTGACTATCAGACTATTTGATAAAAGAATAGGACTTCATGACATTAACGTTTATGTTTGCATGCAATACAATCACTTTTCATGACATTTATTTGGCATGAAAGGTCATGGTATGCTTTGTCAGTAATAGTATAGCATGCAATACAAACGTCATTGAAAAGAGTCAGCACTATATTTAATCAAATGTAATTGAAAAACTCAAGAGTGCAAACTTCAGGGCTTCCTGTATCCACGGAGCGTCTCACCTTCAACCTCCTCGTCGTCGTCATCCTCATCATCGTCATCATCCAGCATCTCCAGATGAGGCATGGCCAGGGTCATCATCTCCCACAGAGTCAGACCGTAGGCAAAGATGTCCGCCTTGTCAGTGATTTCTCCTTCCTCTTCCAGCGCTTCCTTGGGTTTCCATGGCTCTGTGCCGATGTACTCTGCCTTTGGGTCCGACACTGAGGGCAGAGAGAAGAAACGGAGAACTAGACGAGCACTCAGAGCGCAGACCTCCGCCATGCTCGTTCTGTAAGTGAAATATCATCACGCCCCGTGATCTGGAGCCACTCCTAAATGTAACGGCTTCTTCCTTGCTCATGCTACATCCTGTCACTGAGCTTCATGAAAATGTGACCAGTAGTGTGTCCAGAATTCTGCTGACAAACACAAACGAAAACATAATCCTCTTGGCGGAAGTAATGAAACCTAAATTGGACTGAATAACAATCTAATTACAAAACAATACATTCGTTCAATTTGTCTGTTTCTAAAATGGCCAATATCTTATTTTTTTAAAACAAAGAGTTTATGTTCTTCAGGGTTTTCTTTACAATTGCAACAACAAAGCAAAGATCCAGAAGTTTGCAATTAGTTTTCACAAAAACAAAGTCGATTTGATTCAATTACGTTTTATTTGGATAGCTCAATTTCACAAATCAAAAATTAGCCTCAGAGGGCTTCACAATCTGCATGAGAGATTACAGAATCAGCTGCTATAAACCGTTGTTTCCAGTTCCTTCCAAATCAAAAATTCTGTGCTTTTATCCATGATTATTCCCACTTGTAAAACACACACACACACACACACACACACACACACACACACACACACACACACACACACACACACACACACACACACACACACACACACACACACACACACACACACACACACACACACACACACACACACACACACACACACACACACACACACACGGCTGATTGTTATTTAGAATGACATCGTTACCTCTCATGTTCTCGTCCAGCTGCAGAGACACACCGACATCGCAGATCTTGACGGTCTCAAAGTCGCCCATGATGACAACGTTACAAGACTTCATGTCGCCGTGCAGCAGCTTCTTCTCACTGTGGAGATACTGCGGGGAGAAACACACTCCTGCGTTTAGTTTTGTTAAACACCGCTCATTTCTGAAATGAAATGTTAAAGACGGCTGATGTTCAGACGAGACAAATGTGATTTGGGTAAGAACGAACCACTCCCAACTACACACACATTAACATTTACACATGAGTTCATGAGTGGCAGGTAGGCAGTGGTGGTTATTAACTACCGGTAAGTACATTAACTAAAGGACTGTACTTGAGGACAACTTTAGGTCCCATGGTTAAATTCCGCCTTGCGCGATACAACGGATATTTGTAAATTGTCCGACTTTTACATTTTTACTTAAAGCGGGGCTTTCAAACAGTCCGTCTCGGCGTTAAATGGGTCGACGAGGAACGTAATCTGTGGCCGCACATGCGCGTTTGACGAAAATACCGTATTTAACTCAAGCGAAGCGAACACGAACATTAAAAAAACACAAATACAAACTTCGATATGAACGTAAGAGCCGCATGAAACCGGGCAAAGATCCGCATGCGGCTCGCGAGCCGCGGGTTGGCCACCCCTGCACTAAAGCATCA
The DNA here is from genome assembly GCF_910591455.1 of Pholis gunnellus. Classification (NCBI taxonomy): domain Eukaryota; kingdom Metazoa; phylum Chordata; class Actinopteri; order Perciformes; family Pholidae; genus Pholis; species Pholis gunnellus. The sequence goes on along the minus strand of NC_136546.1, from coordinate 7,682,339 downwards.
ATAATTAATATGAACATTCACATTTTGGTGTACGTTTTGTATCAAAATTATATTTTCCAAAGCGTCGCTAAAAAGTTTTACCCACGTGACCTGATGTAGATTTCTGCATGTCGATGCTACATATACAGTAAATATGCATCCTTACAGTCAGTATATTACACAGTAACTTAGATTTCGGTCAGCATGCTCCCAGTTTGGAGAAGCAGACGGGAGTACCTGCTGCACGGAAGTCAAGCAATGTACTGCTGTTCACGCCACGTTAGTTTGGAACCTCCGTGATCTGTGGCTCTGAAGAGAGCACAGATAACGGCTTCAGTTCCCTGCTCTCTGATGGCAAGGTAAAGTGGTGAAATATTCTACATATAGCATCCACCTTTTAGTCTTTTCTCTGTCAAAGAAACCGGAGAAGGATCCTGGAGGAATATTAACAAGCAGGAGGAGGTATCAGCTACAGTAGTAGCTGTAGTATACAGGGACACAGGTGTGAAGTGAATCCAGAGATGATTCATGTTAAGTAACGCCAGGTAGAAGACAATGTGTGATTTACCTGAAGGCCACGAGCAACATGCAGCGCTACTTTTTCTATGTTGGCAGCAGGGAAAGCTTTCAGGCCGTCCTCCTTCCTCTTCTCGATCAGGTCGTTGAGGGACTGCTCTCCTCCGTACTCCATCGCCAGACACTTTGATCCATCTTTGGCCGTGGTGAAGGCACGAAACCCTTTGATGTTGGGATAAGGAAACAAAATGAACAAAGCAGAGAAACTAACACAATATGGCCGAACAAAATAAAGATGTAAACTCAGCTAACAAGCCATGAAAAAGCTGATATAGTATAGGAATGTGTCCGCTTGTAACACAGTAGGTGTACTGCACGGCTGCCATGTCTTACCAACAATGTTTGGATGATCAATTCCCTTCAGGACCTCCGCCTCCTCGTTCAGGCGCTTCTGGTAAACCGCCAGCTGTTTGGTTGCACACTTGGTGTTGATCTTCTTGACAGCCCAGGGAGACCCATTCAACTTTCCCATTCTAGGATTCATTTGATCAACAGTACATACATATTATTTATATACACACGTGAAAATGACCCAATGTAGTCGGCTTGGGGAACAGCACAATTAAACAATGTTATTCTCAATTTATACTGAAGATGCATTTGAACATGAATCATTTAAGGTCAATTATCAACACGATAAAACTGCAACCCATCGTTTTAGATATCTAAAGCTTTATTGTTATATTGTATAAGGCAAGTGTAGGGTGAGGAGATATATGGTAGGTGAGGAGTAAAGCTATTTATTAATTATTTTTGTAAATAGAGAAAACCTCAAACCTGTTCATGAGGTAAACGTTGACTCCAGTCCCACAGCCCAGCTTCTTCATGAACGGCGAGGCCGGGATGGTGACTGGGGTTCCTCCGCTGCTTACAACGCTCTTCACTCGGGCGTTTTTAGGGGTCTTGAAAGCGCCTTCGTCGATGAATGTGGCAGGGGAGGCCATTCTGTCTAAGAAAACAAATAACGTAATGTTAATTCTTCTGACGCGTTACACATGATATAATGGCGACAGTCAGATTGACGTTGTTTTCATAGTGTTTTGAGTCAAATAACTGAATAATTTAGTCAACAAATCTGACGTTACCTGCGTTTTCTTTCACTGTCACTTCCAAACTGCTAATTCTGAAATTAAACCGCGCCGTTCAAAAGGTTACTTCCGTCTCACCAGGCTGTACGGAGTGGAGGCCGCAGAGGGACAAACTGAACGAATGTCGGTTGCGGCTGGAAATGATAAACAGCAGAGTATAGCTAAACTGCACACCTGGTGTATTTGTTTGAAAGGCTGTACTGAGTACACATGTTCTACTGTGATTATAAACAGGAAATATTGTTTATTATATTTGAACATCATTTCAATCAGTTACAGTTGTAATACAGCATTTCAGCAGCTGAGGTCAGTGACGTTATAAAATGATGGTATATTATGGTGGGAGGTTGCAAGTTGGTTTGCAAGTCTGCAAAAAATAGATGGATCGATTTTATAGGCTTTATATTATAATATATATTGTAGGTTTGCAAGTGGAACCAATTGTACACATAGATAGATAGCCAGATATATACATAGATACATACATAGATAGATAGATAGATAGATAGATAGATAGATAGATAGATAGATAGATAGATAGATCCACTATTTCAATAATCAACATATCAACACTGTTCCCTGACTTAGAGGATGTTGTTTCCTTGTTTTTTGCTTTTATTAAAGAAAATGAAGTGTGCCAGGTACGTTTTGGGATTCACTATTTAGGGATTTAGGGATTTTTGAGTTCTCGAGAACTATATGACAGTACTTTATTTGTTTGATCTTCATCACAGCATGTGTCTGTTCTCTCTTTAATGTCAGGGACTTGTCTGAAAGACTTTCACTCACTCAAACGATGAAGTTGACCCTGACCTCGACTCTCATGATCCCGTTATTGTTTCATCTCCTTCACATACACGGCAGATGTTCCCAGCTCGGTCCTCTCATTGTATGGAGGGATAACCGTTTCATTATGAGCAAGAGCAGCAGGAATGTGGTCCGATGACAACTGGACATGGATGGGAACTCTGGAACTATTGCTTTCTTTCTCTGTTTCTCCCCATCTCTCGTTCTCCTGAGGGGACATGAGCTCATGTTTGTGGGCTCATGCTGCCACATGTTGTGGTGCATTTAATAGAATAAGGATGGGTTCCTCTCTGGTCAGACCACAGAGAAACAGTCAGAAAGAAAGAGAGGATGATAATTAATGTCACGATCCAATTAAGAACAATTACATACCCTAATGTAATGATTCAGATACAAAATTAGAGGAGTGTGTCAACTTTTCTCATTTCCATGGATCATTCACGCAACTTGAAGAAGATTAATGCTCTATTAAGAAATTGCAATAATACAACCAGATAAGATACAATCAGATATAAACAACAACAAAACTCAACATTATATTTTCAGAATGGGTTTGAAATACATTCACGTGTAAAATATTCAACTGAACGGAATCCAGGACTTTCACGAATATGCACAAAAACTATTTGGGTTTCCGAATATTAAATCTTCTTACTATGACACTGTGAATTGTATTGTATGTCTATTTATTATGTCTATTTATTAGAATGTTGTACTTACTTTTTTGGAAACTTTGGGAAAAGACTTCTATGTGTCATATGCTGTATGCTTGCAAATTGTTAAATAACACGCTTACATTGTATAAATACGACATGTTTTCCTCTCAGCACTCAATAACTCGTGTGCTTTCTCTCAAATAATCAGAATCACTACAGTTTAAAGAAAGCAAAAATTTTATTTAAAAAAAATAAAATGGAGATAACAATCTCAACAGGTGATGATTGAAAGCCCCACGAACAGCTAAATGGGCCTTGTGGTTTTCTCAACTGCTGTTTTCAATGTCTAAAATGAACTTTGATCCTCAGTTTAACATCTTTTTTAGTAGAAAGGTTTTCAATTAAGGGACCAATTTATTAAAAAGAAAAAAGGAACATCCAGTGTGACATATCTGAAACGGCACATGTACAGTACAAAAAACATAATTAAATTGGCAGTTAAGCAATATGTGTCCCTTAATTTAGATGCAAACACGTTTTTGTTAAATGAATGCTGCCTCTTGTCTAAAGTTTATGCTGACACAACCAGATTTTTTGTTCACATATGAGACAGAACATGTCTTCAAAATGGCCGTATAAACAAAAAAACACATAAAAAGGACATTTATTAATCACAGTTGTATGTAAAAAAACAAAACTCATAGGAGTCATGACTTTCGGGTTGTGGATACAACAGCCTCTTCTGCGAATACTTAATTTAACTTAATGAAATTCAGGAAAATAGACTAGACTAGAAATTTCAGACTTTTTAAGATAATGGATACAACAACACTTCATGTAAAGGACCACCCAGGATTCATGTGTCAAGACTCTTTTCTTTCTCTCCCTGGTTGTGTTTTATACTGGTGAGAATGTGTCTTTCTTTTCGGTCATATAAAGCAGAAAAAGCCACCAAAGTCTAACCAGCGACTCTAATTGCCAAACGATGGGATGAAGAGGAGGGAGGGAAGGCGGACCCCCTCATAGGGAGCTGATGCTGAGGAGAATTTTCACCATCTGTTGTCTTTCTCTTCTTTCTTTGTTGCGGTCATTGTAGAAATCGGACCAGTGGTTTGGCTAATTTCATGCCTCTCATCTCTGGATGTTGTTCTCCGGGGCCTGTAGAAAACATTTTATTGTGTAACACGTTTACAATCGGGAAAAATAAGTAATGTGTAGCAACACATACTCACATGAGCGGATACAGATGCTGCTATTAGTGCTATTGTAAGACACGCAAGGGTTCTGGAGGGTGTCCCAGGTGGGCCCGTGTTAAACTACTTATTACAAAATAAATACACAACAGCTTACACTATAGTGAGTATTAAATTGGACTCTTGCATTGTGCATTTCTCGTATACTTACCTGAAAGTAGTGTGATGAATGTTACACTTTGTATTCACACTCAAATAAAATGATAGAAGGAATTTATAGCGCACTAAGGAGCAACTAAAGAAGAATTTTGGACACACTCAAAGATTTTATCACAATTGTAAAGCAGCTGTAATGAATATGTTTATGTTAATAATAGGTTTATGTGAAAGGGGTCGCTCGTAGAAACGAATGCACAGATAATAATGAGCTGTTTGAACATAATCTACACTACCTGCTCAACACCAAACAACAGACAGACACAGTCAAAGACTAGCTGGTGAACATGAGGAGAGGACTTACCAAGCAAAACATGGACATCCCATTTTATTCCATTACAAATGCTTCTCTGCATCAGTTAAATAAGCATCTATCTATCTATCTATCTATCTATCTATCTATCTATCTATCTATCTATCTATCTATCTATCTATCTATCTATCTATCTATCTATCTATCTATCTATCTATCCATATATCTATGTATATCTATCCATCTAAATCATCCATCTACATATGTGTAAAATTGGTTCCACTTGCAAACCTACATCATATATTTTACTTTATCAAATAAAAACTAATATAAAGTCTTACCTTCCTGGAGAATAAGTGAAACCACGTTGACCTGAGTCAAACCGGCTTCACAGTCTTTGCTCTGACTGTCGGCCATGTGTGTCGGACATCAGGTGATTTTTCATCCAATCATTTCTACATCCGCTTCACATGTGGAAACATTCATACTTGTAATTACTGTTCAGAGCTGTCAATCGAGGCACAGACATGGTGTCCAGACCCACGTGCTTCAGCGCTTGGGATGTGTGTAACTTAAACACACAAAGTGATGGACGGAGTATTCCGATTATTTACTGAAGTAGAAATACTAATTCCACACTGTAAAAATACTGCATTACAAGTAAAAGTCCTGCATTCAAACCTTAATTTAGTGAAGTAAGTATTAACAGAAAAATGTGCTTTAAGTGTAAAAAGTGCAAAAATGTAAAAACTAAATTATTTCCTCTGAGATGTAGTGGAGTAGAAATATAAAGCTGCATAAAATAGAAATACTCAGGGAAAGTAAAAGTACTTCAAATTTGTATTTTAAGTAGGCTATAGTAATAAATGTATTTACTTACATTCTACCACTGATCACGTCCCCACTCTCTCTTCACCTGTGGACTTCTTGAAAGTGCCTCTTTCCAATTAAAAAAACAATCAAAACAGAAACAAAGTTCACCTGTTTAAACACATCTACATTTTATTACTTCAGCAGTGCATATTCAGCAATTTAGTGGTACAAATCAACCAAACACAAAGTAAAAAAGTGTATTTTTTAAAGTAAAGTGAAGCTATGTATCAGGTATCTTCTTGACATAATCGTGTTTGATTTAGGCATTTATTTGTGCCTGTTGTTAACTCCATAGCCCTTATATGTGCTATGACCAGCACAATGTAATAAAAAAAAAGACACGTGTATACGCATATGTGCTTAGAGCCATAATGCCAAAGTAAAGCATAGTAAGGTCTTTGTACAACCATGTATACATTTTAAAAAATGACACATTTAAGTGGTTAAGTGCACTTTGGAATGTGTTCTCACTTTCAGAGGGTACGGCATTATGCTGCTTTTCTTCTATACAATCAAAGTATTCTGGTTATTTGACTGCATGAGACCGAAGCACTGATCTGAGGTCAGCAGGGCCCGTAACTAATCAGGAAATCACATCACAACAATGTTATCCTGTTGATATCTGATAGGCTGCAACTTTACCGGGAAGGAACACCAGTCAAAATACATTTAGCTGTGAGAAGAGGGTCAACTGGAGGAGACATGGTTGCATATTGTTTCTGGTTTGAATTGTGCCCATATGGTTTTGATATGTGATTGCTCTGCAAAAGTTTCACATGTTGAATTCTTCACAATCCATATCAACCAGCAAATTGTTAGTTTGAATTAGATTTATCTTTAAGAAAACATATTCCTTCCGTATTTTAATCTAAAAACTGGACAAAGCAACTGTGTTTTTACTTTTTAAAACATAAACTATAACCCACTGTACAGTTAATCCTACATGAATATTCCCTGCATACAAAATGCAGCATCCACTGTTACTGCACCTCCCTCCAAAAGCAGCAATGTTACACATACGTAGAGGTGTTTGATCGTAGAATAAAAAAAATCAGAGTCAGTGGAAATGGCACCCATCTCCAACTGATAATCTCCTAATTTATCTGTAACTAAATGGCCTAAACTGACTTTTAGTGCTCAATCTAGCCATAATATGTTGTACATATCCTGTTGTTGTTAGGCTGACTATTCAAAATCATAAATGTCATGGTCATGGATGTGAAAAGCTCCTGATATATAAATCTTTCTTAATACTATTTTGTCAATAAAGTTTGCTGTAAATACTTGACTCCGCCCACTGAGGTATAACTGTGACTCTGCCTCTAAGAGCGTTTATGGAAGTCCGATCTGCTGGCACTTATCATGACGAGGAGAGCAACCACTACTAAAGATGATAGTTCCTGCTTCCATAAAAATACGTCATTGTTCAACATTAACATTAGCAAAAGCCTGCTGGTATCAATACTGTGGAATAAAACATACTCAAACATATTTTCAACCAATGACATTGTTTTTGCTTCTCTGGTTAAAAGAGGAGATGACAAATAAGCCAATGCGTGAAAATAACCTGAAGGAGCTCTGGGTGTTATCTTTGGCAGTTGCTTCATAAAGGCAGAGCTCTAAAGTCATAACTCCTCCACGGCCAAAGTGCTGACTGTGACGCCTCATCAGGACGAGACATAAAGACCTGGCTGCCACTCAGTCGTACTGTCAGCTACACTTCGGTGCAGCATAGAAAAACAGAGCAGCTATTGTGTGTCTGTGTGTGTGTATGTGTGTGAGTGTGTTTTACAGTATGACACTCAATCATGCAAACATTAGTTGGTAAGTATTCAACTCTATAACCTAGCACATATGTCATTTGTTCTATTCACTCCTTTTCAGTATAAACCACCTTGTGGAGTACAGACAAAATAAACGACTGGACATAAAAGTGTAGCTATTCATTCTAAATATGTAATACTGTAAATTAAATGTATATTGACTGTTTTATGTAGGATTGTATGATAGGTCCCTTGATGATGTTTGTCACACTCACTATACTTTGGCAGCCCCACGTTGCAGTGAAGGATCTGTCATCTATAGTTTAACCATTTTTTAGGAATTTGAAGGACTTGACTACCCAGAAATCCTTCAAAGTGATGTCAGAAGAGGTTCTGTAACCATCAGCTGCTGTATTTCCCACTTTCCTGTGTGGGAAAAACAATTCCTCCTGCCTGATGTCTGAGGGGAATCTGCTGCATTTCAGCTTTAAAGTGACACTTTTGGATTCATGCAGATGTATTTTTTACATTAACGTCTCTGACCGTGTCTCCATTATAAGATACTTTGATATATGCTGAGTACATGCATACATTTTTTGATTAATAGATTAATTTGGTTTATAAATTGTGCAAAAAATATTGAAAATGTCCATCATGCAAATGTCTTGTTTTGTCCAAACAACAACATCAGATATTCAATTAAAAATGACATAAAACATAAAACCAGCAAATACTCACATTTGAGAAGCCAGAGAATGTTTCGTGTTTTTGTTTAAAAAAATACTCAAATAATTACTCAACGAGACTAAATTGATCTGCTAACTGATAAAATCGTCTCTAACGTGCTTTATAACAATAATTATATGAACTGGGATATATTAGCCACATACTGGGGAGTTGGTGTCATTTAGTCCTAATAGTCACAGAATTAAACACTTAGCAGTATTAGTGCTTTTATAAAACTGTTTCCAAACATTGTGAACAAAGTGAAAAATTCTCAGCAAATGAAAATGTAAAAGATAACCAACTAGCTTTGGTGAGCCAAAGAAAGGTTTGTGGTAATGCTGATGTAGACAATGGTCACAGCTTTCTGTTCCGGAAGTGACTTCATCAAAAGACTTCATACAAATTATACCTGTTTTTTGTTAAGTACACAAGTCCACAATTCCCTTTTGAGTTGCTGTAGCGTCTTCTGAGACACATCAGTCTATTGAGCTGGTTTCTCACCTCATTTCCCTTTTCCCAGACTGCCTTTCCCCCAATCTCCCTCTTTAATGTGTCTTCTTCTGTGGTTTAAAACAGAAACCCTCAACAAACACCAAGGCACTTGAACATGAAGTAGAGACAATTATTTCTGGCTAAAAAAAAACACTTTTCCCTCCCTCACATAGACACAAACTGTTGAATGAACATCATGTGCGTTGAATCATTTTCTTAAAGATATAGTGGGCCAGACAATTCTTGACTTGTTTGAAGTAGGAGAGCTTACAGAGACACATTTTGCTCTAAAATATGGGAGCAGAGGGAATTCAACAGTTTGCCAAATTTTGAGGTTGACCAATAAATGTTTCTCCTCTTTAAATATAAAACATGACTGGGTAAAGAGACACGTTTCCTGCTAGGACACTTGGGAGGTACCGCCCTTTTTGGATTCAAGAGCAGCTGTAAAGAGATGAAACCCCACTGAGAGAGGCATCACACTGTGAAGAAAAAGCTTGTCTGTTATGGTTGGTTTGGTGTATGCATACATATAAGCATTAATGCTGAAACAACACAACCTTTGGCAGTGAATACTGACAAAGGCGTCCAAGAGTACATCTGTTTATCCTCATCTGCTCTCTATTCTTCATAATCACTTCATTTGTCGACTGCACCGACAACACTTTCAAACTTTGTAAAAATACAGCACACAATAAACACTGATTTGATGATTTGCAGGTTAAAAGATGTCTTGATTTTGAGGTCAAAATTGAGCTAAAGACCTGCAATGATTGATTCTTACACTGCTTGGTGGCAGCCCTGAAATATATTATCTTGTTGTTGTGCGAGCAAATATTTGCCAATCTACACATCCAGCAGACACAGAACAACATTGGAGTCGTGTTTCTGTCCACCTGATAGATTGAACTCCGATATTCACTCTCCCTTTAGGTTTGTTTTGGTATCCAGCAACTACTGCCTGTCCTTTGCTGCTATGCAGGAAACATAAAGCAGATATGTCAGAGCTTTTCTTGATGGAAAATACCTGACTGACTGTTGTGGCTGGAGATAAGACTGATGAGAGCGCAATTTGCGAGCTGGAAAACAACAAAGCAATGAACTCTGTACAGATTTACTGTTAGTAATAATTCTCTGGTTATAAAATGTAAAAATACTGATTAGAGGAGAGTTTAAAAAAACAACCAAAAAAACGGCGCTACGGTAGTAATGCACATAGAAACGAAGCACGTTGCCAACAAAGCCAAGGAAGAAGAAGACTGCTAGCTAGCAAACATGGATGTAAACAATGCGTGATTGAAAATATTACAAAAAAATTGGCTTTGCAAAGGTTTTACAAGGAAGGAAATGTACTCCGCATTTGTTAGACCTCAAGGATACACACAATGTGTTTGGGTGAGTAACACTGAATGTAAACAGAACTTTTGTTTGTGTACATAAAACTCCACAGGCCACCTTAAAAAGTAGCTAAAAAAGGTGAAGTTTTAGCCCAATTTTAGTCCAGTTTTTGACCTGCTAATCATCAAATGATTGCTTCCTAGGTAATGCTATATGATGTATATTAAGGCAACACTGTGTATGTGTATCATCACTCAAAAGCCAATACTACATAATACTGAAGGGCAGCTGCCTGTAAATGAAGAATCAGTTTGTCAATGTCTGAGTCAGTTTCTTTATGTGCCGTTTCAGAAACTTGAAAGACGAACGAAGACTCTGGGAGGGTGAAGATGTTGGATTAGCTTCTAATCCACACCGGAGGTCAAAACAGCAAACCTGCACCCAGACGAGCCTCTGAGGGCAGATGGAGCCTTTGCAAGCTGACCTTCGGCCTTCACTGAAGACAGGTGAGCTCCGTAATTCAGTCTGATGAAGAGTCCCGTCGCGCCGTCATCCCCAGATCATGTGGTCGCTCAAAGATGCTCAAAAATGTTAACATTTTCCTTGCTCCCATGATTCAGTCTTTGTAGCTAAAACAATCAAATGTTAAATCATGAACTTCTAAGAAAGCTGCAGATTAATGCCCAAACACGGAAGTGTGTCACTTTTCTTGCAGGTAAAAAACAACATACTGCTAATGTGACACCCATGCCGATGGGAGGACGGTGTGCGCCTTGTAGCTGCTTGAAAGTTGAAGGCACTGTTTGAGGAGACGCGTGGCCGCTGCAGCGGTGTCGGGATCGTGAGGGTTTTAGACGACGCACGTCACACCAGCATCCTCCACGTGGCCACAGTTGGTTTTGCCCCAGCCAGAAAACTTACACTGGTGGATGGTGTCTTCGGTGCCCTCACACGCCACGTCATCCATCCAGATCAGACCAGTACCTGCACAGAAAGGAGGAAAGAATTTATACATTGTAGTGCACGAAATGGACAATTTGTTTAACTCACAGTGAAACGTTGCAGAGACTTAAGGTGGATGTTGGGGTGGGTGGTGGTGACAAGGAGAGCGGGGCATTTCTCACATTAACCTTATATTAACCACAGAAATTGAAAAAGCGTGTTCGTAGTGCTGCATAGAATCCGGCACATCTCATGTGAATGTAACAGTGCAGCTCATGTTGACTGCCCGTACGGGTTTGGAGGCTTCACTCGATTATGCTGAGCCTTTTGACTTATTTTTGTTTATTCTTTTGATTTCTTTCCATCTGATTTGCTTTGTTTTTTCCTGTCTGGCTTTCCTGCTTTGTTCAAACTCTGCCTTTTGTAAAGTAAAAAAAATCCAATAAATATATATTAAAAACATCCACAAATCCCAAGGGTGTAATTTGGGTTTCAGATGTGGGGGATAAAGAACGGAGAAGAACTCTGTTGTCTGCAGGGTTTTCCTTTCAGGAAGCCCCAACAACCTTGACCAATGTTGGTATCTTCATCTTCGTTTTAAACACGGCACAGCTCTTTTCATTTTATAGCAGAGACATTTACATATTATCTAACCTTGGCTATTGCAGGACTTGTTTTTTTCTTTTATCTACAACTATGTTTATTGTAATCGTTAAGCTTCTTTCTGTCACAGGGCATGATGGAGGACTCAAACGCAGACCAGGCAGAGTAGCGTGAAGAAGGTAATTTAATGAACAATAATCCAACAGCAGACCATACAGGAATCGGCAGGGGATCCACAGAACAGACAAGAGACGAGGGGGGAAAATCCAGCAGGAATGAGACAGGGAAGGCAGACTGGCAAACCGGGAACGGGACAAGCCGAACGGGCGGGTAGACATTACAAGGATCTGGCAAGGAGTGACTGAGGGGCAGGAGTTTATAGAAGAGGGAAGAACAGGTGAGAAGAGTTGTGCTGATGAGGGGGAAGTGCTTGATTAATGATCAGAGGCAGGTGAAGGGAATTAGGCTGAGGGAGTGGCTGACAGGTAGAGTGGAGAAACACAAAGACACACAGAACCCAGAGGCAAAGCCTAATCGTGACACTTTCCTTCCTTCTATGTGAAAATCTACTTGGCAGAAGTTAACATAAATTCACATTTGCTAACATATAATACATACTTTTTATTGTATCAGGAAAAGACACACGGACAACCCGAAAACATACCGGAACATAAAAATCGCATCTGGACTTCGACATCAGCGGTCCAAGTTCAGTGACGTCTGCGATGGCTCATTCATGCAAATATGATGCAACTGCAGCCAAGGAGAGGGAACATGTTGGCTGCTGGAGCTGCTGGTTAATCACAAGCAGCTCCAGCAGCCAACAGCTGACGATTGAGAGTGCCACACAATGTTTCGTTCATAAGAAATCATATCTACTCTACTCTATCTGTTAGAAATCCTATTTAAACTCAACATAAACACACCCTGAACCCAGTGAATGGTTCTGACAGTGTATTTCTGGTTGTGGTATGCAGAAAGCAGGAGTTTCCCACGTTGTTACCACAGTAAAAAAGCTGCATTTTAGCATCTATACTCAGCTCGTGTTCTTCTTCTCTTCTCACATTTTAAGAGCTCGTTGTAGATTCTTGGGTTTGGTGACCTTTGTGCAGTCATTTCTCAGACAGACAAATGATTCTTCAGTTGTTGCTCTGCTATTTGCCAAAAGGTTTAACGGTTATAAGAGGTTATAAGAAGTTTAAAGGTTTTAAAGGCAAGTGTTATTAGATGCAGAGACATATCTCAGAAACAGTCGTCATCATTGTGTTTATACAGGTCTTCGGATCGAGACAGCAAGTACTCCTCACAGAATTGTTGATCAGATAATATTGTATCCGGCAATAAAATACACAGTTCCAGCTGGTGAGCAGAGCTTTTGGCCGTATTGTTTCCCTATAAAATGTTGGTTCCTGTTTGTAAAACTGGAACTCAGTGGAGGGTTTAAGGAAAGTCCCTTCAGTTTTGCAAAACGTTTTTCGAGGCTCGGAGGAGACGGTGCTCAGCTGTGAGGGAATAAGAGTGCTGATAATGCAGTTTGAGGACACATGACTGTATATGTGCTGTAGGTGAGAAGAGAGGCCGACTCATCAGTAATGCCCTGAAAGCAACATCTGGAGTCTTGTAACCGTCATCTCTGCTGCTCTGCTCTATGTCACAAGCGTTTATCACTCGGGCTGTACTGAGCTCTCAGTGAGGGATTCAAACAAATCGTAGCACTCAGAAAAAACGAGATAGAGAAGTGAAACAAACAATTTAACAAACACGATGCTGGCTAAGTCACGGACGAGGAAGATAAAAGGCACACAATCAAAATTCACATAATGAATAATAACAAATAAGTATAATTAAAAGCACTAGTTCAGCTTCAGGCAATCTGGTTCATGAACTTGAATAATTCAAACCTATTAGTCTTCCACTTCCATCATTGCCTCCTATAACTGGCAAAAGGTTCAAGGCACTGTCAAGATCAAGACAACTTAAGAGTAATATGAATTATGACCCATTAAGGGCCAGCTGAAAAATGATTACTGTTAATGTGGAACAGTAAACTGAGCCAATTTTCTAAATTCTTTTGTCTTATGTCTGACTTTATTATTTAACTGCGAAAAACAAAACACAGACCAAGAGGTCGCAAAATTCATCAGTTAATACTGATGGCAAAAGAACCCCAAACTAAGTGTTTCTGCTTTCTCATGTTAACTGTACACTCATACTGTGTACCACAGGTGATACATGTATTTTATATGTCAAAGGTGGAGTTGCACTGTACATCATTTATCTACATTAGCTGATAGCAATCATAATATGTCTTTAAGTTAAGCTGTACCACATATTAAAAGTGAACAAACAATTTCTTTATTTCTTCAATGCAGAATTAATACCTATTTCATGTGTAAACTGTGCGTTTTTTAGGTTTGTATTTATATACAGTGTTTATTCTTGTGTACAGGTCTCATGAAAAGATCAAGAACATGAAAATATAAAATCCAACACATAAACTATCAACACATTAGCAAAGAAAATAAATCTCTGTTGGCTTTAACTTTGAGGTGTAAATGTGTTTTTGTTCATTACATGGCCAGTATCACTGCAATTCAAATGAATGGAAATCATATCACTACAAAACCCTGCTCCATATGTTGTTTGAAAAGCCTGGAAGATAAATCAATCCGAAAATTGTCTCGACAAGCTCGAGTGTCTGTGGTGAAAGACTCATAACATAGTTCAAAAGATAATTCACTGCACTAATAAGTCAAACTGTATTTCCTTCTGCAGCACATATGACATTGACCCCACGCAGACATATCAGAGATGTTTCATGCACAAAGAGAAATGTTTTGACTGTTGAGACAGCTCGTCCTTCCACTTAAATTGTGTTGTTACAGTAAGTCTTTGTTACACTAAAGTCTTAGTTGCAAAAACACTGTCAGCTCTGGTGCCACATTGAGCTGATACTTGATTACATGTGTGTTATTGTGTTTGAAAGACTGACTGTATATGTTCCCTACAGATGCTAACTAGTAAGGAACCGATATATTTCCAGTTCTGCCAGTTTTAACTTGTCCTGTTTGTGCTTTTAACCACATTAGAGTTCAAAGAAAGAAGAAAACTTGGACACATAATCTGCCTGCTGAAACCAAGACTAACAGAATGTAAGTTGAATCGAGTCAATTCTATTTACACAGACCAAAATCCCCAATCTAAAATGTGCTTTGAAGGGATTTACAATATGTACAACACATGGCACTCTCTATCCTTAGACCCTCGATTTAATTAAGAAAAAAATAAACAAAAATGAAATAAAACTTCAGTTGGGTATAAAAGCTCTTCCAGGACAAGGAGATGTACATTATTTCTTTTGTACACAAACAATTTCTGTAAAATCTGATCAAAATGTTGCATTTAAAGGCTCATATCTGCAAATAAACAGCAGAAATCGACATCTCAGTCGACCCATATTCCTCCAGCATTCCTGCTTTGCTTCACAACTAAACAGAACAGAAGAGAAGCTGGCTGCAGATTTGACATCTTCAAAGCACCAGGAAGCAGCAGGCGCACGTGTCTCCATGCAGGCGTGCACAGGATGGAAATGAGGTACGCACCGGGGAGAACATGAGCCCCAGCTGTTCAGCTGCTGTGCCTTCTCAGGGTTTGCTTTAATGGACACGGACCTTTAAACTGTTTATTCTGGATCTCAACACACTTTTACTGCACTGTCTGCAGGCCGGGGGGTCAGGCCACTCGCACCAAACTTATGACACATCTCACAAATAAGTGTTGAATCCTCCAAAAACATCCATCTGTTTGGGATTTTAAAGGAACACCCAGGCATGATTCATAAGAGAGCCACTCAATTTTACAATGATTGGAAAGGCTGTTTGACTAAATGTGCTAACAAAAAGAAAACAACCCGAGAAGTCCTGGATTTTGTTTCAGAGCACTTTTTCTAACCTCGGTAAGTCACTCTGCTTGATTGCTGATGTCTGTGTCTTCTCACTGATTATAAGGTCAAACAAGCAACTGATCTTCTGTTTCTCGTCATGGGAGCTAGAAACCACTGTTCACCTATATATGCAAAGAAAGCAACTATTCTTCATACATGTTTACAGTCTATCCATCATTGTGTCATCTTGATTGTGTATGTTGTAATTGTACTATGTTGGTTTATTCTGTACACACACAATCTATTGGTTTGTATTGGTTTCTGATTTCTTTCCGTTTTTACGATAACATTTTTGTGTGTTTTGTTTTCTTGCGTTAATCAAGGGTCAAAGGACAGAGGTGTTGCAAACTACAGATCGTAAAACCCCATAAAGCAAATTTGTGATTTGTGATACTGTGGCTAATTAAATAAACAAATACATACACATGACTGATACAGTCAAAAAGCTCCAAAGAAGCTACTAAACAGACCTTTAAAAGTGACCACTTTCCACATAGATGATCCCGTATGTTTAAATGTCATGCTTCATATATTATTAAAAAGCACAGACAGGATTACCAGATATCTGAGGCATCGTTATATGGTTTGGCTTTCTCACAAATGCAGTACTTAAAACACAAGAAGAACAATGTGTGCTTGTTTGTGCTTGCAAAACATTTTTAAGCTTCTGCTCTGGTGCTTTTTTGGTTTCTTTTGGCTATAAGTGAGATTATAAATACACTCTCTCTTGCATCTCTGGTGTCCTGGTGGACTGGTGAGGGATCTTATATTCATTGCAATAATTTGAAATGTTTTTATTATTTAGTTTGGGTATTTATTATTGCAATCCTGATTCTTTTTATTTGCCTCATGGGGCGACTGGAGCTCAGTTTGTACAGCAGCTCTGCCATTAATAGCAATGTTGGTGTCTTAAACCCCAAATTGCTTCCAAAGTTGCTTTTGACCAATGTGTCTGTCAAATGCAGCCATGGCATATACAAATAAACAGTTAGAGGCCAATCTGTGTCTAAGAAATAACGTGAAAGCCGTAAAAGATGCTCTGATTATAAAAAGTTAAAGGTGATTGTCTCATTTGAAAATTGAAAGAATTGCAAATAGTTTTAAATTGGATCCAGCCGTGATGTCAGTCACTGCTGTGGAGGTTGTCCCCTGGATCAAACGCATGTGTTGCCCCAATTTTCCAGACTTATTGGTAACAACTCAGCAGAGACTCGGAATGATGTAAGGCCGACTTGGTGAATGAAATCCAATGGAGAAGGAGAGAGAGAGAGACAGACAGAGAAAGCGAGAGAGATGGATATGACCCCTGAGACTCTTTCTTGACGACATCTGGCTCGCAAAACTTTCCCCATAAAACCTTAATATTAATCCCTGCAGCATTTTAGGGCATTGTTACTGCAGGTAAAACCAGGCAACAGCAAAATAAAATAAATGCTGAGTTCGGAAAAACCAGAACTACTGCCATCAGTAAACTTCATCATGGATATGTGCTGTGGGCAATTTCATTTTGACTTATTTCCTGTCTTGATTGAGATAAAATGATGACTGACTCATAAAGAATGAGCTTAAAGGGAGTGTACCTTCAAACTAATAATCAAAATATCCTCTATTCTTACTTTACTGTAGTTAATACTGGTGTTTACTTTTACAGCTGATGCGTTCACTAAATCTGTGTTTTTTGATTAATTACTTAACATCCAGAGAACCTTCCCTGAGATAGATGTTTACAGATAACATCTTTTTCTTGTAGGCATGCACAGTCTTGAGGTCATAAAGTTTGGGCAGTGCATCACAGACATCTTTGCAGACATGAGCAGTATAAAATGTATGTTTCATGGACTCTTCATGGACTATGCGGACATGTAATGCCTTAATGCAAATGTGAGAAGGGGCAGTTGTTTTCCCACTTGTAACTTTTGGAAAACGTATTTACACAACTGAGAAACACAGACCAAACAGCTACCTTTAACTAAAAGAATTAACAAAATTAACATAATTGTGATGTTGTTTAAACTGAAAACGAACGAAAAGAAAGAGCAGACAATCACTACCCTCACTTTGAGTTGCATTTTGTGCATGAAAAATACTATATAAATACAGTTTGATATCGTTACATTATGTCTATTCAATGCCCGTGCTTGCATACTGTTTATCTTGAGGGTTTGAGTTTGGACTCTGCATGAATGAATCACATCTTGGATGATGAGGCTGAATGGTAAATAGACTATATTCAGTATACTGGACAACTGCAGATGTGATCAGCTGTTGCTGGACAGCTAACTAAGCTAATGTTAGCTTTGTGAGTTAGTTGAATAGAATAAACTAGATTCCTTTCTAAGGTGGTTCAATTATACACTCGACGGCAGGAAAACAACAGCTTGTTTATGTTTGAGTGTCGGCCATCTCATACCTTGTCCGAAGCGTCCGGTCTTATGGACCTCAGCGACTCCTTGGTATCCCAGCATCGAGCACACCACGTCCCCATCTTTTTTGTCCCAGACGTCGTCACACACCGTCCCCCAGTGCCGTTCATGGAAAACCTCCACACGTCCTTCGTGAGGGCCTGACCCGTTCACCAGCCGCACCAGAATCTCCTCCACTGCAACACACACAAGCCGACATTAACATGAGGATCTGTATGAAATGTGAAGTTTTGCTATATGGATGCAAATACACATGAACTGGCATTTAAATACACATTTGCTTCTACAATCGAATGTGTTTGTGCAGGCAGTGTGTTGGATCCTCCAAGCGATAAAAGCTTTGTAGCAAACAGCATCATGCTCCTTAGTGTGCAGAAAATGAAGTCTTCATTATTTATTCCAACACAACTATATTCAAAGAGCACATGACTCCTTTTAGCCGGCACTTGTTGGCATGACTTTGAACTCACAATGAGCAGATTATTTTCATTGTGAGTGTTTATGAGTTGAATGAAGCCTTGTAAATCAAACCAATATGACAACAAGCGGAGATGAAGGTTGTTTCCAACATGCTGCAACAGAAACCACAAAAATAGTCTTTGATTCACAAAGTAAAATAAATAAAATGTTTCCCATGTGAAGTCACTTTTTGCTTTCTTCCTGTTATGTAAACCCCCTTGTAAACTGGACGTTCCGCCCAAAAGTAATTTTTCTGCGATTGCTGACCATCAGCTGAACATAATGATCTATAGTCTGGCAATAATCACTAGCAAAAAAGTTCGATCTTTGAAACTTCATTCATCTGGAAACAAACAAAGTAAACAAAACTCCAGCAAGTCACTAGTCCCAGTTACGAAATAGTCGTAGATGCAGAACTTGTTTTTTTTTTCTCCACTTTTTGTTTTAAAGAAGATATTACATGTTTTTGGTGAAGCTGTAGCTCCATATTTACTAAGCAAACACAAGAGTGACATTAATCTTCTCATCTCACTCTCTGTAAGAACATTAATAAGCTTATTTCCCACATTGTAGAACTATTTCTCTAAATAAGTAGATTAGTAAATACATTATGAAAATCCAATATAAAGGCCTACACTATAAAACGTGTCAAAAACCATGAAATGTACAATATACACCAAATAGCAAGTATTGTGTGTATTGAGACACAAATAACCAGAAATAAAGTGAAAGTATAAGGACGTAAAGCTAATAAAAAATGTAATACTAAAATTGCGCCGCAAGTCACTGTTAAGACATTTGCTAATTTCTTGTATTATGGTATGTATTATGGATTCACAGCAGACAGAGGCAGAAAGAGACTATCTAGACATAGGGTTGTGAAGGTACAGTTGAAATACTGCGTGTCTATTAAAAGACACCTGCTAAGAGTGAGAATAAGGGATGTTTGTGACACACGCCTAGATGCACAAGCACCTTCATCTGAACTTCTTTCTCAACCTCCTTCTAGCCTAGCAAGCTGGGAGATCCGAATTTGCAAATGTGAACCCTGTTTATTGCAATAAATAAACTCTGAAAGACGACTTGATCTTTGTGAATTAATCTATAAAGTGCCACCACATTTCCAGAATCAATAAAAACAGGTAAAAACCTTGTTTCGCTCCTCTGTTTTCATTGTGAGACATAAAGCAGTTTGATTTACAACACCTGGTAACATTTTGCTAATATCAGTTGTGGCAGAGTGGAGAGCAGGACCGTCCTTCAATCAGAGGATCGGTGATTCGATCCCCGGCTCTGCTAGTCGCATGTCGATGTGTCCTTGAGCAAGACTCTTAACCCCAAAATTGCTCCCGTAGCTGTGCCTACGGTGTATGAGATAGAATCTTGATTGTAAGATGCTTTGTATAAAAGTGTCTGCTAAATGACTGTAATGTTATGTCATACACCTTCTACAAATACCAGATTTTTAACACAATATATATCAGGGTATTCAAAAAACAAATAAAGAGCCAGTTCGCTGGATTCAGGGTTGGAGTGCCTTGCTCAACAACTTGCATAGAGGAACATATAACATTATAAGCACATTGAAGTGTGTGTGTGTGTGTGTACGAGTGAGTGAGTGAGTGTGTTTGTGTTAGCTGGGGCTTTATTGATCCAATGTACATCTCGTATTCCTAAAACTATGCCGTATAATTGACTTGATTTATCGCCTTTGAGAGCGCAGAGAGAAAATGAGAAAGAAAGGTAAACATACACACACACACACACACACACACACACACACACACACACACACACACACACACACACACACACACACACACACACTATCCTCTGTGTTAAGACATGCTCGCTGACCGAGACTGTTGACAAAGTGCTGGAGAATAAATCCAGACACATTATCTGGACAGGATATTAGTCTCATCAGACCATCATAAATTCTAACTGTGTACCATTTAACTCTGATTAGACAGTCAAGTAGTTTGCACTCACTAGCCCATCATAATGTAATACCTACCATAACATCACACAATCATATCTGCCGCGCATATTTGTATCACATTCTTGCAGAAAACCAGCAAATTGAAACCAGAAATTAGGTGTACTTTCAACCTCCTGTTGCTCTTTTTTTCTCGACAAACCTAAAGTGACTGAAAGAGCGGAAAGCAACGAGTGCTAGAATATCACATACTTTGTTTTCAACAAAGAATGAGTAATTGAGTACTCAATTACCTGAAACAGATGTTGAAACTATTTGTTCACTCGTCAAACACAAAACAGTCCCTCTTTTATAAATTCCTATTAAGTTGGGTAAAACCTGGAAGACTCTTCACTGGCATGAAGATGAAGATGAAGAAGTGTCACAGTTATTAATACGTTTTATGATGGTTAACTACTCTTTTGAACAGGATACTTTACTTTTAAATGTCATTGAATCAACCACCAGACCAAAATCTCCTCCAATGGCAACAGAAAAAACACTTTTTCCACACATGTGATGCATATTTCTTTGATAACGGTAATTTATAGCTTTGGTGGTGTAGATTTACCCTCAATTCTAGTCTTCTAGTCACTGAGAAACAAACTTAAATTAGCTGCTTTTATCTTTTTTTGGTTCAGGAGGAATGGGATACAGACAATTAGTGTTAATATTGGATTTGATTAGATTGCAGCACATTTTTGACATTTCTTTAGAAGGTAGGGGGTCTCTTAAAGATCAGAAATCAACAATACCATTTTCCCTGACTTACTCTACTCATCTTTTGCTCTCTCATTCCTCCTCCCCGTAAACTGTGCAAATGAGAGAGTCTGGGAAGAAGATGAGGAGGAAGAGGAACAAGAGGAAAGGTTCTGAGTGGACACAGCACATTGTTAACCAAGAGAGTTATGTTTTCCAAACACAACTGATTAACCCTTCATCCTCAAAGCCTTTTCTTCTTTACAATCAAGTGTAAATGTAACCTCTTTTGCTTGTATGGTATATTTGCGTAAGCTATGCACCCAAACAAGGATGATTTTCAAACCACATAATCATACGTTTTCCTCATCATACAGGGCTATAACTCTATACTAAAGCTAAGTAGCTCCACAAAAACAATGTTGTTTCTTTATTTTTACTTTACATGGATCAACATGCAATTTTAGCTTCAGGCTGTTAGCATAATACTCAGTGCTTGAAAAGGAAAATAAGTGTTGTTTGTAGTCTATAGTATCACTCTACATTGTATTATAGGATGTATACAAACCATAATTGTTTCTAATGATTTTACAAAGAGGATGTGACCATTGTATCGGTAACTGCACCCATGTGGCCAAGAGAACCTGATATAGAGAGGGCCGGCATCTTGTCAGATGTGCCCTTGTGCAAAAAAAAGTCGCAGTGCGCCAAAGAGCAAAATGTAGAAGTGCCAATTGTGTGTACCGGTGAGTACTGGCGCAGGAATCTTTAAACTGAATCAGTTGGAAATATCAAAACATCAACCGGAGTTAAAACTAAACTTCAAACTACCTCATGAAGCTAACGTTGCCTTGATTAGCTATAGCTAGCTTTAGCGAATGAAGTCTGACAGCAACAGTCGCGAATTCAGTAGAATCAACGGGGACAGGCTAGAAACGTTGCAAGTCTTATGACTTTAAGACACATTGGTTATACAAGAGCAGAAAGTTGAACAGGCCTAGCATCAGTAGCTAAGGGCAGCTCATTGTTTGGTGAAAACATTTTCTGGTGTCATTCAAACTTGTTTCCAAGATGTCTTTAAATATCATTAAAGAAATCAACATGTCAAAACCACAAATTACATTTTTGGATTAAAATAATAAGACTTTAACTTACAACTAAGACCTTAAGTTTATGTAGTTAATGACTTTTACTGAGCTTGTGCACAATAACGCGCGGGAGAGTGAAGTAGCAATCCAAACAAATACTTCAAGTATTAATGCATAAAAAGAATCAAGAACCCTGGTGACTAACTTGCCCTGCAAGTCTGACAGCTCTCATGTTCACTTTAGACAGCCAACAAAGGGGTTCACCATAAACTCACTAATTTGGACAACAAGCCTGTTGTTCCTGTGCATGAGATATAAAGACCAGGGAAAATCAGACCAGCCAGCTCCAAGTGTTGAGGGTCGTCCAAGTGGTTCAAGCCTCAGAGGCACCAGACTGTCGATACCTGAAGAAGGCCAGAACAGGGAGTGATCGCCTAATACTAATGTTTATCTGGCAGGCAGGAAGGGTCTGCACTGAGCAGGACTGAATGGCTTCAGGACAACATACCAGCTACAGCTGTTCAGAATATGTCCTTCCCATTGTTGTCTTTCACAATGTCAGCTCTTCTAGTGTCTTTTATGTTTCCTTCTTTTGACTCCTCTTCCTGTTTAGCACCATTTGTGTGCTTCTAATTTGATTTTCTTGGCCAGTCTTGCACTATCAACAATTTAGCGTACCATACACGCACATTTTAAAAAAACAGTGTGTGCCTCTCATGTGGTCTTTGTTTTACATTCTAAGTATTAGTTTGTCGTTTTTTACTTTTCAGCCAAGTGAAAGGTTATAATATATTTAAAAGTACTTCAAAATCTCTGAGTTTCTGATACTTGATGCAGCATGACTTTTAAAAGAAGCGATGACTATAATAGTGTTTGTCAATGAGATGGTTAAAGGAATGGTTTGACGATTTGAGAAAAATGCTTTACCTTCTTGCTGAGAATTAGATGAAAAGATTGATACCACTCTCAAATCTGTTTGGTAAATATAAGGCTTCAGCCAGAAACCGTTAGCTTAGCTTAGCATAAAGACTAAGAGTTAGCCTGGCTCTATCCCATGGTGACAAAAGCAGCCTGAAAACATTACTAAAGCTCACTAAAATTAAGATCATGTAGAAGACGATGAAAGTGGGGCTGGGTATCGCCACAGATTTCCCAATTCTATTAAGTATCGATTCAATTATGGGTATTTCAGTTACAATACGATTATTTTATTGTTGAGTTGTGGTATTTCCACAATATTTCACTTCAATTTGGCACATCTTTTGTCCAGCTCTTCTCTGTCTTCACAGTTTTTTAAATATAAATTGCAACCAGACATTTGCCTTTAAGCTTGGCAGTGACTCCCGCAGCAACTGTAGCAACTGAGGTTCGCTATAGTGCCAGATCTCGCTGCAGTAACCAGAACCAGAAGCTCGCCGAGCAGGACCAACAGGTTTAAAGATTGAAACGATAATAGTGCACTATTCTGGAGATCTGGCACTATTCGCTATAGTGCCAGATAGTGCCAGATCTCGCTGCAGTAACCAGAACCAGAAGCTCACCGAGCAGGACCAACAGGTTTAAAGATCATTGGATCATTCAAATGAATATCGATTTGAATGTTTTAAACACAGCCGTAGATGAAAGGGTCAAACTGGATCTGATTCTGCAGATACAATTAAAAATGACAAATTAAAGACTGACCTCACTGTTTTAAAGTGTTCCCAGCATCAGTATTTCTGCATGTGTGTTTGCTTACCTGTGGTTGCAAATGAGAAATTAATAAAATTGGATTAAACTACACTGTGGGGGAGCCGGGTCGTTCCGTTCCCGTAAACAGATAATTGAATGCAGAAAATAAAAACAACATAATAATACGGCAGACCTGAAGAGTAGAAGATAAATGTGTATTGACTAATCTCTGATAATGGTCCTCAGTACTGATGTTGACACTAAGGAGAGCTTTTAGCTTGACTTCAAATAAAAATAATAACACCGTGTCCCAAGCAGAAACCATTTATATTTGGATCCCTGTAGCTGCACAGGTCCATTGTAAAAACAGCCTGTTAACTGTTGGACCCTCGAGATCAAACTGCAAGCTGAAGGTAAGAGCTGTGTATGCGTGTGTGGTTGTGTGTGTAAGCATCACTTCCAACTACTCTTGTAATACGTCAACTGTCAAGAGAAAATTACACAAAATGCCCCAAAAATGAAAAATGTGGTGTTCTGTTACAAGTTACATACACATAGGAAAACGTCTTTGAGGAATTATAATAGGGAAATTGTTGGACGTTAGCCTCAACTAATGTCAGACGTATTTCATGCCATACCCTAAAAATGTAAACTAAGTGAGACAGAACAGTTCATGACACTCTTATCCCTTTCTGCAGGGAACCATTGAAAGATTCACAACTTTGCGAATGGATTCAAGTGTGTATATCTGCACTAACATAAGCCACCATCGTTAGCAAGTCCAGCTAAGTAGCTTACACCTACAGTGGTACATCCAGGCCACCGTAGGTATATTAGTTTGAGGGGGTACAGGTTTCCTCACTTTGTTGATACTTTATTACGCTAATGTCCTGCTCTTCACTAGATTTATCGCATGCTTCTTGAGACCCAGCACATACTCTCAAAATGTGAAACACCAAGGACAGTTACAATTCAAAAGATTTGAGTTGATTTGAGTTGAATGCAGAGAGTTCAGTATAACACGTCTTTTTACACCACCATCAATTGTTACTGGTTAGAAGACCAATGTGTAACATAACAGTTTGTATGTCATGTAAACTGTAAACTGCATTTCTTGCTGTCGAGGTTTTCACAAGATTATGATCCTTTCGGTGACATAACGTCCTCTAGGGCAGGTTCATATTGTGTCAACACCCAACATGTGTGGATGAACGTCCTTTGTCCCACAGATGAACCTTCAGTGGTTTTGGGTCACTCATTCTGGTGCTCGTTGTAGTGATCGTATGCAGTGCGCATGCTTTGAAGCGTAAAAAGATCTGAGTCATGCATCAAACGTTAAGTCAGCCACATGAGGTTTGTGACAAGAACAGGCTGTGATTCGATATTTCTGACAGCCAGAAGCATGTGGTCTCAGTCTGCCTTTCTTTCTCTGAAACCTCAACGACTGGTGTCTTGTAAATGAAGTGAGGAAAGAATTGATCTTTGACGTGTCTTTAACGGGCAGAAAAAGTGTATTCAGATGGTCGTTTGACGGGAACTCCACCACATCGCTCATCGCGTGGAGAAAAAAACATACTGATGTAGAAGGTAGAACAACATATGTGGCAAAAAAAAAAGAAATGGTTTTGCGGGTCATTAATGTTTTTTTTCTTTCTACCAGGTTGGTGGTTTTGTAAGAGGTTTCAGCTTACCCTCACAGGACGTACGTTTATGTGTATAATGGTTTTCAAGTCCTTTTGATGTACACTAAGGCATGTGGTTCTTCATCGAGTGTCGGAATCCGTGAGATTACGATGAAAAGAAAAGCAGATCCTTCAAACTTCCCACAGCTCTTCGCAAAGGATATCAGGTGTGGCAGAGCTCTATGAGGCCCATAAAGTCATCAGCTCGTAAATTTCTGAACTTCTTTTGCCAATTTTGGATTATGTGCACTGATATATGTGCTTGTATTACAGCAGTGTTTCATTACTGCGTGGCCGTTAAGGGTAGAATATTTATATCATTTATCAACAGTGTTTATTTGATTATTCTTGTGTTTTATCTTTTCCAGACATTTTTTGTAAAATCATCGTTTCAAAAATATTTAAATCTCCATCCTAAAATTTTGAATCTCTTGTTAAATGAACATATTTTAAATGCAGTCAGTTAACATTGTCTGTAAATGTAGCTAGCTTCTCTCATGTTTGTGCCTCTCATGTATTGCCACTACTGTACATTTCAGTCAAAGAGATTCAGCATCCAGTTTTCCAATAAAATCCTTAGTCAAAATGTTTTGGGAAAACCAAGATATACCAAAGACTCTTTTAACCATCTGGATAAAAAAAAGCTCAAGGAAGTAAAAGGTTCCTTCAGCCCATTGTTGTCTGCGCTTCACTTGCGACCTAAAGACCTGGAGACTGAGGATGGCTGCTGGTGGTCACAGAGGTAAACACACTTTTGAATCTAACAGTAGTGAGAGCGAAATTAACTTTTTACTTCCTCCTATTCTAATTTAAATATTTGTATATACGTTCTATGTGTTTGTAGCATGAAGAAGCTACAACTAACATTTGATTGTGCAACCCCGTGTTTTACAATGACAACATGTTTTACCTTGGATTAGAATTGTATCAAAGTATCAAACTATTTCTCATTTATGCTGGGGACCCTGGAAGATCCCAAACCCAGGTGAATGGTTGATAAGTTACTCAAAAGTGATGTTCATATATTAGTTTGAGCAGTTACTCTATTTCATTTGTTCAAACAGGTGGAATAATTTCAACCTGACCTCGCAATGATCTCATGACATTGCCAGAATCCTGCTGCCATTTAATGTAAGAAATATATTATTAACCAGGACAGACTGGGGAGGAACAAGCACTGTCTTCACCCTAAAACAAACAGCATTGGTCCAGTCTTCAAATGTGTTAAAACAACCTTATGTTTGCCTGAGAAGGACCTCTCGGGCTGTGCAAATTCAGACTGTCTCTCTAAAAGGCAGGAAGTTAAGAGACGTGACGTTATATCGTCGCAAAACATCATCGGGAGGAGGTTAGGTCAGCAAAACTTGTGATTTGGACATGGGCGACTGTTCCTTTAAAGTGTTTCTTAAACCAAGTAAATTCAATTACCAAAGCAGAGTTATATTAATTGCTTAATATATAGGTTTAACTGCAGTCATCATACACATTTTGGAGGGCACAGACAAATATGTTGTCCTGCCGATATCGGTACAAGAACAGAAAACATCCATTAGCTGTTTGTCACTTCTTTTTTCACACCTTTACACTGTTAACCCACATATCAGCTCTTACCCGTTTTCGCTCCTCGATCCCCTTTCTCCCCCTTCGAACCTCTTTCTCCTCT
Organism: Pholis gunnellus; assembly: GCF_910591455.1. Classification (NCBI taxonomy): domain Eukaryota; kingdom Metazoa; phylum Chordata; class Actinopteri; order Perciformes; family Pholidae; genus Pholis; species Pholis gunnellus. Next base: position 7,655,228 of record NC_136546.1, on the reverse strand, counting down.
GTCACCTGAGGACAAGCAGAAAAACAAACCGGAAATCATACACACTTTACAGGACAAGGAATAAAATCTGAGCTGGTAAAATAGAACTCTCAATCTTAGACAAACGTTAAACTTGACCTTTACTTTGTAGATGCCGACTGTTTCTAGAGCAAATCTAATTGGACTAGTGAGAGCAAATGTTCTTGTGTCATGCTTTAGTTTCATGTATAACACCTTGTTTGCGGTTTATTTAAAGTTTTTTGTTTTATTTAGACCTAATCCTATATTTTTCTGTCGTTGTATGTTCAGGGACTATATTGCATTGAATCTGTCTTTTTTTGTTGGTTGTGTTGTTCATTTTGAATCATGAATTGTGTTAAATTTAGGTTATTTATGACAAATCAAATCAAATAACCACTCTTAACAACACACTTATAAAAACGTAATAGCAGTAATACAGTTTTAGGGATTTTATTAATAATATCCCGTTTTTAAAGGGTTAATGTGTATATAGCTACATGCTCCAAAGAAATAGGGGGCAGCATTTCACCTCTTCTACAATCAGTTCATCAGTGACTACATCAGTGACTACTAACTAACAGCAGGGCAAGAACATACAACATTCAACCAAACTGGTCAGAGTTTGGTCAGAGGTCAGAGTAACACTGCTATTTTATAATCTTAAAGTATAGCGTCAGCGTATCGTTCCGTTAGCCATCTGTGTGTTTGTGCCACTAACCGGGGCTGTATGGTCAGTGTGTACTTGGATAGTTTGTTTATTGGATTAATTTCCAAGTGGCAGAAACGAGAAAACGACCCGCACCTTCGTCCCGTGACAGTCCTTCCCCCGATCAGGAGACCACCCCGCCAGAGGAGAGCGGTGAGCACTAAGAAGCTCTGGGAGACAGACACCCAGTCAGCAGCTGAAGCAACTCAAATTCACCCAGCACAAACCCCAGCGCATAGAGGCACAGTGGGCTGGTGGGGCACTGTGTAACGGCAGCAACAGAAAGTTTGCTCGTCCTGCGTGGAGTCGGGGCAGTCCCCCAGGTTCAGAACCTCGGTTCTGGGGTTTACACTGGCTGAATTTGAGCTAACTGCTAACTGGGGGTACGTCTCCAGGAGCTGCTGCATTCAGCTTCTGGGCGGTAGTGAGGACAAGGGAAAGGTGTGAGCCGTTTTCTAGTTTCTGCCACTTTGGCTTTATTCCAATAAACATATTATATCGTACAACACACAACTCACACACAGTGACTCACTATCACCTCTCCAGGTACAAATGGTCTTACAAGACAGGACGTGCCAGGGCTAGTTGGTTAGCATGCTCATTTCATTAGATTTCTCTGAAACACAAATCCATAGACTTCTATGACGTAACGTCAACACTATCACGACTACAATTCTGTTGATAATGTTAGTACATTTTTTATGTTTTAAACAAAAATTCTGGCCAGATCTCACACATTGGACCTTTCATGAAAGAATACCAACAATGGTCGACCTATTCATCTGTTGAACCCGACACTCATAACCAAAACCCATGATGTGTACCTTCTGCAGACAGTGGCAACCACAACATAGCACACATGGGGGCAGAGATGTGAAATAAGACAGAAACAGCTTAACCGTCGACAGGTTTAGATTTAAAAACCTTTCCTCCACCTCATACCCATTTCCTCTCCTTTGTATATTTTTTTTGCAAAAGCCTCAAAAAGAAATTCTGCCCTGTAATCTGGCCTTGTGATATGGGCATAAAATGTGAAAAATTAGAGGACACCAGCCCTGCGTCCGGTTCTTAATTTACCTCTAAAAGTTGTGGTTACATGTTGTTTTTATGTGAGGTGAATGAGGTCGAAATAGAGGAAGCAGAAAAAGAGTGGACAGAAGTAGAACTGAAATAAAGGTACCAGTTTCAAGGTCACTTCTTGGAGTGTCTTTACAGTGTAGATGTTTGAATGTTGAAAAACAGCTCAATCAATGTGAGGAGAAAATCCTCTCATTTGTGGTTTCTGCAAAATGACAGTATGTTCAAGCACGACACCTCCCTCCAATCATCATCTTGGATACGTCTGTTTCTCATTTGTTTTCGTTTCAAAATATGATTCTATTTCAAACTTGGGGAATAACCTGCAAAGCAGGAGAGAGAGAGAGAGTCTGTTTCAGTGCCATTCGTTGCTAATTTTCAGCCATGAGGTTTGAAACCACAAGTCTGTTTTTGCCATGAAGCTATAAGAGGATCAGCTTCAAGTCGGCATTTATCCCACCATTTATCCCACCCTTAAATTGAATCTTTATTTCACATCCCAGACCACAGGGGCAGCTGCCAGGCGAGGTGGCGCTCTGTCCCGTGTGTTACTGTATGTGTGTGTCCATGTCTGAGTAGTGTATCTACACCACACCCTGCCTGTAACGGGCCTCAGCTTTTAGTGTCACCTCCATCTTGACCACATCCTTAACAACTAAATAACAGGAAAAACCAAACACACTGGTAATCTACTGCTAAGCCAAAAGAGACAACAGAGGCATTTGACTTCAAACTGCAGTCGTAAAGTTGCATGCTGGTGGTAATAAATGGCAGTTATGAGTAAATGTGTGATGTTTAAGCTCTTAAAGCCTCACTAAATAACAATTTTAGCCATATTAGCAGCTGTATGGATGGAGAAGTTAGTCTGTTTCACCAATTTATCTCAACAACTATTGGATGCATTGTAATTAGCAAATGCTGGCATGTTAACAAGCTACACATTAGTACTTTAGTATTGTCATTGGTGCTAGCATGGCTGTAGGCTCTTTGTCTTGTTTGTATTAACAATAAATAAAAAGACTGTTTTGGTTTTGCAGCTGGCAAAATAACTTTATTGTTTAGTCTCAGCACACAAATTCACTTTTCAGCTGTAGCAGGCCGCTGTTTACAGTGAAAATGATCAATAATCTCACTGTTTCTGAGAAGTTGGTGGAGACCAAAACAGAGTTAACTCCAAACACCTTGATACAAATATTTCTGGGCTGTGTGTCTGCCAGCTCGGTGTGGAGTTTTACTTTCCCACGGGCCAAAAGAATGATCAATCCAGCTTTAAACGTCAAGAAATGACGGACAATAGTTTGGCAGACTTGTTCACTTCAGCTGATCTGTGGTGCTTTTGAACCAAAGAAAAAGCCAACACCTAATGCACTCTCTGCTCAGTCTATCCACCATTCATCTACAAAAAAGAAACCACGAAGCTTCCCAGTGCTGCTTTAACAAGCTTTCAGTATCCACAGCTGAGCAACTGCCTTCCGCTGAGGCCCCGTTCACACCAGAGAGTCTACAAACTCTTCACCCTTCGCTGGTTTGTTAAACCCAACCTGATCCCAGATGGGTGGAAGCACAGACAGACATTGTTGTAAACTGCCAGAGTGTAGATGTCCAAACATCCCCAAAGAACCTTGTTTTCTTCATTTTCTCTCCATTATTCTTGAAACATACTAATTTGTGTGGTGTTTTCAAATCTTTACATAATTGACTTGTCAACCAAACAATGTCTCCAGCACCAGAGCTTTCTAAGGGTGCTACTCTATTCATGTTTGCTCAGCCATGGTGGCTTTTGCAGTCTGAGCTAATCTTTCCACTCCAAACAAATCAGAGGCCTGTTACACCAAATTTAAACATGCAAGCTATGATTTACAACAGAAGAACATTTCTTCTTGCTTATTTTTTTCATTTCACAAACACCATACACAAGTGACAATCACTTGCTGAAACAAGCCCCTGATGTATACATGAAATCTGTATGATGATACATTTTTTTCCAGTAAAAAGCTAAATAAACACTGGTTGTGTGACGAAGCCATTATGTTTTTTTTGTCATACTTTATTTTTTCCTTGCATAAGGGACAGCTAGTCTATATTTCATTGAATCCAGTTTCCATTTCACTGCATGTCCAATGCTGTTTCATAATTTCTTCCAGTTAAGAATTTAAAGGCCAAGTGCTTGTCTTCAACATTCATTGAAAGCCCACTGCATAGCTGTGCACCTACACACATAGTACGGGCAGAACAAAGGCACATGTGAGTCTGGTGCAGAGTGTTGAGCCACGTGCTCACACAAAAGACAACAGATCAGCCTGGTCCAAGGTTTTGAGTGCTGCTGGGCAGAATAGGGAGAGTGGAACTCAAACACTGGACGTTTCAGCCAAATCCAACTCTCTGATCAGCAACAGCTGTTGGCAAACACACAACCACATATATATATATATATATATATATATATATATATATATATATATATATATGTGTGTGTATATACATATATATACATACATACACAATGCCATGATGACACAAAAAAGATTACAGTGCCTTATCATATTTGTCATGGCTGTTTTTTCCCCAACAGCACTGTATGTTTCCGAATGTGTTTTTGTCATTGTTGGCTCTGTCCAGCTGGTGATGCTGGAGTGGAAACATTGACACCCTGGGGGTTTATGTAGATATAGACTGGTGTGGATAAATAGATGGATCAGTGGATGGAAGAAAAGGGAAGAGAGAGAAACAGAAATTGCAGCATGAGGTCATTGAGTTATGGTCTGTTCAAAATATTTCCAATTCCAAAAGTTGGCATCTTGTACTCATGTCTACTTAGAAAATTTGAACGCTCATGTCAAAGAAATATATATTTATCGGATGCAATGGAAAACTACTGGATATACAGAATGGTGAATAATTTCCTGATTTTCTCTCACAATGCATAATAGTATATTCAGCTGTTTTGCTCGGCTATTAAATGCTCCTTATGGAATTTGTATCATATATAAGAATTATTGGCTTACTTAAACTCCTAAAGAGGCAGTGGGCTTTCTAGAAAACCATATGGGTCCCTGAATAACTGTCAGGAAAATAAAAATGAACTTTCCATTTGACTCCTTATCTTCTAACTGGTTTATAAGTCTTTGGTGTGATTTTAACAAATTTAAGGCCTGTTACTTGACACTTGTCTATAGGTATCATATCAATTCCAATATAGCTATTTATATACTGTATGTGTTTACATTATGTTTGATGAAGACACTAGTGTTGAAACATTTGTGCCAAATTAAGTCAATCAGCGTGCTAAAATCCCTTTTTTCTCCCCATAAGTCATTTTCAATGTTTATGATGCTCAGAAAAATATATGAACCTTTTTAAAGTTGATTTTGTAATAATTCTATATGTTAAAATATTTCCTTGCAGTGACTCATTTGAAACAGCTGATTTGATGCACAGACACCTGTTTCTGTGGAATAAATAAATATGGATAGTTCAGCTATTATAACTTCCATGGCAAAACAAAAAAAGTGCCACCTGTTAGTGATGGACGATGTGTGAAAGACTTCCTGCTGAGGAATTTTCTACTCTGGCAGAAAAAAAGTCAACTCAAGCAGCCATCTGAAAAGTCTAAAATGATTTGAGCCGTGAACGCGTTGACAAGATTAAGCTGCTGTACTAGACTGCAGGGTGCAACAGGCTTTTTCTACTGACATGTGGATGACGAACTGTTGGGTGAGTGAGTGACTTTAATGTGACTACTACTGTTACCCCATAAAGCACACAGCATTGCGATTGTTATATTGTATTATAATGTTTAATCTATGCTGTATGTTCTTGTGCTTCAATATGTTTTCTAGATGAACATTCGTGGCCTTGACTTCAATGTATCAAGACAGAAATTAACAAAAATCAACTGGTATTATATAGAGTATACGCTATAATTAAGGAGTGTAACATGTATTGATTAGTATGAGAAATAAAAGACATACCTCTGGGACCAGCAGGTCCAAAGTCTCCTTTTTCTCCCTGTAAACCGCTGACCCCGACAGACCCTTTAATTCCCTGGTTGCCCTGGATCCCTTTTTCTCCTGTAAACCCTGAAACACAAACAGGTGATTGATAATCATCAAATAGGAAAACTGTGTATATACATAACATACTGCAACATCCTTCATCAGACTCAACATCAGCTATGACACGATTCAAAGTTCCTTAACTATCGTGGCCTTTACCTGCGTTAAAGTAAATCATGTAAAGAGAATTTAATACATTTTTGTTTAGTGCAGAGATGATCAGATTTGAATTTATGAAATTCAAGTTCAAAGTTAACGTCAAGTCCTTCTAATTGGCATTTAAAGATGAAAGCATCCAACCAAATCTAATCCATGAATTAAAGGTGCTGCTGTGGTGCAAAATTAGAAATTACTTTAGCAAGGACTTTGTCTTCATTAATAACGTATTCAAGTTAAGTTTTATGTACAAATCATTGCAAATCCCACTGTATACCATGGCAATTTGAAAAATAGCAATAACATTAGGACTTTATGATACAATTCCAATAAGCCTCACTGCTTCCTTTCCCCCCTCCCTGCCCTGACACTTCTTCCACCATCTGCCAACGCCTCAAATCTCTGAATGCGTGCCGACGCTCTTTTGTTGCATAAAACAATCCAATTCAGATTTTCTGCAGAGTCCTAAACTGTGGCACACAATGAGAACTCCTGTTGACAGTAAGCACACTGAAATGACTGGAAATCAATGTGGTAATGAGTTATTGATTGAACCGTTGAAGCATGAAGCTAAATCTTGTCGCTCTACCCCGATATGCTCTGATTACATTGTTGTGACTACTCAGCAATCTGAATGACATAATTACACTGAATGCATTAGAGACAGAGACACAAAATAAACTGATGATGGATGAGGTCATGTCTCCCTCCTCAAAAAACCCACTGTGAAAATGCGATCCATCATTCTCTGGAAGGAGTGCAAAGTGTTCTGCAGAAATGTCCAACAAGATCATTCAACAAGTAACAGAAGGGCTGCAGATACAGATTATGTACGCCTGTTAGCTCTTAATGCAATATATTTGGATAAACAATAAAACTACCACCTAAAATTAACCTGCAACTTTGTCCAGGCTGAGAACAATATATGGAGCCTTACTGGCCTTGTATAGTATATTATAACACTGACTAGTTAGTGTTGTTCGGTTCCAATACGATGCATCATTTGCCGTTTGATTGATAAGGTCAACAAGTAATTATATAAAAGGTCCACTCGATTGATTATACCAGAGAACCCCCTGGCACGTCAATGTTATATGAAGTCTAATTGGGTCAGGTAGTCTATAAGACTGGAGTAGAAGTGGAGGTTGTCACCGAGACGTCACCCATTATTTGGTGGACTTGAGTTTTGAAGCCTGGAGTTTTGAATTTTTAGCCGTCGCCATGTTGTTCTTCTGAAACCATGGTGGTGGAGCTAAGTACAACACTGAGTAAGACATCTTAGGCGATCAAAATGTTACAATTTACTTTCATAAACTGAAAACCCACTGTGAAAGGTTTAAAGTCGTGGGATGAAAACCTGGAGAACTCCAAGACCGGACAACAACATGGTAGTGACCTGACCATCGCAGGGTAGCCACGTCCTAAAGCATACCCTGCTTTATTATCTATTTTACTCTAAATGGCACCATTTACTAAATGAACATCATGCTATTTTGATAAAGACTTGAAACTAGCAATTGGGACAATACAATGTTTACAATGTTTACTGAGGGAATAAATCAAATGAGAAGTAGGTTCTTTTTCTTATTCACCACTATATAATTGGACTTATTTTTTGCAACCAGAAAGAATGGCTGGTCTAATATACCAGGAAATCCGATAGGACTCATCATCGGTTCTGATCGCATGCATCACAATTATCACAGAAGAAAAATATGTTTTTGTTTTTAAGCTTCCCCAAAATAGTTTTACAAATATCGGACAAATTCATAGAAAAACAGCTCTGACCATGTCCAGAAAATGCGTTTACTTGTAGCCCATAATTACTGAACCCTGCAGAGATGGGCCATCACCATTGAGACTTTTGATTAAAACTCCCCTTCGCTAGAAGATGACTGCTCTCGCCCATTTCCTCCTTCCCTACAGTTAGCATTTCTTTTTTTTCACTATTTCCTGGAACTATATGGCCGTGGTGGGGGGTTTTGCTCTCAGCAGGAAGATAATGCTTCTTGGAAACGTGAGAGCTGCAGTTCATCGGCCAGGAAATGTGGATAAGATGATGACAGGGGAGGAGCTGGGTTGATGATTCAAGAGGTACCAAGCTGGAAAGGGTCCCAAAAACATCTGGATTCACATTGTTGTTGTTTTCATCTTACAGTATCTATGAAAAATAGCCATTCCACAGGTCTGAGGTGCCAGTTCTGTCTGGATGAGGGTTCATGTTGTGGTTTTTGGTGGAATTACCTACGAGACGAAGATAGATGACCCGTCCCACAGGCCGCGTCCACACCCTGTCTGAAAATAAATCCCCATCCAAAGTCTGGGGCTTTGTTTTCTTAAGGGGATTCATATGACCTTTTTTATTCTCTGTGCTCACTGCATTATTAATACAACTGAGTTTAATCACAAAAGCAGAGGTCATAACTCCAGCTAAATCCTTTTACGTTTAAAAAAAGGCTTGTAACTCAAAATGTGGTGTTTACATTGGAAATGTATAGGGCAAGTGCATTGTATGACCTATGTTCTTGTAAAAGTAATCTAAAAACCACGACAGTCCATTATTGACACTGTGCTTCACACTATTCACAATTCCTGATCTTTCCTTTCTTACAGGTATGACAAAGATGTGTGTAATACTTCCAAACCGCAATTCCACAGCATTTCCCACAGGTTGAGGATATGTTTGCAGTGGTTGGCATTGAAGTTTGAAGCAATGGTATTTCAATTTAGTATTGAGGCAAACAGGAAACGAGGGGAGAGACATGTAGTCATGTGGTCTTTCGTTATGTAGTATGTGCCTTATTTGTTCGGGCCATCAGGACCTCCCACCGTCTTCATATTTAACGGATAAATATGTGAGTGGTATCGATCGTCTCATCTAACTCTGCTAGAAACAAAGTATTTCCAAAAATCTCAAACTATTCCTTGAATAGGTCTTCGGCCATTTGTATGCAATTAAAAAACTGAGGAATGGTTGTCTGGTTGTACCCACCTCGTAGACCTGTCAACCCAGGAGCCCCAGGGGGCCCCAGTGGTCCAGTATCACCCTTCTCTCCCGTCGGCCCCGGAGGTCCTGCAAAAAGAAACACAATTATGCTCACAAGTGATTACACTATGAGTTGGTAATACCACGCAAACAATGCAAATACTAACACAAAATGTGTCATCGATAGTTTTAAAGTGAACGAGGATTAAGTGAAAGTCAAGTTTAAGCTACAGCAGTGAACAGTTTTATTTAGGTTTGAACAACATATATGTTTTTAATCAATTTACTTGAACTAATAGCTCACAACATGTCCATAAACATATCTTTACTGTACTTCTCCTGAAGAGAAATACAAGCTGCAACAGGGGTTGTTAAAAAAGGTAGAAATACAAGAGACTCTCAATAACACTTATGAACTGCATGTTGGATCGCTTATCATCAAAGGTGTTGCCAAAATCAAGGCAGGAAGGAATCGTGTAGATTGTCACTTGAAAAGGGAAAACATGAGTCCATATAATGATTTTATCAATGTCAGGAAACCTCAGTCCTATTCCTCATTCATCGCACACGCACACACACACACACACACACACACACACACACACAGAGCAGCCAAAATGAAGTCCAAACTGGGTCTTACAACTGTTTTAAGGATTCAATCCAAAAATGTTGTTTTACTTGGAGAAAGTGAGTGAAAAAAAAGCCAAATAGTGATTGGAAGAGGGCAAGAGAAATACACACATACAGAGAGAAAGATATATATATATATAGAGAGAGCGAGAGAGAGAGAGCGAGAGAGAGAGAGAGAGAGAGAGAGAGGCCTGGCCACAATGGGAGCCACATGTTCAACAATGTGGACCACAACACAGCTTGTGGGAATGCTTAAACATTCAGGGCTTGTTATTGTCCAGGGGTTCTGATCCTTCAGAGCCTCTAATGTTCTTCATTTGCAAGTTGCTGATGCCGATAAACTGCTGACCGGTTTTGAGATACAGATCTGCCTGCTGCTGCCTCGAGCAGCTTCACAACTGGACACACTTAACTGGTGACCGCAGGTCAGGAGCCTGCTAAAAGGTCACATTAAGAGGTGACGCTGGGTGTCTAGAAACATACTATGTGCATGTGTGTGTTCTCTCATTTCTATCCTTGTATGGATATTCTGTATCAACAGAGAAAACAATTGGCTATTTCGATTAATTGTTGATTTAAAAAGTTGATTTAAAAAAAAAAAAGGCAAACATTCCCCTTCCATTGTTTCTGCTTTTTTTTTTTTTTAACAACACTTCTGTAGAGTTTCTTATAGGGACCATCTTCCTATAGAAATCCTTTGTGCAGATTTGACCTGAAGAACTGATCTGACCTGAGTTGACCTTCGCAGTTTCTGACAAGTCTTCCCAAAACTTGTCAGGTTTGGGAAGACTTAATCTGCTACAGATCTTGGACTTCACTTTCACAGTACCCCACGGACCCATGAATGGTCAGCAGTCAACAATATAACACAAACAACAGATGTTGCAGTTTTAGTCAGTTGCGTCGGTCAAAATGTAGCAAATGACTGGGTAGAAAAGGGCTTAATCGTGTGAGTGTTTGTACTGAGTGTTTGTAATTATTTTGGGCAGGAGTCAGCCTTTCTGGCTATTGTTTTTATTTAATTATCTTTATTGGGTTTAGCCAACACCAATGAATTTCACTATATAGGCCATTCTATACACAGATTTCATCATACGGGAAGGTGAATATTTGTACAAAATGATGTTTTAGTCATCTAATAGATATTTCACTGGATAACGGATAATAATAAACTTGCGGGGGCAGCTATATGAAGAGTCAAGAGTTCACAAAAGTCAGTAGGATTCATCTTCTGTGGGCTGTGAACAAAATGTGATGGCAATCCATCCAATAAGTGTTGAGAGTTTGAATGAGATCTGGTCAGGTCAGACATCCGCTATACATTTTTGGGGGGGCCATGAAGATGCCTGGTTCCATTTTTCCACTGATAAAGATACTGAAATGTTCCCTTTTCTCTATTTAAGGAGTTTTTATTGTGATGTTGGGTATCTGGACACTGTTGCAAAATAATCTGTTGTCACAGGAATACATAGATCAAATCTTAACGTTTCTGTTCAACAGCAGAGAGATAAAGCTGAACTCACTGAGCTTTTTCAAGTTTGTGTCTGTATGCCTAAACTTTGGTACAGTTCACCCTGGTGGTCGTGTGGAAATGATGTCCTTGTTAATAGTTTGTTTTAGTAGAGCTTCACATTATTAATCTCCTGGCTCTCAGAGTGTGTTCGTTCAGTTGCCAGTGTTGCTACAATAACAAGCTCAGCGGCCCCTTCAGGATCAGCATGAAAACATCTGACAGCGCTGAGTCCAAGAATACAACACAAGTGTGGAGATCAGGCGCCTCCATCCAACATCCAGTCTGTGCTATACATCTATTGCAGGATAGAGCAACAGAGCAGTGAGCTTGTCTTTGTTGGAGACAGAAGGTCTCAGCAGAGACCACAAAAAGCTGTGATGGGACAATATGTATGTTAAATGTAAGGGGAGATAAGGAGCGTGTTGAGAAATCCCTCACGGTGACGAATGACCCATGGCATTATTAGGGTTTCCGTTGAGGATACAGTCATTTTAACAAAGAACAGATGGACAGAACTGTGATCAAAATGAGGCTAAAATGTTCAATGTATGTCCCTAATCTGAGAGAACTGGGTTGTGTTTGACAGTGATTTGTTCTGAGCGATTTAGTCCACAAAGTGCCTTGGCTTTACAGATACTGTATTGACCGTACAGATTTTCCGAGGATAGTAAGATATTGTGTCTTGGATTAGAACTTCTCCTGGTTGCCTTCAAATAAAACCCAAATACTAAAAACCTGTAGAAGAAGGAACCTCCCAGTCTGTGCAATGGATGGACATGGTAAGATATATATACGTATGTATGTGTTAGAAAACTGAGATTGCCTCGAGGAATAAAGGAAAGCCTTTTCCAGAAAATATGTGAAATTAATCACCTTCACTGCAAACTACTAAAGCGGTTTTGCCCAGTTTTTTGGTAACATACATTACAATTGTTACAAATAAAAAGCAACAAAAAAATAAATAATAATAATGTGAGTTGAATGTGAGTTTGTGCAGGCCAGCCTCAACTGCGCGAAGTAACTCTTCACTAGTAAAGAAAGCGTGCCACTCAAAATGTTCATTAATGGTCATAATGGTTTCCAGACCTCAGCTCCACTCGAAGCGAGTCATAACATATGACTAACTCAGCATCCATCCAAATGTGTACATGTCACCACTGCTGTGGGAAAACCCTGTGGCATTGTAATCTGGATTTCAATAACACTTATGTATGAAGTTGTGTCATCTTATGGCAAAACTTGGAGAAACAACTGTGAATTAGCTTGAGAGAAAAGACCCATCCAGGAATTACGTAACTCTGAGTAGTCTCAAATATAGGTCACCATAACAATAAACTTAAATAGATATTTTTCATTATAATAGTGTGTTGTTATAGTTTCAATGTGGAACGTATACGTTATAGTAACGAACCTACAGAGAATTGAGCTCCCCTCGGTTTTACTGAGCTTCATTGCAAGTTTCATTCACATTTGTTTATCTGTCTTTTACTGTTTTGATTAACTCTAGCGAACGCACTGTAGTCCAAAAGATGGTGTTTTCTTAGTTACTGTTGGCAATGCAAGAGTTGTATCCTCACCATAGGAGCAAAAGATCAAAAAGGCACTTACAAAGGACCTATTTCTTGTTGGTGCCTTTATATAACAGCGTGTGGGCCTATTCATAAACGTCAGCAAATATCTCCAAACACAAATAGACGGAACTCAAATGCATGTGAATACACAATGTCTCCCACTCTCTGTCTAACACACACACGTGCACACACACACACACACACACACACACACACACACACACACACACACACACACACACACACACACACACACACATATATATATACTGCTGTCAAATTTAAAGATAGTTCTGAAATCCAAGTAGAAGGCGTTTGCTTCATGCCAATTAAACACTCTGCTTAGAGTGGCGAAAAAGAGTAATGAAAGAGCCACTGTCAATCACAACATATCACTGAAAAACTAGGTGGGACTTTTTGGCCCAGTGCTAGACTGGTTTAACTCCTATTTGAAGGACTGGGACCACTTTGTGTCTATTGGTAATTACACGTCTGAGGGTACAAAAACAACACAGAGTTCACCAAGGCTCCATTCTCGGGCCAACACCTATATTATATATATTATACAAAATATCCTTATTATTATGCAGAGGAGACACAGATTTATATAACCTGGGACTATGGTTCCATTCAAGCACTGAGTGTGCAATGAACAAATCTATGATTGGATTTCTCAACATTTTCTTCAATTAATCAAGATCAAACTCAAATGATGTTTTTTGGAGCCAAAGAACAATAGTCAGTACTCAGCTTCAGTCGCTAATGTTAAGGGTCACAAGTCTTGGTGTAGACATGGACTCAGACATAACAATCTCACACAAGATCCATTTAGTTGGACTTCTGGAGCTTTCAATCATATCACATGATTTACCTCAGCAGAGAGTTTGACCATGTAAACGTAAAAACTTCTTTTTTTTCTGACTTTCTTGAGAATGGAAAGTCCATTCTTGACCTTGGCATTCAGTAACTGTTCTGGGGCTTTCAACTATATCACACGACCTCCCTCAGCCGAGTTTGCTGTCCTTAAAAGGTACCCCGTGAGGTTTTCTTATTGTTACTCATCAAGATGTACTGTGTGTACCCTTGAGGTCTAACAAATGTGTTAAATGCAGTTGCAATTTCTTTTTAAGTAGTTTGAATGCAACATTGTTTACAACCATGTTTATATGCCCCCGGTTGTATCCACCTGCTTCTAATTACCCACGCAGGCCTCCCCAGTGTATTTAATCCCTGTGTTCCCCTTTCTCTGTGCCGTCATCGTCCTCTGTGGCAAGCGTTCCAGCGATTTCCTTGTGTTCGTGTTCCTGTTTTTTTGTGATCTCTGCCAGTTTTTCTTAACTTCGTTTTTGCCTCATCCTTGCCTGAATTGTTTGCCTGATATTCTGACAGATCTCCCAAAACCTGTTTTGAGAAGTAAAGACTGTCTGACCGTTAAGCTATACACAAATCCCCCAAATACTGGCATTGACCTTTGAAAATCCAAATGTTAAGTCACTGATAAGACACTAATTGAGGATAACCTCATACAATATAATATGATACAATACGATATTTAAGTTGTAATCAAAATCGCCTGATACATTTTCTCTTAGTGGGCGCATGTTACTGTAAATAATACCATGTTGTACAATCATTTACCACCTGGAGAGGTAAAAGACTCCAGGCAACATTTTAAAACAGCTTCTCGTGTGTCTTTATCATTAATACAACATGTGTGGCAAGAACATCCCTGCGTGAGTTACAGAGGAATTAAAGGCAGATGAACTGAATAAGAAGAAAAGGGAGAAGAGGACGGAGAAAAGGAGGCACGATAACACAACAGAGGAGTATAAACATTGAAATGTAAAACATTTCTTGGCTAAGGAACCTGCAAGCTAACAACAAACAAATGGGCTGCTGAGCTAAAACTAATGACAGAGCTGAGTGGTTGAGTTTTCAATCTGGACGTAGTCGAGTCTAAATTTATCCCACAATTGTTTCCAGGCTTGTTTGTTGAGAAACGGCATCCCACCCACATGTGAAGCAGACGCGAGTTCAGGGGTCTTGTTCGGTTTGAGTTGCCATCAATCAGCTCGGGCCGCGTCCCCTGCCAGCATTACGTCATAGCATACGTATTCTGATTTTAACAAACCGGGGAAGTCATTTTGTGCCCTGGCAGCTAGAGTCGTACCACGTCGGGACTAATCACATCTGGAGAGATTTGAGGAAGAACATTCAGAGTTGCTCAATACCCTGGGGTGGTAATCCCACGGTGTAAAATCATGTTAGCATGCTACGGTCATTTGCATCTAATCAGGATGCAAACATCCATTGGCTCAGACCCACTGGTGTAAATGATCTTTTTGGAGCACAAAGTTCTAGAGGGATTCATAACACTAAGAGTTTTACATTCTCAAGTTCTCATGTATTCCTACTCTTGTAAGGTTGCAAACAAAACTGTGTAGATGTCTTGTTTTGTATATTTCACTAAATTAAAAGAAAGATTCTTTGTCCTTAATGTTGGTATTTTGCACACATGCATGTTATCCATGAAGTCTCTTTTTTGTCATGATCAGACTTCTTTTCTCAAATCAATTTAGCCCAGGTCAAACTTGGATATTTTGACACCTTTTGACCTGCACATCATATAATTAGAGCTTACTGGACAGGAGTACTAAAGCTAACCACAAATGCACTTAGAGGGAACATTTGGGCCAATGACAGGGGCCCTTGGACTTCTCAAGTGCCTTTCTGGTGTCACTCTTGGGCCAAAATGAAGAATTGAATTGTCCCCTTTGGTCCCCTTTCTTGGTTCAACACAAGTTTTAAAAAGGGGCTCTTTTGCAATCTGAAAATGTTTCTTTGCTGACCTTCAAATATGGTGAGGTTCTTCAGGGTCAGGGAGTGCTCCCAGTCCTTCAGGCGGAGGTCCTCTGTGATTGTGTTGAGGATTTCCATCTCGTTCCTCAGCTGAGCCTCCGTGTGGACGTGGGTCACCCACAAACTGCTGGTGTCCTCTGTTATGTTGCTGATCTGGATCTGAGCAGCAGGAGTACAGGCAGAGGGAGTGTTAACAGTGTTAACGGCTGCAGTAGTTCGACACTTTGCTGCAGTCAGATTTCCTAGTTAGATACGTATTATGTCAGTCATGTATTTTATAAACGTTGACTTTGAGCTTTCAAAATGTCGTCACATTAAATTTATAGGACATTTTTGAGAAAACTGTGATGAACCTGCAAGTCTTGTATCTTCAGGTGGTGAATACTGATGTCGTTGCTGAAGGTGTGATTGACAGCTCCCACCGTCCAATTGACTTCGTCCAGTTTCTCTCTCAGCCTGCTCACCTGTCCTGAGGTTTCCCTGACAGATAAAACAGCAAAAGAACTTTATTCCTCTAATTAAATTTATTATATCAGTCTCTGTGATGGAATTACACTTCCATGCTTTGAAAATGAGGATTAAGACTGTACAATAAATGTGTACCTGAACAGGAGGTCCTGGTCCTGGAGCCAGGTGGAGGCTCGGGACACCTCCGCACTCAAGCCCGTCAGGTTCCTGCCGGTGGAGCTGCTTAGGGAGGACAACCTGTCGTCCAGCTGCACCAGGTAGCCCTCTGACTCAAGGGAGTGAGCCTGGCTGCTCCTCAGCTCCACCTCCAGGCTCTGTGGGTGAAATAACTTAAAACTATTAAACTAAAGTAATTCATCAAAAGTGTCTCTTATAAGCACTTGGAAATCCCAGTGAAAAACACTGATTGTTGAGTATTAATCTAAAACTCTATACGTATCTCCTTTACTGTCACTGAATACTCATCATAGTCATCAACAAACTATATTCATGTCCCGGAACACTTCCCAGGTCTAAAACCCTGCTTTGTAGAAGCTCTTGTTTTGCTTTTTTCCAGTCTTCTGTCGTACCTTGATGAGGATCTCCAGCCTCTGCAGCCAGTCACTGTGGTTCTGGAAGAGATTCTCCAGTTTCCAGATGTTCTCCAGCAGGTCGGCCTGAGTGGACGCCTCGCCCAGGGTCGGCTGGAGGAGCCGAGAGCGCTCAGACATCCGGGTCACGTTCTCCATCAGCACCTCCTGCCGCTTAGAAGACACCTGGGAACGAGAGACTGGGGAGAGAAAGAGAAAGAAAAGAGAGTGAGAGATTTGTTTTTGGTGTTGATTCAATGATCCCTCAGTCCCAAAATCGAGTATCATTTACTATTAATCACTACTGTCAGCTCAGACCCAGCCAGCACTTAAATGCAGAGCAGATGTTGACTAAGTCGCTTGCTCTAATTTTGATTGTCTATTCTTGCTAAATGTATTGTTTTGTTAAATTATGGCCTCAATAATTTGATGACTTCAAAAGTAGTTTCCAGACTTGGCTCACTGTGAGGTTCTCTGTGTTTACTAACGGCATATTGTGGAAATTCTGTCTTCATTTTGACTGATGTTTAAGTTGGCCTCTTCATGTTAATGTTCGTCCAATACTTGCAGGAGGGAGAGCATTAGCCCAGAGTGTTTTTTAAAGATATGACGTATAGATTCCTAATGATGGAAAGTAACTACGATAAGCGCATTTTACTCGAGAACTACTTAAGTACAATTTTGAGGTACTTTTACATCAGTTCATACCTACTCCATAGGGAAATATTGTACATTTTACTCTACTGACAACTATACTTCCTAGTTACTTTACAGTCATTTAGCTGACGCTTTTATCCAAAGCGACTTACATTTCAGATGCTATCATACCGTAGGCACAGCTACGGGAGCAATTTTCGGGGTTAAGTGTCTTGCTCAAGGACACATCGACTTGCAACTAGTGGTGCCGGCGCCAGAGCCAGTTTGAACCACCAACCCTCTGATTGAAAGACGGCCCTGCTCTCCACTCAGCCAGTCGCTTTAGACAAGATATGATGAGCTTGTTAAATACAACACATTGTTGAAGATTAAATATTGTTTATTATTTTAAAAAAGTGAGGATTAAAGCATAAAAAATGTATCTTTTGACCCCTTCGGAGGAGGCCCAACCAATACAAACTTTTACTTGTACTGGAGTAGTTTTACATTGTAGTGCTGCTACTTTTACTTAAGTAAAGGGTCTGAGTACTAATGCCTTTGTTGAGCCTGCCTATCCACTAAAATGACAACAAATTGCATTTTGTTTTTTGTCTCATCATCTATTTGTTATAACGTGTAATAACATAATTTAACCATAAATATACATTCAATTAGAGGAACTTTTTGACAACAAATTATAAACACACAAATCTGAAAGAAACAGAATTGTGAAGCAAGAGGGACAACAGTTTGGGGACAACATCATCTGAATTACACACGTGTGTGTTTAGCTGTTACATCACATTTGCCAACAGTCAACATATAACTGATGAAGCTTTCTTGTCTTGTTTTTGGCTGTTGCATAAAGGCCACTTCTTCTTTTGTTTTTCCTCTGTTCTCCACCGTGCCTAATGAGAAAAAGCTCCTCGGTTTCATGTTATGTTGAGAGCAAGTTGCATGGTAACTGCTCGATAGAGCTGGGAGATATTTTGAAACCAGATCCTTAGCGTTACGCCATGACGACATTCTCTCTGCGGGATAGCAGGGACCAATATGTGCAAAATTCCTCCAACGGTGAAAAAAGGGAATAACTTGGGAAATGAGGGGAAGCAGAGAATTCCCTTCACACATGCTACATGCTCTTCGACACGGTTATGCCCCGAACAGTCCCATATCACAAAGTCTCCGAACGTGTTTGTGTGTGGCTTTATGCGCTAGCATCAAGACCAAGAAACGTGTGCATGACCTCAGAGCAAAGACAATTGCTGCAAAGCCACAGTGCTGCAAACAAACCATCTAAATTCCCGCTCATTACGTGTGTTAGTTCTATTCCTAATGACCTGAAAAACTAAACAAGCCCAAATCTCTCCACTACACAGAGCGCTTAATTGCTAAATTATGGTCTGTCAGCATTGGTGAACACACACAAATTATAGATGAACCAGAACCTGGTATGGAGTTTCTCAGCAGTACTGGTGCTTCAGAATGAAGACGAAAAGAAGAACATATAGTAGACCAATCTCAGTCTAAATAACTTTTTAAATGCTTATTTTATTGTTTCACTCCTCTCAGCTACTGAATGTACATGTTTAACAGTCACTTGATTGAGAACGTAGAGCTCTATGGTTGATTCTACTTTTTCGTTCCTTTTGTGGAAATTGAGTAAAACTGTCAAACCATCTGAGCTTGATTACGTTATATATTTGCAGGGCCTCGTTAACCAAGCACAATAAACCTACTCATGCTTGCAGTCCTAAAGGTTCACTTGGGCACTGCGGCAGTTACCTAAAATACATCGTACAAGCAGGCACTTGACTACTCACAATTACTGCAAGTGTGTATCAGCACAATTGTATAGCCCAACCTGCAGACATAGGGTGTCTCAACCGGATCAGGTACAACAATGGGCATCATGACGACATTCGATTGTGTGTTTCCCGTGTAGTACACTGTACACCTGGGACACCACAAAATGTCCCGACAGAAAGACCAGCATGTTCCTTTTTTTGCGAAGTGTTCCCTCATGTCCACGACTTTGACCAATAGGAGCACAGAGCGCTCTTCCTGGTACAATCGCAAACATGGCGGAGCCAAAAGGGAATTATGTTGTTGATGCTGTGAGGAGGAATTTGCTAGAGGAAATATCTTTTCTTTTCTTTTTTTCTGAACAGTAGACAGCCAGCATCATACGCACTGCAATTGATGTTTAATTCTTGTTCCTAGAAGTCAGTTTCTTGCACTTCCTAAACGTTGTCATGTCTTTCCGAGTCACACCAAGAATTTCTGATTCTCCAATCGTCTAATCTGACACTGTGACCGAATATTGTGTTGTTTGAGCCCGGCATGAGAAGGTCAGAAAGAAGAAGAAGGATGAAAACGAGAAGGACGAGGATGAGGAGAAGATGATGGCGACAGCATCTTTTTGGGTTTCTGAAACTCTTTCTTAATGTATAAAACATCTACCGTGGTCAGCATAAAATCCGTTTTTTTTTAACCTAGTTTATGAAATGTTGACACTTTGGAAAACAATTTTCCCGAAAAGCGACAAAACATACGTGGATACATTTCCGTTTGATAATCTTGTTAGGATACTTTAAAAGTTACAGGTGGAGCAGCGGCACAGAGCTTAGTGTTAACGTAATCCAAGAATGGTTTCCAAATTTGCTGAAATCTGTCAGGGGAACTGAACAATGTGGTTTTTCTAATTGAAGGTGCAGAATTACATTTCTTAACAGCTTGGGGGTTGTGGGTTCTCACAGTTCAGGACAACTGTGGGGTATTAGAGTGAAGACATGTAAACTTATTATCATACTTGGTTGCCAGAACGCATTTGAACAGATTTTCCTCCGCATGTCTCATTTTGTTTCCCCTGGTTACACCGCCTAAAGGAATTATCAATCAGCATTAGAAATCACTCTCCACTAATTGATGTCTGTTGAACTGCAGCTTTGTTAACATGGAGAGCTCTGCATATACAATCAACCAGACCACAGAGGTCACTGTCAGGGAACAGAATGGAGATTTAAGGCTTTTCTATTCACACTATTATTCCTAAAGCAGTAATAATGATACGGAGCAATTGTCATGTAAGGATATTTTTAGCCATTCAACAAAGTTTAAATGATCAAAGTGGACATTTATTAAATATAAATGTTTAGAGAAGCAGGCAAGTGTCTTGAACTGTAAATCAAACTGCAGTGGGTTAAAATGTATCGTTTTATCCAGAATACCTCTTGAAATCACTAGTAAAAACAAACGTACATGAATTTATATATAAAAGAACTGTAGGGAAAAGACATATAACCCAGATAGCTGTAATTGTACTTCTCTATCAGTCATCAACTCTCATAATGCCAGACTGCTATTGAGTTACAACAGGAGAGATGAGCGGGTGTTACTTCAGGCGAAGATGGTGAGAAATTGACTTAAAGATATACATGTCTGACAAATCCATTTCAAACCTCTCAGCTCAGCTCTGTAGGATGGGAAAGTCATCTCAAGTCATTGTTTTTTCCATTGACCTCCTATTCTTTCCTCTTTATTTCACACACACACGGGTGGGTGTGGATGGCAGCAATACTCAAAACAGATTAGTTCCAAATTCACAGCTTCATGGTCTTTGGATTCGTCTGTGGAGTCGAGGACATTCATGAATCAAATGTTCGGAGAGCGGTCCAGCACGACAGCTGGACTTCAGTGTGTATTGAAATGAATTCAGAACTGTTTGTTCAGTCCTCACATGGTCTTCTATGCTAGCAGTGGATTCATATTATTTGCAGAGTTTTATCTGCATTCAACATGATTAGCACTTTCAGTAAACAATCAAAACATTACCTAAAGTGCAAAAGATGGCCAAAAGGGTAATCACTTACTTGATAGCTATGAATCATTTTAAATGACCGCTATACTGCAGTGAACTCATACTAAAGTACGTAAATGCCAAACTGTGAGCAAAATGTTGGCATTGAACTTTTCTGCAAACCACGAGAAGTGTTGAGTGCTGCGGATTCTGAACCGAAAATACGTGACTTCACGTCTCCTCCACTAAGCTGGAGGAGGTTTAGTGTTCTAGTGAGGACGTTTAATCGACTCTTTCACATTCTCATAATGATACAGTCACGAAAATACGTTTCATAAATATCTTTATCACACTTCCAGATTGTGAAACAATAAGTTATGTTTAGGCAAAAAAATGACTTGGTTAAAGTTAGACAAAAGATCATGGCGTAAATGTTGCTCTGTTTCTTGTTTATATTTTCATGTGCAGTTCATGCAACCTTAGAAAGATGGGATCTGGATGGCTGTCTATTTATTGCACAAAGACTCTTTCTGTTGGATGTTCTCTCTGTAGCTCTTTCTTTCACACATACATAACACTTATCTTGCTATACTCGTGAGGACTTTCCCTAGACTTAGTTCTTCTTTATAGTGCATTTACAAGTCTAACCCCCAAACAAATAACTAAGATTCTGGCACATTTTGGTCCCCACAACATAATTCCGAGTCATGGTCCCTGCAAAGTCACACACACACACGATCATGTTTTTGATGACTTTTCGGGACATTACATTGACATACATTCATTTCTTGGCGACTCACTCTAACCATAACTGTTACCAGCCTAATCTTAACCCTTAATCCAACCTTAACTTGAACCTAATCTTGCCCTCACCTTAAACCAAGTCTTCATCCTAAAATGTAATACTTGTTAAACTAGGGGAATGTGCATTTTGTCCCCATAAGGAAGGCGAGCCCGCGCAATGTGACTGTGTAAACCAGGGGTGTCAAACTCATTGTCGCTCTGGGGCCACATCAGCATCATGGTTGCCCCCAAAGGGCCGGTTGTCGGGGGGGTGCTGCTCCTTCTTCGTCGGCGGGGAGGGGGGCTGCTGCTGCTGCTGCTGCCACATACGCTGGTGGAGGTGTGCGCGGCGCGTGCGGATCGGGGAGGAGCTCCGCCGTGCGCGATACAATGGATATTTGTAAATTGTCCGACTTTTACATTTTTTTTTTTTGCTGGCGGATTCGCGGGCCACATAAAATGACGTGGCGGGCCGGATCCGGCCCGCGGGCCGTATGTTTGACACCCCTGGTGTAAACAGATCAATGTCCCCACAACATATGTAAAACATGCCCACACACACACACACACACACACACACACACACACACACACACACACACACACACTCAAACAGAAAAGGCTGGACAGTGTCATGGTAAGGGCAGACAGAGTAGACAGAGGGAAGTCTATCAGAGCTGCATTCCTCTGTGGGCATAGCCAAAGACAACATGGTGCCTTCATTTATCAGGCAGCAGATAAAAGACTATCCATGAAATATTTCCTCTCCCCGGAATCTACATTTCTTTGATGTCAAACACAATACACACACATATCATACAATACATCTATGTTCACTTTAAAGTTCTCTAAAAGAAAGGCAAGGACAATTTTCCTGCAAGTCTGGTGCGCTAACATTAAGCAATGCCTTTGTTACTTTACAAGCTCATATTTCTTTGTTGACGGTATGTCTTTAAGTTGACATTCTCTTGTGTTAATTTCCTATTGTGTTATGCCTCATAAACTCCATATGCTTTATATTCATCCTGTGTTTCTTTGATGGGATCATCAAGGTTTCTTCTAAGCTAGTATGATTACCAGGTCATTCATCATCGGTATGAATGTTGTTGGGATCTGTACATGTTTCAATTTACACACATTCTCACTGGTTCCTTATTAGTTTCAGGAAGAACAGGAGATGTGTAAGGATTGTTTGTGTGTGTGTAAATGACTACACTCTTAACCCGGTCTGTCCCTTTAAATTACAAGTCTTTCGTGATCCCTGTGTCATTTAAAAAATGTTGTACAAGTCAAATGTCCTACAGTTCTCTGCCGCCAGGCCCTGCACCCATGGTTACTAATCTCCCTTTTCAGCTCTCACAGGCTTTTTAATAAAGCTACCTAATAGAAGCATGTGTTTACCTGCGTGTGTGTTGCCAAGTACAGAAAGCGGCATCATTTGGCTTTAAAAGGGAGCTGGCCATTACAAACAGAAGTGTCAAGTCAGGTTTTTTTTGTCTAGACTGATATCATAGACTGTAACATGACAGTTGAGACGCAACAATCAGCAATGATTGCAAATATATCCCAAACTACAAGAAGAATCCCTCCACAGAAAACTGGAGGGGTACAGTTCAAATAGCTGCAAGGGCTGCGTTTGGATGACTTAAACTGAAGCATCTACTCATGTCTGTGAGGGTCTAGGACTGCACATGTCTGGAACATGTCCATGTAATATTATGACTGTAAAAACATTTTTTTGAACAGAACAAAAAAAAAAAATAGATTTGTAAATTGAACGATTACTTTTATTTGCATAACTTTGTTTTATTAAGTTTCAGTATACAGAGCCCATTTTCTTTCTGGCTGAAAATGACCATTAAAAACAGACTGAATTGTCTCTACTCATGTTTGCACCCTCCTCAAACAGGCTGTCAATGCATACTCTGCACAAGCAGCATGGCCAAGTATGTAAATGTTGTTTCTTTGTTTCAGAGTTCATTGTACCGTTAGGAAAGAAGAAATCTCTTGAATGACAAAACACGTGGGGCTCGATTGTTGCATTGTGGAATCGGACACAAATCAGACTTTTCGAGGACCTCCTGAAAAATGTCAGTGCTTTTTAGAGACCACACTAACTTTGACTGTTCAGTTAGAGCGTCTTCGTGTGGTAGTGTTTGACAACATAGAAGAGAAGATGACATGTTTGAAAAATTGCTATTCTTCTTCTTTTGTATTTTGTGATCTAGAAATGTTTTCAGTGCAAACCTTGACCTCACCACAGCTGTGGCTCACAAAATGAATGAAAGAACGTACACATGATTACTTTGATTATATGTGTCCGTTTATCCATCATCTAGAAAGCTCAACTATAAATTAACCCCTACGCTGTACAATTTGTGGTTAAACCCCTGAAAACACCACATTGGAGAAGCATAAATGAGCAAAACCCATTACTTACACACAGGTCTTTCATCAGTGGACCTCCATGAAAGAGTCAGACTTGGCTAATAGATTTGTGAGACACCTTCAGAGCCTCTACCGGCCTCCTCTTCCTTTGCTATTGACCTCCAGACAGACATTTATCTTAAAGGATAAGCAAGATAAATAGAGTTTTTGACTTGACCTTAACCAGAACATCTTGCTGGAATAAAGCTTCTGCAAACATACCGTGATCTTCCAGTTATCCAATCCAAACACAGAAACATTGAAAAAGCCAGAGCAAACATTCTAGTACCTGGAATGACCCTTCTGAACAAAGCAGGAAGTTAGGAGCTTAGGGGCTGGCAAATTGTGCTCGGTTGTATCTGAAATGCAATTTGGACATGTCACATGTTATTGCTAGCGTGGACATGAGTTGGGCGCAGCAAGGTTACACCCCTACTTTTAGCTTTGCTGCATAAACGACTTGTTCGTTGGCACAGAACAGGTGTTGTGGATTGCATATTCGTCCATGAATGTTACACCTGGGCTTGAACAACTTTACTTGTCGCTGTAAAATAGCTGAAATGACTTCAACATTCGCAGACTATGTGATGTAACTCTAAAATACAAATCCAATTTAGTGCAGGTTTCATAACGAACCAGCCAGAGCTGAATGTGATCTTACCTGGAAGGAGGATGAGAAAAATAGCAACCTGGAGAAATATTAAAACAGCTGGTACTCAGTTAAAAATAGCCAATTTACCATATGTGTCTGCTACCAATACCATGTTTAATACCCCTCTAATAATGATAATAAATAAGAAAGTCAGACATGGACACCACATCTGTCAGTGTTTTCATGTGTTTTCATGTGTAAGTGAGTGACACACAGCGATATCCGTCACCTTCAACCAGACAGAATCCGACCAACATCCCACTTCACTTTGAGGGGATGCCAGCGGCAAGGAGGGAAGGAAATAAAGAAGAAAGAGTCTTTTTGTGAACTGCAGACCTGAAAGTCCTCCAGCAGTGAATGAGAATGACATTACAGGGTCTTTGAAATCAGACAGGCAACAACCTGCTTTCCTTGAGATCACATCAAAAGGCATGCAGCTATTATGCCATTTCAAATGGATGGCTGCAAACGGCTAGATTCATATCCCGAGTTCAGCTCAATTTCCATCAACTGGTCTAAAGACCAAATGTGTGTGAGATGAGGATTGAATTGGATTAACACTGCAGTAAATAAGACTGTGATACAGCAAAGAAAGAACAGAAATAAGAAAAATAAAGAATGGGGTCTATGGCTCAAATCGATCACAAAAACCTAAATGACTAATTTAGTTAGTTTTTAATTACATTTAGCTAGGAATCATGAATCATCATGATTCCACTAAAAGTCGATGCAGGATAACCAGTGTTGGTTATTATATATATTATTTTCAATGAAAATTAAGGCTGCTGGAATAGTTGTTATTAAGTGGATCGTTAACGTCATCGGCTGATTTGCATGCGTGACGTTATTGCACATCATTTGCATACAAAACATTGTAAGTGATACAAAATTTGTTCGGCCACCTAGGGGTTGTAAAGTCAACACTGACATATTTAAGTAGATACGGTGATCATGTTATAAAACAGATTCCAATTTTGACATCTGCCAGACATGGAGCAATATTAGCATTGGAGTTGTGTTTCTTTTCTGATGAATGTAAATAATATTCTCCCTCTTTTAGCTCTGTTTGCTCTGGTACCCACCAACTTCTAAAGAAAAACATCTCGCTTATTGGCTGATAAAAGCTCCACTATATGCACCAGATATTTGCTGCTATTCTACATTTATTAATAAGGGAAAAGCTAAATATTTTGTCTAACCTGCACTCTCCTGACCTTTTGAGTTTGAGCTATCGGTTCTGTAGATGGTGGAATAAGCAGAAGCCCAGTGAAAAAGTAACTTGCTAACCTCTTCAGTCAAGAAGAAGGCACCGAAGAGGAGGAGGGCGAAGACAGGTTTTATGGGAAATGTGGCCATGCTAAACCACTGGTGTCGCATACAATCTGTCATTGCGAATATGATCTCTTTGGTTTTTCAGCTAATATAAACACGTATTACAGTTCATTTGACAGTGATGCATTTATGTTTGAAGTTATTCTCTGCAATATGGCTCCATCTGAAGAAAACTGATTAAAGCCATTTCGTTGTGATTCTCTGGGACTGGTGCCATTATCACACAGACCACATGTTTGGCACAGGGTTCATGAAGCCAGGCTCACACCGCTGCATGCAACCCATAACTGCTGTCATGGGTTAATGCTTAGACATCGCCCGGTTCTGCAGCCGTGGCTGCATACAGTAAACATCACCGTTGAACCACAGAAATACAATAGATGTAATATAAATAGGATTTCCAAACAGAGCTGTTGAATTTGAGTTTGTAAAAACTGGCTGAAATGTTTAAACTGCAAATTCAATGAGGCAGATGTTGTGGAGGAAGAAGTGTAATCTTTTTGTTTATTTAGTCATTTTATGGAGGGTTAAACAATAACGTCTCTACACTACTGCAGTCACCTTGAAGAGTATCTCTGGGAGAGGATGTGTGTGTAACTCAGCTGCAGGAATGTCCAAATGAAGTGACAGCGGTGGCGGCGGTGGGGCTTTTGTTTGATTTCTAAGCGTGGACTCTGTCTGATGTGGCAGACATCAAAGTGAGGCTCTTGCTGTGAGAGGCTGAATGAAGTGTGTGTGTGTGTGTGTGTGTGTGTGTGTGTGTGTGTGTGTGTGTGTGTGTGTGCGTGTGCGTGTGTGTGTATACAATAGAACCTGTTTTCTGCCTCTTTTGGGGTGTCTGTGTGTTTCCTGGAGTGAGGTTGCAGGGATTTAAATGAATGGGTCAAATGACTTTCATCTTTCAAACCAAAGTTCTAAGTCCCTCTTACCTGCATTTAGATTAATACATGCTATAAACGCATACTATCTACTGCATTTTATCAAGATAATCTCTTAATTTTATTTTTTATACCGATTGATTTCAAAGTACAATTTACTAAAACAAAGATCCGACACCAGAAATGAAAACCCAGGATTTGAACCAGCTTCCTTAATTGATTGACTCGATGGTCTTTCAAAACCTGTACAGACACTGCAAGTAATACATATTAAGTTATTAAGGTTATCTATGCTGTGAGAGATTTGTTGACATCAGTAATCTTAGTAAACACAAGATGCTTACCTAACCGTAAATATCCCCAAATAATAAACTGTATGAGAAAATACCTGCAATTAAAGTTTAGGTCTTCTGACTTACAGAATGCTTTACTTATGGTCTCCCTCCCTGACTTGTTTACTTTCCTACTCAGAGAAGCACTAGATCGTCTGCGGCAGAATCTTATCACCTAACTAAACTGCTTTACAGCCACCACAAAGTGCATATAACTGTAACATGTATGCAAACAAAGCAGTTGAGGGTTTATTTGACATGGTGACACAAGAAACGGTTAAAATACTCTCGTCTTAACATGCAAAATACAAATGTATAGGTAGTTAAAAATCAACAGTAACTAAAAACAAGATTTTTAATTTTACATTTAAAAAGGTACCGTGATCACTATTTCGTCATACTGTATCGGCTACACTGAACAGCATGAAACGTAGCAGGTTATGACTATACAAACATTGAATCGTCATTGTTTTCCTCGCATTTCTATCAACTGTTCAATTCCTCTGTTTCAAGTTGTCGCCCCACCAAACACAGTTGGACAGCACTAGACGTGTGTGTTTAACAGACGTGAGCTCAGTCTTTGGAATCTGTTGTTAATTTATTAGTCTGGTAAAAAAAAAAATAATAATTTAGGCGCCTGCTATCATGCTCTTGAAATCCCTGAAGCTTAAAACCCCCCTCTCCACCAGATTAAAAAGAAATCACTGTAGCTTTTTAATGGAGAGCTGCATCACTGAGGCTTGCTGCTTTTATTTGAGTTATTTACACACTGCAGTGTTCCACTTTATTCACCTCATGAACTTATTTGGCTTGAAGCTGAGCTGAATGTGTGTTCTGCATGTTTACAACTTTTCAAAGCAAGGGTGTCAGCTGGGTATGATAAGGTGTTGCATTAGAGTAGATCTTTATTACAAAGGAGAACAGTGGTCAAGTGCAAACTGCAAGAAATCAAGCTATGGGGATACATATGAAAATCAAGTAGAACTAAGTACCAACATTACCTGTGACCCATATCAGCATGTCAGTTCAAAAAGTCTTTGTTCCTTTTTATTTTTAGAAATTCAGTTTACATAAGCAGGACTGGAGCTTCTTATAGTAAATGAGGCTGGATGCCAAATCTCAGGGTTTACAATAACAACCTCTTTAAAGTGCTGCGTACCCAAGGAATGACTAAAGCACCCAAACATACAGGCAATCAAACAAAACATATATTTAAGCAAAATACATAGACTTAAACATACTATATCTTATACATTTATATGATATAGTATTACATCTACAGTGTATAACATGAGTAGGAGTCTAATGCTATGCTAGCACTTCCCTGCACTGAGAAGACACAGAGACAGGCACCAGAAAGAGAGAGAGAGAGAGAGAGAGAGAGAGAGAGAGAGAGAGAGAGAGAGAGAGAGAGAGAGAGAGAGGTCCAATTAGTCTTGACAGGCTAATGGCATGCGCTTGACTTTGACTGCTTCAATGAGGCTGTCCCCTGACTTTTTAGGAACCCTCTTGTTGAACAATGAAGGACTGACTTCTCTGTATGTTTCTGTGTGCATGTGTGTGTGTGTGTGTGCATTCCTCTTATGATGGGACACCTACTGGGAATGCTGGATCCTCTCCAGACTCTTTTCTCCAGAAAGGATGACGACCACAGTACAGAAACTCATTAGAAAAGGCTTTATGTTCTTAGAGTCAATTTAGGGGCCCTGGGACGGTACAGTACGTGTGTGTGTGTGTGTGTGTGTGTGTGTGTGTGCTGTGCCACTGATGAATGTGGTATGTGGTTGTGCACATCTCTGAGTATTTGTGCGTCTGTGTGAATATATAAAAGTGCATGTGCTCTTGTGTGTGTCTTTTTATGTTTTTTGTGTTGTGATCGTGTCAGTATGCAGATAGACTGTTCGTGTCCAGGTTTTCGACGATTGTGGGTATAATCAAATGTTTTGTGTTTTATGCACAAATCATTGTGTGTTTGTGTTTTTATGCTTTTTGTGTGCATGTGTGTTTTTATGTGCGCTCATGCTTGCACTTCTCAACACATGTATGGGGGTTTATGTGTCTCTGCATGTATATAGACATGAAAAAGTATAGGCGTCTCTTCTGGCACATGCTCTCGGTCTGTGATGGAGGATTTACTCTCTTGCAGGCAAAGTTTGGGAGGAATTTCTCACCCGTGACGAACACGAACAGGCCGAGATCAGAAACACCTCGTCTTCAGCGGCAAAAACGTTCATCATTTTCACAGAGGTGTGGTTTAAGACCTTTAAAGTTCCTCTTTAAAGCCGATAGGAGTGGCACTTCGTGGTGTCAGATTTACCCTCCGAAGGACAAACTTAGCCAAAACACATCTGGTGTACATTAAAGACGTGTTGTGAAAGAGTGTGTGCGCTTTCTTGAGTAACCTCAAAGTAATCTAAAGGTTGTGGTTTTGGTAAAATTAGCCTGCAATGTTTTTCTGATGGTCAAGTATGTCGATGTCCTCTGCCCCGCCAGTGACCCACAGACCCCAATATAGTGGAAGTTTTTTTAATGGCAGAGTAAGTATCCCCTTCAGCAAAAAATATCTTCCAGGGCTGTACCAAAAATATGTAAACAGAATTCAATGAAAAAGGTTAAAGACAGCACGTCCCTGAAAGAAAAAAACAAAACGCTAAAGGTTAAACGAGTGTGGATGAGAAATGGTTGGGGAGAGGCGGTCCACACGGGTTGCTATTCTTAGCAAAAACTGGAAGTGAGAGCTGGGTCAGTTTTTATCTGTCAACAGTAGCTAGCTAACGTTAGCCTCAAGGGCTAGGGTGTTTGCCATTGCATGGCAACACCGTCAGCTGCCCTGACTTATCTCTCTCATTGCTATAGAGCGGTTTAGGAATGAGTTCTAAAACCCAGAAACTCAATTGTTTTTTTGAATGTTTCTTTGATAAGGTGCCTACATTGAGTTCTGTGGTTAACACAAGCGTAAACGATTTTAACATTTTGTTCAACAATATAAAATACATATGTAAACAACTTTCTAGTGAATTGTAAGGCTTTTACATGTCTTCAAATGTAGTTTGCAAACAAGTGGCTAAATGAGACTACAAAACGTCATTACGCCGACTAGTCCACCTTTACAGCCTCGTTATGTAGAGGCTTGCTCATGCAACCGTGGTGTAGTTGGTTTATTGTCTACCGTGGCTTTTTACTTCATGACGATTGCATTGACGCTTCAAAAATGAAGGCGTGTTCATGTGTGAAGATTATTTTGCGGAATAAGATATGTAGTATCATAAACAGGTATCTGCAATTATCCAAAATTGGATTTTTGTTGAAGGAACCATTGCAATGCTAACTTCCTGGGTCGGCCTAAAGAAACACAACATCCCTGCACCACTCTATTGTGATCCCACGCGGAAGGTACTGAAGTAATCATCCAGATTTTAACTCCTAAATGTGGAATATTCTTAATTAATCAGAGCGGCCCTAATGAGTCTGGATTTGTAAAAGCACATTAACAGATAAACTAGGCCGAACAACGGTAACGACCAGGGTCCCAGACCAGATTTTTCCTCCGATTGTCACGAGGGCTAGTGGAACAGAGGCTAGCTGGGACGTGACCTCATGACTACAGCTCTCCATGGAACACTTGCTGTAGAAACTGAATATTTAACTTAAACCAACGGCTAGGGACAGAGCATTGTAGTAGGAAAAATTGATGTAAAACATAAACGTAATTACGCTAACACATGCAGCTACCCAGTTACTACAAAGGCCTGAGACCAAAATAACCCCAAGTTGTTTCAGGGCCCAGTGCCAACTGCCTATTTCTGCTTGGCAATAACATTTCTGTTGCCTATCATTAAAAAACACAAACTCAAGCTCATAGATTTCATGGCTTTAAAGAATCATAACAAACCCACCCATCATGTTTTCCAGCAGTTAACTGGCTGAGGAAAAAAACACAACCGTGCCAAACCTGTGAACAGCATGTTTGCTGGAAAACATGACTCAGTTGCACCTACAGTACAGTATGAGTTGAAGGGAGGCATGTAGGCAGCGCTTCAAGACCTGCAGCATGTAAGAGGAAAATAACCATGTAAACATATAACTGGCCAATTTCCTCAACCGTCACTGTAAAAATCGAGACTTTATTTTGTGGATTATGGCAACATGTATGAATTTCACTACATTTTTGTCTTAATTTGTTGTCTTTCTGTCTCTATTACTGGAGCGCTAATGGCATATGACAGAGATACACTCATCATCATCAGAGAAGGAAGAGTGGGGATCGGATTAATTTATGGGGAGCGGACCTTGAGAGGATCACAGCCCAGCCAGACCAAACGCCACCAAAATCAGAGTTGACTGCCCAAAGAGGAGACGGAGGAGAGCCGGGATGGATGCTAAGCTAACCCAGCTAGGACTTTAATTAAGCTATTCCACTGCAGTCACAGAGATCTGGTTCCATCGTGGAATCCCGGATCAAGCTGCACTTGACGGGCGGATCGCAGGAGAGCGTAGGAATCAAGTGGGATGAGAGGAGGTGGACTCCGTGTTTACATCAACGATGCTCGGTGCTCAAACATAGTTAAAGTTAACAGACAATTTCCCTGATGTCGAATTCTTAATTTTAAGATGCCGGCCATATCAACTTTCCATAGAAGTGTTTTGTTGCTGCTGTTTACGTTCCTCTTTTGTTTTGTTTGCCGTGCTTTTTGTGTAGCAAATGGCCTACAACTGCATTTTGTTGTGCAACCCTGTGTTGCAAAATGACAATAAATGATCCTTGAATCCTTACATGGAAGATGTACGTAGATCACTGAAATAATTTCACACACAAGAACAAAATGATTCCATTGCTCCATATTTGACGTGACCCGGCCTACAATATGATTAAAGGTAGTAATAGACCACTAGATCTTTATCGAGCTCATCAACACAGATATAAAATGTGTAAATCCTGGTTAACCCACCTTCCTGAATATGGAAACAGTTATCAGCCCAAGCTCTGTCTGCAAGGCCATATATGGGCCAATCACTGGCTATTCGATGTGTTTGTTGGGTGTTTTACACAACCTGTTATTCTAAGAACTGGCTCCAGAAGCAGCACAAGGTATTTGTAGCAATCTCTGGCCAAAAAACTGAAGAAAATCCCAGCCCTTCGCAGAGAGAAGAGAGTTCTAGACTCTAGAGTTATCTTTGAATGCACCATATAAGCACAATGCTACAGAACTGTTTTTGCTCTGCTAAAAGAGAAAAGAACCAACAAACTGTTTTGTTTATAGAGGGAATGCACCTTTTGCATGAATCAAATTTTGTAATTGTGTATACAATTGTGGTAATGAATTGTCACTGCAGCAAGCATGTACTCTACTTTTTATTAAACCTGCTGGATTATTTGAAGTGGATTTACCTTTGCATATGTGGGTGCAGGACTAACATTACTGATGTACTGCACAATTTAATCAATACAACAAAACATTCTCTGGATTGTTACTTAATTTTAACACATATATCCACATGTGTAAACACTTATTATTTATATAACATAGTTCAGTCCAACATCTTTTGCAGCTACTCCTTTTTATATGCAGTAGTGGGTTACAGTGTCTTATCTGCAAACTGATCTATTGTAATACTTTGGATGTACTCACAGAAAGAAACAAACATCTGAAAGCGCTTAGGACCTTTCTAAAAAGGAGTTTGGACTGTATTCTGCCGCTGATTCTTTTGACATTTGTGTTACTGGAGAGACAACAGAAAAGCGGCAGTTTTAGACAAAACTTTGCATCTGGTTTCTTTTTTAAAAAGTTGAGAAAGGTTAATCTCTTAAAAATTACGTGTGATTTGGACCAATCAATTGCAACCAAGAAGAGGTTTCCAGATACAGTAGAATAAAGATAATTTGAGCATTAAAGATTGAACGCGCTGAGAGACAATGACATCAGCTTCCTACTTTTAATCCTAGAACCTAAGCAACTAGAATTACAACAATTACAAGACAAGTTTCTGTCTCAGCTTTTTGGCTTCAGAGACTGTTAACAGTGATAGAGCATTAACATTGAAAAGATGTGAAAACGGATGTTGTTCCCCTTTGCAAGCAAGGAGGAGTGTGAAGATTTGTAGTTTATACAGGCCAAAAATGGTCAAACATAATTTTTCCTTACTCATATATTCTGGGTGCTATTCTTTTTTTATTTCAATTTGAACCTAACCTGACTTTTACTGTGCTTTGAACCTCTAAATAGCGATTCAAGACGCTTAAATCGCCCAGTGTCCCAAGATGAAATGCTCAACTTAAAACAAAAAAAAAGTTAAAAAAAATATAAAACTAAAACGAATCGCAGTCAACAGCTTTACCATTCAATTTGATGGAACTCTAACAAGCTAACAGGTCTTGAAGAAGGAAAACGATGCATAAAAACACACTATGCATCGACAGCAGTAGTAACACTCAGGCCTCAGCGTGTAAACCGTGTGCTCGACGCAAGCTTCAGGCTTGTGACAGGTCATGGGAAAGTCTGCTGCTCTGAGTCTGTACGTGTAAACAAGGAGAAAGGAGTAAAACTGTTCTCCCTCAGGTTCCCTCAGGTTCTCAGACCACTGGGTTTCTGGGACGTTAAGTCTTTAAGAGTTACATCATGCCAACCTTTTGGACCAGCCAGCATGCACAGTTGTCTAGTGCAGCTTTAATGCTGAAGAGACCAAACATGTCTATTAAGTAATGGTCCCCCTCTTGAGCTGTGTCAGCCAAAACAAGTGACTACAAAGACAAAAGCCTCTCCAGCAGGCGCCTCTGAGATGATAAAAGTCTGGGTTCTGGCTATCATGGGAGTTGAACATGTGACCTTTCAACTGTGGACCAATCTCTCTGCTGCCACGGAGCCTCTTGATCAGAGCTGTTAAAGCCCCGTCCTATCTGCATGGAGATAACCGTGTAGGAATAATGGGCTGATAAGGCAGCTCTTAACCTCATGATTAATGGAGCAGAACTCCTCTGGCTTTTTCATCCTCTGTCATTTTGGTCTCTCTTTATATTATATTCATCACTCTCCCCACTTCACTTGTCCAAAACTAAGATTTAGGATCAGATGTGCTGACACAGAAAATACTATATTGTACATAATCTGGCCATGACTACAGATGTTTTCAACCCGAGATGAGACGTGATCCTGATAGCTATGACATATGGATGTGTTTGAATTCACGGGAGACGCTGGCCGAGCCATGAAGTTGGGAGAAAAGCCAAAGGAGGCAACGTAAGGGCTGGAAAAGAAAAAAAAGTCAAAGTCAAGTGAGAATTCAAACAAAAAAGCAAATGTGGATAACACAGAGTTGAATCCGTGTGCACGTCGGAAAACTGGCAGCCGCTGCGAGTGTGTGTGTGTGTGTGTGGCGAATGGGCCTCCCGTGCAGTTATGCTGGAGCCACTTAGCTTTTGGATGGCCGGCATTTAATTTAAGAGAGGCCGGTTGAAAAGCCCGGTTTGATTGCTTTTCTAAAACAACCTCATCTCAAGGCCTTAAATAACCAAATACCTCTGTGACGACATTGAAGCCGTTCCAAACTCTTGACTACATCTCTGTGCCTGGGAACACTGGCATCAGCCGTGTGGTTACACTGTGAGTGGATGGCTCGGGGGGAGGAGAGTCTTGAAATGAAATTAGGATTAGAGCAGTCAATTCCTCCAGGACCCTGCTGGTCTGAAGCCAGGCAGCTCTTAAACCTGTTCCTGGGTCTGTCACTTATCTTTCTAATTCCATCCTCCTTAATTGTTCTACTCTTTCAACTTCTTTCCTTCTCTCTCTATCTCTATCAGCCGCTCTTTGTCTTCCTCTACTCTAATAAAAGAGCTGGCATTTTACAAGGAGGCCACAGCCGGGTCTGCAGAAGGTAACAGACTTAAACCTGGACACACTTTCAAAGCTGATCTTGTTCACACACACACACACACACACACACACACACACACACACACACACACACACGAGTGGATTGGCCAGGAGCAGGAGGAGGCACTGCATCGGTGTAGGCTCTGAAGATGCTGGAATTCATTACAGCACTGTTTTAACCACTGCCTGATATGAAATAACAGCTAATGCTAGTTGTTTCCAAGTCACAAGTCCAAATTTCCACATTACAGTTTCACTTATTTTTTTGCCAATCACAAAGACATTTGGTGTTTGAAATACATTATTATTTTTTTATAGCTAGAGAAGTGAGGGTCTCTGAGCAAAGCACTGGACCTTCAATTGCTATAAACAGATGCATATGAATGTAGAATCTGTAGGCAATGGGACACAATTTGGCCTTGAGTGCGTTCTGGTTTCTCTTTGTTGTCCGAGTAATATTAAGTAATGGTGTTTGAGCAGGCTTTGGTTGAATGCAGGTAAACAGTCTGAGTGGAGAGCAAAAGAGGTGGGATGCATTGGCCGAAATGCAATCTGGGAAGCCACCGCCTATCTTTGATGATTTCATTTTTTACTGTTTTAAAATAAGCTGTAAACTGGCTACTTGTTAAACAATCCGGTCGTGCACGCCATGTCTGTACTGCAACTCCATTCTCGTATCTCAAGTTGCTAATCGGACTGTTGACAATAACAATAACAATTGCCTGGATATCTGTTATCCTGATGTCCGCTTGCTACACCGGAACCCCAACATTACAGTAGATGGCGGCACAGAGCCCTGCGACCGGCTCACAATTGCGATGCCAACCCATAAATCAGGCTAAAGGTGATGCTGTTTTTGCCGTCACCCCGGGAAGCCCTCCTGGAAAGCAGCCTCTATAGTGGACCCCCCACGCAGATCGAAACCTGGTACTCCCACAGCCGTGCACAAGGGGGGAATAGAAACCACGCAGGACAAAGGAATCAGACACCATCATGCTTTATCTCTTCTCTGTTGTGGTCTAAAAAGTCAACCTTGCCTTGCTTCAAAAATGTTGTGACATACGTGACATCACATGTGGGAATCAAGTTCAAACCGGTCAGCCATGCACAGAGCTATGCGTTAGCAGCAGAAAACACTCAGGTCAGTTGCACAACACACTTGGAAAACTCATTAGAAAAACCTCCAAGGACAAAGTGAAGCTGCATTAGACTGTGCTACTTCTGGCATTTAAATTTATTACAAACTTTCAACAGCTATGGCAGTTCAATTCTCAAGTGAATAAAGTCAATAAAATCACTTTTACATGACCAAGGTTTAGGTTATGCTTCAAATGATTGTTTATATATATTGTGTGTGTGTGTGTGTGTGTGTGTGTTCTCAATGCTAAACTAGAACAGACGGTTTAAGAGAGGGGTAAGGTTTCAGACCACGTCCCCACAGTGTTACCTTAGACTAAATAAGTGGGGTTTTGTGGGTCATGTGTGTATATGTGCATGTGTGTGTCCTTAATCACAATTCAACCTTGAGGAATGGCTGATGTCATCTGCATAATTGAGCTCTGAGAACAAAACATGGACAATGTGCTCTCCTTCTAAATGTGTATAGTACTTGTCTCTCCTCTCTCTCCACCTTTCTGTATTTCTTTATTTTACTCCTTCTTGCTTTTTCTCTCTGAATGAGGCTGGACAAACTAGTGATGAAGGAAAGTAATGTGGAAGAGCTGAAAGAGCTTGAATACAGCGCCAGGGAGTCATAGTCTATGGGGTCCATACAACCCAGCTGTATTCAAATAAAAATGTATAGCTAAACTTAGCAACTAGGCTTCTTACATGGTTGCAAATAACTTTTTTGAAGAGTTGGGTCTCAAGAAAATAGAAAGACTAACTTATGAGATTTAAGTTGACTCTATTCAAGTCTTCTCCCCAAGGGGAGGTCTTCCAATCGTTAGTTGATCGCTGATAGCATCATTCCCTTGGACGGATATAAGAAAGAAATACTAAAATGCTTTGCCAAATATACTTTGGAGACAGTTAATATACCTGGGTGGCCCACCCATATAAAGTCTGTGTGCGGGAAACACTGCTTTGTATATATATTCTGTCACTCTTATTTATTGTCTTTCCGATATCTCCTCATATCATTTTATGAAGTATATTTTCATTATTTTTTCTTTGTCTCAGTATAATATTATGTTGTTATTTTGTACACAAGTACATAGTAGACTGTCATTTATACTTTTCATAATCTTCACTATCAGCAAGCATTGGACAGAGAGCAATATGTGGAAGGTCAAGATCATCATCAACCAATATGACTGCAGAATTTCCAAATGATCTAATACTGGCTTTTGGTGTTTTAAAATAAACGGAAAATGATTTGAGATTTCAAAATGTAGCAGCTATAAACAAAATAAATGTATCTTAACTTGTATCTTAAGTTCTGAGCCTAATTTACACTGTTTGTGGGCTAACGTATAAACAGCTGTCCATTGTTAAAATGTTGTTTTGGCCCCTAAAAGCATCCAAAAGTAATAAATGAATTTGCTCCCCAACTACCAAAATCATAAAAGTATTGCACACATGTCAGAGACATACAGCTAATGGAAGATAAAGTTACGCCCTACCTGCCAGGCAGAGTCCGAAGATGGTGAGAAAAACCAGGATGTAGAGGGAGACGATGGCGTACTTGATGGCTGAGAGGGAGTTCATGTGAGCGCAGCACTGATCCTGCTTCCTGCGACGCTTACCAGAACCTGACCAGGACAACACAAAATGATGATCCGAAACAATACAAAAGTCCAAATAGAATAATAATGTAATATGCCAGCTTCTCTAATGAATAAAACAGCAAAAGTGAATTGGCTTTTAGAATAAACATTTTTTAGATTTGTTTGCTAAACGAAGACATTTCTCTGGTAGCTTGTTAATTAGTGGCTGGCACACTGTAAGAAAAGAGGGTGTTTACAACAACAACGCTAATGTTTTCCGGTTGCTGCCTAAGTCTTGATGCAAACATATTAGAAGTCCATGACTGGACTGGTGGTCGAAGCTAAAGCAAATCATTCCAATGCCTTTTAAATAAAAGCGTGACATTTACTGGAAGGATGACGTACTGTGTGTTCATGAAGTGAGATCACCAAGCACTTAATGACTGCGGTGCACACAATCAAGTTGTTGTTGTTGTTTTTAAGTCATAGTATACTGAAGAGGACGTACACTTAATGACAAATAAGCAAGCAGCAATATCAAACACATTCTCGGTTTATTGGTTTTAAATAGTCTTAATTGCACGATTGCACAAATACATTCGGATAACAGAATACACAAAAATACACAAACTCAACAAGGAGCTGTTACAGCAATTCATGTCGCCACTTAACACTCCCCTCAGGGTCAAACAGATGTTAGAGGATTACTCTTGATAAAACTGACACAGCACTGTGATGGAAGTGTTTTTTCCATGTGGTGTGTGTGTGTGTGTGTTAGCTTGGCAGGAGGCAGGGATCAGGCTGTTGATGTTGAGGGAACATTCCCTTGAGGTCAAGAGGATGAAGAGATTTTTAAAGGTTGTTTTTCTGGATTCACATCCATTATCCATCGTCATTGGAAGAGGAATGCGGTATTCGTTGTTAAATGTTTTCGGCGCATGAGCATATTGTGTTTGTGAGTAAATACCATCAACATTGTTAAAGAAATGAACGTGTATTTCGTCACAGTTTGTGGAACAAGAAGTCCTTGAGTTTAGATAGAAGCAGAAAAAGGCAGGCATCTCAGTTTTAGGCAGTTTTGAAGGCTGTGTTTTGGCAGATTTTATCAGCTGCTGCTAGCTAGCAAATCACGATTAATTTCAAGAAATAAGTTGTACACTCTCTGTAAACGTGTTAATGTTTACAGCTGGTTGGCCTGAAAAGAGCCCTGCAAAAGGGACTTACATATATGTTTATAATGGCTACATATATATGCTAACCATGACGCATGTATAATACAGAGATATAAAGCAGCATTGTTATCATATAGCTATTACAAGATAGCATGTGCACATACAAGTGAGATTCATGCTGACGTTATATTCTTAGCATGTTCAAATAATATGTCCACTTTAACAAAGCCTATACGTTTGAGGATGAGTACTAACTAAGGAGTTTAGCAAATGTATTAAGGGTAAATGTCCATTAAATCCATTAAATAACAGGACCAAGCGGCTACAGTGCTACATAAGGTTAGCATTTGAGATTAGCTGCCGTGCACTGGATGTGAGAGTCCTGAAGTGTGCTTATCTTAACGTTAACGTTACACTACACAGACAAACACACTTTAGGCTTGTGTTTTTGGTTCAGAATAGGTGAAAAAAGACATTACCTTCAAAACTCTTTGGTAAGCAGATATTTGCTAATGCTAACCTCTGCTGTATGTTGAGAGGAATTCAAAGCTTGACAGATGCCTAATACCTAGTTACAGTTGGTAAACTACAGTAAAACTGAATTGTGGGAGGGGTTTAGTTAACGTCAATGGTTT
Organism: Pholis gunnellus; assembly: GCF_910591455.1. NCBI lineage: Eukaryota > Metazoa > Chordata > Actinopteri > Perciformes > Pholidae > Pholis > Pholis gunnellus. The sequence continues at coordinate 7,615,416 of NC_136546.1, read as the reverse complement.
GATGTAGCAATCCTTAAATGTACACATTTAAGGATTTTAGCTACTACTCAAGACTGTTTGCGTTGAGATGACCTGGATGGAGAAGAAAACTGGAGTAAAATTAAACATCTTAAATTAAGAACCAGCCCAGGAAACGACGTGAACAGTTGCCTCTGGGAAATCACTGTGGCCATGTGACATGTACATTAAGAAAAATATTTCACCCGCTGGGATATTATGAGGTTATAATGAGATTCTATATTCTTGTGAACAGCCATGATGTAGGCTTGAGTCTGAGTTTTGAATATAAACATTGATTTTGCAGCATGGCCTCCCAACAGCATGCTTTCATTTGGACCATGACAATCTGTCAGTGGACACTGGTGGATTGTTGCTGACGCACAACCACACGCACACACACACACACACATACACACACACACACACACCCACACACACACACACACACACACACACACACACACACACACACACACACACACACACACACACACACACACACACACACACACAGAGACACAGAGACACTTCCCCTCTATGATGAAGACCACAAGCTCCTCAAGCATAAGACAAACACAGCTGGCTCAGATGTGTCACATGGCTGGAATGTATAGGAACAGAAATTGCACTCAAGGCTAGTCTGCCTCTGGCGTTAAACTCATGCTGAACTGAGAAAAAAACAACTACACATCACACAAACACCTTCATAAGAAAAACAGGCAAAATTAAACCAGTCTGGCCTTGAAGGGCGAAATTATCGCATGCTACCGTCTTCTGATGTTTCTTTCTCCAGCCACGAAGACGCAAGGCTTTATGACTTTAAATTCTCTTGTTTGATGTTGTTTCAAGAGTTGGATAAGAAGATTGTTTTGATGCCACTCTAATGTCTGGTCCTTTAAATATAGAGCTAGGGCCAAGTGATTAGCTTAGCATGTTTATCACTTGAAGCGAACATTGTGACTTGTAATGGCCAATCTCCAACGGAAGCATTTTTAGAAGGATTTTTGATCTGATCGGAGTTTCTTTACGCTATTTTTGTCACGTTTGGTTAAGTGTAATCTCAATCTACATTGACTGATGAAGGCTTCCAGTCTGTCCGTGAGCTCGCCTGTTTCACTAAAGGCGGATTCCGCTAACTTGCTACAGTAGGTGGGGATATAAAACCAATGAATCAATGCATAAAAACACTGTTCATTTCTTCCCATGGAACCAACATGAAAACAATTTCGGTTCAGTAAATATCTGCTGTTAGTCCGCCTGGTGAAGGCCGGTTAGCGTGCCGATGTCCACTCAGCTTCTCACGAGCTGCTGCTGACAGACGGGCAGAGACGTTTACGGAAGGAGTCAGCGTGGATTGGATGACAGGACACTTATGCCATGCCAGCTGTTTCCCCTGCTTCCAGTCTTAATGCTAAGCTCCAGCTTCATACTAAATGTGCAGACAGGAAAGTGGTATCATTGTTCTCATATAACTGTTGGAAAGAAAGTGAATATGCTTATTTTTTGACAATTCCTAGAATTTGACAATTCCTTGAACAATTTTGTTTTTTAGCATTACTGAAAATGTACACTGTAAAAATGCTCAGTGCAGCTTTTCCAATTGACAGAAGACTCAATATTCTTTCCTTCATCAATTGTAAACAAGTTCAGAAATGACATAACTGCACTGCTGAACGTTCCCTCTGTCTGGTGATGGTGTTGTCAACATACTTTACTGTTTAGACAAAGAGAAAGGAATTTAATAAACAGATTAGGCAGGGATTAGCAAATTTGGAGACTAATTTTACTCGTAAACTTGGAGATGCGACAATACATTTTAACCAATTTCTGACACGTCTGTTTATAAACCTTTTAATTCCAGCAAGGCCATTGTGAGTCAGTTTCTGGCACCGTCTGTGTGTTTGACTGTTTTTGGTGAAGTACATGAACAAGGACAGGGCTTTGTTTCTTTTACTTTCCAAATCAAATACAGTTGGTGCTTAGCAAGTGCCACAGATTCCACAATAGTCAGGCCCTGTCTCTGTAATTGGCCGGTGATGGTGACATGACGTGTGGGAGCACAGATGTTTCTTAAACAAAAGCAGAACATGCTTTAAATACGCTAATTCAGGTGTTAACATATCATTGTCAAATTAATTGTAATGTGCACCATGATGGAGTCACTCGATAACTCCTCATACCGGAGTTCACAACATTTAGACCACATTTGCCCCTTGTTTTTTACCCATAATTCACAATACATTTACCTCATAATGTGTGTGAATGGCACTCTTGTTTTGTTCTTTTCCACATCACCCCAATGAAACCAACTGCCCCTTGGTTGGGAATACCTTCTGAACGAGGTGTGAAAATGTTCTATGATTTGAGAAGTTGCTTGAGGACAGTCTTCCTGATGTGTGCGCCCATTGACCGCTTTCCATCAAAATGTCAACAAATTCTCCAGTTAACGTTCACTAAGACTTTCCCACCAAACTCGCAGAGCTTTGGGTCGAAACCTGAGAACACAACGTCAACTGTGGATTTGTTACAGCTGCATCTCTACACACACACACACACCAACATTTTTCACAGATGACCATAGTGAGAGTAGAGTGGATGCCATGCGATGACAGCATCAAGTCTTGTGTGTCTGCATTTTTTATTAGTGTGTGTGTGTGTGTGTGTGTGTGTGTGTGTGCGTGTGTGTGTGTGTGTGTGCGTGTGTGTGTGTGTGTATTACTGTGTAGAAAGTCCCTTTCTGAAAATCAATTAAATAATTTGTTATATCAGGCTTCTGTGCCTACACACACACACACAACACATACATAAAGTTCACATTTTTTATATATATATATATATATATATATTGAATAATCTGGGGATTTAAAGAATTGATAAAGGTTAAATGAAAACAAATCAATCAGTTTGAGAAATGTAGAATTTGATTGCAGCAAATCTGTAGTTGAACGTTTGTTATCTTTACGAATCAGCGCTTCCTTTTTGTAGTTTTTCTCTGTTTCTATTAAACCTTTAACTACCGTGGAGTTTCCCTGCAGAAGGACGTACAGTATTTTCAATCCATGCAGATGTGAAAATCAGTTTAAACTAATCTGCTCCTATGTTTTTGGTGTCAACTGCCCTCCTTACCTTCATCACACAGGTTAAGTTTGGACAGGTTTTGTCCATCGTAGGCCTCTTCATACATGGAGCCGCTCTCTCTCTCTTCATATGTGCTCAGATACATGGCCTTGTTCTCCATCTCCTCCTGACTGAAGAGAGAAGATACACACAGTATGATCCACTGAAATCGTTCTACGTTACAAAAAACTGACATCTCTCCTCAACCAACCCAAACCTTTTATAGCTTGCCTTCACAAAAGGTACAGATGACAAAAGAAAAAGACAAAAGAAATAAGTGGAGAAACCGGTTGAAGACAATTCTTTGCAGGAAAACATGTTGTTTCTGCAAACCACGGAAATGTTGAATGTGAACGTTTTTACGTTGGGTCAGAGCGTGTGACGTGGTATATTGAGTGACCGTTATTGAAAAATAACGTGGTATAATAACGAGTATAACAAGTGACACAGGACTTTCACACAGAAGACCGCTGTTCAGTGTCCAGTGTAAAACTAAAAGTAAACATTGACTCTGCGCTTTTTAGGTAATGCTGTTACACTTACAAAGAGTGATTGCTATTCATTTAGGCTTGCTATGTTGTTACAGTTGTTAAGTGACATTATTATTATGTTACGTTGCATTGTTACGTTACCATTTTAACCAAAACCATGATCTTTTTTCTAACCTCAAGCAAGTAGTTTTGTTGCCTAAACCTAATCAATCGTTTCACAGTGTTAACCCAGTGACATTGTGCGTTTCTGCAAGTGTGATGCAAGGCTGATATGAAACGTATTCATGAAACATCTTTTTGCTTCAGAAACGAACCAACATTCATCCTAATGATGACATGCAATGTCAAAAAAATTCTCACCTTAATCCTGTAATAAAACATGATGGGAATAGTCTCATCCGGGCCAAGCTATGGATTTTGGTCGGCAATGTATTGAGGTTTTGGGTTAAGGTTATAAGTGAGGGTCCTTACAGGTGTAGAAGTTCAAATGTGTTTGTTTGTTTCCTATTGGCGTCCTCTAGTGCTGCGAATCAGGTGAACCATTGAGAGAGCTTTGACCGTCTTTTTAGCTTTTCAAGCTACAATATAGACAAACAAACAGACACACACACAGCGCTACACAAACAGAGGGAAATGCTTGTGGTGTGAGGATTGTGGCTGACTCTAGAGCAGCGCTGTATGATTTGTTTCCTCCTTGGTTGGTCTTTCCGTGGACAGCGGTTGTTTCTTTTATGTCCGTTTGCCTTTTAGCAGGATATTTAAAAAGACGACTGTGAATAAATGCGCAAAAAACATTGTGGAAAGGTTGGTCACGGGGGCAAGAACCCTTTGTTACTAGCTCAGTCAAACAATGTTAAAGGGACAATTTCTGATTGCAACTGCTCTGCCATTTCTTTGTTGTGTGTTTGAATGGAATTGGTTACTCAAGAACTATAGAGCTGATAGATAGCACAACTTGTGATTGTGACATTGTCAAACAACTCAAGACAGTTGTGTAATTGAGTTGGTCAGGGTTAAAAATACTGTGCATTGACAATATAACACTATATCCATTGGATTTGGGTTAAGTCACCTTACGCTTACAATTGACTTAAAAACAAAAAAGTAGCTCCAGAGCCATAACTCTCTCAAGTATTTAACCCCATATGAATTAGAAGAGGTGAACAATTAAGACGGCTTTGACAGATATGGTTGTGGCAGAATTCCAACACGTCCTCCTTTCAAAACCTAAAACAATATGAAAAACCTAATGAAAACATCGGGAGAGGAACGTGTCTCAGAAGACACTTATCACCATAACAAGTAATTCCATCTTTAACACACAGTTGACAGTTACATCCAGCAGGTGCAGTCATTGATGAGCTACAGTTTCTGGCACACACTCTATGGTGGTATAACTCTATTTTTAATTTAAAGCACATTGAATTTCACATTTTATTTGTCAAAGACTTTAACTGATGATGAATCGCAATCAGTCGCAGCCATACACCGGACTATTTGCTCTGAGCTGAGCACATTTGCTCTTCTGGTTTGGGTAGAGTTTCCCACGCTACACATGATGCAAACCAAATACGGCGGGCATATGAATAACGTGAAAGGGACCACAGAGCAAATAGATAAAAGGTTGCTTCAGACATAGACATCTCTGAGGAGTAAAATTAAATCTGCTGCAGTCTGGACTCGCTGGGTGTTAAACTCCCACAAGCCCCCGACGGCAGATCTGTGAGTGTTTGACAAAGTCGTTAAAAAGCGCTCAGTCTGGACTTTCTCATTACAGACGGGATGGAGGGGTCAGGTTGACATTTAGATTGAAGCTGGGCAGGAACCATTAGGGCTGCTAGGAGATCCCACTAAACTCTCCGTACCCCTGCATACGTGTTTGTGTGTGTGTGTGTGTGTGAGTTATCTTCTAATTACATTGAGTTTAGTGGGATAAAACAGTTTATCAGACACTCAGTTGGTCTCTGTTAGTCAGTGCCAACAGACGATGGTGGGAAAGCAAAGTCATCTCTATCTGTGCAACTGTGGACAAAATAACAGAAACGACCCATTCAATTCAAGAACGTTTGTTACACGGCTGAATATGCAAACTATGTGTCAGATTGGAAGGGCCACACCGCCCAAAACATGTGAACTCTATACCTGCACAGTTCCAGAGCATCCTTCTGGAGCAGCAACACTGGCCATAACTTAGAGATTTACTGTACTGCTTACAGTAAATCCAAGCCAGAAACATTCACATGCACAACTTGGTGTACGAAGGGAACACTTTTGACAGTGACGACTGTTTCAGTCTTTTTCCTCCTTCCAGGTTTGCGTCTGATTAGACACCAAGAGCCTTTAATGCTCAATATGAGCTGTTCATCACCGTGTTGAAGTGCTGAGGGAAATCTGGTGATTTCATGTGGCTGAAGACGTGGATATTCACTTTATTCATCCCTCAAATGACTGGAGGCTTTCCTTCTTGGAGCTCCATCCAATCCCAACAAGCTGTTCAAGATGCAGCACGATAACTAGCCAAGAAGGAGAAGGAGCAATGCTGCACGAAATGGCGGTGGGCCCTTCGCATCTGATTAACAGTATGACGCTCAGATATTGACAGGCGTTAGTATTAATTTGTCCACTTGTGTGTCCTGGAAGAGATCAGCATTTTCACTTTGTTGAGGATTGTTCCGCAGTAAAATTACAACATTGGGTTGTTTATAATGATGCATCCTGTTTGAGTTGCATCTTATTGTTGTATCAAGTCAAGGTGAAGAGGAGCTAGGTTTAACATCTTTATATACAGGTAGATAGTTCAGTCCAGCGGTTCCCAACCAAGGGGTCAGGCCCCCGGGAAGGGACATCAGATAAATCTGAGAGGTCCTGAGAGTAGTAATCTGAGAGGAAGGGAGAAAAAACAAAGCTCTGATACACACACACACACACACACACACACACACACACACACACACACACACACACACACACACACACACACACACACACACACACACACACACACACACACACATACACATAAACACACACATATATATAAATAACTATATATCAGAGGCCAGCATGTGGTCTCAGGCAGAACAGCTATTGCAAACTTATCTGGACATTATAATGATTTAACGGAGCAAGTAGCTAGAACATAGTTTACTGAATTTAAAAACAATTTTCAAAGTCAGTGCATTTCTGATGCGGTTGTGTTTGCTACAAATGATCATACCACATTTAATTATGTAATTATTTCCCACTAGCAAGTTGATTTTTATGACTTAATCTATTAGAAGTGGGGAGCTGAGTTGGAGCACAAACTCCCACTTGTACATATGCAACCCTGCCATATCATTGCTCAGTCATCCATGTGCAACATTAACCCATTTCTCTCGGTTAATTAAAGGCAGAGATACTTCACCCATGACCGCTGAAACACAAAGCAACAACTTTCTGCGGATGAGTTCCATTAAACGTGCATTTCCTGTCCTTGCGGCATACCACTCGAATAGATTACATGTAAATCAGCCTTTTAACTGTTGCAATGAATATTTAACAGATGTCAACCAGTTTGCCAACTTAAAAAAGGTCAAAGCGCAAGAGATCATGTGGTGATGTTAGGTTATCGCCTTTGTGCTGAACAAACCTGTCAACTCAACATAAAAGGGCAAGTTCCTGTGTAACATGTTAATTGAGCACATTTTACACAATATCTTAAAAAAAAAAAAGGAATGACAGGTGACACACAGTCAGCTGGAGTTTCAAACAGGTGCAGTCACCGTAGGGTTCATGCATAGGCTAAAAAAGTGTGTCAGATTATGTTAAATCTGCAAGACATTAAAACACCAAACGGAGATAAAGTAAGTAGCAAACAGGCTTTTATCTCACCTTTTCAGCTGTCAATTGGAAATAAAAAAATCACAGCTCCACGTTTCTCATAATTCCCCTGAAGAAGTTGCTTCCTGACGCTGTAACTCCAGGCTTTTTCTCAGCTGTCAGAGAGTCCTTAGGATGGCATTAAATAAACGGAATGAAACGCACCACTCACTCAGTCTCTGTCAGTGCCGCAGAGCTCTATAGACGCGAACAAGCGGAGACATTTGGAGTAATATACACACAACATCGTCATGTGACCATCACAAAACTCCAGCTGAAGTTTGCTCTGCGTGCCGAGCAGCTGGTGGAGAGGAGAGAGGTGAAGAAAGGTTGCGCGCCCTGCTGTACGCGCGCTCCCTCTGTTGGCCGTGGATGGTACATTACGGGACTGAAACATCTGATAGTGTTTTAAAGCCACTGACTCAGAAACAGAGAAAAGCGATAGGATTGATTTTGATTCAAAATAAACAAAGAAAAAAGTGTACATACTTATACTGTACACTTAATTTGATGATGCCGTCATGAAACCCTCATTAGCTCATCCACTCAGTCAAGACGTTATAAATAAGTCCATATTTCAGACACAAACACGCACGCACACACACACACACACACCCACACAAACACGCGCACACATTTATATACATACAAATCATGCACTTTGCAATTACTGTACACCTGTCTACCATATTTAATTTGTTTTTCTTTTTTCTTTTTTCATTTTATATTTTACAAATCTTATATTGAATCGCTTGATTTTAACTTCTGCACTATCTAATGTCTGAGGTTCACATTTTTACTTGCGTTTTTTCTTTTTGAAAATAAGTTTGAGCATTCATTCAAGATTTTCAATGCAATTGTTGTGCATATGACAATACAATCCACTCAGTATCAATACTGCTTTTCCGGTATACAGGCCAAAAACAAATGACAAAAAAATAGGACAATTTAAATATATTACAGTAGTGAGTAACAGTCGTAAAGGTGCTCATGACCTAAAGATAAAACGTGTAGCATAGCTCTCTTGCAAAACTATATGTCGTTTTTTGTCCTATGATTACATGATAAGAATGACCAACAATTATCTCGTGAATCAATTGATTCAATCTGTTAAGCTAATAAGTACATATCATACAGATTGCGATATTTCTGACAGCACTTGAAGGGATCACGAGTAACTTTGCATGTGAGTGCAGAAGAAGGAGGTGTCGAGCGCGCGCCCGTGGGCGGGGCCAGGAAATGGTACGTGTAACATTTCTCAACAGGTACAGGACCGTAGGTAAATATAACTTATACTCACCAAAAACTGTCATACATTGGTAATAAGTCAGTGTTTTGTCTGACCTAAAGTCTGTTATGGATGTTTGGTGTTATTTACAAGCAGCTGTTGTACACCAAATTCCATTCATATTTTTGATATTGTTAATATGGTTAATATACCGGAACTGGTACATACCTGCAGAAAAGACGTTTGAGAGGCGCGGCTTCAATTCGGCACTTCTGCTTAGAAAAACATGCCTTATTTAGTCTAAATCTCAACATTTATAACCACTTAGTTTCTGGCTGAGTTTTTACATCACAGTTTAATTAACACGGTATTGCAGAGTGTGACTGTAAGGCACGTTTTGCCATTTGCTAAAGGCATAAGATTGACGAACAGAAAATGTATCTAAGCCTCCTACCACTGCAGAAAGAACGCATCGAGGCCAGATTGCATCATGACAAGTGGAAAAAGGCTGTAGATTAGAGAGCTGAAACCAGGTCTTGCGAAAGTTGGACCATTTAACAGCTCCTTCTGGACAATTCTCAGGCTATAGTTCAAGAGATGAAGTAATTCTGCAAGGCACCACAAGATGGTAGGATCACACCTTGGTGTGTAAGAAGGATGACCTCAACCTGCTACTTGAATATGTGTCCTATTAGAAGATTTGGTCTTGTTTTGTTCATTGCACCGCGTGAGAATAATCTCACATGAACTCTGGTGGTCCTTCACTTTGTCTCTGTTCAGAAGTTTAATCTTAATTTCTTTGTTTTATGTCAGCTACGTTGCGTGGCGGCTTGTGATTCGACAACAGGTAACATTGGAGAAGTTTGGCATCTTTCTTTTTGATGGACAGGTAGAGACAAACGTTTGAATTCCTCACCCAAGGTATCAGAGAAGGTACTCTTTTTGCTATCAGTACCCTTCATTTCTGCACAAGAGAAATGAAGGGGAATGCCACGATGAAGGCTATGATTCCCCCTTTGTCCCCAGGTGGGATATAAAACATTCACGCACAGAGGGGGGGAAGCCTTTTTGTAGCTCCCACAGTGATAATGATGCACTGCTTTCTGTTCAGGCACACATCTCTTGTTTCTTTCGTTCTGTGACCACTCCTCTGCGTTGCACTTACAACACAGTTCCCGCTGTTGTATATTAAATCAAGTTGCCAAGTAAAACCAACATAACTGCCCACACATTCACATCAACTTTGGCTACCCTGAAGCTTAATAAAACTGTCAGACTATAGAGGCCGAAACAGATAGTACGTGAAGTGAGAATGTGATTAATACCAGCTGAAGCACTTCGGTCCAGCTCTTGAATGTGCTTAAACATTTCTATATATGTAATAATATATATAGTTTGTCGGTTTCAGTTGGTACAGAAAAGGCAATTTCCCACCCTGCCTGTTGCTGTAAATTGCTTTTTTTTCACAAATCCTGGTTCAGTTGTAAGTGGGCAGTGTGGACGTGAATGCAATGGTTCAGAGCAAATAAGACAAGCTGGATATACGGTCACTTTATTCCCCTGCAGATATAGACCCTTCGGAGCTCAGTTCTGGAGTCTTATAGTCATAAAACCAACGTTATAGACAGCAGTGAGATTTTTCCACTCTTCCAGTGCAAAGGTCTTAACTCTCTGTATGTCAATTACTCCGATGGGACCTCGTTACTGCCCCGGCCAATCGCGCGCCCCCTTTAATTAACACAGGAAATTACATTCCTATATTTATACCCCAATAACTAGACCGGCCCGCTGAAAAGGTCACAACAACAGTTTAGCAGTTTTCGCCCTATGGCAGTGCAGCCCAGGAGGATATATGGCTGGGAGGGAAGCCAAAAGAACCCGAGGCGAAGGAGAAACTTTTTCTTTTGAGAACAGCAGAACTTTTTTTGACCTTAAAGGTGTTGGAGTTTTCACCTTGCTGTTAACCAGCTATTTGTCATCATGTTCCGGGGGTTGTTGAATGAATCACTGGAAAACAGGCTTATTCTGAGCAAGTATAGGTGACAGGGCATATGAGAAGGAAATTTAATCCTAAGCGCCAAATATCAAGAGAAAATGACATTTCCTCATATTTGGGGGTCTTCCACAGACAACGTTGTCCTGAGGGAGGGAGGCGCGCATGTTCACAGTGATGGCGGCTGAAATACTCTGCTCAGATCCTGCTCGGGTGAACATTAATGGTCACGGCAACACTTTTCCCGTTCATAATCATCAGTGAAATAAGGTTTTGAAATTCAGGTTTTTTCTTCTGGCAAATCTTGACAGAAAATCGCAAAATAACTTTGATAAACAAATAATTGTTTAAGCTTTCCTGCTTTGCTATATGTTATATCATGTAAATTGAATATATTTGGATTCTGAACTGTTGCCGGGTGAAAACAAGCAGACTACACCTTGTTTTTTTTAATTCAGATGGGGTTTTTTTTTCCCGCTTTTTTTTTCAGATACGTTTTCGATCAACTGAAAAAATCAATCGACTGATTAACTGCTTCTAAAATATATTATGTGTAACTTTCCTGCTTTTGTCTTCTCAGTGTGTAGCGGCTGATGTGGTTGCAGAGCGATGGGACTGTCCAAGCGAGTGTCGTCGTGGTCGGTGGAAGAAGTGTTGGAGTGGGTGCAGGACCAGCACCCAACCTACATGGGCATGCTCCAGAAAGCCATAATTAAGCACGCCATATCAGGTACAACTCACGCATCAAATTCAACTCAAATCAACCTTTTTAGATTTAGAATTTGTAAAATATTCACACTCATGCACACCCCTCTCTCCCGAGGCCGCGCATTGCTGAGATTAAAGGATCATCACCTGGAGCTGCTCGGGTTGGAGGCTGAGGAGCAGCAGCAGGAAATCTGGCAGGACCTCCTCCTACTCAGAGTTCAAGAAGAAATCAATGAACTCAATGACATCTGCTCTGGTGAGAATGCCAAATGACTCTATCTTCAGGGTGTAGCCGTGCGCCAAACTAGTGAAATAGTAGATTGTTATTGTCGGTTTTCCTTTAGTGGTGGTGATGTGGACCACCAGGTAATATGCACGGGAATTCACAGGAAATCAAGCAGGATATTAATGATTTTTTCCGCTCACAGTCGAAACTATACGTTTTATTTTCAATCAAACTCTGGCATTTTATAAACATATCTGATGTCACCAGCATTTTTCAGTCCAACGAGAAAAAAAACAGCTGCTAACAAATATTTTATTTGTACTCTTTGCTACTCTGCAGAGTGTTTTCCTTCATAGCTGGAAATGAAATGCGGCTTCCTTTTTCATTTCCCATCCATTGATTTGTCCATGTGAAGGAGGGAGAAAGGTGGGAGTGATGGAAATAACAAGAGAAGGTGAAAGAGAAAGAAGAATCAATGAAGAGAGAAAGAAACCCATTTCCTGTGTGAAATCTGAGCTGTGCAGATGGATGAGATTCGTTTTTGTCTGAGCGTCTTTTTCTGAGCCCTGCTGTCTATTAGTCTCCTTCTATCTTTCTCTATAGTGCGTTTGCACTCAGTCAGTGTATCATGAAATATTTTTAATTACGTTGGTTAAACTACTTTGGCCAAGACCGAAGTATCCCAACGGTTACAGGATGTATTGTAATGGAACTTTGAACAGACAATCATGATCGCTAGAGGATGAATCCTGCTGAATTTGTTGATCCACCTACTTTTTCTCTAGCACCACCATGAGGTTGACATTAGCGGGTTTGAGTGAAGTGTTTCAACAACTATTGATGGCCATGAAATTTGATACAGACGTAGATTTTTCATCTAGCACCATCAAGTCAAAAATGTAATTTGTCCGACGCTTTCTATGACCAAATACCTCCAAAACTAAGCACAGCCTCAGCTGCACGTCAGTGCTGTTAAGTGCTAATAGACCCTTTTCAGTCGTTTTGACATGTAATTGCAGGGTAAACGTATGTGTATTAATAACTTTAATTAAGGCCCTGTTCCATTTAGGTAAGGACCCTGTTATTTTGCATTCTGGCTCACAGGATGACTGTGACACACTAAATATAACGGGACCATAATTAGCTTCATCAATAACACCTGTGTTTACCCTGCTATGACGTGACAAAACGGCTGCAGTGAAAAGGGCCTATTAGCACATGTTAGCATGCTAACACACCAGACAAGGTACTGAATATGGTAAAACATTATAATCGCTAAACGTCAGCTTGTTAACTTTTTCATTGTGAGCATGTTTTCATGATAGCGGTAGCCTTAAGCTCAAAGCGCCACTGGTGCCTAAGTATAGTCACCAGGAGCTGCTAGCATGGTAGACTCTCAACATGATTTATTTAATAAAGAAAAATAGGAAAAAAATATCTATTGCTGGAACCCATAAGTTCCCTTGTAGCATTTTAAAAATAGCACTTAATTAACAAAATATCAGGTTGATTAATGAAGTGTGAGTTATGTATATGGATGACACTTGCCAATTAAACCAAGTCAAACCTCATGAAAAACTTTATTAATTGTGGACATGTGATAATTTGTCTAATAAAATCAAATCAACTGAAAATATGTAATAATCAATAATAAACAAGGTTGTAAATATAGTAGATCATGTGTCTACTACAGGGCGCTCTACTAAGTGATTACACTTGTTAATAGGAAAACTGAATAGCTGTATTTCCATTTAAGCATTTCTATGTGTCGAATACAAACGTCCAACTTCTCGGTCACACACGTAAGCTGACTGAAAGTCATTGTAAAATCTTGCTTTTGGTTTAATCTCTCTTTGAAATATCTGTCCTTGTATTTCTGACTGAAAACCATAAACAATGCATTGTTTATCTAAAGTGAATATTGAACAGAGTTACAGAAAATCCTCTAATTTCTCTGGATTTTGATGCGGTTTTGTTTTTGATACATATACTGGTTAATGTGATTAATCCTGTTTTAACTGGCTGCGGCTAACAACTGTAACTTGTGAATGTCTTAAATACAAGTGGTCCTGCAACTTTCATTTTATATATTGCCCCATTTCGTTTATTTGTTATGTTGGCCTCCTTTTAATGTGTATTCTAGGCATCAACTCCCCTCCACATTTGCATCACATACAGTAAAAGGTTGTCTATTACTGAAACATATTTTCATGGCAATGCTACAGCATGGTTGGTGGAAATAAAAGTGCTGCTTTGGCAACTCAATCCTCTCACTTGTGTCATCTTTCTGCTTTTACAGTTCCAGCATCATGCCTCTCATACACATGCAGTGTTCCACTGCAACATTTATTTTTTTACTGAAGAAGCCTCAGAGACCGCTGTGAAAGATCTAGGACCATTAAAATTAAAAGGTCATAATAATAAAAAAAGAAAACATATTACTCATATTGACTCCAAAGACAGCAGTTGTAGTAATGAAAAGCACAATTCAAAAATGTAATCAAACTTTGTGGCATCATTCAAAAAGGTGCACTCCTTATTACACAGTGACACTTTAGCTACACCAGTTTTAAGAAAACAAAGTGGAAGAGATTGGTATTTCAAGATATTGTGAGGCATTCATGTGACCAGGTTTACACCCAGCTCTGAGATCTTCCTGTCACTCATCACTATTTACGAGCTAATGAAAGCAAAACGTTAATCTTAAGTAGCTTATAGGTTGTTCCCTAGTGTCTTCATCCTATACTGCTTATGAACAGCTTGTTCAGCTCGTGATTGAAGCTGTATGATGTCTACACTGAACAAAATACTAAAACCCCAGAATCCAGGTTACTTAGTGCTGCACCAGCCGATCAACTGGAAATGTTCTGAATCATTCGGAAAACCATTTTACACACATTTACCCCAAATTCGATGTTGGTGGTGAATCAGTGAGAAACAAAGAAAAAAGACAATTATATGATTTCAATCAGGAGAGACTTGTTTTATAATTTAACAATGATTTATTATACATGCATCAAATATGAAAAGTGCAAAATCTTTGGCGATTGGACTCCATCCTGAAGTACTATCACCGAGGGTAGGGGTACTGAGGTCCAATAGGCCTTGTAAATAACCAAATTCATGTGTGGCAAGCAATCTGTTGTTTTTCGTTGCATGTTTTGCCTGTTTTTCTGAGTTTATGTCTTTATTGTTGTTAAAACGAAATGCTTTTATTTTGAAAGCACCTCAGAGAGTAACGGACGGAGAGAAAGACGGTGGGAGAGAGAGTAACGGACAGAGAATAACGGACGGAGAGAAAGACGGTAGGAGAGAGAGTAACGGACAGAGAATAACGGACGGAGAGAAAGACGGTAGGAGAGAGAGTAACGGACAGAGAGTAACGGACGGAGAGAAAGACGGTGGGAGAGAGAGTAACGGACAGAGAGTAACGGACGGAGAGAAAGACGGTTGGAGAGAGAGTAACGGACGGAGAGTAACGGACGGAGAGAAAGACGGTGGGACAGAGAGTAACGGACGGAGAGAAAGACGGTTGGAAATGGATATTAACGGTACGGGATGAGTACCCCCCCGAAGAGGCACAAGCTCTTACGTTGTTGGTTGTTTGTTGTTTGTTGTTTGTTTGATTAATCAATAAATTACACAATCATCAGTTAAGTGTCAAACCATCATTCGGAGGGATACGCTACAGGCCTAATCCCCCCTGGAGTCCAGACACTGGTGGTGGTGGTGAAGGGAGTTGCTGCAATCTGATGATGAATCAGGAGCCTGACTGTGATGCTGACTGGAGGTGACTGGGGTGGAGGAGGGTCGCATCTGCTTAACGCTGAAATGACAACTGACAGCAGCAGAGAGGGGAACACTCTTTAAAGTTTGACAGCAACGATATGATTGGCTTAAGGAAACTGTGTGCAGAATCTGGTTGGTTACTTAAAAGTGCACGCCCCCCAATCAGCTGATATAGTAATTACAAGGAGAGGAGAGATAGAGATTATGAGTGAGTGTCTTCCTGACTGAACTTGCTGCTTGAGCTTCATTTGTATATAATTGCAAACGTGCACTCAAGACTCTCTCACACACACAGGTACTCTGTAAAGGGCAAGTCACAACATATATGAAGACTTAAACCGGCTGTGTGAGTAAGAGCTTGAGTGCATGTTCACAATTATATTTTTTCCAGAAAAACAAACCCATCAAGTGACCTTTCCTCTCCTTTTCTGATGGCCGCTGAGCCTGAATGTGTGTGTGTGTGTGTGTGTGTGTGTTTGTGTGTGTGTGTCTGAGTTTGATTAATACCCCAGGAGATGGTGTGACATTTGATTTTGTGGGGCGTGGACGGGGAAGCGCTCACTCAGCACAAACGTAAATCCACCTCACTGAAAGAGTGATGGGGGGGTGATGAAATACACCACTGACACTGACGACAGAGCCAAAAGGAAATCTCAGACACTAAATACACAAATGCAAATTCAGCTTATTTCACGATGTCCTCTGTTAGAAAACAACATCACCAGTGTGGTTGTATCACAAAAATGCAAGAAAATAATGCATAAATAGTATGTAAATGAGTTAAATGCACCATATGTAGAAGTATGTGGACACCTAAACATTACGCAATTGTATAAAAACCCATTGACATTAATCCCCTCTGTTGGAAATGCATTCTGGCTACAGGGATTTGCTCCCATTCACCCCCAGCAGCATGAGTGTGTTTCACCTTACCAAAGAGGCATGACCACAAAGCCTCATTTGAGAAATTTAGGGGGAGTGAGCGTCTTCTGGCTGTCTGGCTGTCATGAGATGCAGCCTAGGTCTGGTCTGTTTAACAAAGTAAATGTAAATGACTGCAAATCATAGCCGTGCAAATCTTGCAAATGATGTGATACATTTTTTATTCCTGTGAAACAAACCAAGAAACAAATATATTCACACATTTAACGGGACAGTCAGCTAAAACATACCCACTTTTGATGCTGTGTCACACACCACTGGTGGGGTGTTACATTGACCTATCCCTGTTTTGTCTTTTAGAGAGATAAAGGATCGAGGGAAAAATCCACAAAAATATTTTTTTAATTGTTCCGTACATCCAGGCCAACAGTGCACCTGTGATTGCGACCCCGGCGTCCCGCATTTCAAACAGGCCAGTTGAAAGTCAGCTGAGAGCCTCCTCCTCCTCCTCCCTCAGTCCATCAGCGTCTTCCAGCCACAGCAGCCTCTCTGTCACTGTCTTGTGATTTATTCATAGACCGGGGAAAGAAAGATCCATAGTTTCTGAAAGAAAAATGAGTTAGCATTAGGGGAAAAAAGAGAGAAGTTCAGTGTAAGTTCAGAGGGGATGTGAAAGTTTAGGAGGCCAAGCCAAGAACCTGCTGCTCACTTGACTTTACGGCATTGCTTGCACATTTGACTCCTTGCTGTAGGCTAGTCATTTGAAAAGCAACATTATCAGCTCTACTTATGGCTCCCTGCGAGCGTTAATTTGTTGCATTTTGTTGCTGTTACACTGTTGAAAGTACCCTGAAACATCAGTTGGTTTCCTCCTCTGTGGAAGCTGCTGGAGGTGACAAGGATTAGAGAGTGACATTTGTATTCTTGGCTTGCTACTTTGCAAACGTGGACTGGAGCTGCTGGGAGATCCAGCTAACGCGGCAGGGCACAAGGCTAACTTAACACTAGCATGGCTAACATTATATTATTCACTCCATGGTGGCTGAATGTAAAAGACAGAAAAACACGATACTGTTCATCTCGTTTGGGAGTTTTCATGCATTATTTCCAACTGCATGGCTACCGCTACTACTAGCCTGCTAGCCCAGTCACAGCAGATAAAACATGCTACTTAATATCATTGAACAATTGAAATTAACAAGTGACATTTTACAAACAAAGTTAAACAAGATTTTATAACATTGAATTTTACTTTAGATGTAGCTACCAGCAATAGCAGCCATTTTGTACTAGTTTATTGTATCCTTTGTTGTCCTTTGTCTCAAAGCTAACACAACATTGACTTTTTTGATTGATTATTTAAAAATCCTTACCCATAGATGTTTAAATAAGGAATTTGTTTTAAATTGTATTTTTTACGTTTTATTTCTTTGTGACTTTTTGTCATTTGAAGCACCCCTTGTGCTATTATAAAATCCTGTTTAAACTAAAAAGGTACGCTCAGTAGAAGGCAGATGTCACCTTGAACATTTAGGCATCAAGTCTATTTATTTGAGGTTGATGCCCAGAAAGTCACTGATGTGCAACCGGTGTAGTCACGTTAGCTGATAGCTGAACACACCGTCCACAACCATAAAAGTGGGCAAACTGTTTCCCCCATAGACGTACAGTCTATAGTTTTCCCCCACTGTATCTCTGGCCGCACAGCGGCGGATGGGGTTCGGCGATTCACTCAGCTGTGTCATCACTAGTGGCCCCTACCGCTCGGGGGGGGGGCAGTTCAGAGTAGTGAGTGAGGAGTCAGCAGGCAGTCAATGGCTATATAAAGACAGGCAATAAAAGGTGTCTGGTGAAAGTGTGAGTCTCCGCAACCACGAGAGGTCAACATATTGTGTAGTTTGCTGCAGCAGAATGTGAGATTTAGCCGTGCAATACAGAGGTGCACTCACTCACTCACTCACAAATAGTAATGCTATTGTAGCCCCTGCGAGAAAGCTTTCCTCAAAGCACATTCATTTCCTGCTGCTCAGCGTAGACCTGGCAGAGAAGCATTTGTAACTCCCAGCCTTACAATTCACACACACAGTGTGCATATGTGTGCGTTTGAATACAGTAAGTGTGCATACATCCGCACCTCTTGCCTTGTGTGTGTGTGTGTGTAAAAAGTGAAACTGTGACTTAAGAGCAACCAAATGTTACATTTCAATGTTCTTGGAGTCTGCGCTTGTTTAAAAAGCGATCCTACCCTGGTAACCAACTGTAGAGCTGCAATATGTGTCCCGACAAATATCTGCCTGTATGTGCTGCATTTGTTCAGTCCAGATGCAGAACGAGTAGGTGGTAGAGTGAGCTTGGAGAATGACGTTTCAGAGCCTGCAGCAGTCCACCCTGCTGTAGAGTTCTTCAGCAAACAATTCCAACCCGCTCCAAGAGTGAGGCTCGAGGTGAGTGAACCGAAAGGTCGAGAGGCAGCAGCTGACTAAAATGATTGAGCAGGTATGAGTGTTATTTTTTATGGTGTAGTTATTTAAGTGTTTCTTTCGGTGACTCTAGAATGAATGTGAGAAAGTCACTTTTCTGATGATTGTGATGAGGACAGACAGCAGCTTTCATTAGAGTATCATCCACCAAAAAAGATCACTTTAACGTCCCTGCTGTGAAGCTGCTCTCAATTTTCCACCAGTTCGCCTTTATTATTTTATACGTTTCAGCTTTCAATTCTGCTACCACTACTTTACTCTTAAGTCTTTCATTTTTATTCCTCCATGGTCCAAATCCTTGCTGAGAGTCAATGTTTCCAGCTTCATTAAAAAACTGGATTTCTGTCATGGGGCTTCTTAGCAATTGAATTACAGCAGGAAGATAGAGACATCCAGCAGCCTGAAGCTTTTCCCTCCTGAGACTCTTCAATTCAGCAGTGATCAATGTGGCGTAACCGGCAAACGTCCACACATTCAGTCAAACCATCCCCGTAGGTGAGAACTGATATGGATAAAAAATAGGTTACGGCAGGAGGAGCTGGTTGTGTGTATGCCTTATACACACAGTAATGTGTTAACACTGAGGGATACACGTGGGTGTTAATTACAGCTCGTTTACAGCTTAATCTCTGTCTGGACATTCTCTGTATTCTTGATATTCAGCCAGCTTTCAGTTGTTATTTGATGCATATTTTTGGCTCAGAGTTCGGTGAAACGATGCACCTGGTCAGGAGTAAAAAGAGGGGAACGAGAAAGCAAGCGAGATGGGGAGAGGGATAACAGAGACAGCTGAATAAAAGCAGATTCAGTGCTCCTGCTGAGTTTATTAGCAGAGCGCACCTGTTCACAGGCTACAGCAGGTGCCCCTGGCAGACGAGGCCGGGCTGAACGGAAATGCGTGGATGTGGATGCGCGTGTGCACTAGTCCAATCACTGTGACCGTCTGCAACCAAACACATCCATTTGTCAAGACAAACAAGTGACACGGGAAGAAAGGCAAAAGCCGCAACCAAAAAGAAAACTGAAAAAAACAAACACAACACAGTGTACTTTATAACCTGGAGGTGGGAAAATGAGTTTGGTGAACAAATGGCCCATCTATTTCCCCTCACATCAATGGACTCATGGCACTTGATTTTCCTCCTCTGTATTGGAAGCAATGGAGTGAAAAAGAGAGAGGGAGAGAGCGATGGAGGTGGAAAGGATGAGCACCTGCTGCCTTTGAGTCTTTGAGCAAATCAGTTATGGTTGAAGCGCTGATCAGAAATATTTTGAATCAGAGCGTCTTCAACTCCAAACGACTCAAGCAGCAAACACAAGCTCTGTTCTCTTGATGGCAGAGGGCGAGGCTTTCCATCCAATAAACTGTATTTCTCATTGCACACAAAGGTCTTTTTCTCCCCAGTTTTCAATTGGTATTTTCTGTGAATTCAACGGTGTGGGGAAGAGTGCCACAAACACAGACGCAGCACAGCTCAGTTCAGATTTGAACCTGCCTGTGCAGAACTTATGCTGCTCTGTTCTCATCTTATGTGACTTTATGATTCAGCCTCCTCCTGTTTTTGTAAAATGTGAAACCCAAGCTTCAAAATGTTGCAAAAACCCCACATTTTTAAGCTTGCCTGAATCGATTGAAAAAAACATGCGAGAAGATGCAGGTTGGAAACAGACTTGGCAGATGAATAATGATGTACATTAAGCATTTGACCGTGGTGTGATTTGTTTGGAACCTAACGTTGCTTCGGCCGATTGCATCCACACATCAAACGTTCAAAAAGTGGTGCCCATTCATGAAGATTATCTAACAGTTAGACAGTAGGGAGAAAGAGGAGAGCGGAAATGACTGTGTGAGAGAACACGAGGAGGATGCCAATGGGGGTAATTTTAGTAAAATGGGAGTTTCAGGGCAAGAACTGATGTTCATTTGTTTTTAAGACTAATGTATAGTTGGAGGGGCAGAGGGCGGAGATGTATCGTGTTCATTTCATCTGCACACCTCCGCTGGCTCTGCAGCTGGTCATCACTTTGTTCTGCTCAATGATTTTTCTTCTTTTAATTGCATTTGCAGCATGAATTATGGCGACGGTAACGATACGTGATGTATGCATTCAGGTAAATTAATTCATAGAGTTCTTTTCTCACTTTCGCAAACCGGCTTGCGGTCGTATCGTTGTCAGCAGGGACCAGCATCCAAGCTGCAAGGTCTGTCACTGGAACCAGTCCGTGCAACGGGAACTCTGGTGTGAATGTTCTCTATGTAACTTAAAAGGGATCTTGGAAGGTGGTTATAAACAAGCAATCAGGCAAAAGCAATGTTAACAAATCTCGGTTAGCCAGATTTGTTTGGAAAAGAAAATGAACATGAACATTTAACAGTGTGCTCTGTTTGGGTTTCAGCTCCAAATAAAGTGATTTGAATAATCTTCACACCTGCTCCAGTCACCTGACTCCCTCCTCCACACCGCTCACCTGTTTCCACTTTCCCTCGTCAGCCCTGCAGTATACAACCGGCCCATTTCCACTCGTTCCCTGTCAGATCATCAAAGTTGCCATGTTGCTTTTCTTTTGCTGCGTTTTTGCTTTCGAGATTCTGTTGCCTTCATCTGGAACTGCACCTGCCTGTAACCCTGTATATCCCTTCATTGTGGCAATAAAGTCTGCATTTGTCTCGCCGCTCGATTTTCTTGTGACTTTTCTTTTGACTACTTTGGTTGTAGTGACGTAGAGATGTTGACCAGACCTACGAAACATATGAGCAAAGTTGCATGAAATTAGAAATGGGTGCAGTAAGATGAGAGGGTTTCTAAAGGGACTCTGGTGCTCGCTAAACACCAACGCTTTTGTCCACAGGGGCATTTATCTGATGATACTGCTGTACTTTTACTTCAGTCGAATTTTGAATGTGGAGCCTTTGGTTCATTATTAGTAAAACTCCACCCCTGTAAAATACTGTATGTCTGTGTATTTGTGTGTGTGAAATGTAGGTGGTGTCATGTCGATAAAGATAATCACATATTACAGTCGACATCAACGTTATGATGCATGCTCCCCTGAATGCCTGCTAGCTCCTCATCAAATGATTACCCACAACAGTAAATTATCCCTCTTCACACACTGACTTGATAATGTATGAGAACGTCACTCATTTGGCTTCACATAAATATTTTACTCTGGTTAGTCACTGAGGCATAGCTCCGTCCATAAATCAAAACTTGTGTGTGTGTGTGTGTGTGTGTGTGTGCGTTTGCACTAAATGCCTATATTCAGTATGTATTGCGTGCGTGTTTGTGAGTAGGCTTTTAAAACAGAATATTAAAACATTAAAGTTGACAGAATGACAGAGTGTACTGCGCAGGGTGTTGTGGATAATTGAAATGCCAAAACCTCAAGATGGCCGCTTCATTTTAACGTGAATTTACAGCTTCCATCACAAGCCATTAATGCTGAAAATATTTTATGAGGAGGCCGTGAGGGAATTCATTTATCTGAGCGAATATTCGCCGGATAAACAGTCAACTTGACGTTGACATAAACAGGGTCTTACTGCTATTACTCATCAACAGAAAATCTGCTGAGGGACAGTTTGGATTTATTTCACCTGTGGTTATTAATTCTGCTGAAGCAATTGTTTTCTGTTAGGGATAAAGAAGAAGAAAATACTCAAGGTACAAATTAGGATATGTTAAGCACATGCAGTGTTTTGAAAATCTCCTAATCTGACTCCAGTAATCAATGCTTGATACAGTGCATGCCCTGGAGTACGGACAGCTAAACGTCACACACATATGTGATCGTTGAATATCCCATTCCAAAAACATGGTGCTACAACAGACTCAGCTCTTTTGGAAAGGCTTTCAAAGATATTTGAAATCCTGGCTACAGGGATTTAAAATAGCAGAAGTGAGGTCGGACTCTCTGGAAACGGAGGAGAGCATCTTTATGTTCTCTACTGTGAAACATTCTCCAGTGAAACGGAACATTCGAGCATTGCACATTTACAAGACGGATTTAAGTCCAAACCCTTTGGATTTGATTGGACCGTTAAAAAGCAGAGGACTGTGGCTCCACACGCAACTCCCCTTGTCGGCAAAAAGTTGCATTCTGGTTGATGGATGGATGTCATGTTACTATTGGATGAAATTGGGTAGTAGCTTACATAAGCACGTGTATTATTTTGTTTAACGGAAAGAAAGGATAATTGGATTTTGATATAAAAATGCTAAATTGATTTAGCATATCGTTAAATGGGTGCACAATATGACCGGTGATGTGATCTAACAAGGTAAAAAGGCATTTTTTCATTTCATTACTACTGAGGGGCAGTTTTACACAAAATAGCACACAATATTCTTGCATTATATGATACAGTACTCAATTTATTACACATATTTGGTCCCATATTGAGGAACTAGAACATTAAAAAGGCTATGCATTCGTTCAGGTCATCAGCACGAAGCTAAAGGCAAACAAGTTCGGCGTGATGACGGTTTGTAAGAAACTGCCTCAAAAGACACTCAAAAGCATCAAAATTCACGAAAGGAGTATTTACTGATGTATTTTATATCGTAGAACAAAACAATAAAATCTCTTAAGCTTGTGTTAACCACAGACTATGTTTCAGGCATCTAACCAAAAAACATTTTAAAAAAACCATTGACTTCGAGACGAGGGAACAGGAAGTGATGCGGCCTCCATACCAACGGCCCAACCGCGCCCCGATGAGCTGTTGTGATATTACAAGCATCCTCTGACATGTCACAGTTTGGGCAAAAGGTCAATAGTCCTGTAAGAAGAAGAAGAAGAAGCAGAAGAAGAAGAAAAAGAGGTTAAAGAGGATAAGAAGAAAGGAAGAGAGGAAGGACAGGATTCCTGCTTCTCTGTATTCTAAGTCCTTGAGGCTCTCGATTACACACACCCACAGTGGTGGTGACACGAAAAATCTGTTTGCCCTGCAGATGCATTGAGGCGCTGCAGAGTGACGCATTCACCTCACAGCTTTCTGTGACTCTGAAACTGACTGATGCAATGCTAGACCATAAAGATATCATCAGTCAAAACCTTTTAGAACAGCTCAAAGCTGAAGGTTGTATTATTGGGAAACACGAGGTTGGTGTTTTTGCACGACCTTCACTTCACAGAGTCCCTGTATATAGGGCGTCGAGCAGAAGCTAATTGGCAGCCCCCATCCCTGGTTAGGCTTCTCACTCTATAGGAAAACGGCAAAACAATAAAAAGTAGTTGATAAAACAGAACCAGGATAAAACAGCAGGACAGATTGTGTATATGCATGTGCATGCGTGTATGCATTGTAAATGAATGTCTGGACAAATGTCACGATGTCCAAATTACACCGTTTATGATCAGTAACTATACCTGACACCTTCCGTCTCATGTTGGCTCACTTTTTGCAAGTTTGCCTGAATTACTTTTAGAATAAACAGTTAAAAGTTCTGGACTATTGCAGAGCAATTAGTTGATGAACAGCTGGTTAGATGTCACTGGTTCTTCTAGTAATATTTTCAGTTTGATTATCAGGAATTCAGCCTTTTTTCTTTGGCACCAAAAATTGAAATGAGTCAAATTTAAGATGGTGAAGAGTTCACATTCACGTTAGTCTTGATATTCCACAGAACTCATTGTAGCTCAACACTTTCAACTGGAGCCAATTCCTTCTAAACCAGAAATGTCCCCCAAAAAAAGGTGTTGAAAAGAATGAAATGCTTCATAGTTTGTTTTTCATATTTGCAAGCAGAACCTACAGTACTTTATATGACGGTCTATTCTGTCGTCCTTTGTTACATCAGTGTTGCATGAATTGTGGTTTTGCTATTGACACTATTTGACAAAAGATATAATTATGCTGCTTCTCTGTCTGCATCCATGTCTACTTGAGTTTAGAAAAGTAATGGCCATTAACGCGATAAAGTGTGAACAGTGTGCACGTACCGCGCACGTACACAGCAGGGAATGTAACTGGGCTCAGTAGAGCGGATGACACATGACTGCTCACTGTCTCTGCAGCACTAGTTTCTTCTCCCTGGAGTATTTAGGAAATACCTGCCCGAAACCTAAAAGCTTCAAATACTCAAACAAACCTAATCTGCTGATGAAGACAATGTGATCTGGTCAGGAGAATGAACTGCCAAGCCTAACTTTTAGGAGTTAAAGGAGATTAATTATACGCATAGTTGCAAGGCTATCAGAACAACATCAATAAGGAAAATAGTAACGCCTGCACACTACTCCATGCCACACACTTTTTTTTTGTTTTTGATTTTACTAGAATCTTCGTCAGTCAGGTGAATAAAGGAACAAATGTGGTATGGAGTAGTGTGCAAACTTTTGTTTGTGTGCAGGTCTGGGCAAAAAAATGCCAGGGGCCAAATGGGTGTCTGAGGAGAGGAGAGACAACCAGCAACTGAGCTCCAAGAAGGGTTTTAAGAGAGTGCACCGGCCCAAAGGGCCCATTAATGTTGCCAGTGTTGCTGATGTGCCCAGGTGTTGCCACTTTACGGATGACCCTTTGCCACGCCCACCTCCAATACCTGCAAGGAAAGCAGCCACACCAACCAAGTAACAGGCAGACAGGGCGGAGAGGGTCGCCACATTGGCTAAGCCCTTTAAAAAATGATGTATCGCCATGAAATTGAAATATGCTCTTTAAGTTCGCCTTGGTTCCACCTCCATAGGATGCTCCTGAGAGAATATAGCTCCCCAGAGGGTCTACAGAGGCAGTGCTTCAGGTGCAGATTCTAAAATGGGACGTCCGGTGCGACTTTCACACTTCCCGGGGCGGTATGCTGATTGCTAGAGGGTGCAAACAGTGATGGCCGTTCTCCCGTTTAGGTATGGCAGCAACATACTAGAAAAAAATCTGAACTTTCTTTCTTGATGCCACAGAGGGCTGATGATGATCTGGGCTTGTTCCAGGCCGTGTCCACAATATGTGTGCAAAATCGGGGGTTTTGAGACCATTCCAATGGGTTGAGGCTGATGGTTACCCAGAGCTCGTGGTTTTTACCCGTTAAAGGGGAGTTTTTTTTTCTTTATACTGTCGCCCCAGTGCTTGCTCATGGGGAATGTTTGGTTTCTGTGAATTATAGATACGGTCTAGACCTCCTCCATATGAAAAGTGTCCAACAGATGTAGCAAGGTCCACCAACTTTGGATCAGTTGTCCTCAGCAAAATCTTAAAAAAAAACATAAAAATCCATTGAAATGACTGACAGAAAGTTTCCCCAAATGCCTTTTCCTAATTTATATTAGCTTATATGATCTTGTAAAAGGGTGTAATGGTGTATTACTTTGGTTTCTGGTTACACTTTAATTTGGTATAAAGACTAAATCGGCTGTAGTATATCTTGGGTCTAATACTGTATTACCTCTGGTTTCTGTTACAGGATAATTTAGGTGTATGGTGATCATTTAGCGTATAAATTTGTTTGATAATGTCTAATAAAGAACATTATTTCTAGTTTGATACACACTACTTCTTATTAATGTACCATAAAATAATGTGCAATCAAATTATGTATGCTGCTTTGTGATGTTAACCACATCAGTTGTTTTTTTTCCATTTGAAAATAATTTATTTGGCTCCGCCATGAAAGCGTTGCTTGCTGCTGACCCGCCACGTGTCGCTTCATGTACTTTTGTATCTGGAGGAGGCTTTTAGCTGTGCTGTTGGTTTGTTATGACTCTCATATGTAAAATAATTACAGCCTCACGTTTGTGTGTTTTGTTCGGCACCAGATGGTCGGAAAATGTGGATTGTTTGAAAATTGCACCGCAGCCTCAAATCCTGAGCTGGAGCATCTGAACAGTACAGGACTAGATTATGGCAGCTAGTGGCCCAGCTGGCTTCCTGTGTGTGTGTGTGTGTGTGTGTGTGTGTGTGTGTGTGTGTGTGTGTGTGTGTGTATGTTATACTTTGAGTTAGCTTGAGTCATTAGATGAAACAAACAAGCCAGAACAGAGCCATTGATTTTGTGTGTGTGTGTGTGCTGTGTTGTTAAGGGAGGTTTACATCTGCTCCCGGCCGATGATGTGACTCAGTCAACATTGTTAGCATTTAGATGACTCCTCCACGCGGCATACTGAACAAAGATTTAGACCGAGTCAAATCATTTTTTCTTCCACACAGAAATCGCTTCTCCGGTCGCTGATCACTAAAAGTGTTTGTGTAGTCATCGCAGTTCACGTGGGAATCAGTGGCTGGTTGCATGAAAAATGGATTGCATAAAAATTCATCTTTAAGGGGACATATCGTGCTCATTTTTCGGTTCAAACTTGTATGTGGGTGTCTGCTAGAACATGCACTAATGTCTCGGTCTGAAACGCTCCGTATTAGCGCCTCTCTCTTTAAGCTCCCCTCCCGAAAAAGCCCAGTCTACTCTGATTGGTTTGCGAGAAAAATATGGCGCACCTTTGCAAAGGTAGTTCTCAAGCCATGGGTGTAGAAAGTCAGCTGGGGGGTATATTCTAATGAGTTTGCATGTGACACAGGAAGGGGAGCCAAATCTGAATGGCTTGTTGAATGTTTTCTGATCCAGGCAGCCAAAATATAACTGACTGGTTGTCTTATTTCACAGCACTGCAAGAGAGTTTTTCATAATATGTCCCATGTAAGTCCTGTATTTAATTGTTTGTCTAACATTAAATTTCAGTTGTGTCCGTATGACTTAAAAAAAAAGTATATCCTTAAAGTCAATTACAGTAAATACATATAAACTTAGAAGAAAGGAGCCCCAGATGAGCTACTTCAATTGCAATTGATTTCATTGAAATATTGTTGATTTGTTTTATTATAGCTGCCATGCTGTCAGAGTGGGAAATTAAAAACAGAATAATTTTTTTTCTGTGTCTATTCAACCTCATTCAGTTTATAATATTATCAGGATTGAGAACATCTGGAAAGCCTCGCATAAGAGAAGTTGGAACCTTTAATTTTGACTTCATTAATTACTTTAAATGATTAATTGAAGATCACATTTTCTATACATTTTCTGTGGATTGACAAACTTCAAATTGAAGGATTAGTACAGTGATATTCTATAATTTTCTTATTATTAATTAACAAATCCCTCGAAATAACAAATCCCAAATAACCGAAACCAACAAGTATTGTCTTGTCAGAGCCTGAAGTCACTTATTCCTGTGTGCCATAGAGCTTCACTGATGAATAAATCACACCATCATTACCATGAGCACACATACACTGTACTTAATTTTGAGTCAATGCTGCATTCATTGTCCTGCTGGAGGAAATACTTAAACTGAACCAAATCCGAGGCTAAAATACTCCAATACAAATGCACCGTTTACTCCTGTTATAGTAACAATTGCTGAAAGAAACAGTGCCCGGGTGTTTCAGGAAATGATTGAAGTACATATTTGTGACCTGTTTTACAGATTGAAGTCTTCTTTAGCTGGAGCTAAGGTTTGCCTCTTCATGACCACACAAGTAAATGAGACCATCAGCGAGAAGATTGGCTATTTCTATTTAATCATTCTAGATATTCTTAATGCTTCAACTGTGCCAACGTGTCGGATTACGTCAAAAACTCAAAACAGAATCTCCTTCAGCTCAGACTCCAGCCGGGCCTTCGGACAGACCCAGATCCAGCTCCGGTGGGAGGAGTAGAGCTCAGCTCCCGGCAGCAGCGTCTCCTCCTCCGGCCATGATCAGAACGTCCCTGCCCCTGCTAGGAGCCGACACCACGCTGCTGGAGGCCCAGCCCGTGTTGCTGGGCCCGCTGGAGGGAAGGGAGGCACGGGAGAAAACAGAACCAGGACTGATTGTCAGACCCAAGACAGAACAAAATCAACACAAAATATAATTTCTCAGTATGTATGATTGGAACATTAGCAAAACCCTCTGCAACCAAACCAACGCCCCTGAATATATCCTCATTAAACAGACGTATCAGCTGCCAAAATCAGTGATGAAAGATGTACAAAGATCCTTTACTTAAGTAAAAGTAACAATATCCCACAACAGAATTTGAGTAAATGTACTTAGTTGCATTCCACTGGCCGAGTAACGCTTTCACAAAAATAGATGAGGAAAAAGGCAGGACAGCACAGTTAATGAATAATCTTATACAAGATGTACAGTCAATTTACCAAAGAAGAAACACTGATGTGCATTTTAGCAGAAGAGAGCACAATCAAATATTGAACATAATCTGAATACAAAAAGCTGGATCACAGTCTCGTCCCATAAGCCGGTAAAGGGGAAAAGAGAGACTTTACTTACAGTCACTTGAACGATCCCATAAGCTTCCAGATCGCTGATTGATGATTGAGGTGGAGGAGCTAAAGCGTTGGACTGAGACCAGAAACGGATCAAAGTTTACCTCTCTCTCTCTGTCTCTGCTGCTCCGCGACCTTTTCAGATTTATCTTACCCTAATCGACCATGAAGCCATCAACAGCAGCCGATCCTTCAGAGTTATCACAGTCCAGGTAAATGAAAACAATACTGGTGTGCAGAGAGAGAGAGACCCGTAGTGTTTCGACTAATGTAAAGCTGTTGTATTGCTACTATTCTAAGTCACGCCCGTGGATTTATTCTGCTGTTGTACAGCCAGAGATAAAAAATGAGAGATCATCCCTAAAGGGTTGTTTTTTGAGACGTTCATTGGTTTCCCATTCCCCGGCCATTTCAAATCCAGGATTTATACGGCTTCCACCTCCTGCAAGCGGTCAAGTTTTGGCAGAACAACAGTAACACATAAAACTGCACGAGCAAAACGTTTTATAGGTGTACAGGATGTTAAATAAAAAGGAATAACAATCCAGCAAAATCAATAAGACACGATCTGAAAGTAATGACATAAACACTTTTAAAGCCAGATCAGTCTCATCCAAAGCCAGTATCCAGAGTCGGCCTCCAGATGAAAGGCACAAATGAGAACACAGTGGGCTGAGACTGGAACGATGTCAAGTCAAGTAAACAGCATCTATACAGCCCAAAAATTCATTCCACTGGGATCAAACCAGAGCAAAAAAATGACCGCGTACACAATACTGAACTTTGGCCTGGATTTACGTTTCACAGTTGAGCTCATATATCGCTCAACCTGTAACACTGAATCTGAGAGTATGATAACTTTATTCTTGAAAATGTACAGTAATTATCTAAATGTAGTCTTAATCCATACAGTATTATAAGATTCAAAGCAGTCTGATACAAATGTCTTATTTCTGGGGCACATTTAGTAGAGACCAAAACCATGACATGAGCATGCAGATATTTTACTAAAGTAAAAGTAGCAGTTTGTTGACATTACTTTTATCTTGCAGCTGGTTAAGGTGGAGCTAGCCTCCAGCTAGGTTCTAGCTGCTCTATATGCTGCTGGGTGGCTTATAGTATTCTTGATCATATTTTGTATTAGGACTCTGCAAAGAAACTTAAATCACCAAATGAATATCCATCCATCCATCCATTTTCCTCCGCTTATCCGGGGTCGGGTCGCGGTGGCAGCAGGCCAAGCAGGCTGACCCCAGACAAATACTCAAGCATCGTCAAAGTTGTACTTAAGTAGGGGCTCCAGCCCAGAATGTTATTTCCTCAAATGTCCTGAATCTTTTAACACTTTAAAACCATCTATGTCCACCCTGACATTGACATGTGGGGTATATGCTACTACTACCACTACCTATTCTTTAAAGAAATATAATATATTTGAGTAAATGTTCTTCTGTTGGCCTGATATTCAATTCAGAGTATCGAAGACCACATTTACTCTGATCCTTGATCTGCAATTAGAGCAGCCCAGATTGTTATGGCATGGATTCAAATACGGCAGATGTGAACTCCGCTCCAGCATAGCATAACAACAGGTTTCAAGATCTGTAATGCTGTTCACGCCAAATCCCAAACCCTGTAATGTATGTATTTTAACCTAAAAATAGTCACATTAGGCAGTTTTTTTGCCTCCTTTTAGGTAACATGTTCAAAAAAGGTCAACCTCAACATCATGGCATATTTTTCCCAAATGTTTTACAGATTTTTAGGCATTCTATTATCAAAAGGTTTTAAAATAAATAGTGCATACAACTGCCTTAAATGGGAAAATAAATGTCCCCCAAACCCCCTATAGGTTTGCACTGATTCCTGAATGTTTCCAACCTCCGCCCATGCTTTCCACCACTACTAGATAAATGTACCTGTCATCTTAAGCTATAAAGCATCACGGGCTCAGAGGATTAGTGTGCAGTATGCTAATTTTCACCTATTCCTTGTCTGCCAGTATATTAGGAGCATGGTACAGAATTAAAAAGGCATGAAGAGCCTCTGCATTGGCTGAGAATTAGTTTGCGTCCGCCAGTGTGTGTAAACTGGAACTTGTTGATGTGTGGATTGCAACATGAACCACAAGATGGCGCTGTTTGCTACATGATGTCCCTATGTGTGTCTCCACGACATCTGTAAACACCCGCTCGAATGTGTGAGACAATGTCAGCTATTTAAATCAGGAGCAAATTAATTTCATCCTCTTAGTGGCTTCTGAAAAAATAACAGCAGCACAACCGGAGGGCAGGAGAGATGGAAAGATAAGTGGTCCAAGTTGATTCATTGGGCCACATATTTGAATCATTAAGAGATTTAATGAGCTGGGACTTAATTAAAAGTGGTTTAGGTTCGCAAAAGAGCCAGTTCACTAAACACCCGACAAGCCAGATTTATAACCAAACCATCATAACCTTAAGGGGAGCCGAGAAAGTGTTATCAAGTGCTGCAAATGAGACACATTACATGTTCAACTTTACAACAAAGTAGCCTAAATCCGTCTCGTAAGCTGTGAAGCAAAAAGAACCATCAGAAATCGTCTTAATTCTAAGCAACTTGGCTGATAAAATAACTGTTCATGCCTTGACAGTGAATTTGCATCCAAGCAGCACTTCATGAAAATAAAACCTCAACTCTGCTAACATGGTGGGAAGAAAATAGACGCACATTTTAAAAGTGTCTCCTCTTATTTGGGCAAATGCAAGCTGCACAAGTGATGCATCCTAAAATCCCTAATCTTGTTAAGCCATTGTTTGCAGATAATGCACATACGAATCCTAAATTTGAGGGTTTCGGAATGGGGTTTGGTTAATACGTTGCAAACAGGGATGCCTTAGTCAGTTCAAAGATCCTGGATGCTCCTCTACTTCTCAGCGTCCAAAACAACCCCGTATGACTTAACTCATCGATCATCAAACTAATACAAACAGAGCTTTTGACAGAGACTGAGAGATGCTGAATCATGGCGAGCTCCCGTGTCTCATCATCGGAGCCAACTGCCGCCCCATGCATGCTCCGATACCCCCCCCCCAGCCTGCCAGCTTGCTGCTGTCTGGCTTATCAACGCTGCTGCTGCTGATGTTGCCTGGCTGCTGCTCGGTGGCGCAGCCCAGATCCCACTGAGGATGTGAGGATGGAAACCTGAGGAAGGGGGTCTGACGGAGGCGAGTAGTCAGAATGGAATAACCCAGAAGAAGCCCAGCGTGCACTTGTGGTGTTCATTTGATCCATTACTTTAGCCTTATTGAGAAAACCCGCTGCATGCCATTCAGACCGTGAACTCGTTTCAAATATTGAAGCGCGTCTCTTCTTCGGATCCCGTGTTTAACTTATCTGGGATGATGATTTCTGCATATTTGTCACCGAGCGCACGAGTGGGAGTGTGGATTTAAATTTCAAAGTTTGGATCTTCTCTCTCCGGGATTTTCTTTTTTTTTTTTTTTTTAAGGATAGCAGTCGTTGATTTGGGGATGCACGCGCCTGGTTTGACACACTCTGGATGGATGCTGTAGACGTTATCACTGCTGTTCCTGCAGACGATCGCGCGTCTACGCTCACAACGTGGATACCTGCCGCCGTGCTGACAGATAGATGCGTGCTCACCCGGTCGGGGTCTCGCGCGCGTGAAAAAAATCGCTCCGTGGTCTTGTCTCGAGGAAAGTTTGGGACTGAGACGCGGCGGAGGATGAAACGAGGGCACCTTTTCGGGCTTCCCCACGGACACAGAGCTCAGTGACTGTCCCACCCCCCCCCTTTTACACGTGCTTTTAATCGGCTCTAAGATTTATGATTTGTGGATGGATTTGTGATCTGGTGTAGCTGGAGGATGTGGATCCGAACTGTGGAGTCCTGCTCAGGCTGGAGGGGAGAGCGGCGAGTGTACCAATCCTTTCCCGGGACCACAGGTGTTCCCTGTAAACAGGTAGGTCACAGCGAGTGGAGTTTGGTGATTGCTCAACCCACGTGTTGTTTTCGCATGTATCCCGAACGAGGCTCCAAACTCCATTAAGAAAGCCGGAACTTAAGCGCTGCATTTGCTTATCGAACATAGTCTAACATAATCTTTTTTTTAAATAAATCTCCGACTCTTTCATTCCGCACAAGTTTCCTCATGTTATAGTTATTATGATACGGATGAAAACGTTGGAATACATTCACAATCTTATCCGCACAAGTTGACCCGGAAATACCGTGCACTGTGAAATGTTTGAAAACAGCTTCACAAAAAAACAAGTGTGACCAAATGAGTTTGGTCATATTGAATTAGATGAATATATTTACTTAAAGGCAAACACATGTTACAATACCAAAATTGTCAATGGCACGTGTCGTCAAAATGTTGTTTTATAGAAAAGTTTCGTTTCTTGTTTACCCACTAAATCAGTACAAATGCCTCACCACCAGTAATCATTAACAACATATTTTAATTTGATATAAATAATAACACATTATGGGGTCAGCAAACCACTTAGTGACATGCATCAATTTTTTACTTTATATTTGATGCATAAACCATTTAAGTGTTTTCCATTCTTGGTTTTGTTTTCTTCTATTGAATGTGAAACCAGAAGTTTATCATAAACAATTGCATGTGGGGTAGTTTAATGCTTTTATCCAACAACAACATGAAATGACCACAGCTGATCAAATCTGATAGACATAATGGTATTAGAGGAACTTTATTATTCTAGTCATACAGAGCCTTTGCACTGTTTTCTAATAGTAGCTTTAACTTTATAAATGTGCCACTAATAAAGTTTCTTTGTTTTAAAAAGACGTGTACGAGACTTTCTTGTTAACTTCATTGATGTGTCCATTTTTTTTTTTTCTTTCAGTGACTCCAAATCCCAAAATGCCGAGCTGTGGATAGAGGCTGCCCTGTGGGTCGAGCTGACCTGTGTCTACTTCCCTTCACCTTCTCTCCTCATCATTTCCTAGTTCCTCGTCCGTCTCTTCTTCAATCCTTCATCTTCCCCTTAGTCTTTCTCCTTTTCTCTACCTATCCTACAACCTCCTCCTCTTCCTCCCACCCCCCCCCACAGCACACATGCAGGCCAAGAAGCGGTACCTGCTCGTGTCTGTGGGGGCCGGTCTTCTCTTCCTCGTCTACCTGTGGGGTCTGCAAATCGGGGAGTTCCAGCAGCAGCCGTACCAATATCAGCAGTTTCCCCAGTACCCCCAATACCACCAGCAGGAAAACCAGTACTACCACCAGAGCCAGCCCCAGCCCCAGAGAAGCCCGTCCAGATCGCCCAGGCACTGGCCAGAGTCGACCCAGCTGCTAGAGCCGTACCTGGAGGGGGGAGAGCAAGAGGTAGACTGAACCGCTTTTAAAGGAAAAATAATTCAAGATACCACAATATAAGAACACTCAATTACACGCAAAAGTCCTTTGTTCAAATTCACTAAGGTATCATTTTACGTATCGGAGTTAAAAGTACTCGTGCAGCAGTAGGCCGCTTTCTCAGTGGACACATTTCAGTAACTCATAGTGAATACATTCTTAAAAATGCATGGTTTTAAAATTGGTTTGAAGATGAAGGATGAGTTTGGTTTTAAAGCTTTAGGGCCACCGGGATCACAAGATGATTAATCGTGTGATCAAACAGATTGAGAAAGAAGAAAAAGTCTTTGCTTCTTTAATTGTGAAATACTTGATAGGGTAACCTCCTCGGGCCTAAAAAAATGATTCAAATGATACAATCTGAGATAAGAACGTCACTATTTGGCTGAACTGCTCAGTTCTCAACAGGCGTCAACACAAAAAAAGGCAAGCGGCACTGTACGATCCAGGAAGGAAATAAATCCTGTGTATCTATATTTTCTCACGCAGTGCTTTTGCCTTTCTGATGTGTGGCCTTGCTTGTGCCTTAAAGGGTCACAAGCCAGGATGTTTGAGAACAACTGCTTTAGGGGAATCAAAGACAGTCACCCTTGATCTTCTTGTGTGGACTGGATATCAGAGTCGCTGTAGCTCAGTCATGGAACAAAGCAGTGAAACCCAAAGTCAGATTGCTTTCCTCTACTGACCGCATAAAGGAATGTCTTAAAAAAACTTCACAGATCTAAAGTATCGATATAATTGTGCTTTGTTTTGGGTTGTCCGAACTGTGTGTGTTCTTGTGTGCAGGAGGACAGCCCTCAGCTCCATCACCAGCACACCTCGCCCCGTGAGCGACGTGCGATACGCGACAACATCTACAAGAACAAGCGCTGCCGCATGGAGACCTGCTTCGACTTCGCTCGCTGCCAGTCCGGCTTCAGGGTCTACATCTACCCACCGCAGAGAGGGGACGAGATCTCCGAGACCTACCAAAAGATCCTGACGTCCATCGAGGAGTCTCGCTTCCACACCAAGGACCCGACGCGGGCCTGTCTGTTCGTTCTGGCCGTGGACACGTTGGACAGGGACCAGCTCTCGGCTCAGTACGTCCAGAACGTCAGGCTCCGCATCCAGAGCCTTCCGACGTGGAACGATGGAAGGAACCACCTCATATTCAACCTCTACTCGGGCACCTGGCCGGACTACAGCGAGGATCTGGGCTTTGAGGTGGGCCAGGCCATGCTGGCCAAGGCCAGCGCGGATGTGGTCAACTTCCGACCCAACTTTGATATCTCCATCCCCCTCTTCTCCAAGGATCACCCGCTGAAAGGAGGGGGCATAGGTTATCTGACGCTCAACGATGCACCGCCCTCCAGGAAGTACCTGCTGGTTTTCAAAGGGAAGCGATACCTAACTGGCATCGGTTCGGAGACGAGGAATGCTCTGTATCACATCCACAACGGGGAAGATATTATTCTGCTGACCACATGTAAACATGGCAAGGACTGGGAGAAACACAAGGACTCTCGGTGCAACAGAGATAATGAAGAATACTCCAAGTAAGTCCTACTTTTTTTTGGATCTCTTTACCTTGCTCTGTTGCTTCTGGGCGTGCTTTTATTTCCATTAGAAAAGAGCGTCAGTGCTTTGAGGATCTATCCGTTATTAGTGTCTCAATACAGCCCTGCAGAGTTGGTTGTTGCTGGTTTGTCGTCCTGCAAGGAGAGCAGACAGCCGGCTTTTTAGCAGACATTAGCACTTTGGCAGTTGGCATTATTGGCTCTTATTTGCTGTTGGTCATTGAAAGAAGCAGCGGGATTGTTACACACCATTACAGCTCCTCACAAGAGCTGGCTGTGTTTGTGTGCAGGGATGTCGGCACACTAATGCTGTCGATCATTACAAATGTGGTTTATTGGCTGGGAATTCGCCTGCTCGAAAGTGTCGGGGTGTGTGTCTCCTCTGTTTGAATGAAACCGGTTGGATGCTTTCAGGCACATATTTCACCATTGTCTTGGGAGTTGAGCTTCATCGTAGCTGTGCACCCGAGACAGAAAATGCAGGTGTGTGTGTGTGTGTTTGTGTGAGTGAGAAAGAGAGAAAGTGTAGCAGGAGAAGTGGTGATGGTTAAGTGAAAGAGAGTTTTTGTCAGCTCAGCAGTTGGTCGAGGGAAAAGTGATCTGAGCCGAGAAGAGGAGTTCACCTTTTGAAAATTTTAGCGAGAGTTGACAGCCGAAAGGAGGGAAACCATTGCATGCAGAGTGAAATGGGAACAGCATTCTCAACTTTTGCTACTTATTCCTGGATACGTTAGCCCAGGAGTCATCTGTTGCATATTTTAGCTTTAGATATTGTGGAGAACCAAAGGAGAACCCCTGTGGAGCCGGGATCCTGCTAAATACTGCCAAACAGCGACTGGAATGTCACAGGGAGAAGCTGCATACAGTTTGGGCCGCAAAATATAAGGACATTCTTGTGCGTTGTACGAAGTGAAACAATGATTGTGAGGTTTACCTGTAAAATGCGCAAAGCCCATTATAGACCAATGCTCTCAGACAAATATCCCAAACATATTGACCTTAGAACAAGGTTTTTTCTCTCGGGCAAAAATGTTGAATGTTGACTTGCATCCCACAAGCCAGAACAAAACGTTGGTGTTGGATGCTTCTGGTAGTGTAATACGTCGAATACCGACGTTTGTGAACGGAAATTACGTTTCATGTCAACATTTCTAGATATGTGGAGCGTTAACGTTACAACTGTATTTTCACTTATGTTTAGGCAACAAAACTATGTGGTTAGGTTTAGTAAAAGATCACGTTGTGGGTTAAAATGAGAATGCTACTGTGAGCTTCATCCGGGACACCAACACCAGTCGCCTGGGTGAAAGATCTATGTTTGACCTAACGTAGATCTCTGCTCTTCATGCGATGTGAATGTAAAAATGCCTTCAAATTAAAGCGAAAAGTCGACGGTGAAACTAGAGGACTGCCGTGTGTTTGTGCACGGATTGCAATCACTGGCGCATCTTTTTATTCCGACTCACTCCACGGGCTGGAGCTGAGACTTTATCAGTGGCAGCTCACATGCTGAGAGCACACATCTCCGCATAACGCAGACCAAATTCTGCAATATGTAACCCTTCGAGAAAGAAATCTCACAACAACAAATGGGGAATTCAGTATGTGATCCTTTGTGTTCTTTGAACGTCTTGCTTTAAACTTTCTCCTCAATCAGTGCATGTTAGGACATTCTGTTCTCTATATCGGTGTGTCGTGTTGAGAAGGTTGTTGCTGTTAATAATGTGAGCGTGACATTAAAGCAGCAGCAACAATAACAACACTGGAGGACAGCTTTTTTTTCAACATCAAACCATCTGTATATTAACAGGCTGTTGGGAGTGCATAAAACTGTACTCTGTGTTTGTATTAATTACTGTGGCTGGTAACACTGGTGGCTTTATGAGCGCACAGTGGCAGCTTTTACAGTGAAGAAAAGGCAAATGGCTTTGGTTTCAGCATGGGCGACGTTATTCATGTCAAAAGTGCTTGAAAAAAGGAGATCCAACAGTGAACACTCTCTGCCGCATTAAACACAAAGGGTGATGATCAATGGAGGACGTTAATGAACAGAAAGTGCTCAAGAGGCTCCTTCGCTAAATGAATGCTACATTAGTCCGTTCTCGGTCTCAGCCTGGCATTTGTCTGGTATCCAATAGCAAAAACAATAG
The DNA here is from genome assembly GCF_910591455.1 of Pholis gunnellus. Taxonomy (NCBI): domain Eukaryota; kingdom Metazoa; phylum Chordata; class Actinopteri; order Perciformes; family Pholidae; genus Pholis; species Pholis gunnellus. The sequence continues at coordinate 7,577,292 of NC_136546.1, read as the reverse complement.
AGTGGCATTGAGTTTAGCGCTTTCATTTCTATCTTCTCTCTTTTTTTCACTGAAATCAAGAAACTTTGAAGGTTGTAATCTTAATAACTTTTTAGAAAAACGACTTCTGGAGCTAATGAACTATGAGAAAAAGTATTAATTCATTTGGTGTCAGTCATGAAGTTGTAATTTGTTCAGTTTGTGAACTAACTAAGCCATCGGAAGCAACAACAAACCAGACGGAACTTCCAGCTCTGCCTCAAAAGTCTTCTGTTGTTTGAGTTTAGGAAATGGTTCCCAGCAACGATGATTGATGCTGAGTTGTCTCCCAATGCCGGAAAGCCACAGGTTTGATTGTTGGGTTTAGTTTAAGGTTATCTAAAACTCCGCAGAAAATGACTTCTTTACACCGAGCTATGCAGACTCTTGGTCTTGTTAGTCATTGAGAAGCACAGATTTAAATACAATACAGTCGGTACAACAATTAGCATATTCATGTGATTACAAATAAAGTTGCGAGGCAATGAAACCCTCCACTTCCCATTAGAACACAGATTCATGGGAGTGATTGTGATGTGGACATTATCAATAGGCTATACAACTTGCAATAAAAAATAAATAAATACAAAAGCCACATTTTGGTGAAGAGTTGGTGGTTAGGTCACGCAATAAACTCCAAGTCTAAACTCCTAGATTGAACTTTGTGTGTTAAGATTACAGTTTCTAAAATATACTAATTGAAATGGTCAAGATTCTCTTACTGCCTATTTTATTGCCTTAAATGTTTCCAGAAACGTATTTTAACGTACCGTTTACCTGTGAAATTAGAAAGTTCAGTCCGGTCGGTGGACAGTGCTTGGCTTTGGCTCGGCTGTTGGGTCACAGACTCTCTTGAGTCATATTTGTTCAGCGCTGTCTAAACTGCTGCTGTTTGACGGTTTGATCGGAAATCACGAGCAGTGAGTAATTCGTTGTTTTTCTTCTGGTCCGGTGGAATCTTTTTTATTTTTAGCAATGCTGTCAGGATATAGCCACAAATGAGCATATTAACAAAATAAATGCTTTTATTGAAGTTACAAGCTGTAGCTTTAAAAAATACATAATACGTGTCGGGGAGAGCGAGGAGGATCTGGAATTGTAACGAGTAACGTGACTAATTACCCTTGCTGTTAAGTAGTTAAGTAGGGAATTCATGCAAACAGTTCGTGCGATGTTGGATTCACCTATTGCACGAAAAACCGAAATGAAAAGCAGGCTACTTGTAACTGAATGGTCAACAACAGCAGAATTCACAAAGGGACAAACCTTGCTAATGACAACTATCTGGGATTGAAATTAGGCGCCTTTTTGAAGAACGCTCTACTTCAGTTGTTTCTGCTGCACTTCATTCTTGCCGGGTGCGATTGTTCTGTAACGAGCATATTGTTGTTTTTCCTCTGTACTCCATACCACGCACTCACGGCCTTTTTAAAAGAAATCACTGGTCGTTGTGTGGAAAACAATCCGCCATCAAGCTGAAGGAATGCGTCATTTTGACGGTCCCCGAGAGTCACGCGCTAATACATCCGTCTAACCTCATCTGTCTGTGAACAACGCAGCTTCACGATACTTTAATCTTGAGGTTGTGACTGAGAAAGCTCTCTTGTCTGTTTGCTGCCGGCTGCTCTGGTGTTTTACACACACAGCACATCAATACAGACATCACCCGGTTCAGTCGGGGCTTCGGGGGGAGGGGGGTCCAACACAGCCAGCCTCCCTGATGGGAACAGAAACCGACGAGGATCTTCAAGCCTCGGGCGGTCGATAATTGCCCTCCAATTGAATTAAGCTGTGAATGAAGGGGATAGATAGAGATCTCACCTCCCACTGAGCGGTGCCGGATTGAACTCGGGCTGTTTTACTGTACATAGATAACCGCCCGGCTCCACCAATTAGAGCCTCGCTGTACAAGAAGTGTCTCTCCAAAGAGTGTTGGATACCAGGAGGATGAGGGGCTGATAAAACGCTTGATTCAGATCGCTGTCGAGTCTTTCATGATGGCTTTCATGGTCAAAAGAGAGGAGGGAGGAAGTCGGTCAAATGTGATGAGAGGTGTCCCGCTGACTGTATACAGTAAATCCATAAACATCTCCTTCTTCTTCTCCTCTCTGCTCATCGACCTCTTTTCTTTTTATCTCAACAGGACCTTGCAGCTATTTTAGCTTCTTCTTTTCTCTTCTACACTTCAGCTTTACTTTGCAGGCCCCGTGGCAGTAACGGATGGCATTTTAATGCCACAGCATGCACTTTTTCTGCAAACAAAACTATTCAATAAAGCTATGTTTGCAATAAAGTTCTGAATGCATTCTCAACATTTCACAAAGGTAGAATGTGAATTGGGTAAAAATTGTATCGATTTGAAGTAAGTAAAGTTGGTTTCCAGATCTTTTCATGTCATAAGAACGGAGCACAAGAGGGATGGCTGTGTGAAAACTGTTACTGTTCCTTCAGCTAACACCTTGATCACAGTACTGACTATTGAGAATGCTAAAGAAAATTGTTAAGGCAAGCAGGCTTCATGTTGTTTTTATTAATGACTGACTTTTTAGCCACTTTAGGCTGATAAACGCCACAAAAGCTAAAAAAATAACAACACATTTGACATTTTATCAGCAAATAATGTTCTGGCACGTATGTTAGCCAGTGATGGAATGTAACTATATACTGAAGTGCAATTCATAAGTACACATTTCAGGTACAGAAACTTCAATTTACTTGAGTATTTCCACTTCCTGCTACTTTATACTTCTGCTTCTACTACAGAGACAAATATTGTACTTTTCTTTTTCTGCACTACATTTCAATCAGGAGAGACAAGTGAATGATTAGTAGTTAACATATATTATGACAGATGATGCGTTAATGAGTTACACAGAAGTTCTTTGGAGCTTGAACTCGACGAGGTTTGTGATTGCCCTGAGCGGCAACAATATAAATCCCCCCGTGGAGTCCAGACACCGGATGGTGATGGTGGCTGATGAGGTTGATGGAATGATGAGTTGATGAATCTGCGAAGATTGGCAGAGATGGGGAGGTGGAGGGTTGCGTAACAGCAGCATGAACATACTGGAGGTAGAGAGACAGTCGTATTTAAGAGAGGACAGCAGTAAGATGATGGGCTAATGATGTAATTGTGTCGTTGTGCTATTGGATAGAGAGACCAGCTGATCTAGACAGCTGATGTAGTGATTGACAGCCCCAAACCATAACGGCAAGGATATAATGAGTGTGCATGCATGAGGAGTGATTGGCAGATGTATGGGAATTAAACTACGGGTTTATGCATGCAAGAGTATAGTCTTCCTGTCTGAACTTACGCTAGAGCTTCATTTGTCTGACAACTTTAGTTACTTTTCAGATTGCAGTTTTTCAAACCTTTCCTGTCAGAGGAAAACTGATGATGTGTTCTTTATGTGTTGAGAAAATCCCATCATTTCTTAAGATAAATAAATCCTCTTGGATGAGATGGATATAGCATATTGACAAAGCTGAAAACTGGCAAAATCATGCAGCTTCACCCAGAAACTCCCTCAGCTGGAGGGAAGGGAGGCACGGGAGAACCGGAACCAGGACGGGCCGACTCTCAGACCTGTGCTGCAGTAAAATGAATGTTTTCGCACAGGTACCGCCAAAAATCAACACACAATGAAAGTTCCTCGTAGTAGTATAGCTTTAAGCAAAAGACCCAAATGCTTCTTCCACCACTGATGTGAGCAGCTAGCACATGTTTATTTATATTTTCCACCCTGTCGTCCTTCCACAAAAGTGTCTCCATCACTAATTGTTTCATAACGAGCAAAGTAAAGATGGTGAATGAATTAGTTATAATATGCTCCTTCGAGTTTAATGCATCCCAGAATGCATAAAGACCCTCAGATGGAAACACAGCTGCTGTCACATCTGTGAATGTTTGGCAGCTGCAGAATTCAATATGTATAAAAGGAGAAAAGGGTCTGACCGTATTAATTAAAATGTCGTGTGTGTGTGTGTCTGTGTCTGTGTGTGTGTGTGTGTGTGTGTGTGTGTCTGTGTGTGTGTGTGAGATGTCTTCCTGGCCTTGTTGTGAGATGTTCTCTTAAAGCATATCAAAAGTCAATGTCCTTTTTCCTTGTTGGTACTTATCTCCCTCACTCCACATCCTCCTCTCTTCCCCTTCATCTCTCCTATTCTCATCCTCATCCTCCTTCATTCCCTTATCTGGCCTCACTCTGCTTCTCCCTCTTCCACCCCATGTCCGCCGAGCCAAACTAAACCGTGGAAAAGGTTTTCCTGCTGTCTCAGTGCATCTTTGATGCAAGTCATGATGAAGAGCGCCGTGAGGAATAATAAGAGAGCCTGCCAGTTTGGGAGAGAGAGAGAGAGAGACACACACAGAGACAAATTCAGGACTCTTAAGAAACTTTGATGTGTGACCGATTCTACAACCTAATTAAAGAAAGGAAAAAAACAGGACGAACCAGAACTTGACACGTGGTTTTAAGGTGTATTTTCGGTTGACAAAATGCTGCATTATCCCCTATATACATGGTATATTTATTGATTTCTCCCCTGGTTTCCAGTTAAAGCTTTTTTTGTGTGTAGTTTTATTTGAATCAAGGGTGTCGTATGTCGCACAATTGATGTTGGGCTATGTGGATAAACTGACTTGACTATCCATGATGTCTTATATTTGCATTAAAACGAGGTGTCATTTATTAATTTAACCATAAAATACCGTCTCCAATAAAACGGTGTCACCACCAAGGTCCATAGCTTTTGTGAAACTTTTGATCATGACATGATCTCCATCAGCAGATAGTTTGTCCAGTTGTCGTGGAATTGCAGATGTTCAAATATCTGTAAATGTTGCCTTAAAAGCTCGGCATTGAAGTTCATCCCTTTGACCATTTTAAACGGCAGTTAAGAAAGCCACATCGCAGAGGTTCTGCAGCTTTCAGTCTTATCACATGATCTTCATCTTAGAAAACTTTGTTGGTTCAAAACACAATCTGCTGATGAAGATCATGAGATGTAATCGAAAGCTCCAGAACAGCTAAAGAGTGGTGAGATTGTTTTCTCAACTGCTTTTTTAAGGTAAAACATTTAGTTTTAAGGTAATTTTCATGCAACTTAAATGTTGTTGACTTGATTAAATACCTTTTCTGTAGGAGAAATGTTTGATAATGTGACACGTTTCCTTATTTGGCATACAGCCTTTTAAAAAAAAAAAAAACGTTCGTATTCCCAGGAAACAACTCAGTTTGGTTTAGGCAACAGAACTATTTGGTTAGTTTTAAGAAAATATCGTGAAATACTTCGTTAGGTTTAGGAAAATGTTGTCGTTTGGGTTAAAATAACTCTGTAGTCGGCTGAAATAGATAAGTCACCAATGTGCTGCCCTGTAATAATAGGTAATTCAAGTGAAAGTCATCAGGATTTTTAGAAAACAGTCATAGCATACTATATATACAGATGGAAATAGTTGTGTTGTGGAGCTGATTTTTTTTTTTTTTTACAGGATCTTTAAGAGTTTCTTTAGGGCCTTTTAGCGCCTGCAGGTTTCTCAGCCAGCAGCTGAACCCATCAATACTTCGAAAGTCTTCTGCCAAGGCTGGCTGGAGGGTAAAAGGAAGCTTTATTGATCAGGTTTGACTTGACCACGGCAGCCAATCAGGAGCTGAATAGAGGTTAATGGTTAATGGTGCTGTGAAAGCCAAGCATAGATTGGCATTTAGTGTGAGAAGACCTTGGCTTTATTTCAGCTGACCCACTGTCTGTCTTAACGGGGAAAAGAAGTTAATGTATCAAAGGGTGAGCAGTCACGGTGAAGATCACAAACCGGGATCACAAACATTTGTTAGATTGATTCTATTCACTTTTTCTTTTTTATATAGGAGAACTCTCGGAGAGAAGAGAATCTCTTTTTAGCTTCTTTTTCGCCAATTTTTGGGTCACAACGGGGAAAATCCAGAAACAACCAACCTCGACTCGAGGTGGATTTACTTGCTTGTTCTGAATCCTATAATATGGTCTTCGTCAGCCACCACTGTCAGACCAAGTAAGTCTGTAGCAGCAAAATATGTGAGTGAATTGAATTAACCCTTTTCTAAGCCCCACCCCTTGACTGCAGACTGGCCAATCTCACTGCTCTCGTAGTGTTGTTTTCCATCGCAGCACACCATAGCCGCTCAGCACCAGGCAGCAGACAGACACAGTTTCTGGTGAACATAGTGGAGCTTTGTGCACCTAAAGAGCCAGATGTTTTTCTCAGCAGTTGGTGGTGAACAAAAACGGAGATAAAAGAGAGAGAATGTTTGGATTTATGTTAGCAAGGTGTCCAGAAATACGAATCTAAATTAATTATAGTGATAGTAGATGAGTAAATGAGCAACTGCTTGCTAACAAGCTTGCCATGTCAACTTAAAAAAGTGTCACCGTCCACCATGCAGCCATTATGTTTACTATCAAATTTGGGGAACACAGATTTGTACAATATACATGTAATTTCTGGGACACGGGGTTGCATTTGCAGAACTAGTTGCTCACAGAGCTGTAGATGTTAGAACTTTCTATTTTTCTGAGCATGTTTAGAATCTCACCTTAAAAACAACAAGCCTCCTGGATGCTCCCCTTAAATTGCCTTTTTTCTGCAACTTTGCTTGATCTATCCATTTCAGAATAAAAGCTCACATTTGGAATCACTTCTCTCTTAGAAAATAAGGGCCCATGCTTCACTTTACCTGTTTGATGTAACAACACACAACGGAGGAACAATCACTCTGTCTGGGAAAACATCAACAACAACAACATGCGATGCGGGGCTCTCTGTCTGCAGAAAGCGTGTCATTTTCTGCAGCCGTATGAAGTGTCGCCAGCCTTCTCGCTCAGCCCTACATCACTTGCTCTCCTTGTGTACCCAGAAAACAAGCCAGGAACGCAATTCAACTCAATCACTGCTTTTTTCCCTCCTCCTCCATCGCCGTCTCATTTCCGCCTCTCTGCCTGCCGCAATCTGATTTCTCTGTTGTCGCTGCGTCTTTGTTTGTTTCCCCATCTCTTCCTCTCTATCCATTTGTTGGACGAGAGCTGGCGATCAGTTGAGTTGAAGCAACTTCCAGGATGTTTGCCATCCCTCCATCGCCGAGAGAGAGAGACGGAGAGGACGGCATTAGAGAGGCGGTAAAATAGTGGAAACCGTGCGTGGCGGGATGGATTGCAGTGTGAATCTATCACATTCTCACACACGCCGCTCTTTAGAAAGAAAAAGGGAGAGAGGGGATTTTAGCAGGGAGAAACAAGTGGTGTTCTTGTAGGACTTTTCATTTGCTGCATGTCACCGTGCATATTTGTCTCTGTTGAGCTGAGACGAATGGTCCAGAAAGCAGACATTTCCAACTATAAATCCCAAACCGACATACATTACAGCAGGTGTATCCATTTTCTCTTCTGTACTTCCAGGGACCCAAACAGTACAATTTGAGTTGTTCTTGGTCTAGTTGCAGTTTTTGTATGGCAGCTCCTTGGAAACCTGCTACTATTTACTCAAGTACTTTGAAGTACAAATTTGAGTACTTGAGTGTTTCCAATTTATGTTACTTTATTCTTCTACTTTCAGAGGGAAAGCTACATTTTTTTGACTAAATACTGGTTACCTTTGAGACTAAGATTTTACATGAATTACAAATTATAAGTTTATTAAAGATTACAGTGGTTTCCAACCGTTTTGGCTTGTGAGAGACAAAGAGTGGTTTGAGAAAATTCTGATGCTTATTTTCCTCTTTTAAATCCAATATAATAAGAGATGACCTAATATTTTAAGATAGATTTTAGAACTCAGAATGCTGTTTTAAAAAAATAATTAACAGCCTTATTACTGCAAATACAGTCCCTGACAAAAGTCTTGTCGCTTGGGTACAAGTTGACCTTAAGTTTGTTTAAGTTTTACAAGAAATGGCTAATTTCAATCCCAACAGCTTTTGAAATAATGTTTTGGTGCCAAACGAAACTGCTGAAAAGCATTCTAACGTTCACAGCTTGGTAAAGCCCACTGAGTCAGTTTTTGCAAAGACAAAAGTCTTGTCGCCTTGTCATATGATGCACCCAATCCTAGATTACAGTCTCACCTGTGATCAATAATTGATCAATCAATTAGTGGGTGTGTATAAAAAGAACCCCAGCACACCAGACCTTCACATCAACTGCAACTTGATCTCTGACAACAACTGCAACTTGACCTCTGACAACATGCCTAAGATTCACCCTGAGACCAAAGCGTTGATTATCAAGAGGCTGAAGACCAGATCCACTGCTGAGGTGGCTGACACCTTCAATGTGTCTCAGTGTCAAGTACAAAGAATAAGAAAAAGAATTGAAGAGACTGGAGATGTTTTTGACAAGCCCAGGTCCGGCAGACCTCGCAAAACAACTGCTCGGGAGGACCGTTTGTTGGCTTGAAAATCCAAGGCCAGCCCCTTTTCCACTGCAGCAGAGCTCCACCAGGCCTGGTCACCTCAAGTCCCCGTGTCAACCAGGACAGTTTGTAGAATTCTGTCTCGAAATGGCCTCCATGGTCAAATCAGTGCCCAGAAACCAGCACTGAACAAAAGGCAATTCCAAGGCCCACAGCCTGCTAAAAGGATGGACGCTGGAAAAGTGGCAGAAGGTGGATTTCTCAGATGAATCTTCGGTTGAATTACATCACAGCCGCCGCAAATATTGCAGGAGACCTACTGGAGCCCGCATGGATCCGAGATTCACCAGAAAACAGGTAAGTTTGGTGGCGGAAAAATCATGGTCTGGGGTTACATCCAGTATGGGGGTGTGCGAGAGATTTGCAGGGTGGAAGGCAATATCAATAGCCTAAAATATCAAGAAGTATTAGCTACCTCTTACATTCCCAACCATAAAAGGGGTCAAATTTTGCAGCAGGATCGCATACTTCCATCTCTACATCAAAGTTCCTCAAGGCGAAGAAGATCAAGGTGCTCCAGGACTGGCCAGCCCAGTCACCAGACATGAACATCATTGAGCATGTCTGGGGTAGAATGAAAGAGGAAGCATGGAAAACGAAACCAAAGCATCTTGATGAACTCTGGGAGGCATGTAAGACTGCTTTCTTTGCTATTCCTGATGACTTCATCAATAAATTGTATGAATCATTGTCGAACCGCATGGATTCAGTCCTTCAAGCTCATGGAAGTCATACAAGATATTAAATATGGATCTCACAGCACCACTACTTAATTCACTGATGTTATGCAACATATTTTTGTATTTGAAGTAAATTATTTGTTCAATTTTCACATTACTCTCTGTAGGCGACAAAACTTTTGTCTTGCCAAAATCTAACCTTTCAGTGTTCATTAAATGATCAATCTTTCTTCAGTGACACAAATTTATTTTAGTATATCAAACATAATTTGGGAGGGTTTTAGCTTTCATATGAGCCATTTCTGAAACCAATGGATTAATTAAAAGTCAGGTTATAAGCTGTTGTTTCTACAAAATGGATAAGTGACACGACTTTTGTCAGGGACTGTACTATGGCAAAACCTTTTGTAACTGTTTGAAAGATGGTTTTCCTGCTTTCCCTCTTTTTTATGTATTTACCATGGACTGTATATAAGAAATGGATGTCGTCATTGTGGCGTCACCAGTTGGTTTGTGGTCTATTTGACTCTAAATTGGACCATCATTTACTCAATGAACATCCTGCTGTAATGAAGAATACTTGAAACTAGCGATTGATTTTCTCATGGACTTCTTTCTGCAGCTGGAGGAGTCTGCTGGCCAGTACAGTGAATGCAAGTTTTAAGACACTTTTGCATTAGCTTCAATCGGCGTAACCGCAGGTTGCTGCTGGTATTTACTCTATTTCATGGTGAAGAAAGTATTCATGGATTAAATATCAGTATTCGTGGCATGGATTGTGTTTGTCTCTGGATCTTCACACCAAACTCTGGTCCAGAAAAACAATAACCAGCCTTGCTTTCTTTGATCACAGCTCAGGAATTGGCAGAAAAACGGTGTTTTATGTGAGGTGATAATGTGGAGTGAAATATGTAAAACTCTTGTTTGAGTGCGCTGATGTTGCTGTGTTGTGTTTTTCACTGCAGTTGCATTCACTAAACTACAGCGTGTTGTCATTGCGGGGAGGTCAGGGCCCGCCTAAGTTCTGGTGTTAAGCACGAGTTGGTTATCGTTAAGGTTAGGGCAAGCCTGTAAAGAATCAATGGAAGTCAATGCGATGTCCTCAAAGTGTTTTGTGTGTGTGTGAAAAATAAATCTATGCATCAAATAACTGTATAAACAACTGTATAAACATGTCCAAGTGACTTTACACAATGCCTGACATCTCCTGCACTATTTGCCACGGTGTGTGCTGTCGGTTGTGATTAGCCAAAGGAACGCACGCACGCACACACACACACCCTCCTGCATTTATAACCAGTGAGAGTTGAGTCTCTTTGCAATTAAATTGTTTTTAGCAGCAATATATTCTGCTTGTCTTTGAGTTGAGCTCTTAAAACATCACATGCAGTAAAAATCCCTTGACCAGACTCTGCTAAAATATATATATATACAGTATATATGATGGAAATGTTACAGATATCTAAATAATCTAAATTATGTGTATAGAAATCATGCCGATGCATTCAAGTCTGGAAATGAATATTAGGAGAAATATAAAACATTAAGAAATAGGAAATTTCAAAGTGGATCGAGGGAATTGTTTAATTATGATAAAAACATATTTGCCTGAACGTTTGGCCTTTTTGAATTGGATGTTTTTGTCTTATCTCTTTTATTCTAATAATTATGATTGAGCTGCTGAATTCTTTTTTTAAATTTTATTTTGTAGCTTTTTTTGAAGACTATAAAATACTATAAAAACAAGATTTACGTATTTTTTTGCAATAGTATCTTGTATCTCAGATCTGTTTTTCACAGCAGTTTTCCCACAATCAGTCGATGCTGGCAATAAAGTGTTCATCCATAACAAAAAACTGGATTAACAATAAAACAATAAAAAAAAAAACCCAATAAAAGATTTATTGTCCTATAAACAAACCAGCTGCTTTGTCCATATTTTTGACTTGGATGAGAAGTATCGCTCCTGCGTGCGTGCGTGTGTGTGTGTGTGTGTGTGACACACACACACACACACACACACACACACACACACACACACACACACACACACACCCCCACCCCAATGGCAATGTGGGCTCAGCTTAATTAAAAAGGGTAGCTTGTAAACCAGGACAATGTAAGCATCACGATGGGAGTTCAGCAGTGAACCGCCACATGCAGCTGTTTCTTGTTAATGCTGACAAACGCACGCGTATATAAATATACAGTATGTTTACAAACACACGCAGCAGCACCGTGTGCCGGAGGGAGGCGGCCGTTTAATATTTTCAGTATCGCCGCCATAAGCTCTTCTCGCTCCATAATTCTGTCAGCAGGGATTCACAGCTCATTGGCTCTCATTATGAAAATGTGATATTGCACTTGAAACCCCTCCGGCTATTCTTGGCCTATATGGACTTCTGCAGTGTCATGGTTTAGAGACGGAGGGGGAACCCGGCCGGCAGCCTCCTCGTCCTGCGGGCCCAGAGAGGTGGAGACACTCGGTTTGTCCTCATTCTTCTTGAGGAAAAGGCTGCCAAACATTTTGTCTCGTGGTACCACAGTGTGGTCGTGAGGACCGGGGCCACGCTTGTCGCTTTTGACGCTCGTATTGTCAGCACAGCATAACAGATGCCTTGTGTGTCTGTAACAAAGATGCTGAGTGGCGTCTGACTGAGCGTCGGCATCAGGTTTACATTATATTACATTTTGCTGGCTTTTGTTGTCAACGGCCAAAAATGTCCATTTGAAAACATGCCTAATAATTTAATTAACAGCATCTTAAATAACTTTGTGTGACCCCTACGATATAATTGCCAAGACAACTAAAATATAAACTTATATTATACAAATGTCTGGTTTTGCCTCTGCTACATACAGTATCTCCCCAGCAGCCTCTGGGCCACACACACACACACGCAACACTATTTGGAATTTGACAGTCATAGAAAACGTGTCTCATTTTGGCTTGAAAAAAAGATTGGACTGATTAGGTCATTCTTTACAGTATTTTTGGGAGGCATTTTGTTGACAGTAGAGGGATCCAAATAAGGCGTGACTCCAACCCAGGACTGCAGAGGTTCTTTATTTATCCGACTCGTCAGCTCCGCAGACATGACGACCCAACACCCAACCAATGACTCACACACTGGAAATAAGGCTTCAAGTGTCCCTTAAAGTGTGTGTGTGTGAATATGATCAGAATAGATGAACTCTTATCTGTTTCTCTCTGTGGGCAGATAGAGCGGGATTGCTGCAGTTTATCACATGCTTACACTCTCAACAGCCCAGCAGTCTGCTGCTTCTGTCCTTCCATCCTTTCTGTCCATTCAATTTCCTTTCCATTCCGCTTCTCCTCTCCTTGTTTCATCTCCTTGTCCTTTTCATTTCCTCGACATCGTTCTCGTTTTGTCCTTTACACTCCTCTCTCCTCATCCCCCTTCTCCCCACCTTGTTTCCTTTTCGTTTCCTTTTTCTCTTCTTGTCTCCTCATTCCTCTTCTCCTCACTTTTCGTCATCACTTCTTTTCTTGTTTTTCCTAATTTCCCTACCATCTTCTTTCCTCCTCACCTTTCATCATTCCTCTTTTCTTCTCCTCGTTTCCCCCCTCCTACCCTTTATGTACTCGTTCTCTTCTTTCATCTCCTTGTTTCTCCTCTCCTTCATCCTCCTGTCTCCTCCTTTCCTCTCCTCTTCCCCACATTTCCTTAAAATTGATTTTCACGGTTTTCTCATTTCCCTACCTATTTCTTTCCTCCTTTATATCCCTTTCTTCTCCTTGTTTCCTCATCTCCTCTCCTCTCCTCGTTCATCTTCTTTCCACCTTGTCTCCTAACATCTTTCCCTGTTTCCCTATCTTTCTTCCTTTCCTTATCGTCCTTTGTGTTCTTCTTGTCCTCTCCTTGTTTCCTCCCCTCCCCTTCTTTCTATTTTCTTTTCCTCACCCTTTCCTTTCCCTTCTGTTCTCTCCTTTCCTTGCCTTTCCCTTTTCTTTATTTTCCCCCTTTCCTCCATCTCACTTCCTCCTCCTTTTTATTTTCTCTCCTCCAGCTCCCCTTTCTACCTCTTTTATTTCCTCCACTCACCTCTTATTTTTTTTTGCTGTTCTAATCCTTTCCTCCCTCCTGTCATTTCCTACTCCTTCTTCCTGCTTCCCTCTTTTCTTTCATTGTCATCTCCATTTTCTTATTTGCTCATTTGTAATTATTATTTCCCCATCTCTCTCTCTCTCTCTGTCTGTCTGTCTGTCTGTCTGTCTGTCTGTCTGTCTGTCTGTCTGTCAGTCATAGTGTGAGGTCTGGTGTCGGTCTTGTAGCGTGACAGTGGTGTTGAGACCTGGTCATTTCAAGGGCCTTGTAATTATAGTGTGTGTGTGTGTGTGTGTGTGTGTCTCTGTGTCTGCATGATGCCTGTTAGTTCATCCTTACATGCTGAGAGTTTGATGTGCCTGAGGCGAGAGCTGCACACACACACACAGTCATATATATATATATATATATATATATATATATAGAGCAGAAATAGCCTCGGGGTTGGTGAGGTGAAAATGGTGAGAGGCCCTTTGACTCCTGACAACCGAGTTGTAACAGACCGTTTCTAGTCTGTCTGCTCTTGTCTATGTGATGTCAGTGTATTTCTATGGTAGGAAACCGGTTGTGTTATAGTTTAGATACACTTCCCTTTGTCTCAAATATTGTAATGGATTTCTTTGAAACAGTCTATTAATGTTGATTCTCCAGTGGCGCAGTTTGCAACAGATTTATTTTCTATTATTCTTTTTTTTTTTTTAACATGAGAATACACAGGCGTATAGATTCAGTGTTTTGAAATATACAGAGAAGCAGGCTGCATACAGTAATACATGTAAACCAAACCATGCAAATGGTAAAAGCTCAGACCCACCAACCCTGCACCAATATGACATAAAAAAGAGAAATGTCATCAATCAAAAAAGTCAATACATTTATTAACCGAGTCGTTAAGCCTGCACCAACCGATTTTTCTTTTTTTGCCACTTGGCTGCAGGAACAAGTTGTGAACACAGCATTGACCTTTTAAAGTAAAGATATGCACAAACTTGTTAGCAATCAGTTGCCTATTTACATATCCAGCACTTACGGAGCATCATTTTCATTCAATTGAATACAAGTCCATTATTCATTCTTTTCTTTTTTTTTTTTGTCTCCACCGGCTCCATAAAGCCGAGGAGAGCCGCAGATTCAGGTTCAACACTACAAGCGACACCTTTCACATAGTCACATAGATTTCACAGTCATTTGATTTCTGTAAGTATTGTCGATACTGAGTGCGATCCGATACTTTAAAAAATGTAAAGTGAGATAAATTCATTCCGAAACAAATGTTGGTGCTCCTAAACTTTGTAAAAATAAACACATTAATAGGACCTAAAGTTGATGCGATGTTGATTAATAAGTAGTCTACTAAATTTCACACACCTTATTTTTCACAAGCTTCTTGATACATAAAGTCCTCATTGAAAACTATATATTGATAAACTGAAATGATTGACATCATTGAATACTGGGAGAATGGAGCTCACAGACTCACTCGCACTCAGAGATGGGCAAAAATACATCAAAATGTATTTTGATACAAAATGCAAAATACCCCCAAATAAATGATTACAACAAAATACAAAATACAAAATACTGGTGCCAGAAAATGTAACAAAATACATGTATTTTGTATTTAAAATATAGGAAATACTTTTTTCTGGATTTTCCGTTTTCTCACAATTTGGTATAGCAGAGCATTCAGGTTTATATAATGTACACAAAGCTCTGGTGAACCCCACAAACAGGAAGAACAGTCACAGAATGTCAGTGTAACTTAGCAAAGCTATTGAAAGACAACAACTTGATTGATTATGTATATATATATTTTTATTAATGGGACTTAACAGCCCATAAACTTTGGCTTTGTATCAACAAGAACATATTTATCACATATGACATACAAGCTCCCAATCTCCCTCTTCCTATAGCTAGCTACTCGACTGATAAACTAACTTGCTAAACACTGGCTATGCACTAGCCTAGACCACATGCTAGCGTCATTAGCATGTTAGCATCGATCGCTAGCTTGATATTAGAACCATCACCATGCATATACAATAGGCTATGTAGCCAGACCCAGACATAAAGTATACATCAAGCTAGTTGACATCTGTCACACTCAGATACAATATTTAACTTGACAGATAATCCGTTGAACTTGAAGATCTGAAGACTGAACTCGTGAACTGTTTTTTGATTCGTGGAGAAAGTATTTTGAGTATTTTAAATACTAAATTACTCCACTCTGAAGTATTTTGTTACAAATTACGTTAGACTTTTAATCGGCCCTAACAAATACAAATTACAAACAAAATACTCAAAAGTATTTGAAATACGTATTTCAAATACAAGTAATAGAAATACTGCCCATCTCTGCTCGCACTAGTGCACCCATGTCCCTGTTATTTATGTGTTCTGGCATGATCGGATGACCAAAGTCAAAAAAAATAAAGAAATTGTATCCACATCCTCTGTTAATTATTAGAATTTTCTTTTTACCACGCTAATCACGTCCAATTCCTATGTTTCTGATAATTGGTGCAAGAGCAGCAAGTTCAGTGAAAAAGGACACTGTGAGAGAAAAGAATTCAGTTTCACAAAAGACCAACATTAATGTATTTGCATCAGGACTTTTTGTACAGTGCGTTTTCGGCTTTGCTCGATCTGTTCAGTACACCGACCCATAAAAGCAAAGTATTCCTGATTGTGCTGCTGTGTTGGCAGATCTAACCTGTTCTAGTAATTGACTTGTGTTGTTTTTCTAATGGAGCCATATGTTGTTCCTGCTGACTGTGGCACACATCACACATAAACTGTGCTGCTGCTGTTTGACACCTTGTCAAACAGCAGCAGGATATTTTGTGTCGGTGGCTACTTCTCAAACTGAAGTTCTGCAGCGTAACTTGTTTTGTTTCCCCTCTCTTTCCTCTCTATCCGCCATCATACTGAAACGAAACTTCTACAGAAAGAGAGAGGGATGACTTTTGATCTGTATTGTAATGGTGTATTTATTGCAGGGTCATCATACTGGATGGTATTCAGCTGTCCATATTATTGTCTTGGCAGAGGTCTGCTTCAGAATAAAAACCAATGCTCGCATATCTTATTTTAAGGTAGACGAGTCCGTGTCTTTGGGTGGACATTGTGTTGCCGTTTCTATGGGATTACACATTGTGATTGATGAAGTGTGCTTTTACCCTTCAGACGGGCAAATGTTGTATACCCAATAAGGCTGCAGCAACATGAGAGTGCAATTGCGAAATCCTTAGTTTGTGTTTCTGAAATAATTCTTAAAATTTCAACCAAAGAAAATCTTGGTCGACTGAAATTATTTATTCTTGATCCAATCGATTGGTTGGTGGAGGACAAAAAGTCTGCATGTTACTAAACAAAACCTGGTAGCCTTTATTAATTATAAAGAAAAGCTATTTGCAGCATATTTAATTATTTAAACCTGATCATTTAATACTTAAATGATAACAACGGACAGAAAGCTGACATCTGTACATCTGCACATAATCATATGATTTCAACAACTGCTCTGATCAGGTCCAACTGTCCATCCAACACATTGTCAACATACCATTTCCTGGGCCCCATAGTAACCTATGATTTCTTAGAAAAGGAAGTGATATTTCATTGTAAATTCACAGGAAGGTTCCGAAAAAAAAAAAGGATAATTACTAATTACAGGGAAAATGGAGATTGTGTTTAATTGATCAGAACACTAATTCATTCTAATTAACTAGCTGTGTAATCTGGAGAGTCGTTTAGTCATTCCACAGCACAGACCTGTGAAATTAGTCTACAGACAAGCATACAGGTTTCCTTGTCGGCTATTACAATATTAAAGGTGCGATGATAAATCACACCTTTTCTTTATCCGTGCGTTATTTAAAAACCCAAACAAAAACAGTGTCTGCAGTAAACCAACCACCATGTAGTTTGCCACAGGCGTCTCCTGTCTTCAGCCAAGAACGGAAAGTTAACCGGAAGCCACACAAATCCTTTCTTCACAAATCTCGAGGTGGAAACCCGTCAATGAAAACTCGTGGCAGCCTTCGTGGTAAATGTCTGCCGTTTGTTTTGAAAGCAAGCGTGTGAACCTCCGTCTTCTCCCTGCTCTCGGAGCCTTGCATGTCTGTGATGTGCTGACAGCAGTTTGTCTTTTTACCAACTTCTGCTTTCAGTTGTGCCCTGCTTTGTGTTTGTGTGTGTGTGTGTGTCTGAGCACGTGCACACACCATCACCACCGTCTCCCTTGACCCCGACTGCCATCTATTGACAGCTTCCTTGTTGTTTTGTTTATTTCACGTCGGCATGTATTTGTTCCATATGCATATGCATGAGCACACACACACACACAGACACTAATGCAATTTCCCCTCCCCTACGCAAGCGATGGCACGCCCCCCCCTCTTGTGTGCTATGGCTGCCGATTGGAAACTCAGACACACTCTCAGAAGTTAGCGTTCAAAGTCGTCTCCGTTTGTAAGCGCTGAAGGCGAATTGGCCACGGCTGCTTCTCAGGCGCTCCGTGTCAAAGCTGTTGGAGGGCTGGAGAATAAGAAAGCAGTTTAATCGAAAGTCTAATCTCCATTCTTATTGCCTCCTACTTCTCTTTCTAACTGAGGTGTGTGTGTGGGTGTGTGTGTGTGTGTGTGTGTGTGTGTGTGTGTGTGTGTGTCTCTCAGATGGACTCTGACAGCTCAGAGGGGCGTTCATCTCCCCTCCTATCACATCTGCACTGTCACACACACATTGGACTTCTCTCTCCCCGTACAGCATGGATACTTCATATCTATTTGTAATGCATAGCACTGTCCTTATTATTATTATTATTATTATTATAATATATATTATTACTGCTCTTCTTCTTTATTTAGCTGCAAGTGCTTTTTAATGCATATTCAGCTGTGAACCGTTTGCTTGCTGCGATCGGCGTAGTGAAAGAAAGAATGTGCTTGTGTCCAATTCACTGAAGAGACGAGGCCAGCCGTGCTCTATATCACAGAACTAAATGGATGTATTACTCAAGGCTTTATTATAAGAGCATGATACGGCCCGATAATGTACACCACATACATCTAGTGGTGCTATCTACAGTAGTGGTCAAAGAAATAATATTATAGCAATAGGATTTATGTATATCATATTATTGGATTAAGATTATTGATGCATTAAGATGCACATGTTGCAGCTGGCAAAGGTGGAGCTCATTTTATTTGACTATCTACTGGCTGCTCGCTTGTGACTTTCACCGATGGATCACTGCAGTACTTGTGTACATCAGATTTCAAGTTGTTTAATAAATGGAGTAAAAAGTTCAACATTTTTCCCTGAATTATAGTGGAGTAGAAATATGAAGTACCATGCAATCGAAATACCCAAGTAGAGTACACATACCACACCATTGTCCTTTAAGACCTTGAGTAGGTAAAATTGGAGAAAACAGCAAGACACCGCTAGATTTGATAAATTATCCAGCGAAGTTTTACCAACTGTTTTCCAATTAAAGTGCTAGCAGCACTAGCTCCAAAAGTCCCCATTCATTATTTTTTGATCAAACACCTGCAAATTTATTGTATGTGTATGTACATCTCCGTCATGTCAAATATGAAGGAAGCTATCGCAGTCAAACGTTCAGTGTTTTACCTCCTCAGGAAAGGACTTGACTTATTTACATCTCTTCTACAGACACTTGTTTACCTCGGCCGTCTGCCATTTGGCTCTGAGCGTATAGTGTACAATCAGTTTGTGTGCTGGGAGCTGGTGTCCACAGAACTCTATGGGGGTGTCGGGGACCGCCATCGGGGCTGAACCAGATGGCGTTGAGAACCGAAACAAAGAGCTGCAGAAGGCTGCACATAGAGCTGCAGGCTGGACGGTTGATTCTCAGTGGGATCAGCAGGACTAGAAGCCTTTCTACATTTCTGAGAGGCTTTCAATTCAATGTGAGGATCAGTCGTGTACTGATGCAACGGCACAGAGCCGGTTGAACATTGTCAAAGTATTCCTTGAATGAATAAGGCCTTAGCCACATTGTTTTGTAAATTGAAACAAAGCTTTTGCCCACTGATGTCCAAGCACACATCTCTTCCTGTCTCTGTTTTTGCTTTGTTAGCTTCTAAGAGCCACAAGTGGTGATCGTCTAATTTGATTGGATCATTTTTTTTGTAAACGCCCCTGAGTGCAGGATGTGTCGTCAAACATTTGAAACCCGTAACAGAAAGCTAAAGGCGCTCTAACTTGCATTTCACTTTCCATATGGCTACACTTTCCATTTTCCTGATTTCAAAATGTCAAGATTAAGTTAAATGTGATGTTTTTTTTACGTAACAATGTGTGACATGTAAAATAAAATCTGCTGATTGACCTCAAATGTAATATGTAACACTCTGAAACAAATGCCGTGTGCACTCAAAAACTTTTTATCAAGCCTTAGTGTTGACTTCAGTGACTCATTACTAGTGGTGCTACGGATCATAAAGCTCACGGTTTGTGTCACGGATCAGAGTCGCAGATCGGATCAGCACAAAACAAAAAAAGAGCAAATATAACTTTTAGACATCCCTGATCATGTTTTGTTTTTTTGCGCCGATACTACTTGCTGATCATTGAGGATGTTGTTTCATTATAGCAGCTAGTCAAGGCTCCAGACTAATTCATTTTCAGCTGCCTCCCCAAAAATCATTTCAACCGCTCTGAAGTCTGTAAACCATAAAAGAATTCTAAGTATTATCCTTTGTTGTTATAGTAATTTATGTTTTTTTTCCTTCATAAAAACACATAATTCAAATGTATTTGCATTAAAACAAATCTTGTCATTAGTAGATTTAATGATGCATTATAAGCTGCTTAGAGCTAATGTAAACAGCTCATAATTCATCTCTAATATCTATTTATATTGCTGGGAAAACATCTCCGTCAAACAACTGTATTTGTTCAAGTTTGTCACCAAAACTACATTCTGTGAACACATAACATGATAATTTACCTTCGCCCAATACACTGATTTTCACTAAACAGCCTGAACGCATCAAAACGTAACAGAACGTAACCTTTATTCTCCTCCTGTCAGTTTAAAAACGGATCGGTTGTTTACAAAGTAACATCAAAGATCGGCATCGACCCGTACGGGTCACGGATCAACCGTGGTCCGTTACACCACTACCTCTCACACACACACACACACACACACACACAGGAGTCTACAACTGCACAGACACTGGTTGGTTATAAATATCATTCGTATCCGATATGATCAGCTCAGAGTTTTTATTTGACTCTTTGGTTGTGATTGAATCTGAAAACTTTTCACTACCAGATGGATGAGCATCGGTGCCAACTGTGCTTCAGATCATAGTTTCCCGAATGTCCAAAACTGTTAACATCATCCCAAATATCCTCCAGTGTGTCCCAGGCTTTTAGCGATGAAACCACCTAATGGGAATCAAATTGGATGCAGGCTTACTTTAAAATTCTGTGGATATATTTTAAAAGATTTCTCTGCCATTCCTCCTCCGTTGATACGAGCTGTAAGTACACAGTCTGACCCTGTGGTTCCACAGATATCGAAGTTTAGCAGCTTAATATTTGTAAAAAAAAAATACATAGTGTGTGTGCGCTGCAGGGTAGTACGGAGGCACAAAATGGAAAGTGGAAAGTGTTGGTGTCAGCAGTGGGTTTGTATTTACATGCGCACACCCGTACAGCACAAACAGCCTGAAGTCTGGTTTCTGCCTTGTATCTGTGTTTTCACACAACGATTGGCGAATGCTGCAGAGCCGCTACCAGTAGAAGACGGTGTGGCTGCACTGAGCAAGTTTCATTATGGAGGGAAGTGTGAGCAGCTACTTTAGATGTCAACAAGTAGTCGAAAAGTCGAAAAGTAAAATTTCATCCCATTTTCTTTACAAACAATGTGATTTGACCCGAAGGAGAAGTAATCTGGTTCTTTCATCAAGTACTCTGGTGATTTAGTGTCCTCACTTTTAGTGAGACACACATGGGACGGATTAAAAAAGAAGTGGGCCGTCATGGGTCAAGCTCCAAAGTTGCTCCATTCTGTATTTCTCAATGACTGGTAAACTCCAACATCTTTCAAACTTTCTTTTTGTCATTTATTTGAGCAGGTGGTCCTCGGAAATGTATTTAAAAAGAATCAGCAGTGGGCCTTAAGGTGGACATCCTCTGTATCAGTCTACTTTGTCAGACTTGACAAAGCACCTCGGAATCCCTGGTAGATATTCACTGAGTCCTAAACTTCTTTAACATAAGCAAACTAAATGTTTGGAAAGCGAGGATGACTACGACTCCTGAAGGGGCTTTGCGGTAAGAAACAATCTTAAAAAGGCACTTTGTCAATTTTGTGTCAATTTCAGATTCTTGGTCTGTGATTCTGGGATGAATTCATCAACTATGATGCAGTAATCTGTTGGAGCAACACAGTGTTTTGAATTTGCTGCAGCTCTGATTCCCAACCATGACTTGTTTCGTCTACATAGGAACATTCATATATATATATATATATATATATATATATATATATATATATATATATATATATATACTGTAGTATTTAAGGTATCGCTGTGCTTCAAAATGTGTGAAACCCCTCTCCACTCACACCTTTCTAATGTCGGAATTTGGTTGGATTTGGGTTGCATCCGCAAACATTATACATACGTGTTCAAATGTTCAACATTGTAGCCCAACACGACAGCATTGGTGATTAATCCAGGAGGCTTCTGCCTGAAAAATATCTTAAGGAAACTTTCCAACAGCTTTGACCAATTTAATACTCGACTGTGAAGTGTCAAACTGTGTGAATATGAATCAGGATGGAGCCCTGATGTAGTGCAAAGATCAGCAACTACTTTCCTGTTAAAGTAATGAAAGGCATGGTACACACAACCACATGTACAGACGTTGTATACGGACACACTGCTCTGGATAGTCTGCATTGATGCTGTCCAATTACAGGCCAGGATCAATGGCATTGTCATGCTGCTGCTAAAAGTCGCTTATGTGAGTGTGTGTGTGTGTGTGTGTGTGTGTGTGTGTGTGTGTGTGTGCGCACACACACACTTTACCGTCATCCCCGACAATGCGAGGTCAGGACCATCCATCAGGATTCGTGTAGAGTTTTGTTTGGTGTCAAAGTAAAGATCGGCCATCTCGCCTCTCGCCTCTCGCCAGGCTGACTTTTTGAACTGCCCTAAAAGCGAGGCAGGCTTTGCTTACGCCTTGAGAGAGAGAGAGAGGGAGTGAGACACACACACACACACAGAGAGAAATATGGGGAAAGAGACACTAGAGGTGCAGAAGACAGGGAAAAGAGGTAAATAAATCAAGTCAAGGTTGTGGCCTTCCAGTGTGAAAATGACGCCCATCTGCAGCGCGAGGGCTAGAGGTGGAAACTTTTAATGCATGTGAGTTGTTCGTCATTACTGCCTGACACACTCTTACAGTGTGTGTGTGTGTGTGTGTGTGTGTGTTTGGGATCGGGATCGGGATCGACGGAGGAGGTGAAGAGTGATGCTCTAAAATGCCTCTCCAGCTGTGCGTTGTGTAAAATGGAGCTAGCTGTCATTTGCATTCGTAACTCAAGGACAAGAGTAACATTAACCGAGCGTAAGGGATCACTCTGACGGCACACACTCCCAAATACATGCCCCAACGTTCGGATGCTGCTTTCCTGCAGTGTTCAACTTGTCTTTCCCTCTTTTCGTGCGTTTTATTTTCTTAAATGGGACGCAGAACACAAACCCAAGTCTTGAATGTCAAAGTTCATTTTCATGTCCTACCAAATAAGATTGTTGATCATACGATAGCTACAAGGTTTCCTCTAGGACATGTTCCTGCTGTAAAAATGAGCAGCATATAAACATATTAAAGGATAAGGCAAGCCATTCAACATGGAGGTCACCTGGCAAATCATCAGCAGTAACTGAGAAAGTCATGTAAACCGTATTAATATCCCACATGTCGTACTAAATGTGTCAGAAAGGGAAAGGAGGACCAAACATTGTGAGCTGAACAAATCGTCTCGAGTTCAGTTAAGAAGAAGACGGAGATCAGAAGAGATTAAGAAAACGAGAGCCGGAGAGAACATTAAGAGGTCAGATATTGTATAATTAATCAGAGCTCTGCCGGGAAGCAACCGCTGTGTACGAGTCTCAGAGACGATAAAACATTCACACACGCACACACGCATCACTCCCTAATAGGTAAAGAGCACGGAGCTTAAATCCAGCGGTGTCCCTGCCTCAAGGTTTACTTTGCATCACGGACAATTTAACAGCAATTTGAATGTTCCTGTAATTAATAACGATGACCAGGGACAAGAGTGTGTATTCAGTTGGTGTGTGTGTGTATGATTTTTAATACATATTTTACACAGTGACTGCAGTGTTGTGCAAGTTCTTGTAAAGTGGTTTAATGCTGTGGCGTTTGATTGGTTTTGCAGTCTTATATTCAGCATCCGGTCCCAAACCCCCAGGAAAAGTCCATTCCTCAAATTGATCACTTTATTTCATATTTTATTCATGTATGTACTTTACTCCTGTACGTGAACTTGCAGCATTTAATGATTCTCATTTTGCTTTTACTTGTGGAGTTTTACTTTTTATCTTTTTATACAGGCCTACATATTTAATGAGCATTGTTGAAGGGAGGGAACATTCAAGATTTGGAGACGACTGATTCGTTGCAATTTGTTTTGCATATGATAATAAAGCACTCATGCTTGACAGTCCGCAAGCTCATTAGCTTGGTCCCAAACTGTTTACCAATGTTGAACTTGAGGCAATACATTTGCACTGCTTTAGCGAATCCATTGAAAAAAAACAAAACAGTAAAGGTAAGCTCTTTAGGCAAAGGAAATTACGAGTCATATGCTAACCTGACTAGCTTTGGCTAAATAGTTCTTTTATATTGTGCTTCTCAGGTCTCTAGAAATGCAGGTAGATTCTATCTGAGACGTTCAGGTGGGTTGCTGACTAAAACGATTATAAATCAGTTGGCATTAGCGAAACGTGTCTATTCTGTCATGAGACTATTTTAGAAGACAGGAAATGCAGGTAAAGTGTAGGACATCTATAACTTCCCTCTTCTGACTGTAATAGACTGTAATTTCACAAAAGATGGAGGACTTTCCAGTAAATAGGCTTAACACTCAAAGTGGCTTAGAATATTAGTCTTTAATAGAAACCCCACTCTGTAAGTAACTGTTTAAATTGATGATTTCAGCAAGTGCAAACTGCAGCAGAAGTGCAGTTGTGTGTTCCAGCCCTTCTGACAGCAGCATTTTTTTTTTTGCCCGAAGCTAGAGTCTGTAGTGTTTTTTTTTTTTCTTTCACCTGAGCAGTTTGCCTCCGTAGACAACATTAGTTTATGATAGAGTGGTTCATCATGGTCCACACAGGTGGGCTATTTACATCCCCACCACTGTAACAGCACAGCTGTTTGTTTTGATTGGATTGAAACTTTTTCTAATCAGCAGAGAAATATTCAGTTCCACAAATCAAATGCAAAATAACCGGTGGAAATTGAATTTGACTGTTTATGAGTCAAAATATTTATTCAATGCAAAGAAGTTTCAAATATGGTACCATATGCTCACAGCTTTTATTTCCATTTTTGATAAAAGACACCATGTTTTTATTATACCCCCGAAACAATGCATGAATGGAATTCCATTTGTGGTGTTCAAAGTATTGAAAATGATGTTTGAACAAGACTCAGACTCTACATCCATGTTAGCTGCTCTGTGAGGCCGTACGTAGAGCTCACCATTGATAATATTATCATGCTGATGTTAGGAGGTATAACGTTAACGGTGTTCACCATCTTAGTTTTGCATGTTGCCAAGCTTACATTTGCTAATTTCCGGTAAACACAAAGTACAGCTATTGATGGGAATGTCACTAATTTAAATTCATTGTTTACAAAAGCATGTCCATCCATGTGTGCTAGATGAAATGTTAAGAGATAAGCAAAGTTACTAAAATTCATCCTGAGGGGACTATACATGTCTGAACCAAATTCCATGGTAGTCCATCCTATAGTTTATAGAATTGTTGTGCTAGTGCATTTAGTAGTTTATTATTTATAGTAGACTTTATATTTTGCTGGATAAGTAAAAACATTGACCTGATCACGGCGCTAGGAGTCAAAAGATCACCAATGTCGGTCAGGATTCCTCCTCAGGGAAACATGACTGCCTGTGCGATAGGTGCTGAGACATTTTACTCAAAACCACTAATTTCAACCTTCTGAAGGCACTAGCGGTGAAATGTGGAATTAGAATTCATCCTCTGGGGACCATGAATGTCTGTACAAAATGTTGTAAAATAGGTAAGGTTTGGTGAAATGGTATCTCCCCATGAATGTATTCAAATTCATGAGAAGTGAAAACTTTGACCTGATAATGGCACTAGATGAAACGTTGGGATCACCAAAGTTAGTAGGATGCATGCTTGCGGGACCACGAATGTCTAGTCCAAACTTCCTGACAATCATTCAATAGTGAGTCGTTCAGTGAGTCTGGTGTTGGACCTAACTACAGACATGTGTTGCTCAAAAAATGAAAAGCGATGGTTATTTCACAAAATAAGGTCCCTGTTACTCCACAGACTTCACTGTGACCAGCTTTTACCAGGAAGTACTTTCGTCTGAAGGGATATTCACACTGCAAACTGAATACATCGCTTCAAATATTCATATTAGAGTTCAATCTTGTATGCTGTTCACAAGAGATGTCTGCAACGAACGTCTGGCAACTTATCATTTTATATCAATCAATTGACAGCACATCCTGGTCTGCCAACATGTATTTCCTGTAGCACTTCACAGTGATATTTTAGATCGTGAACTGCCAGGCCCTTGCAGCATTTCAGAGTCAGACAGAAATAATGATAACAGCTATTCTGCTGTAGCCGCATGACTAAAACTAAATATTGAAAAAGAGAAGGTGTGAGAATGAAGAATAGGTTAATAGGTGAGGATTGGACAACAAGACCGCTATGTCTGGCTGTCTTCCCCTCTCCGTCTAACACCCCCATCTCCGTCTTATTTTAGCCTTCCTCTTTCCTGCAGGCTCACTTCGGTGCTCACTTTCCCCGTCTTTCCCCGAGACGCCGACAGTCTCTGAAGTTCATTTATTCGGATCCTTCTCCGTTTGGCTCGTCTGTCTCTAGTCGGATACCTAACAGGCTTTCTAAGAGTTGCCTGAAAGCGAAAGTACCACTTTTATGTCTTGAGAAGGAGAAAGAGACAGAGATGAGAAGACAGACAAAAGGAGAAACCGATGCCCTGCGGGAGTATCCCAACATTGCTCAGCAACACAGTGTCAGGAATATCTGCCGAGAGTAGCGTCTCGCAAAGCCAAGCTGAAGTGCTTACAGTACGAAGCATATGTGTAGTCTTGGGTTGTTTGTCGCTTTGAAACCACATTCTTGTAATATTTATAAAAAAAAAAGAAAATTAAACAAGTTTTTTTTTAATGTGTGATGAAGTGATTACAAAACAAGTGCAGACAAGTACATGAACTCACAAACAGCTAAAGGGATAATAGAAAGTAAGACAGACGACAAAAACAAACAGGGACAAAACCAAATCAAGGAGTTTAACACGGTTTCAGATGGATGGGGAGAGTACAAATGGAGGTCCAGCAAGAAAAATGGATGCAGATGGGTATGTGTGGAATATGTGTGTGTGTGTGTGTGTGTGTGTGTGTGTGTGTTCTATAATGTGTGTTAAGAATGCTGGGTGAATGAGGGGTATTGAATATAAATATATAGATATATTTACTGTACATATTCACAAATATACCTTTAAAAATGGAGCGAGAGGAAGAGGGAAGCAAGAAAAAACAAAGGTTGTAATAAATAATAATTGAATAACCAAAATAAACCACTGAATACATTTTTAAATCATTTATAAGCGTGTGTGTGTGTGTGTGTAAGTGATTGGGTGTGTAGGCTGGGAGGGGATGGGGAGGGTGGCAGTGGGGGGGGGCAAGCACCAGACCGGACCATGAGCGGAGCCACCCCAAAGCGCAGGTATAGCGGCAGCGTGACCGTGGAGCCGTAATGCTGAACCTCAGCTGTAGAGCCTATTAAATAACCTTTTCTCTTTTTTCCACATTCTTGTACTAAAAGAAAAGAATCAAAGCTAATGCAAACTGTTTTGGGAGGATATCAGACCTTGAGTGTCTTCAAAATGCTGCCCTTGCTGTCTCAGCTTACCTGTTGACATCACGTCCTGTCTCCTGTATCTTATTTCGTAATTCAGGACTATTGTTGGATTGATGTTTTAAAAGCCGGAGCAGCTCGTTGTTTTGCATATATTCATTTTCAGTGATGGAGCACGAGGGTTTGTATTTCCTGCTTGATTGTATGTGGGGCTCTAATGGACTCAGCGATATATGTGTGTGTGTGTGTGTGTGTGTGTGTTTGTAAATCTATATGTAGCTGTTTAGAAATGCCTCCGGTAGCTAATACAGAAGCTAATGGCTGAATTAATGATTGCTGCAAATGGAACTGCCGAATCCTTTTGTCATGTAAGGGAAGGAGGAAAGACTGGTGCTGTTACTGTCTGAGATACTTCATGCACATAAGTCATTCATTACTTGATCTAAAACCCGCACTATGGGCTCACATTGTATAGACAGGAGCTCTTTAGAACAGCTATAAATAGATTACGTGAACAGTTCTTCTCTTCTTCTTCAGTCAGGGGTGAGCAGATCAATACCTGAAGTATCAATACTTGTGATACCGAGCTTTGTTTTGAGTTGCAGTAGAGTGCCCGTTCAAACCATGCAGGACGGGCCGAATGCTCGGCCTGTGGTGTACCCTGAGAAGGTATTTGGGCCTGTGGCTTAATGCAGCTTTAGATATGAAAACCTATTGAATAATGTTACTATTCCAACTCATTGTACGCTCAAATAACAAGGCGCCCAAAGCACTTAAGAAATAAGCAACTCAACTGTGTATTACTTACTGTGTACTTTTTCTTCAGAGGAAAACATTGTAGTTACTTGACAAAGCTATGTTACTGGTTACGTTGCAGAGTCAGATCTTACCCACAAAATATATGATAATTAAAATATGATCAATTACTCTTCACTAAAGCATTATATTTGAATCGAAAGCTTCACCTTGAACAGATGTTAAGAAAATGAACGAGGACTTTTACTGAGCGGTACTTTTCTTTTTTCCTCAAGGGGAAACTTACTGTTTGAGATATTAGCAACTTAAAAATGAGCATTTTTTAATAGTTGCTTGTGGTTTACCTCATTTTTTATAAAATGCAAACCCAAACCTCATATGTTGATATATTTGACTACCAAAAGAGACGGCTAAATGTGATTTCAGTTGGACTTTAACTTTCAAAACAATAATGTAAGGGAGATTCAAAAATGACTTTTAACCCTTACACTTTACAGTACTATATGGTGTGCAATAATAGAAATAACACATTTAAAATAAGAAAGAAAGAAAGTTGATCATCAATAGAGTTCTTGAAGCCTGAGTGTCTGTTAAGTGTTGTTTTGAGTTTCATGGGAGGATTGGCTCCCAGCCTCAACATCGTTTCAAATCCCTGGGAGGTTTTTCTCGCCATGTGAAAAAGATTTATTCAGCTGTGGTATTGCATTGTATGTCTACTCCACCGTGACAAATACACTGCCCTCATTCTTTCAATATTCCAATTCCCTTTTTTGCCTGTTGCATTTGTTGGACACAAAGAACGAGACAATACAGAAAGGAGGAGGAAAGAAAAAGCGAGAGATCAGCAAAGAGGTGGGAGAATAAAATAAAAGGGTGAGATTAGAGAAGAGTGTCCCAGCCAGGGGCGGAAACAGAGGAGGGGGGGGGGGGGGGGCACAAGCCCTCACTTAGATCTGGTTGGCCCCCCTTATTGGTATCATGGATGGATTACTAAATGGGCCAATTAGGTACAGGCTGTTGCATGTCTATCAAATGACCACAGACTCACGAAACAACCACAAAAAATAAACTCAGAACAACCATAAAGAGACAAAGAGAAGTGAAACCACCAACAAAAAGTGTCATTAACTTGCATTCTCTCTACTGACCAACAGGGGGCGATTCCTCCGGTTGCAAAATGAAGTCCGATTGTATGTAAGTCTATGAAAAATGACCCTCCTCCTCCTCACTTGAGTTATTCCCTTAGTAAAGATTGTAAACATTAGTTTATGGTCTCAATCGTTAGTTTCAAGTCTTTTTCAATACAGCAGGATGTTCATTTAGTCAATGATGGTCCCATCTAGAGTCAAATAGACCATTAAGTGGAGAATGCTTTAGGGCGGGGCTACCTTGTGATTGACAGGAAACTACCAGAGCCATATAAGGCATCTCTACGTCACTCCTCCGCCGTCCAAATATGGTCACTTCCGTTCATTGGTTGCAAAAAACAACATGGCGACGGCCGTAATCCAAGATGGCGACGGCCAACTCGCCAAACACAAGGCTTCAAAACGGTAATCCACAAACCAATGGGTGACGTCACGAGGAATACGTCCATGTCTTATACACTATCTGTGATTGTCTCACGATCCCACCATGTTGACTATTTGGAGTTACGAGTAGCCGCTATTGATTCATATGACTTCATATAGAAATATTCAAAGATGTTTGTTAATTTAGTACACTGAATAAAAACTATTAAACTATTAATAATGTGCTGTCTTAATATTGCTAGTCATATTATTAAGAATCAGGACTTTAAAAAAGTGATTCTTAACACAATCTTACTCCATTTTACAAACTTCACCCCCCCAAATGAAAAGTTTTGACCCACCCCTGGTCCCTGCCCAGTCTGATAAACTGCCCTGCTTTAGCGTATCGGAGTATCTGAGCCCAGACATGGCCGGCGTCCATGGACCTGCATCGACCCACCACATGCAATCGACCCCAGCCACAGTAATGGAAATGGCTGTGTGTGTCTGGCTGTGTGTGGGTGGAATGGTGGCGGCTTGGCAGAGGCAGAAATTAGTCACCTTTGCTGCTGAGGGCACAAAAAACAAAACAAAACAAAACAAAAACAGACTCCAGCTAATGGCACTGCAATTAATGCACCGGTACTGTAGTCTGAGTTTCTGCTCACAGCCTGTTTAGTCTATAAAATGTTTTTCTCTCCCCCTCTGTTACACTCTCTGCTACGGGCAGTAGTATTTGTGACTGAAGGAGGTTGTTATTATTATTGTAAGCAAAGTGCAGCACAGGGAGATGGAGTGAAAGCAGGAAATAAGAAATGAAGACCAAGGAATAAAGTGAAATGGGTGTAAAAAGCTTTTGGCTTTTTTCTTCTTCTCTCAGCTGGTCACAGAAGTGCCAACTGCAGCTTTTCCATGCAGCTGTTACTTTAAAAGTGAAATGTTTTGCAGCATGAAAATGTCTATCTTGATAAAAGTCCGGGCGTATGAGTTGTCCAATATTACTCTTTTTGGAAGAGAAAATAGAGGTCATACTTGACATGACTTCCATTAGCTCGTTCAGTGTGTTTGTTCATTATTTCTCTCCTGTGTTGGTTTGCATTGTATACACCTTTCCTCCCACTTGAAAATGAAGGGGGGGCTACAAAGATATGAAGAAGGCCCTTTTTGTTTGTCATTTCCAAAACCGCACCATAATGAGAGCGAACATAACGAGAGAGGCAGCGCTACTAATAGGTGGAGGCATGCCATTCATTTCACACCATTACACAGAGACACCCCTTTCCGGCTAACAGAGTAGAATTTAGGCATGGAGAGAGAATGTACAGATGATCTACACTGGCCGGGTTACGTTTGGTAATTTAGAGTAAATGTAAATCGTACAGTAGATCAGTTATATATTACACTTTTGCTTTGACATTTCCCCTTTCTTGTTGAGTCATAGCATACAAACATGAGAGTGGCATCAATCGAACATATGTAACTCTTCTCATGAGTGCATTGTTTTTATGGTCCTGTGCCAAATTCACATTGTGATGCATCTCAAAGTTTTAACTCCATTCATTTTAAATGAGACAAGGTGTCACTGCAGCATCAGTGCTTCTGTAGCAGTTCCATTGTTTTGTGATCACTGTGTTGCACAAGTCAATCACACTTTACTAACATTTGAACGGATGATGCGTTTCCTTTGTTTATGTCACAGTACATGGCGTCATTTTAACATGTTAGGGAACCGTTATGCAGCAGTGCCATGATTTATAACCACAGCTGATTTCACATTTATGAGGGCATATTGGTTTTTTTAGGACTTTTGAACTGAAACATACCATATCAGTCCTTTTTTTAAAAAAAAGACTAATTGACTGCTTTAAACTACTTTATTCTTTCCTCAGTAAATGGAGAATAGACAGCCAATGATGTCAATCACCAATAATTAATTAATATATAATATATTGATATATTTCACTGTTACATTATCTTATTCACTTGACTTATGTAGTGCCGCCTTGATTCCTCCCTTTTTGTAAAAGTTGCTGTGTTAAATCTTTTGTCGTTGTTACAATATTTTCATTTTGTTTTCAAATGTACATAGAAGAATAACAAGAGTTCAAGTATTAGAACTAAATAAACAGCTGTAGCTATTATTCTTATTAGTTTCTGACGATTTCAACAAGCATGCTGAATGAAAAATCAGCTTAAACAATCTTTTAGTTTAAAATGTTTAATTTAAATCTTTTGATCTCTTGTTGACCTTTTTTGAACATGAAAAATATTTTTGGGTAAATCTTAGCCTCCTTGTTAATAAATGTATGTACTGTACGCTCTTCCCCTCCATAGACGGATCGATTCAGTTTGACGCTGGTATGTTTCGGATGTGTAATCCTTAATGAGAAACCAAAGTTTCATGCAGTAAATTTGGGCTCGAACAGCCCAAAGTAAAGCGTATCCTCTGTAGACGTCCTCAGACCAGCCCCTTGAGGACCATTACGTCCAATCAGACGAGTGACAACACAGAACCACTGAACAGCAACGAGACGGGCCCCATTTAGCGTAATGAATATCTACACCGTATCCGGGCCCTGCAGACAGATCCCCAGGCCCCGAAACTAATTGCTGCATGTTGATTTCCGTTGTCTGGAGTGAGTTAACAGGAAATCGAACAGACAAGGTGGCAGTTCGTTAAGAGATATCAATAGTGATCTCGTTTGCATGGTAACTAATGAGGCGAAGCTTCAGGCTCTCTGTTACTGGACAAGTGGAGGCTGACAGGAAGAGATATTAACCTACAGCCTCAGCAACCAGGTTAGAATAGAATAGAACCTTGTTTCTGTGGTAACAACTGTGGAAAACTGAAAACACAGGAGTTCAACTGCCAGTATGTTCAGTATGACAATGTGATTGTTAATGTACATCCAGGCTTCCATCTTCTGATTGGTTGCTTCTTTTTCATCGTCTCACAAATAAGATTTAGCTTTACGGGACTTTTCAATATTAAGTTCTATAACTTTATTGTTGTCCCAAGGGACATTGTGACACATAAGTCAAAGAAATGACATTGATGGCATACCACAGCAGCAATCTATTAAAGACATAAAACCAATTAAAAAATGCACTCATAAAAATGTATTAAAAATACAAACAGCGGCAAATCAAGCCAGAGAAAAACTACCATCCTTTATGAAAAAGGTGGAAATTAAATTAATTTAACTGAAAGTCCCCCTATTTAACATTTATTAATAGTATATAAACATTTATTAAATAGTTGGTAACGCACTATATTGTAGTTGATAGATATAGATAGATATAATGCATTTTTTCAAAGTATAACTTGTGGAGGTCACCCATACGTGGAGGCTGGAGTATAAACATAATAACACAATTGTAATAATAATAATTTAAAATGTCTTTTTGGGATAAATAAAAACTGTTGACAAATGCTGTGCAGTAATAAACATAGACATTCCTATATTTGCTTATAACTACACTAAAGTGTTATAAGCCATTCAAATATTTGTATACTGTTTATAAATGCTAAATAGGGGGACTTAAAGTGTTACCCGAGAAAAAACAAATGTGCGCAAAAGATACAGAAGCAGCACAAAAATAATCATATCCTCTCAGGTGCTTGGTCCTAAATGTTCTCCTCCTCCCTCTAACCATTCATCCTCCCTAACGTTCCCTAATACCTTTATCTTGGTGAAGAATGTCCCAGTTTACATTATTGTCTGGAAAAGTAGAGAAATAAAGCTATAACTCTGTACACTACCACACCAAATCTTTTTTGACAGGGAAGAAAGTTCTGTTTTTTCTTTTCTTGTATCTTTGCTGTCAAAACTCTCCACCGATCTTCCTGAAAGGGCAGCTCAAGAAAAATGAAACCGGTTCTCCTTCTACCGTCCTATGCAAGACAGGTTTTCATATTTTAACTGCCCACGTAAATGAACAATATTATTAAAACGTGTATGATTTGATCAAATTGGATCCACTAGTTGATCACTGTACTGACTGAAGCTGCATATTACAGTAAAATACAGTCCTGTATGTAAAGAGGACAATTTTACTATGTAAGGCATTTACATAGAGGTGATGGGAATATGGCACTTTTATCAATTCAGCAAATGTGGTTTAACTAAAGTATTGTTTGTCTTAATTGAAACGAGAATAGAAATCTAATACAAACAATATTTTATGAACAAATCTATCAATTCATCATCATCCTCTTTCATCCTTTTTAACCCAACTGCTTTTACCGTTTATCTTTGAGTCTCAGTTTACGTAATGCCAACAGAACAACACAGGAATTAGATAATATGCATTACCAAAAAAGGTATCATGACGTTCTTTCTAAATACACTGACATGTATTTATTTTCATTTTAAATACAGGTGCAAAACAGGAATATCACTTTTTCAATGTGTCACTTCCTGAAATAAAAAATGTAATTATAATCATGCTGTGTCCCAAATCCATACTACGGATTCCGAGCTGTTTTTTTTAGTAGTGTATGTACATTAGTGTGTTCACACTAGAGAAATGTACTTAAAGCTGACATGGTTCCATATTCAATGTGCTGTAGATGCAAACTATTCTCCCACAATGCATCGGACAAGTTAAATGGAGGAGCCGCTTACAGCTGGAACAGCTCCAAAAATACCATTTATAAGCATTCAATCATATATAAGATGGTACTAACTTCTAAAACAGTGTACTATGACAATACTAGAAATAGTATGTAGCATGGATTTGGGATGCAGCTTCAGTTTTAGATGTCTCTGGTGAGTGAATTTTCCCTTTTTTAACCCAAACATTGCTCTGTTTTAAACGTATACATTACCTGTCCATTAACAATATGTTCCAGCCCTGTGCTGAAATCACTGCCTGCGACGACATATAGCCCGAGGATTCCTCACGCAGGGACCAGCTGTCCCACCCCGTCCTCCTGAGTTTTACATCAGGATGGGATCGGACAGGCGTGCACAGGGATAGTGGGGAACACTGTCTGATGTTGTGGAGCTGTAACTGACAGCAGTACAGCCCATAGTGTACCTAGAGATCCCTGGACACGGCCAAGAGCACTTAGCCACTGTTTTATTTACCGGGCCAGTCGCCATGCCGTGATATTAACCAGCCTTCATGTTGAATTAGTGACACAGGATCGGGGCTGTTCTGGGTCACCTCCCACACGTCCATTCTATAGTTTTATTTAAAGCCCTCTTGTGAATCAGTGCATAAGGTAGACCCTATTACGCTGCAGGTAACAATAGACACAACACTTCTGCTTCATGGTATACCTAATATTATGTCAAACCGATTGAAAAGAAACTTTGAAAGTGGATGTCAATTTCAACGGTGCTTCAACACTCTGCGTTGTCCTACGATACAAAATGAATGTTTGATACACAACATAACAGCCTTAGTTACAAAACTACAAACTTGGATACAAAATAGGTTACCGGGTTACAGTTCCCGTTAACATACTGGCTGATAATGGACATTAATATAAAATAATGGACTGATATGTAAAATAATTTGTTGACATATATACAAAAAAGCTGACTGATACACAAAATAATGGTCTGATGTATGAAGTAATTGTCTTAAGAAAAATGAAGTCGTACTCAAAATGAAAGGCCAATATAATGAGTTACTGAACAAATGAATACTAATTTAAATAGACTAATACACACAATAATGTACTTTAATACAAAATAACAGATAATGGTGTTATGTATGAAATAATTAACTTAAAAATAAAATAACTGATAAAATATTATAGTTATGGAAAATAACAGACTGATACACAAAGCAATGGACTGTTTTACTAGTTAATTGATATCCAAATACTGACGTTTATTATACAATAAAGGACTGATCATGGACATAAATGCTTTACGTTTTAAGTTTTAGTTTAAGCTTACTTGCACAATTTGAAAATATACAAATATATGCATTTGATTTGCTGCACAGGTGCATGATGTTATATTCCAAATAAGAGAACAGAGGGAATGATTGTAGAGTTGTATTGAGATGTGTGGTACTGAGGTGAGATGTATGTACGACCAGAGAGAGGGAGATGCTAAAGAAATGTTCTAAAAGAGAATTAGATTTAAGGTGTAAACTAAGAAGATCTTGAGTGCTGTAGATTAAACTGTCATGCCCAAATTCTTGGCTATCGTCATCTGTGGGGCTTCAGGGTCTGGCCTTGTTGGGTTTCGACTGTCTGTCACTGGAGTAAATCTCTGCGCTGAAGAGCTGACAGATGCTGACAGTAACTGAGTCATTTTGGTTCCGAGTATATCCGAAGGGCAAAACATCCAGATAAAGTTGTTAGTGCCAAGAGCAATTTTATCTGAAACTGTGGTTGTCAGCAGCGTCTTTACAGCCGGGCTGTCTGAATGACTGAAAGCCCCCAGCCAGCTCAGGGGAAGGAGCTGTTCCGGGTACATGCTTCACGATGTGAAGATGTCCCAGACAAAATACGCTACATAAATTACAACATGAAATATTTCCCGCATGGGCGTTAATCATGGCCCGACCCTCAGCCTGAAGATAGTTCCCAACACAAAAACAGACAACACAGCAGACAATTCTTCAAACTTTTCCCCTGATTTTCCTACAAACCATTTATTTAAACCCAGGGTTTAGACAATCTTCGTTTAATTTCCCATGATAATAAAAAAAAAAAAAACTGCCAATACACAATCTTTATGAAGTCATGCTTGTTAAGGCTACTTCAGACAGACAGTTTGAGCAGCACTGGATTAGCTGGCGTGTCAGCTGACCTCATGTAATTGCTGTCTCACATTGGGCAGGTTGTTTAAGCTGTCAGCCTGGCTGCTCATTCTCCGCCGCTGCTGCTGCTGCTGCTGCCAGTTCATTCACACCCAGCATCCGTCTGTAAGCCCTGTTTCTCCACGACTCCCTATCAGCTCACTGTATTTATTTTTCTCCAGCTCTCCCTCCCTCAACATCATTCTTTTTCCTTCAGCAGAAAAAATATCACACTTGGAAAAAACAGTCGAACAAATCATCATACTGCACCTAAGACAAAAGACAGTTAAATGTGTTGGTGCCTAAAAACAACCACTTGAGAATGTTTTTACTGCCACTGCTGCCATGACAAAGGTTTAAAGGGGCAGGGTATAGGATAAGGCGACATCTAGGGGTGAGGTTGCAGATTGCAACAAACTAAAATGCATCTGGCTAACTGGGTTATTACCAGAAATGCATGCAAACCACCAGTTCTTCCAAAAGTTGGACCACCTACGGTGGCGTAAGGTTGTCAAAACGGCTGCCAGTGCCCACTCTCATCATTTCATATCTGTATATCTGTGACAGAAATACCAAAGAGTAGAGTTCACTTTTAGTTTTTGTAGTTAATGTAGAGTAAGTACAGCATATAATATTGTTATGGATGGTTTGCCTATTTCACCCTCCAAAATGAAAACCATGACTTGCATTTCAAAGGCATATAGCAAATGGCACCACCTGAGTTCTCCTTTGAACACAGGCCCATTTCCAAGGTAGCCCATTTTACACCCAGCACATTGTTAGATGTCCCACTCTTTCATTGGGCCCCGGTGCAACCCCACTGTCTGCAATGTCTGTATTAACACCCCATGACCAGCAAAGAATATCTTACCAGCCCAATAAAGTCACTACATAAGCTGCTGTGCCCCATCTAAACACAGCATGCTGACCCTGCCATCCACTAGATTTTGTGTGATCTCTCTCTCTCTCTCTCTCTCCGTCTTCGCTGCCTCTCTGTATTCCCGTTGCTCGCTCTGCCTCTCTGATGAGAAGCGACAGGCACGAAGACAGTCGGGATAGATAGGAGGAGACGCGGTGAAGATGGCAGAACTGTGATGTGGGCCTATTACAGCAGGAGCAGCAGAACAGGCAGTGATGTCAGCCCACCATCCCTCTGCACCTCCCCGTGTCCTCCCTTCATTCACCTCTAACGCTCTCCGTCCGCCTCTCACCTCTCTCTACCTCCAGTTCTCCCCACCATCTCATTCCCTCTATCCATCCATCCCCGTAATCCACACAGAAGTGGATAACTAAAAAAAGAAAGCTGCTGCTGTCTGTTTGGACTAGCTGTATCTGCTGTGAATCACAATCACTGTTTTAGGATGAGATGTAAACACAAGCAAATGGTCAGATTTGCATTACTGGATTAACAAAAGAAGTTCAGCAATGTGACATGTGGCTTTTGTGGATGTTGCTGAAAAAGCAACATAGATAAATTAAATGAATTTACAGTAGATGATATAAATTTCCGCCATACAGTATGATGCAGAATCCAAAGGATGTAAACGGGAGTCATAAACAGCAGCAAGAGCTTAATGACATTAGAAAGACTTTGGCTAATTGTTGTGGCCAAGCTGTTAGGAGCCTAACCTTCTTTTGGGCATCTTGTTGTCTTTACTGTGTGCAGTATTGTTTTGTTCTGCTACAACTCCCAGCTTTTGCCTGGATCGCTCAAGCGGGAGGAGGAGGATCTAGGCGACCTCTACACTTACAGGACGGATTCTTTTTTTTAAAAAATGTGCCGATTGCATCTCCAACTTGCCGAGAACTGATCACACGCAAGCCAGATCAATTCGTATAAAACATCTTTCTTAGCTTTCGTCAATACAAACGGCATTTTGTTGGGCAACACTTTTGTACAATTACATGCATTGTGTCAATAAATTCACCTGGTAACCTTGTAATAACAACCTGAGGCTGTCTGTGGCAAAAGCAAGCACTTTTTTAGTGGACATTCATTGATGGTGAGGAGCTGCACATTGCGCAATGGCACAGCAGCCCGTTTAGCATCTGCCAATCTGCGGCGTTCTCCCTCAACAGTGGACCAATTTCTAAAATTGTCCCCATTTAGACTCAAAAACAAACATGGGACAATAGGGTCCAAGTTACCCTTCAACGCTAAATGTACATAGTGACAATATTTTGGTCAAATAATTATTAGAAATGGTTCCCTCCTCAGACAAATATTCCTTTTTAAAAACTGACGCATTGGCTCCTTTTCTCATTTCGTCATTGATTCCAGTGACCTGTCTCCGCCTCCACTTTCTTTTTCCCACTGAACTTAATCAAACCGCCACGCGTCATGCAAGGATTCCAGGGGATAGAGAGCATTTGCTTGTACTGAGGTACTTGTTGTGCTCTAAGTATTCTTTATGCATTGTTCGTCGTCCTGCCACAGTGCGTCGTGCTCAGGTAATGATACATTGTCACAAAGAATTCCGGGCATGAATAGGGCCCTTTGAGTTTACATCATTGTTGTATCTGTCTCTCTCTTTCTCTTCCTCTCTTTTTCTCTCTCTCTCTTTTTCTATTTGAGCTCGAAGGGTCTATTTTGGGAAATTCACCTGAGTTATCACA
Source organism: Pholis gunnellus (assembly GCF_910591455.1). Lineage (NCBI taxonomy): Eukaryota > Metazoa > Chordata > Actinopteri > Perciformes > Pholidae > Pholis > Pholis gunnellus. The sequence continues at coordinate 7,538,238 of NC_136546.1, read as the reverse complement.
GTAATGGAAGAGCACTTAACAGCAGCGGGGATTCTCCTAAGGGAGCTAAAGGGAAATGTGTGAGTGCATGTCAGGTCAGGAAGGACACATGAGTCATGGGCCAGTGTTTAAAAGTGAGTTTGGGAACTGGCTGTTTTTCTTCCAAACTCTCATTTATTTAGATGCAAATGTTGGAGATCTGCATTTGAAATTGAATGAGCTCTTTTACAGCATCGGTGTGGTCACCAAAGAGAGAACGCACGTCATTCAGTCGGGATGAGAGATTTATTTTTTCCCTCCATAGCTGAAACTTCATTGCATTTGAGTTTTCATTGCATTCACCAAAATGAAGAAAACAGTCTTTATCAGGTTTGTCGAGACAGGAATCTTGAATATTATACATAACATTCACGCGCAACTGAGCCATGTTAATGACATCAAATTCAAATTCAGTTTGTTTTCTTGTGGTCAGAAGCCATTTCTGTCATCACCACGAGAGACAATACAAATCTCTTTTCTTAAGAGCACTGACGGGGACTTATTCACTTTGAGTGGTTGAAGCTGCAACCTCTGCATGTGCTATATGCCCAAAATAAAAGTGTTGATCAGCCATGATTGCTCCCTCTGACACTGTCAATTACACGTCAGTCTGTCAGCACACTGGAAGCCCTGGCTGGAAGGCTTACAGGGCTCTGGAAAACCGTCAAAATATTGCCTAAAGATAATGAGATCACAGACTCTGATCTTAAGATAACGGCATTTTAAAAAGACAACTCGGAGCCTCCATGACCGACATGCATGGTTAGAAAATACCCCAATTTGTCTGACTAAATGATCAGCTTTGAGCTCTCCGCCTCCCACCGGAGCTTCCGACTGCAGGTTGAAGGCGACGGCAAAGCCGGTTCTGGGTCTATCAGCGGCAGACTAGTTGCTGCCGGAGGCCCCACTGGAGTCTGAGCTGAAGGAGTTTCCTGTGAAACCTGTGTGCCGTAAATCATTTTGTCTAATGTTGGACGCGATGACGGGCACTAAGAATATCTATTTGGAAATGAGCAATATCCTCTCTGGTGGTTTTGTTGGCTAATGTAGGTCACATAGAGGCATCAGTATTAAACTGAGACTGAGCAAATCATCAACTTAATAACAAAAAGTACCAAAACTAGATTTTACCCTGAACAAGAGGGGTCTGAACATTTTGAAAAATCTACCCAGTATTTCATCATTCCACCTCACAATTATCCTACAGTAGCAAAGCGAAGACAAGAACTCGGCATTAATGTATTTCGAGGTTTTGCTGAACAGGCTTGGTGCATATTTCCAGACAAATTTGCAACAAATCAAATTACCACAAACAGTGAACCTGGGGGCCTTTGGGCCGCATTGAGGGATGAGGAATCCCACATGAAATGTGTAATTTCATATAATAATAACTGAACCTGAGCTATGAACATTTTCAATCTTCTTGGCTCCCAACAAACTCCAGTGAAAGCCGATAACTGGCCACATCGATTCAAAGTCCTTAATTGATTCCAAATCTAATTTGCTCGTTTGTTTGCAATGGCGCATTTGTACGTGCGCCTACCTGTTCTTTGAATTAACATGGTGGGAATCGGCTATGTTGCTCCCTCTCCACTGAATAACACACTGATTAATGAGCAGACGCTGCGGTCCTGCAGGGCCATAATTCACATTAGTTCATAATTCATATTTCGCTGAGAGGAATTTTTTGTGGAGGCTTTGTGAATGCATATTAGGCTGATGCTTGCTCTTTGCTGATGTTTACTGTTCGTGGTTGATTGTCGTGCTGTGTATGTATGTGTGCATGTGTGAATGCAGTACCGAACATTTTCACTCCCCTGCCTATATTCTGTCTCACTGACAGCCCTATTTATTGGCCTCAACAGCTGATGGAAGGATTATGGAGGGATGCAAATGAGAAGAGGTACACAGGGAGTCCTGCTGGGACTTGAACCCAGGCAAAAAGAGAGCCTAAGCTCCTCCAGCGGTCCTTTGTTTGACAGCGACATATGACTTCTGAGCTTGCATGTTGCACAAAGTATTTTAGCAAGAAATATTGATAAGTGATACTTCAAGTTTTTCTTGACAACACAGCCTCTACTGATCATTATTCGTCTTGCACTGGATGATAATCAAGACAAAGAAAGCAAAGTTGACTCACTTGTCAAAAGGAGAATAACTGACATGTTTATTGATGTCATGTCTTTTTCTCAGTTTCTCATCTGTTTAAATCGATGTGAATGAGTGTCGTGATTTTATAGGCTACAGTTTTTTGCACGATTTAGAATTGTATTCATAGCATGGAATCTTTGCGTCCTAAAAGATTTGTTTATAAGACAGTTGGTCATATTCTTGCTGATGTAATGAACTGTATGGGTTCTCAACCTGCCAATTATTTGGTGGTTATATTTTGTACTTCTAATCTGAATCTGTAAAGTAATTTAAGTTATCAAATGAATGTAGTTGAGTACGATACGTATAATATTCCCCTCTGAAATGGAACATCATCTGTTGGCGAACATTTGTGGTTATGTTGCTGCCATCTGTTCTTTATTTGCATTGGCATTACGGTTATTATGAATTCATTCATTGCAGGGACTGAGCTTATTTTGTTGGTTAATTTGCCACGTACACCTTGTAATGCTCTCATCCTGTTCATTTACAAAGCAGAATATGAATACTCGTGTCTAAGTATTGTGAGTGTTCAGTGTGGCTGAATAGGTTTTGCAGCAGCATAGTTATCTCTTTGTTGATGCTGTTGTTTTTGTGGGTTCACTGTGACCAGGTCTCTTACTGTGGGTAACAATGCATGTTGACTTCATGGTCACAACAATTCATGTTGTTTTGCACACTGCCCTTTCCCCAAAACAGAATTCTCTTGTGCTATCGGCTTCCTGTGAAACATCAGCTTGAAACATGGACGTTAACAATGCAGGTTTCTTAAAGAAAACTTGGCACTGCAAACCTTTTTACGAGGACTGAAATACACTCAACATGTTTCTTTTTTAGATCTCAAGGAGGCACACAATTGGTTTCGGTGAGTAATTCTGAATGTAAATACAACTTTCAACTTGGTCCTTAGACGGTCCTTTTTGCACAACATGATCAAAGAGGACACAACAAGTCCTCCATGAAAAATAGAGATGGGGAAATGTGCTGCGAGACGGCGGATCTCTGAACCACAGTCAGGAGTTTGTGATTTATTTACTAATCCGTCTGAACTCTTTGAATTAATCACGTGGACATTAAAGTGGATAACATCAGAGGGAATAAATAATGAAAACAAGTGTCCTCAAACTCTCTTTCTCTTCTGTCTGTTGCTTGTTTCTCTCTTTTAGTGCTTTTTGATTATCTCTCCCCTTTCTCTTTCTTAGTGAAAAACACTAATTTGTATAGACCAGATTAGATTTTAATGGGGTAAATCAGATTATTGCAGTCATTTAAATGTTTTTTTCAAGTGTTGGTACACGTACAACTTCTAATGGTATTTACATTTTGAACTGAATGTAACTGCAACATCCCCGTGTTGCATATCATGACAGATTTAGAAAAACATTTATTTGCCAAAATAGACTATAGATGTGCTGTTTTTTCACATTATACATATTTGATTATTATCATTATTACATAATCTATTAGAGATGGACCGATTTTCTTAGCGGGTTTGGATTTAAACAAAAAAGCCTGACCTGCTGACTCAAACTTGATGCACAATAGCCGACACCGATAATGGATAATTATCTGCTTCTCATTCCTCTAAAACTGTGAAAAGCTCATGCTTGGCTCTCTAGTTTAGCGCGTGCTCTTCTTCTTCTCCATGTGTGTTGCCAGATCGCAAGCAAACTTAAAAGATGCACACAGCCTCCTCCTGCGTCAGAGTGTGCAGATGCTGTGCTTGTGAAGTCAATGAAAGCGATTTGGTTTCGTTATCAGCCTTCTGATGATGTATCGGCTATAATCAAATTATTGGAATTAATACATAATATGAATTCCCCATTGTTGGCCGATAGTGATCTTGCACACGTAGATTCTGATTCTCGTTCTTTCTAAGAACTACAATTGAGAGCTGACATAAACATGCCTAAATCGGATACATGATCGGTGCATCTTTTTAATCCATATATCACTATTTGATACTGTCATAGCAGATGTAAACCTGTAGAACTCCACATCGTGTTCTCCCGATGTGTGGACTACTGCAAAGAAAAAAGGTTATTCCAAAAGTAAAACTTCTGTCAAAAACTGTAGCAACTTTGAAGCAAACCGAACGGACAAATGCCTTCAGCTCTGCTCTTCCTCTCCTCACTCCAACCTGTAGCAATCATTGTGCAGCTGATTGACAAGTAGGAATGAGGCCCTTTCTCTAAAAGTTTGGCTGAAACGCCTGACCCCCCCCCCCCCCCCAAAAAAAAACTTCTTGACGACACAGCAAAGCAGAGGTGACGATAACATTGCCAAGATCCCGACGGTTAAAATCTGAATCTCATGGCATCTAGTTGGGGTAGATTCACATAGCAGATTAAAAAAAAAAATAAACACATCTGACTGCTTCATCTGCTGCCCAACATAACACGATGATTAAAGCATCACACTTCCAATTACACAAGCTATAAATGGCTCTCGAATGTCGCTTAAGGGAGCATTCCTCCCTCTTCGATAGCCCGCTTGCACTCACCGGACTACTTGAGAGAACTATTGCTCACTCATTCTTCAACAGCTTCCACTTCTCTTTGGCATTACCAGCTTCGGCTTGTAGATTACATCATGTTTGCTTCATTATCACTCAAGAGCGTCTGGCTGGAGACTCGCTACAAAGTGTAATTAGTACCAAAGGCACTAGGCAAAGGCGAAGGGCCCGTCTTGATAAACCACGTCGTGTCATTCTCAAAGGACTATTGTGTCTTTTTATTTTCACTCTGCCGCTCTTCAAACTCTCTTGTCTGTCTTTGTGTTTATACCCCATCGCCTCCTGTCTGACTGTCTGTCTGCGTGTTTGTCTGCACTCCGTCTCTCCCTCCCTCTCCCTCCCTCTCCTCCCTCTGCTCCTCTCTCTCCGGGTTTCTAAAAGGGACTTTGATCATTTTAACAGCCTTATAAAGCTGACAGGTTTTTCCGGAGAAAGCGTCCTCTTGCACCAGAGTAGATGTGGGAGAAGTGACGTTGAAATGGCCTGACATTTATGGGGTCGCCGAGGACCGGGACGACATGCGAGCCAGCTGGGGGAAGAATGCCTGTACCAAAAAAAAAGAAAGAAGTGAAACCAGCCCGTGAAAACCAAATGGAGGTTAAAGATTGACATTAGCATGAAGGCAGTTCCCAACTCTTCCTCCTCTGAAACAGCAATAAAATAAAACCAGATTTTTTAAAGAATTAGATGTTAATCATTTAAGTGTTTTTGTTAAGCAAAAATGCAAAAAAAGGTTTCAGGTGTGACAGGTGTTTTTTCACAACTGTGCAATGAGTGCTTTGTTTTTTTTAATACTGTTGCTTGGAAAGAGAAAGGCATTTAAAGATGACACACTGTTTATTTTATTTCACAATTCACATAGCAAAACGGGGATTCGAGCTGAAGCAGTTAATTGATAAATTGATTTGTTGTTCAAAGTCAAACAAGACTTAGTTGGAGATTTTCAACTTTGTTAGGATTTGGTTCTTCTCTCTGTCTGGGTCTTTTCTTTAAGTTATATGAAAATGGAGAATTTCTTTGTGAGAATTAAGAATTTCGGCACAATATGCCTCATTTCTAAAAGGAAGCATTTACTGGATACTGTTTAACTCGGTCTGGAGCACTTATCTATATTAGGCTTTTAGCCGCCGGGCCAGGCAGTCAATCAGTCTCCTAACCCTCAGCTCCGTCTTCTGTTGACTGACTGACGGAGTGTAACTAAGCGTTGGAGAAACTGTGCGGCCAGCAAAGCGCCGTGTGCCCGTTTGAGGGTGACTGCACGTCTGTCAGGTGTGCGTTCAATTTGTGTCTTTATCTGAGTGCGTGCGTGTCCAAGGGAGCGGGGTAAAGGCCGACCTCACTCAGGGCAGCGGACAGTGAAAAGCTCACGGACCGTAGGACAGCTTTATCATGGTTACACACTGAGGCGTGCGTTGTTGTGTGTGTGTGTGTGTGTGTGTGAGTGGTTTTGCCTTCGGGCAGTTTTGGTCTCAGCCTCTCTTTTGCTGCAGGCCAGAGAAGTTAACGATGCCTTTTAAGAACAACAAAATGTTCTCTGAAGTATGAATCCCAGCGCGGCTGGATCAAAGTGTGCGTTTAGGTTGTCTCTTTGGACGCTGCCTGTGCGTGGAGATGGCCTCTGGCTGCCCTCAGCAGCCCCTCAGGGCTTTCCTATAGTGAGCTCTGGTCGTCCACATCCTTCGCGTTACTGCTCAGTTGGGGCTAGCATCTGCTTATTAACATGCATGTACTACTGCACCTGCTGTGTCTGCATGCAGAACGAAGTGAAAGGACTTTAAGAAATTGTAAGATTTGCTGGTAAACACTTAGCAGCCCACTGGCCTCACTTACATTACAAACCAGCCAATGTTCATATATCCTGCTCTGGTCATGATCATTATCATGCTCTTAGTGTCATGAGAGCATCATTCTAATTTAAGTGGCACCATTTTCTTCCTTTAATGACCGAGGAGGGTGACATCCTTTGGTAGCTTTTGTGTTTAAAGAATGCTCAATTACATTTTTCTCCCTACTATTCTATAGATGAAGTGGTGTCGCTGAGACACATCTGTAGAAATCCGATTGGAAATTCATTTTAAAACTCCTCCAAATGTGGTTTGGATCTGATTTGGACACTTGACAAGTAAGCAAACCTGATCTGCTGCAGGCCATGTCATGTATCAGAAAGCTCTAGAAGAACCAACAAAGTGGACCATGTGATAGTTTTTTTTAATTTTGTGTCAAAATCCCAATCTTGAATTCCTTTTAAGATCGGCCAAAATGTTGACACTTCAGAGGTCCGTGGTCGCTTTACCGCAAGTATTACTCTGCTTATTTAACGAAGAATCAAGACGAGAGCTGGGTAGTGTATTTGTGAAGGAAACAAGATCAGAAGTCTCATATGGTTGTCACAGGTTCACTTGCAACTACAAGTTTAGTGAAAAGTAGGAAACAGCAGAAACAGTTTGACAGTTTGGGGTCGCTGCACGGTTACACAACTCTGAGTCTAACACTCCTGCAAACTTGGTACTGTACATCTCCATGTTCCTCACGAGAACCTTGATGTGCTAATTTACTACCAATAACTTCCAATCAAAGTATGACTTTTGGAAGTTTATTTTTAAAACTTGCTCGGATTTGTGTACTGTCAATCTAAATCAGCAGAGATTGATCACTGGAATGTTTTTTCCTTTAACTTAAATTTGGAAATGTGGCCTGTACTGCATAATAGCTGTCTGGTTTGTCATTATTACTTTCCAAAACTTTCCTAATCTTAAAATACTTAACAAATTTAAGTTGCATCGACTATTGCTTACTTATAGTCTATTCTTACCACCATTTTTTTTGCATTTGTGATCTTTGGTGGTTGATTCCCTTGCGTAGCTCGATAATCTTGTTGCCAAACTGCGTGAGTCACAATTACGTGAGTAAAAACTATAATAATATATAATTACATGAACACACATTTATGACTATTAACCTTTAAATCTGGTTATTAAAGAGCTGTGATCTACTGATTTTGACGTTTTACAACAGAATGATGTTGAAAACAAAGAAGTCTTGTTACACTTTCTAACCATTTGTTTTATTCTTAACTAAATTCCATTAAGCTTTCGTTGTATCGTGTTTCTGTTCCTCTGCACTGTGATGACCCAGTTACCCCACTGGGGTCATTCAAGTTTAATCTTTATCACTTTATTTTGTTAAAGTGTGTGTGTAGGCTCTATCTATGATCCCGGCCCATTCCCTGAGTGACTCAGAGTAGCTATTCCGCATGACTTTTCTGAATATTATGCATATTTAATAGGGTATGCTTTCCAGCTAAACTGACCCATTAGGATGAGTTTCGGTTACATCTCATTTCGGCCCCGATGTTTCTTCCTCAGTGTGTGTGTGTGTGTGTGTGTGTGTGTGTGTGTGTGTGTGTAACCCCCCGCCCCCTCACATAGACTCCCGTCTTTTGCCTGTCTGGCTATAATTAATCTTTCCTGGTCTCAGTGTCATTTATCTAATGTTCTTCATGGTACTTTACCGTAAAGACCTTGTGTAAATCACACTGCACCGCTGACAATTCCACACACGCATACACACTTAAACAAATGTACAAATGCAATGACTTGTATCACTGACTGTCATACCCTCATACATTCATTCACTCATGACAGGTCATAGCGCTGTATCGATTGGGTTATATTTAATTTCCCATAGTTTCACCTGCTTTATACTCTATTTCCTCATCGTTAAATCAATAAGATTTACCTCATCCTGAGTTTTAGTTGACTGGCCAAGACTGTTTTCTCACGGAATCTATTACGTTTTAACGCTCTAACAGAGTACTTTGATCAGTTGGAGCATACTTTCACGTGGAAAGCCATGCCCTAAATATTTGCATTCTTACCGTAAATATCTAAAAAAAGAAAACCTTGGTTCAGGAATCTAATATTAAGTGTGACACACTTAATGGATACAGAGATATTCACTATGAAACCCAAGACATATACTCTGAGTAACCGTTTACCACAGGGAACGCAAATTCATTCAGAGCATTTTGTCAAAGGTAACTCAATAAAATAGCTTCCAGTATCTTCAGGCTATACAATGATTTACCTCAGACAGACTGCCAGACGCTGCTGTGGGTCAATAGAATTTGGGTAAATGGTCTTCTACCTGCGCAAATCTATTTAAACCTTTTATTGAAAAGGTGCTGCAACCATCGCAAATTTGCATTGCTGCTGTATGATTAGTTTTGATGCAAATTATGTAGACTATATAGAGATGGATAGACATTTGTCTAAAGGCCTTTACTTTTTAATTGAAACGCCTATTGTTGGATCCTATTGGCAGAACCAGTAACATGTTGTATTGGGTTTTGCAGGTTTTGTGCCTGAGCCTGCTGGTTTTACTCTGGACTTTACTTTAACTTCAGTCATTCCGTATGCTTGTCTTTAGTCAAGTCTGCCTAGAAAAAAAAAACCTGTTTTTAATGATGTTTTTCAACTTAACCTGTCAGGAACGTTTAAGCTGTATGAAATGTACAAGTGCATATAAAATGGTAATTTTGTATTACTTTTAACACAATTAATGTTCTTATGCCTTTTCTATCAGGCACATTTTGTTTGGATTCCATCAATTTTTTCTCACCAAAAACTGGTATGCCTGGATAAAAGGAACTGTGACACACACACGCAGACACACACACACACACACACAAAACTGGAGTCTGACATCATTAACCATACAGTTAAAGTGTCCCAATTAGCTTTGGGATGTAGAGGAGCCTCAGTGTTACAATGTGGTGACTCCCCTCTCATTAACCTTTTAGAAAAGGGCCAGACAGACACACACACACACACACACATACACACACACACACACACACACACACGCACACACTGGAAAATAGTGACCACAGGCAACAATGTAGATATGCATGTACACACATTAATAGACACATTAATCCTTGAAATACACAGAGGGGGTTGAGTCCTTCATTATAGCAAATCATTTGGAAATGGTGTCAGCGGTGATCTCTCACTCTTACCAGTGCGACTGTTATGGCTCAATGTAACCGAGACTCTGAATGTTGAAGGTACTTTGTGTATATAGTGAGAACTTGGAAGGACTGCTGTAAAACGACGAGGGTGCAGCTAAATAAAGGTTGATATTTGTACTTCACATTGATGAAGAGTAAAACTGTGTTGATGTAATAACTACAGAAATTCCCTAAAATGTTGAGGGGCTCTTTGTTTTGTCGTGGTAAGGTGGGGATATGATCAGGCGGTATGATCTTCAGTAAAGCTTGCACTTTAGCTTTTTAGCTATGCTAGCAGCATAGCTCCGGGGGCGGTTGGCCCACCACTTTGGTCTAGACTGAGATATCTCAACAACTATTGGATGAATTGTTTTCCTACTGATGTCCTTGCTCTCTAAATGATGAATCCCAATGACTTGGTGATCCTCTGCTTTTTCTTTCTGGTGCCACAAGGTCAAAGTTTTAGCTAATACAGTGAAATAGCTCAACATCTCTTCTATTGGATGGATTGCCATGAGGTTTGGTACGGACACTCATAATCCCCTCAGGATGAATTACAAACACTTTGGTGATCCTCTGACTTTTCATGTGGCACCATCATCAGGTTTAATTTGAATAATAATTCATCCATTACTTTATGACCAAAGTTGAAGAATTTCCCTTCAGCCTTTGCTTTACTTTAGCAAATGTTAGAATGGTGTTCTGACGCTAGTGTCTTGCTCAGGCGTGGCTTTAGGAATACTTCTAAGTCCTAAAACACGTCTTTTGGTGTGCGACACCCATGAAAACATTGCAACGACTGCAGAAATGGCAAAACCTGAAGCCCTCAGGCCTCTAAAACGTTGTATTTTGTGCAGAGATTATTTATACAAATTAAATTATCAGTGTAAAATGCACCCTAGTGAATCTTACTTCACCTTTGTAGAATAGCATCAATTCTCAGAGTGCACATCGTTTCACAGCTGTATTTCTGTAGAGATTTTTATTGCTTTGTAGGAGGGTAAATCTGGCGGAAAAAAAATAACGGACAATATGACCAAGAAAAAGTAAACAGTAAGTTGAGTAAAATCAATCGGAAACAGATTGGGATCCATTCTTATTGATCAACCCAATCCCCCCTTAACAGCAGATTATCCCTGTGCTTCACTGTGGAGTATGACAAGAATTGGAAGAAGGTCAGGCGGGTTTGATTTTCACAGATGAACAGAGATTTGTATTGGAGGAGCTCGAATTGGCTATAAATAGGCTGGTTGAGAAGAGCCAAACTGAGATCCCCGGGAATCCACTAAGCCAAACTTCTGGCAACCTGTCTGTTCAATATCCCTGACCTTCTGCCAGTTTACCACAGAGGAGATATGAAAACTGTCACATGATAGCTCTCACCGACACCTCACACTGTGCTGTGTAACAGGATCCTTTTTTCTTTTTGGTAAACATCTTTTATCTTCGCCATTGACCCTCATTTCCTCGACTGTGATGGGATTTCTTTCTTTTAGTGACTTTGGTGGCAGGCGGTACGGGAGCAGAGGTGAAGATGAAAAATGGCCTCTCTTCTCTCTTCAGACTTGACAATTTTGCCATAAAAAATAACCAAAAAAACCCACACCAGAGGCGTACTTGAGCTTACCTGAGCTGCATTAGGGTCACTTACGTAAATGGCGTTCAGGTTAAAGATGGTCATAGTCCTCTCAGGGACCCAAGTAACGCCAGTTCCAAATTATATTCAAATGAAATTGGGTCAACTGGGGTCCCAATTTATTGCTGCAGGTCTCAGTTGTGTGTCAATATGTTTCATGGCGAGATTGGCTAGCTCTGATCTCATGACGACATTCTGATTTCTTCTATTCTATGGCTCCTCAGTCTGAAACTCTAAGCAGTGTGTTCACTATATTCATAATGATCTTCATCGCAAAAAATAAGAATGCTAAAAAAAATAGATTGACAGAACACTCTTGATTTTACCTTCTGCATGATATGACACCATATCGCTGGTTGAATGAACGGATTAAAACAAAATTGAGACATGAAACATTAAGAACTCTAAAAGTATTCAACAATGTTGCTGCGAGGGGAATGTGTCGTATACAGTTTTCTCTCATCAAAAAAAGATTACGTTTCACAGGTTTCCTTTGACTTTTCGATGGTCGACATTGGGTGGTGTTTACCTGCATTTACAGTGTCGCAGACAAGAAAAGAGTCAAAGCAGAAGATCCATTTAGAACGAGCGCAATTTATTCGACTGAAATTAACAATAGGGGAGCAAATGCATGGATGTGTGCTGTGACGGTGTTGAAGCTTCAAAATGAAAGAAGCAGGGTAGATGCCAGCTTTATAGTCCAAGTGCCCTAAATCAGCTGAAGGGCAAAACACACCGCCTCCAAACAGTGCACCTCAAAACAGCCGCCTCTGTGACATTCAATGCACGAGCCCCACACAATGACAGAAATACCCGTAGCATTCTGCTATCCTCGTCTGACTTCAATGAGGTAAAAAACGCTCATCACATTCCAAAGTCAAAAAGAAAGTAATGTTGAAAGGTTGATGACTAGCAATGCAGCTTTAAGGATAAGATGAGCATGCTGGCGAGCCAATCCTGAGACGAACCTGGCTCGTTCACAATCAAGATAATGGAGGCTAGAGGACATCTGCATGGAGATAACAGATGGGACAGAGGAAAGGATGATCAGAGAGTACAGGGGGAGGCAAGGTAAAGAAATGTGTCTTTGTGAGTTAACTTCACAAAACAAATCAGTGGCATCTCAAAATGAATCTGATTCCATCTTTGTAATTGATCTTTTCTGCTGCGTGCACAGGCTAAAACCACACGAGGAAACAGCTGAATATGAGCTTCAGTCCAGACTTCACTTTATGTTGATATGATGAACGGCCGAATGTCAACACCCATCCCTTCGCACCCATAAATCATAGCGTTTTGTGTCGTTTCCTAGAGTTTGGTTCAATTATATTCTGCCTCTAATGCACGCACCTGGAAGAGCCCAGAGACTTCAGCTGTCTTTTTTTTTTTTTTTTTAACCAGTCTTTGTTCAAATAGCATCGTTTCAACCTGTCTGTCCAAACCAAAGTGCTAAACTCACCACAGTCAGTAACGACTGCTGCAGAAACACACTATACTAGTAGTATAGTAGAGATAGTAATATAGTTGAAATAATTTTTTCGGGACAGTAGTGAAAAAGTTAGTTTGGTTCCTTGAAGCCCAGAATGTATCATGAACTTAAATGCACTGCTCGGGTTAAGTTTTGACAGATAATATGTTGCATGCAATTCAAGGGAGGAAACCAATTACTTGTTCAATCTTATTCCATCTTCTGTGTATTTACTATTGCTCCCAGGTAGAATACCTGATGACTAAATGAATTGATAGCTGCAGCTGATTTCAAAGCCAATATGAGACATCTAAAGTCATGGCGATCAAATGTAGGCTTACAATACAGCTGGATCTATTTCTAGAATATTATCTGACGGATTTACTAGTTTTTCCCGCGTTCAGTGAAAGCCCTTGAAAAAGCTAGAATGAGGACCGTGGGGTATTTTGCTAAACTTATAAATGCAGTTTAACTGTCATTATGGTATGTCAGTATTTTATTTAGGTAAAGTTCTTGTATTGCTGCTTGTCTTTAGAAAAACATTTAACATTTGAAAAAAGGGATTTTTCTATTTATTAGGGAAAAAAAAAAAAGTATTTTAGTATCTGAAACTCGGGTAACAATTGCGTGACACTCGACCCTAATTGTGTTGTTTGTTTGTAATATGTTGTCAGTCATGTTCAATGTTTCCTAAAGACAAGCAGCAATAAAAGAACTACAGTTTAATTAAAGTGTGTCACAATGATTAGTGTTCGAATCTGGAAGATGATCCTTCTGTACATGACCATTTCTATTGCTGTCTTTCTACAGACACATTTCCATCACAAAAAAAAAAAAAATCAGTGGGTTTGGTCCCCAACCATTGTTCAGTTTGGAAATTACATAAGTGCATGTTTATGTATGGCCCGCTTTGAAATGACAGTCCAACAGATCCAGTCAATCTCCTGATAAATCTCCGCTCATCCTGCTAAACATTAGTGTACAACAGACAATAAAGCTCCCTTTTATCTCCATTTCGCTCTCTTGCAGTCCTCTAAAACTCCATTGTATGACACACAATAAGATTCACTCGCTTTCCTTCTGTCTCCGTCGCCCTCCTAATCACCATTGTATGGCAGACAATGCAGCAGCCGCCTCTGCTGCACAGCGATGGGATGGCTGACTGTCAAGCCACTCAGAGACACACACAAACACAAACACAGGCTTATAATGACGTTTCATTTAGGGACTAAGTGTGTGTGTGTGTGTGTGTGTGTGTGTGTGTGTGTGTGTTAGTCAACGGGATGTTGCAGCGTACCACTAGCTCTCTCTGACCCTGAGGTTTGAGCCTATTCCCCTTATAATTTACTCTTCTGTACACTGAATGCAGGTGTGTGTGTGTGTTCGTTGCCTCCTACTGTTTGCTTACATCTGCTCTCTGAATTTGTACACGTTGCTCTCTCACAGACACACAAACACACATTTTGCCACATTTTGCTCCGAACAGCAGCAAGTCTCATTAAAGCGCGGTGTGACGGCATCATGTCACATGGATACAACGACATCATGGAGAGTTCTTCCAGCTGTAAAGAATTACCAAGAGTGTACAAAATAAATGGGATTTATAGAAACTGTTTTTGCAACTGCACTTGCACAGCATGTTACTGTAAATATGTCTAATGCCTTGATGTACGGCATGTCCAAGTAAAATACCAACAACGTATTTTGAAATGAATACCAACTCGTCCCCAGGCAATGATATCAGACTGATCAGACTGGCTAGAAAATGTTTATTTTGTGTCATTATTAAGCTGGGTTCGAGTATGTACAGCTACAATTGTTGTGGACATGTTTTTATTATTATTAGGACTAAACAATGAATGAATGAATCAAGAAAATAGATGTTGAATTGGTTGATTATGAATATAGTTGTTTGTCGCAGGTTCAAGCGGCATCACTTGGTGCATCAAAAGCATTGCAGGAGAAAAATGTGGTTTTTGCTACTCTATTCTTTACAGCTGTTGCTTGTCGATTCGTTGCTCATCATGCTCTAACAAATGTCGATGTTCTCTCTCCATTAGTGTCTGTCAGGTTCGCCATATTTTATATTAAGTCTTATCAGAATCAGAATACGGTTTATTGTCAAGTAAGTGTTCACATTCAAGGAATTTGCTTTGGTGTATTGGTGCGTAGTTTTGTGTTTTTGATTCCCTTTCAAATTGTTTCTCCATTCAAATTTAATTTCTAAATAATATTTGTCAGTTACACATCTAATGTTAAAGATATACATGGATTAGTAGCAAAATGTATATAGCTTAATAAAGTAAGTAAGTATATCTACTCTGGCAGGCAGCTACTGATTTTCTCAAATCCTGTAGGCAAACTGATCTCTAATTAGCCAAATGCAAGAAAGGAAAAACACATAAAATATGACCGCAAAGAAAAAAGATGAATCATGTTGCCACTTATGGTTTGTACTGAAATAATTTCGGTAACTTCCTAGCCCCTGTTCGCTCACAGTGTAACCAACTGAAGTATTAACAAGCAGCGGAGCCATCAGTATGCTGGAGACACAGAGGTGATTTTAAAAGACTACATTGCCTAATAATATTGTATCTATAAAGGGGAAATTTAGCCTGTGAGACTCGTCCAGTTAGGTTAGTGGAAGCACTTGTTCCAATCAGTGAGCTGCATTGTCTTTGTTTTGTTTTTTTGGACTTATCGGATATGTGAGGACTGATGAACCGGGCAGTGAGAGCGAGAAGCTGTAAATAAAGGGAGGTGACACAGTCACACACTGTCTTGTGCCATGCTGGGCAAAGGGAGAGAGTGTGTGTGTATGTGTGTGTGTGTGTGTGTGTGTGTGTGTGTGTGTGTGTGGGAGATGAAAAGACAGAGGCAGAGAGGGTCCAGATGAAGGGATTATATCTTAACTGTCCAAACAATTGTTCCCATCGCTCTGCCTCTAACAATCGCATTTGGCCTGAGAGTCAACTGCTCAGGGATCTGTGTGTGTGTGTGTGTGTGTGTGTAATCTAGAATTGCTATGTCACAAAGACACATACACAGAGAGACCTTGAGAGGACTCCCTGTGGAGACATAAAGGTGAAAATACAATCAGCCATAGCCTATTGGGTCCTCAGTATGTTGGGTTTCAACTAATAAGTAATACAAATCCATGAATGACAAGTTTACTCATCGTAACTGTTGGCATCCATTACCAGCATGGCCGAAGTGACAGGGTTTAAAGGTGCGTAAAACGAGATTGGGAGAGTTTTGATTGCCTCTCAACATGGCGACGTCCGCCAACGGAGCCTTATGGTGCTAACAGGGCGCTAACAGTAAAACCTACGGCACACGTGCTGACCTAGCTAACAGTGTTAACCTGGTGGGGGGGGGGGGGGGGCCGGACCGCCACATGAGAGCAGTGCAGAGCAGCGGACGCAAGCTAACCACGTTCGCATGCACTAACGTGCACTTAAAGCACGCCACAGTAGAGACGCTTTGATAACGACACGCACAGAGGGAGAGCATTACTCCACTATATCGTTGACGCTGTATTAATGCACTGAACGGCGGACGTTGCCACTTTAAGAGGGCCACCAACTCCAACAGAAAACTCCAACGATGTCACGGTGAGCTCTCAGAAGTGTGGCGCAGACACTAAAGCAAAGCACATAAGCACCCATAATCCTCCAGCTCAGGCAGTTAATTAGTTCATTTTGGATGATATTTAATAACTTATCATGTGTCGATGACACCTCTTTCCACCTCGACACATTCCCGTACAGAATCAAGCCGGGACGTATGTTCTGCTTCTTTATTTGGCAGGTGGAGTGTGTCTGTGATTGCCCCAGCAGTGTTTGTCTTTGCAGTGATTGAACAAAGTCTGCCAAACTTGTTTCATCGGTTGTCTTTTAAGGCGAGTCTGAACTTCTTTCTGTAGGGTTCTTTTCATTTCCCTCTTTGAGTAATCAAATTGAGAAAAGCTTGCGATGAATATTTCTGGGTTTTGTCACAGAAAAAATGAAGATGTGAACGTGGGCTTCGGGAACTTGTGCCGGCATGTTTAAAGTTTTCTCTGCTATTTCAAAGGTTGAAGGATTTATTCATGAATCGAAGAATTTACGGAATGTTGAGAAAAGCTTAACAACTTACTGTCTTTTTTTTAAATTCATTAGTCACATTCAGTCACAGACACACACATAATCGAATGACGGAAATGCACATTAACTACTTCTGTATATTTCACTCTTCTCTGGCTTTTATCATTTTATAGTCTAATAACTTCCTCGGTCAACAATTGTTGAGGAAGAACAACATGGCCTGTTTGAGTTGGACAGTCAGGGCAGTTTAGTAGCTATGTAGTGTTATATGAGCGTTGGTTTACCTTCTGTAAACCCACTGTGTACCACTCATCAGCGTGTCATCCAGTTGGATCACCTATCACACCTGTTTGCATACGCATCAGAAGTCGCATGTCTCAAAACCACTTTGTGTCCGTTTTTAATGGTGGCTGTGTGCCGGAAGCTGACAGGCTGCGTGTGGCGTTAAGAAAGCAGAGGCGAGGCCGTATGATTTTATCTGAGGTGACTGTGGGCTGTGTAGGACTCCGGCGCTCAACAGTATTCACTGCTTGTTAGTGTCAAAAGAGGAAGAGAGGTGGAGAGCCGAGAGGAGGGAGTGTAAGACGGACGGGCGAGAAAGACGGCGTGGAAGACAAAGTGCTGTTCCAGGGCGAGCGTTTTCTGCGTGCCGCTGTACTGTGTGATCCCATAACTGCTGCCATCTTCTCGTCTCTGCACATGCTTTTGTTTCTCCCGACGGTAATCTACCGAGAGCCAACTGAGCCTGAGGGACAAACGTCTAATGAAATGAAGAATCTGTCTTGCGGTATATCCATCTGGATTTCCTGTGCAAAGCTGAACACACAAAGCTTGATTTCTTCTACTCATCGAACTCATTAAATGAAGAAGACTCGAGAGTTAATGGTGAACAGAAGTAGTCACATGATCCAGTTTAATGGGCACTCAGCCCACACACGCACTGTATGTAACAAAGTAGCAACGTTTTAATGGAAGATAGTAGAAATAAAGAGGGCGATTTGTTGTTTTTGACAACCTTTTACAGAAGCTGACAAAATCATTTATATGCTTTCTCATATCGATTCTCGTATTGGCATTAAATGTTTTTTTTTTTTTTTTTTTACAGTTATGGTGATCTCTTTAGTTGTGTGCCAAAAACAGCACAATTAAACATGGCTGCCAACCCTTGATTCTGATTGAAGATTCAGTCAATTCTCTATGGAAATCATGTTTTCAGTCATTTAAAAGCAATTTCCTTGTGCGATGACACAATGTGAACTCTAGATCAGGTGGGAAATGTGATTGTAGTAGTAATTACAGAAAACACTCCTTCTCTCAGTGATTCTTTAATATTGACAGTTTTGCAACTTTAAAGATGAGAACGTTTTACATCAAATCACATTACTCGACCTCAGGTACTTTCTGAAGCCTGCCGCGGTTTGTTGCTACGCCCCTTTGCCTCACACAAAGCTGTTTCACAGTAATCAAATCCCTCAGACTGTGGAGATATTGTAGCCTTGATGTCACGGGGCATGATGGAGGACTCAAACGCAGACCAGGCAGAGTAGCGTGAAGAAGGTAATTTAATGAACAACAATCCAACAGCAGACATACAGAACTCGGCAGGGGATCCACAGAACAGACAAGAGACGAGGGGGGGAAATCCAGCAGGAATGAGACAGGGAAGGCAGACGGGGAAAAACCGGGAACGGGCGGGTAGACATTACAAGGATCTGGCAAGGAGTGACTGAGGGGCAGGAGTTTATAGAAGAGGGAAGAACAGGTGAGAAGAGTTGTGCTGATGAGGGGGAAGTGCTTGATTAATGATCAGAGGCAGGTGAAGGGAATTAGGCTGAGGGAGTGGCTGACAGGTAGAGTGGAGAAACACAAAGACACACAGAACACAGAGGCAAAGCCTAATCGTGACACTTGAACCCATTTATGAGCACAAACCCAAATAGAATAGGTGTAGAACAAACATTGGACTGTTTGCCGGGTTCATTTGATTAGGTCTGTTTTTCTATCTGTTGATGCTCATCATGTAGCAACCTTGGATGTACGACATGTACACCTGCAAGTGTCCGCCGATCTACTTCTATGGTTGACAGTGGTGACATTAAAGCCTGGAAACAATATTTTTGACATTCTTTCTTTTGGACAGCAAAGATTTGAAGCCGAATGAGTGTGGTGATTTTCATGTCCTTCCTCCCCTCTGCGGTCTCAATAACTAAGTCAGGAGATGTAAAGTCGATGTCATTTCTTTCAGTGGCCTGTAAATTAGTGTCTATCTATAGAATTGTGATATGTATACTGTGTTAAATCTACGGCGTGTTGTATGCCTCGAGGTATGTCTTCCTCTCTTTTTCTCCCTGGCCACACAGCCTCCATATTATAACCCGATGGCTAGAGGTAATTGATGACAGTGTAAAGTTCGTTAACCGAGTTAGCTGGTATTTAGGGGGATGTGGGCTGCAGGCTAAGAAATACATTTCATTTCACTGCTCATTAACCTGATGGTGGCTGTATTCTGCGCTCTCTCGCTCTCTCCATCTCTCTCCATCTCTCTCCATCTCTCTACCTCAACTGATGATTTAATTCCTCAGTTTGTTCTAATCAGACCCAGTGTGAGACTCCACACCTGCAGCTCAGGTGTGGCTAAAAAATGAACAACTTTGGAACGAGGATTGTTAAATTACGTGTTTGTCAATTCTGTAGCTTCTTGTTAGTTAAGTGTAAAAATTAAGTGACTTCTCATTTGTGCTCCAAAAGTTTATTATGAGTTCCAGCTGCATTAGAGTCGATTCTTTTAAAGTCTTCATTAAATAACTCGCCAGTGTTTTAGCAAAGTGAGAAAACATAACATTTAACTACCGGCCATTATCAGTTACTGTCATCAATAATTGTCAAATATTAAAAGTACATTCAGCTCAAGAGCTCCTGTATAAAAATGTAAAATGTTTAATAAACCCACATAAAAAATCAGTTGGTAATATGAATTTTATTTTGTTAAAAATGTATTTTTATGATCTATTCATCTGGCTTTCTTGCATTGAAGAGACCTGTGTCTGTATCTATACGTCTTATCGATGCATTATGCGGTGCTACGATTGTTTACATCACCAACATGTTAATGTTACACCAAAGATCTGCAGCATCATGATAAACATCTTTGGGAATCTCGCTATTGGATTTTCATTTTTGGTGCCATGATTTGATTCTTAATCAATTTTTCACTTTCTCCTTCTAGAAAAAGGGTTACTATTCTCAGGCCCTGACTCTCGTGTTTTTAACCCCGCTAATTTCCAACACTTAATTGCAACTTTAAAGTAGATCTGCCCCCTCTCAGTCTATCAGTCGACTAAGCTCTCTCTACTTGATTAGTCGCTTTTTGTGCCTTTTTCATGCAGCGACTTATTTCCAAGAAACTAATGAGCTGTCTCTGGTAAACAGGAAGAATAAATATTGAAGTGGTGGTTTTGATGATTCTTTTTTTGAGAAACTCAGCTTTTACAGTTTTGATTTAGTATTTCTTTGTTCGAGGACAGCCAGACTTTAAACATTTACATTTGATAATGTGATTCTTCTTCCCCGCAAGATTCCGAAATCCCCAAAAAGTGTGAGCATGCAATATACCATCAGATGCCGCATTGTGAAACAATTCCAAATTGTAATTGGTTAAGTTGTGATATAATTATGTATATGCGTATGTGTCAGGTATGGTTAGCGTGGTATGGTCCTTTAACAGGCACAACTGGATCCTTATTTGGATAAACCTGAATCTGCAGTTTCATTTTATATTCAGTTCTTCAACATATTTCTGCAAATTCAGGATAATCCAGGTAAACTATCATCCACACATTTACATTCAAACTCCACCGTGTATGCCTCTCCTCAGCGCCGTCACCAACACTACCCCTCATCATGAAACGCTGATCTCCAGAGAGGTTTCTTATCACTGTGAGGACTGCAGCAGTCGCAGGTATTAAGAGAACATTAGCCGCTCGCCAACCTGAGGAGTGTGTCTACATGTGAGAAATGCTGACTGCAGGTCTAGCAAAGGTGAGCTCCCTGGATCACATTAAAATGTTAAGTGATACACACGCACACGCACACACGCACTCGCACACACACACACACACACACAGGTGAGGTCCCATACAAATGTTGCTACTATAAGCAGCACCAGTGGGCCAAATCCTATTTGTCAAACCCATGGGCGCCGGGCTCCAGATGGGGAGTAACCTGCTGAGCTCACACTTCTGAAGTACACACACACACACAGACACACAAACCTCCGAGCCGTCTGCTTGTCAATTGGGTGTGACCGCAGTTTAAATAGACATAAAATCTACGGTAGCATACCTTTACTCACATTTAATGAAGTTTGCTGCAGATGTCTGTCGTAATGACAAGACATGTTGAAATGTAGCACCATAATGCTCCTTGCGTACTACGTTTACATGCATCACACTTTTCTATCCTACTAGATTTCCAACTCCTCTGGATGAATGAAATACAGCTGCAGAGTGCACCTACATTTCAACCGCGGCTGAGGGCTATGCTTTAATGAAATGCATACAAAATCAGAAATATAAATGATGCTCATTACAGTGTACTTCAGTAGTAGGCGTTACATCGGGCAAAACTCAAAGGTTCAAATCTAAATTCATACAAAGGAAGCAAAAACACTTCAGGAACTTCTTTTTGTTTTTAGCAATAGTTTTTTTTGTCAGAGTTTTTTTCAAATAATAAAACAATATGATCACGTTTGTCGTCCACTAAAAGTCAATAAACCAGAATCAGTTGTTGTAAACCCATAAATGTTATAATTCCTCATCCTTCCCTTATTATATCAACATATTAGTAGTTTCTAGATATTTTAGGCACAATGCAATAGTCAACAGATGGACAATTGGACACACTGTATCTACCATATACACATGAAAACCAACCGCCAAGTGTCGTCCCACACAAAACACACACAGGGCACATAGGAACACCAGCCAGATGATTGGGGAGCATATTGATTCTTATGAGGACTGACGACTCTAAATGTGTTAAAGGTAACGCACGCACACACACACACACACACACACACACACACACAGTATTACTGAGCTTTGATTTAATTGCTTTGTCTATTAGATCCGTCACTGATTCCATACAGCACAATGCATAATCAGGGATTCACCTGAGACACATTTTATCCAGCAGCTGTTGTGTGAACTTCTAAAATGTCAGCTGCAGTGTCCCCTACATGGCTTCCTAAAGACGTCAACAGACAAAATCATTATATGTGTGTGTGTAAGAGAGAGCGGAGTCTCGTATGGTATACGGGTAGTGAGTTCCAACAGGCCTTTGTTTGTGCATACTGCCTCGCTGCCATGTGTCTTAATGTATGGCTTCAGTAATGGATTCTGCCCATGCAGAAGCTGCTGGCAAGTGAAGCATGGGGGAATATTCGTGATACCTTTTTGTTGCCGGTGTTGCCGCCGGCTGCAGCTGCAGCGGGGAAAGCGGGACCTCTCTCTCCCACAGCGAGTCCATGCCGGCTCTCAGAGTGGGACGCCAGATTAGTGCAGCTGCCTGAATATCTCACTATGGCCCTGCTGGGTTTAGCTGAAGGTGGGCCTTCTGCCATGCCTTTATCATGTTCTTTAATCTTATTGTAGATCCTGGTTGGAGTCAGAGAGATATTTGAGTGTTTGGTGCATTTTTCACTTTTTGGCCATTATTGCAAAGTCTTTCTTTTCCTTGGTGCAAAGCTGTTGGGATTCCTTTGCAGCTTCGGCCTGCTTTAAGCTGTTTGAATATTTTAGATTTATGGTGTTTTGATTGCAATCGGTAAATTGATGTTTGCTGAATGAGCATGTTCTCTTCGCATCTGAAATTAATGGGACGTTGTGGTCCCTTCAGCCTGGCCTCTTAGCGCACATCTGCTCGCTGCAACAAAGTGCCAGAAGCTCAAAAGAAACAGGGCAATGAAACAAATGATGTTTACATATTAATGATGTAATATAACATAGATTCGATTTTTACGCAATTTTTTTTTATTAATATTAGTATATTGTCCAATATATTATCTCCAAAATGGCAATACGTTTGTGACGATACATTTTGGAGATAATCTGATCAGTAAAAGACTTTTATAGCCAAAGAAATCAGCAATACTTGTATTGCTCAAGTTTATCTGAAAACTGACCCATCATCACTGAAGCAGATAAATCCTGTCTATCACAGTGTGTTACACTATCACTAATGAGTTATTTAATCTTCTCTTTAAGTTTATTGACAAGAAATAATCATCTCTTATATCATATTCATTAATAAAACACACTTTATCTACCGTATAGGAGACTATCCAATAACTACATAACCTTAGATACTCAGC
This sequence comes from Pholis gunnellus, assembly GCF_910591455.1. Taxonomy (NCBI): domain Eukaryota; kingdom Metazoa; phylum Chordata; class Actinopteri; order Perciformes; family Pholidae; genus Pholis; species Pholis gunnellus. Next base: position 7,514,984 of record NC_136546.1, on the reverse strand, counting down.
AATCTATTTATTGTCTGATATTTATTATGATTCTATGACAGATGTTTTTTATCTTAACTATACGTTACGTGATTGTTACTAGTCTGGCTTTAAATGTGTTGTTGTAGTGCGCTGGTTGTGTGGTTGTTTGCGTTTAACTACCTGATTGAATCAAGTTACGAAATAGATTTTTTGTCTAATCTGGTCTTTACTAGACACCAAACAGAAAACTTTCTATTACTTCAAAAACTGAGGGATACATGAACCTATAGCCAAAGTCTTTGTATGAGTGCTTCTGCTGCCGTACTGTAAAGCTGAAGCGTTGCTCTGAAACATGTCCCTAAAATAGACAAACGCAGAGACACGTCTGCCACGACGAAAAGTAAGTCCTCATCGCTGCCACAAAGCAGGAGCTCATGTAGCTCATGCATGGAGTTCTCCTGATTAAAGGCTGTTTCATATCACACAGTGTTTACACCTGCTCCAGGCGTCTACCGTGCGCTCTCACCATGGGTGTGTTTCTAATGGATGTTAAAAACTACCGCAGTTAGAAACACCGTAAATTGCTTCTCTAAAAATAGGACACTATCGCGAACATCCCCAAGATTTCTTGGCAAGATCTGACATCTTACCCTTGGCAGAGATAAGGTTTCAATCCCAGCTGCACTTAGACCCTGCCCTGTGATGACAGAATCCTAAGTGACATTCTTTAATGAGATGAGATGTTTGGATAAGCAGCTCGACTGTCTCTGTGGTTCCAGGCGTTTGGTGCAACATAGTGTGATTTTTGATTTCTTACAGTGCCCTGTGTATTCCAGGGAAAGACGGGTGGCCTGTTTGCCTGCAAACTGCATTCACTGCGTCTGTGCAGAAGAAAAAGCACGGGTCGGATCATACAAGATGCTGCTACACGCTTCTGATTGATGCTTCTTTCAAATGCTTAAAGTCTAACTGTGATTTATGATAAGGATTTTGCCACGTTGGGCTTCTAGGGCTTCTAACTTGATAGCCTGATGGCTGATACCGACATGAATGTTTGTATGTTGAGTTTAAAAAACATATTTGAGGATTTTCTCTTTTTTTTTTTAAACAATTGTGACCAATATATGTATGGAGTGGAACATCTTACAGCTGAAAAATAAGTCAACATTAGCTGTGCTAAGTTTGCTAATAACCAAAAGGGTTAGTTTGGATTTTTGTATCTTTTTGGTCTGCAAGGTAAAATGACTGTTGTTGTTGTCAAGGCAAAGCAGCTGTTGATGGGAGCAGCAGAATACCATATTTAGCCACTTCATACATTTATTCAGAATATTTCCACCACTTGACCTTGCCATCAGACAGCTCTTTTTGATGGGGAACTGATCCCTTTTATCAATGCTCTCTTCAAAGCCACAATGCTCCAATGACAAAAACAGTCATTTCACCACGGTGAACACGGGAGTTGCTGGTTTACGGCTGCATCAATAGGTTAGTTTGTTTTGTGTTATTGTGTGGCTTTAGGATCCGAACTTACGCGGCGTCAACAGCAGCACATTGCTTAACTCCTGTGCCAGTGCTCCTGTCTGCTCCTCCAAACAGGAACAATACCTACCTACTGTATGAAATACACTATCACTATAAGTATGTATATATTGTCTATGTAGCAGCGTCCTCATGCAGAAATTTGGGTCGGGTCACAAGGGAAAATGTTTATAGCAGTGTTTGAAAAATATCATTTTTGACGCCGAGGAACACCACTGGGTCAGCTGCAGAATTATATAAAAGCCTAAAAAAAAAAGATCCAAATGGACCCGCCTTTACCTCAAAATGTTCTTTTGCTGGTTTGTTTTGTTGGAACAGCTACCAGATGTATTTTATGATCGTGGGTTATAGTTTTGTTTTGTTGAGTCTAATTAGGAAGCAGGGCCTGACATAAACAACTTTTGCTGGTGGGTTTTGAGCCACCGGATTTGTGTGCTGCAGAGAGAAACCCACGCAAACGTGAGGAGAACTGCACACAGACAGCACCGGAGTCAGGATTGAAACCCAGCACTGTGTCGCTCTATCGGCACATTTGCATTTTCCCACAGTTGTTAAGATGGATGTGAACACGCTCACTCGTTTGCAGTTTTGGACGGACTGAGGTAAACACACAGTCCCTGGTCTGATCCCAGGTTTCCCAGTGACCATCTGGAGGCCCAGTTGGCTCTGCGTACTGGAGGAGTGCAGACCACTCGACCAGAGCGTTGTTCCCTCACACACACTCTCACACACTCTCACACAAGCTGCTTCACTGCAAGATAATCTTTTGGCTTTTTGCCCACACAGTAATAATAGAATAACAATAATAGCAAAGACACAATAGGAGTCATAATAAAAGTAATGACACATACTTTTGCTCATAATACTAAAAAACAGCAGTATAGGGCAGTACTTAAATATGAGGAGAAAATCAGGAGGAAAACACAGAGAGCTGCAACAATCAGTTGATTCATCGATTAGAAAATGAATTGGCGGCTATTTTGATAATGGATTTATCTATTTGAGTCATTTTGAAGACAGAAATAAGGTAATAACTCTGTTTCCAGCTTCTTTAACGTAACAATTTGCTGGTTTTGTTAGTCTTCTAGGATTTCTAAACTGATTATCATTTGAAGATCACCTTGGACTCTGGGAAACTGCGATGGACATTTTTCCCTTTTTATATGACATTTTATAGACTAAATGGTTGTTTGATTATGTAAATAACCGTTAGCTGTAGCCCTAAAATTACCAGTTGTGGAAAAATAGAAAAAATAGATAAAAGAATATTTTCTTCCTCTTACAATGTGGAATAAAAAAAAAGGAGCTGCAGGAGTTGAAACAAAAAGACAAAGCACCCTCTCTAAATCTCTGCACTAGATCACTACAATTCCAGGTTGTTTTGTGCCTGCGAGAAGCCTGGCTGCATATTCACATGAACCTGTGTTGGTGTGCACATAACTTCACTCGTACATATTCTTAAAAAAACAAGCTTGTTTGGCAGTTGAAAAATCTCTTTAGCTAAGAACAACACAACATCGCTGAATAATTGAGAAGGTTGAGGTCGGGTGCTACTGGAGCTGTTTGGTAATTGGGCCTAATTGATGAAAACATTGGCCTCTGCAATCAGTCATCTCTGACTGCATAATCGGATATAATATGCAGCTGGAAAGGGTAGGCCTCTATTGAATTACATTTCCTATATGCTCGTCCTACACACACACACACACACATACTGTCTTGGCATTTAAATATCAGTTTAAGGTTAATGCGCCTCCCTCCCAGATGGATAGAGCGCCTTTAACGTCATTGTGGTCGGCGCACGGAGCTCTTACCACATAAGAATAGAAATGTTGCCGTTGAATGACAGCAAGTACGTTTCTATTTAATATCATTGTTTATTCGGATTGCTGCCTCAGGAGGAAGCTGCAGTCCGTGTGACCCTGAGCGGTATAAAGGAGTTAACTAGTTTGCGTGTCCCCCCCCCCCCGTTAGCGTGGCTTTTCTCCCTCAGTTCAAACACATGCAGGTTAGGTTAATAAGGTTTTTGTATGTATCAGCCCTGTGACTGACTGGCGACCTGTACAGGGTGTACCCAGCCCATCTCCCCAATGTCATTAGAAAAACCGCTAGCTTTTGATATTACATTCAGTGTTGTAATTAGGCTACAATTATTAGAACAATCTTCCAGGCGCAAAGGTGTTCTGCTGCTATAAATGTTAAATTAAAGACTATGGAACAAATTCTGCAAATGTACAGTATTTGCCGACCCTAATTAAATCTCATGCCCACCCACCTGTGGGTCCCGACCCAGTCTTTGGGAATGACTGCTGTAAAGGATAAGCTGTAACAGATAATGGATAGATAATGTCATTAGTGTCTCTTGTTTCCTAGAGTCCTACGGATTGGAGCTATGGTTTGGCCTGGCTCCAGTCCCGCACTGCCGCCCTCAAGTCTCGTGTTGCGCTCACCGATGGCCGTTGCTGCCAGCTGGTGAAACAGTTGAACAATCGGAGCTTTGTTTGTGGGATTAAGAATGGTGACGTTATTTATAATGACCGCAAAGTGGTCACAACAATGTCTAGAAGCTTGGATGGGTTCGACACGGCAGCAACGAGCTGTTGTAAGTCAACTTGAAGAAATTACAACTCATGAATCAACATATTTCTTTGATCTTTTTGATATTAACTGCTTGTAGCAACCGCTACTGTTGCTTCTATGTTCAGTCAAAATGACATCGGCGGGATAGAAATGTCACTAATGTGGGAAACACGGGCTGACTGAGAGACATTAAAATACAATTTTAGGATTTTTGGTCCTCTGTGATGCTGTACATGTTTTCATATATACACACGCACACACACACACACACACACACACACACACACACAAAGGGAGGTACTAAACGTAGAACATTTAATTAATGGGAATTAAAGGAGCAGTGTGTAGGATTTAGGAAGAAATAGGATATCATATTCATCACTATGTTTTCATTCGTGTATCATCACCTGGAACAAAGATTTGTTGTGTTTTCGTTAACTTAAAATGAGCCCTTCATCTCTACAAAGAGAGCAAGGTCTTCTTCACGGGGATCGCAATGTTTCTACAGTAGCCCAGAAAGGACAATCCAAACACTGGCTCTAGAGAGAGCCTTTCACATTATTACGTTACCTGAAGGCCACCGTGGTTCTCCAACACACTTGAATATGGAGGGGTGGGCAAAGGGGAGTTCAGCTGGTTGCAATCTGCAACCTCAACAATAGATGCCACTAAATCATACAAACTGCTCCTTTTCTTTAGGAAGTGGATTCAATCTGAGGCACAGCTTTGCTCTGCCCAACAGGGATTCATCATTGTTGAAATCAAACGGCTGTTTCAGGAGACAATTTTATAGTCTTGTATAGAAAAAAACAACTAAAAGTGGCTTCGCAAAAAAATGCGTTTTCAGCCAGCAATAATCAAGGTCAAGTTAATGTTTTTTTTTTGTATATCTGCACAATGTGCTGCCACATACCCTTCCAGACGCTGCCTTGTTTAGATACCGTGTGAAATAAAAGCCTTCGTTACAGAAACATTGTAAAGACGAGCATATGTCAGCAGTGTGCGTTTAATCAATGGACCCAGTTGAGTTAAAGAAACAACACACTTGGGTAGTTTGTAGTTTTTCCAGGAGCAGCATGTTTTGGGATTGGTTCAACTCTTTTATGATAAGATTTATTCCTGAGGGAATAACCCAAAACATATGTTGTCTCTCATTTTAAAGGCTGCTTTCATTGTTCCGCAAATACTGACACTGACCAGGACAATCTTTTGTCTGTGCTGAAAGAAGCTTATTTAGTGGTTCTCAACTATTGTTATGTAAATGAACATTTACATAAATATAAACTCATTGTGAGTCGGGACAAACTGCGGAATAGATAAACACCAACTGTGATTTTTTTTTAGAGGAGTTTGACCTCATTCATATATAGTGGATTAATCAATGGAAAGATTCCTTCTTTTTATAGAAATAGATCAACTTTTCCCTGGATTCTATAAAGCTTTGTGCATCCTTAACACTACATATCTGCAAGATAATATGTGCATGTATGGTGGGGACAGTATACCATAGATGTGATGTTGAATTAGCGGCTGACTGCTGTTTTTAATCGTGCTGTATTTTGTTGTTGCGTGCGTTTGTCTGGTTATTACCACAGACACAAAAAGGTTTCCCAAAACGACAATAACTAACTGCTAACCTGCGAACAATCAGAAGTTCCTGAGGAAAACATTCCAGTGTCAGTCAGGGACGATTCGGTCCTGATCTGCTCCCTAATGGTCTTTATAATCCTGCAGGTACAAGCAAACTATGCGGGCAAGAATTGGAACTATATGCTGTTACTATGCAGGGACTTGTGTACACATAGGCATCGTTCAGATCAAGTGTATCCTCAGCCTTGCTGCTGGACGGAAGCCTGATGATAGTGATGACAATGAACCAAGGCAGCTTGTGTGCAATCCCGCTCAAACTGTTTCTTGCCGTATCTGCTTCCTTTCGTCACACTAAGCGATTCTTTTTTTTTTTTTTGCCTTTCCAATTCTATACTGACCTTGTCTTTAGATTTTGAACTGATGAATAGAAGCCCCACGGCTTACAGTAAGTGGTGAATGAAGGAGTAGAGAGGCAATGAAAAGTTATTTTTCCTAACTGAACTTTAACTGAGCTTCAGATCTTTTTTTTAAAGAAATAAACCTTTGGCAGGTGACACAATTGTCGTGGTTTAAAAACTCCACATTGTGTTGATGCTTTAACACTTGGCCATGTCTCACAATCATTGTCTCATAAATAAATTCCTTTTCTGAGGTCCACAACTTCAAAGACTTTGCACAGAGAGTTCGCCATCAGAGTGACTGCTATCACTGCACATTCAGCCAACCCGACTCTGCCAAGGATATATCTCTTCCAATTTCCAGAGAATTAAATCATTTGGAGGCACTGGCTGAAAAGGTATTTCATTATTGTTTAATGACAAAGTCGGCTTTTATCAGATTAGTCTTAAACTCGGTGCGTCTGGATGTGGTGATGGAGGGAGGTTATTTGGGTACACGGTATTCTTTTGGGACACAATTTGCATAAATTGATGTGTATAAAGTCACTGGATAAGGAGCAAAGTTGTGTGCAGGGAAACACTTTGAGAAACGGGGGGAAAAAAATGTTACAGCCACGCTTTTAATCTGTCACTGGCTGTGGCTTAAATTAAAGTCCGTACTCCCAAATGTAAAAATGTCACCTGTATCTTAATTTATACTTCATGCGGCCACCAGTTCTTCTAGACGTAGAGCTGTAGGATAACTCACTCTGGTCTGACATCGTTACTTGCTTTTACACGCTTCAGCACACCTGAAAGTCAACATGCACCCTTGCCAGAGAGGAAATACTTTTCACGTTTCACACATCTCCATCCACCTGCTCTCCTGAAGCCATGCTGGTTGGAACACCTGAGCGAGTGGATGGATTGCAGATTGATAGTGAGGAGCAGCGATCCAAAGTTCAGACGTGTGATCTCGTAATTCTGTCCTGTTTGGGAAAAGCTGAGTGGGGAAATTGGTCACTTCCTGCTTCATTTTTTATTTTATTTTATTTTTTGCAATATCAGTGTGCATTCATGCAGGACATTTAATCCCCGCCTCAGCAAAGCTGCTCAGTGGCCAACAGTTTGAAGCTGGTTGTACTGGGCAGCTTCCAGATATGAGAAACTTGTGTGCATACATCTCCTGCTCTCTTGTTGCTTTAAAATAGGAAGGTAAGACAGATTCACTGTCATTTCTTTTCTTTTTTTGCTCTTTCCAATTTGAAGGGCTCCAAATAGGCACACAAACACACACACACACACACACACACACACACACACACACACACACACACACACACACACACACACACACACACACACACACACACACACACACACACACACACACACACACACACACCGGTTGTGGAAGCGCAAGTTTAATCTTACCTGCCAGCTAAATTGTCAACTCATGCAAGGTTTTCAGGAAAAGTTTCTCTTATTTAAGTGTTCCATCCGAAACTTAAATTCATTCTTCAATTTATCTAAAACCAAGATGCTTAAACCTATTAAGAATTTTAATCCTAACTTAATCCAAAGCGTTTTTTAATTGCCTAATTTAAGGCAATGTCATTACAGTATCACATAATCCTATTGTGGAAGAAAGTAATTCATATTTATTACATTTATTTTAATGTTACACAGACTTGGTAGAAAGCTTTGACCAGCCAGAAAGATCATTATTTTGTTATTTTTGTTTGAGCATTTGCATAAAGTTTGTTGTGTATTAAAAAACGTATGCCTAGCGGACTGCTGAAACTATTGTTGGTCAGTTTTGGCTGTTTGTTTTCTCCAGTAGTTTTAAGGCGCCAGTGTAGATTGTTGATGCTTAAGACGACAATAAGGAATTTAAAGAACTACTCCCAGGTCGTCGTCTTCTTTTCACTAACGCACATCAGCAAAGTCGTTTCCACTGCGCATCACAATTGTCACTCTCTAGCACTTTGGGTTCACACAGAAACACCAACCTCGACATCCTACATATGCAGAGTTACACCAACACATTTATTTTTGACTTGGGAAATTGAGTGTTCACCACCACAACGTTTCCTAATTGATGTGCTATTGTTGACGCTGAATTGCAAAACCCTACGCTGTAGTTGGGAAGGTATCCGTTTGGGGTCTACCATTAACCCCTTGAGTCAAGCAGAACTCTGGCCTAAGTCCATCCAATGAAACCCGCGTCTTTATGCAGCATAGAATGTGGGAGTGGAGTTGTGCTATATGTATTCAGGCAAGAAAAAAGAAATGAAAAAACAACATTTTGCAGATACTGCATGGTTGAGATTAATCTTTTATTGATCAAAACAATTAAATATGGGAGGTATGTCTTTTCAAAAATATTTTTTGATATTTTTTGGGGAAACATTTGCATTATGTGCAGGGTTTGTGAATCCACATGTAAAGGGGACATTCTCTGTTCCGCAGTAATGACTAAAGAGCTGCAGCTGCTGTCTTTTTTTTAGAATAGAAGCGGTGAAGGTTGCACGTCCCCTCAGGTTAGCTGAGCTTCATTTTTCCATTTTCTTTGTCCTTTCCGACCTCTCCGGCTCTCTATTTCTGTCACTCACATGTCTTTCAGGTCACTACAGTAACTGTTCTTCCACACCCACAGCGTCCGCTAATGTTTGATTTGTAGTGTAGCGTCTGATAAATCAGCTGAGCAGATTCATCTCAGAGTCCTGCTGTTGTTCCAGTTTATTGGAGCATATTTGCTGTATTATCCCGGCTGTCTTGTTTATTTCTCTTTTGTCATTGACAGTGTGCCTTCTCAGATTATGTGCTGATTGATGGCACCGTCCCCTCCATCATGCTTGTCCTCCCCAGACCGCTGAAACCAAAGTGTCCCTGCATTGCTAGAGGACATTATGGTCAGATACATAGAATTTATGTCTTGCATGATGGATCAGAACTATTTTCTTTACGCAAATATCCTTTTTACAACGTCCTCAAGCGGCTAGCACAATAGACTTTACAGGATATTAATAGGATTTGAAATGTTCAATAATGACTGCACGGTCAGGCATTTTGATGTGATGGATGTGAAGAATGAATACATCAACCTTCCTCACTTCCTTCATAGCGGTGAACTGTGTGATTTTACGAGTTCAGATTCATTCCGTTTTCTTTTTGTTTCAGTTGAAGCAGTCTTTTACCTATTGTTGAGTTATTTCCTCTTTCAAATGACTTTCTGTTTGATTCTTTTTTTGTAAAACGAATGCATCATTTATCTTAAAACTGATCTCGACCAGTGTTCCATCAGCATTTATCCGTTTTTCATAAATCAAATTCAACTTGAAAACTGAAACAAAAAACGTACTTTAAAGTGTACATGGAACACTGACAAAACTGTGCATTCAAAAACTCTGGCACAGTTTTGAGTCTGTTGAATAGATTCTGTATGTGACAGAAACATTTTAGACACAATTTTGATTATCAATTAATTAGTTTAATTTTTTTTTTTTTCTTAAGCAAAAATGCCAAAATAATTGTCTGGTTCCAGTTTCTCAGTCCTGATCTTTTGATTGTAGACTGTTGACAGTATCTCTGACAGCTTATAGACCAAACAATTAAATATTCAAGTGAGAACATTATTAGCATATTAACTGATAATAGAAACAATCTTTAGTTGCAGCGCTAAAACAAATGCAAGTGCATGGCCCTAGTATGTAACAACAATGTACCTAAAGAGAACAGAAAAGGCGGTAAAATTGGGGGAAACAACAATTAACTCTGTTATTAGACCACATGTTGGAACTACTTCACATTTCACTTGCATAATAAACAACATGTATAGTTAAAAAATACAACAAAAACAGAAAAAAAAAAATTTGAGTAAAATAGGAACCATGCAGCCAATCAGACGAACAAGAATAAAAAAAGAATACAGTAAATTAATGCTAAAAACTATGTGTGCTTTTAAACGCCACACACTGTAAGGATACAAAAGAGAACCGCGAGGGTGCGAGGGAAGTTTGCTGGTAAACTTAAGTAATTAATACATCATGTTGTTGGGGCTGCAGAGCCGACCTGAGCAGCTCTGTTATGATGATTGATGGTCCGACCAAACAGAATAATAGAGCTGCTATTTTTCAACTGTAGCCGGAGAATTAGGCCACTGATTTGCATGTTGCTCTAAAGGGTAACAGCTTACACCAGCTAATATTGGTCCAGATATTGGTGCGACTTTAAACTACAGGTGGAAATATTTAAGTTTCCTGTTCCACATTTAAGTTTGTACCTGACGAGGATATTGTACTTTTACACCTTAATTCAGATCACTTGTCCTTTCCACCTGACTTGATCCATCCTGTCATCAGGTTGTCTATACTCTCAGCTCATTCTCACTCCCAGTTCTTCAAATACGGTAGCTTGGTCGGTGGCCCTAGGCCTCCAACTGTGACACTGTCTGTGCTTGTAGTCGTGGCTCGAGTAAAGGAGGAACCCAGGTGACGTAGGGTGAAAAAGTAGCGTTCAATAACATAGGTTATAGGCGTAACGTTAAGAAGCCCACTTAACTATGTCAAAGTACTTATTTTAGCCCCAACCACGATCTTTTCTGGAACCTAACCAAGTAGTTTTGTTGCCTAAATCCAACAAAATTATTTATTTTGAAAAGACAAGTGGAAACGGACACGTGCAAAAGGATGGCAGAGGGGTACGAAGGGCTTTCATGGTTTGAAGCGTTGGGATACTTAATGCCACATTTGACAGGTGGGGGAGGTGGGGAGTGAAAACATGTTGGTATTGTTACCATTTCTTATGTCTTTTAATCACATCAATCAGTTTCCAATGCTAAACAACGTTGCAGCTTTCTAAATTGTGTGTTTTTGCTGCTTTTCACTGTCTTCTGTAACAGTAAACTAAATGACTTCACATTGGGCTTAAAGAAATTGGGATCGGTATGAAATGATTCATTGATAGTGAAAATTGTAAGTGTCTCAGCCCTACTGCTTTAATTTGTTGTCTAAACTGTTGATGGGGAGATTTTAGCGACAGCAACGTTATAAAGTCTCCGGTTATAATTTATATCTGGGTGAAATAAGTAAAAGAAATGGTCGCAGATTTTACTGGTTAGAAAAAAACAAAACAGAGATGACACTTTGGGAACCTAAATCCCACGAGATTCAAATTGGCATCCTAACCTGAAATCTTCATTTTGAGTTTGCAGCATATACACTATGGCCCCCGAGAACATCAAGTTATTTTTGAAAGGTGTACTCCACGACATCATAGAAATAGTATTTCCTTTTTAAGGGGAAATGTTTTTTTATTTCGAAAAGAAAAAAAGACTATAAGTCCCCAGTCTCCAGTCAGTCTTAGTGCTGAATTCCCATAAAGGCATGTGAGACAAAGAAATGTAAATGTTCTGCAAAAAACTAAACACAGGCGAGATGCACCTTCCTCCACTGCTGAAGCGAAACTTTCTTCTACTCGAAAACACGTATAAAGCCGTGGAAAGACAGAACAATACTTTTTCACAGTGTTTAATGTTTAAGTTCCTGTTTTGATTGACGTGCTGTAACACAACCTGGATTCTGGAGAGTCTTATCTGGTGTGCAAAAATGGATGTGTGTGTTCTTTCCAGGTTTTATTTAAAAGAAAAGAGAACATACATGGAGGAAGAACAAGGTGGCTTGTTTGAGCAGCGATGACAACAATCTAAAGGAAAAGAAGCTGCAGTTCCACCCACGCTGTTGGGTTGATATGTGCTCTTTGGAAATTCTAGTTCTGGACACGCACAGCAATGCACATTTAGTACCTATTAAGATGGAGACATGATCGTTTGTGATCTTAGGGCTGCTGATGTTTGGAGAAACATGATTTAAAGATGAATGCTTCCTTTTGTGGTGTCTCCCTATACAGTATGTTACAGAGGCGTTTCTATTCATCTCCTTGTGAGTTGTGACAGATTTAGCATATTAAGATCTGCTTGTAGCAAGGTGTTCAGATTCATAGGAGGCAATTCCCTTTCCTTTTGATTTTTTTTTTCATTTGCTCTGTCTGTGCAGACTGTCTGTTTGATGGATTGTCTCTATTCTATCCTTTAGTTCCTCTGTCTACTCCAGACTGCATACTTCAGAAAATAATTGAAAATACCTATTCCAGCTCGTGCACACACGCTGCTTTTTCAACTCTCTATTAAGGAGTTCCACACTCACTCGCATGTTCTTCAATGCATCTTAGTTTTCAGATGAGTTTGTGCATTTCTATAGAGTGCTCTATGTTATACACCAGGCTGCATTCACTCATCTCATTCCAACAATAGCGTGACTTGATTTTGTAACGCAATAGCTGAAACAGAAACACACTTTGAACCATGATGATGAAAATTTCTGTTTTACAAAAACAAACAAACTGGTATTTACAAATATAACTATGCAAATGTCCAACCAACATATTATGCTTACTATCATTTTCACATGTGCAGGACTGCTGTATGGTTTGCATTTGGCATCTTCACATCATATCAGAAATTGAATAAGACATTTTTAGGGGACCAGAATGTTACAATGAACTCTCATGAACTAAAAACACTCTGTTAAAGGGTTAAAGTTCTAAAACGACTTCTATACAATCAGACCTCTTTTTCTTTCAACCAGAGAAGGACGCCCCCTGATGGCCCTTAGAAAGAATGCAACTTTAAGGCACTTCTGCATCGGTTTCACATTTAACATTTGCCTGATATTCAGACTTACTTTACATTGCATTTGACTTCATTTATAACATAATTTTCATTTGTTTTGCCCTTACCAGTAGCAAGTGATGTATCTGTCCCATCTATGTTACATTGTTGTTGATAGCTGTGGTATTAGGTATCTGTGAAATGTTTCTGTTGCTAAGTAGCTATGTTAGCTAATAGAAACACATTGTACCTCATTCTTTATGCCCTAAAAAGATATGATTGTTCATTTGATTTTCCGAGCAGCAGAAATAGCTATCTATCAACAGGCACAACACAAGACTTATAGAGGGGCGAAGTCCCGCCCCTTCAGGTTGAACACCATCAAATCTTATTTTGAAAATAATATGTATGGTAGAGAGACAATTTAAAAAAAAAAAATCTTGTTTGAACTGTGCCAAGAATTTCACATGTTTGTCCATTTAAAAGCTCATTTTGCATGTCACGCTATGTTCCACACACAAATATAACATTATCTTAGCTCATGTGTTTTATCCAGCAACTCTATATCTCAGCCGGAAAGCTAATGAACGAGTGAGACCCGTCGTTCGTGTGAGTACATCTTGGTACGAAACACACAGGCATCGTAGCTTCAGCGAGAGAACTCACTTTTGGGTGTGTAGTCTTTCTAAAAACCTATTTTCATAGAGATAAACTTCAACAGTTTTATGACATTATTAGACTTTCCTGTTATGCAAAACTATCTTTCACATTGACAAACATCATATGTGTAATTCATGGCACAATCCAAACTAGATCAAAAAATGATTTGTTTCTCGCCATTGACTATCGTACATATATTTCCTGAAATAAGGTCTCATGGAGGTCAACCCGAAGGGGCAAGACTTCACCTCTCTATTGCTCAACAAGTTGATGCAACATATTCTCCAACATTCTCCCCGCTCTAGGTAGCCCACAAAACTACAGTAAAATAAGTCAACTTTGACTTGGTTTTGCACGGGACATGAATAGTGATCCCCTGGGTTGAAAGTCTTGTTTGTTTGACCATCAAACTTCCCCTCGCACCCGCCCTACACAAATGTCCTACGTCTGTTTCTCTGACACAGATGGAGATGGGTTTACATTGGAGTTAATTGAAAGTGCATCCCCGGTGCATCCCATACAGAATGGAGGGTGTCTTGGTGCATCGTTATCACATGCCGAGGAGCACTGGCCGGTGTCTGTAATTGACGAGTTGGGAGTGAGAACGAGTTGATTGAAGACATGGGCAGTGGTCATTTTTAGTAATCTTTTCATTCATGGTGAGGTACTGTGTGATTTCTCCCTTTTTTTCTCTCCTGTTGTGCAACTGAAAACATTTCTGAGCTGTTAGGTGCACAATTTTTATCTAATTTGTAGAAAGTTGACAGAGGGACAAAGGAAATGACAGGGAAAGATGAACTATGGGATCCCAACTAACCAAGCCAAATGTTTACAGAGCCTGCCTTTAAGTCCTCATACAAATAAAATGTGTGGTGTTTCCTGCCGCAAAAGGACACTGACAGCCATAGTTGATAGTAAAGAAAGTCCTCTATCCTGCTGATATCAATGCAAACCTTGACTCGGAACACAATACAGGTGGCACAAAGACTGGAACCAGATTGTAGTTTTCTCTTCCTGCCTCATTAATCATTCTTGTTTCCTCAGGAATCCCTTAAGTCTTTTCATTCATCTTTTATCCGTCACCTGTCAATTCCATCAGTATTTATTGTTTTCTGTTGCACAATCTAATTGTTTTCATCCCCATCTCATTAGGGTTTTTCGCTGCTTCACGTGCCTTCAAAAATGGCTGAATTATTGGATCTCAGAGACTAGTTTAGACCGATGGTTTTCTTATTTGTTCTTCCATCTCTGTTACTTCTGAGCAACATGCAAACAGAACAGGTCTCAAAACATACAGCTACGACATGTAATTGTTGTGTAATTGTATATACAGACAGAGGGAAAGACAATATTTATGCATGTCACATGCTGGCAAATTGCATTATAGCTTTACCAGATAATTACGGCTTGATGTCGTTTACAGCGGCTGACAAACTGTCGAGCAGATGCACCAGAGTATAACGCATTCAGAAAGAAATAAACAATGAAATGTTTAGTTAAAAGCGTATCTCTGGGAAATATGCTTATTCTTTTTCTTGCAGAGATTTAGAGATGATCGATTAATGCCGTAATGAGAACTAGTCCTCTAAAGTTCGCATTTGGTACTGATTAAACAAACGAGATATAATGTGTTAATTCATGAGCTTTAGAGGTGTTGGTAGGTGGGTTTTGTTCCCTTTGGAGAGAGCCAGGCTTTTCCCCCCTTTTCTCTTGTCTTTGTGCTAAGCTAACTATTTCCTGGCTTTAGATATGAGACTGGAATCAATGTTCTCATCTAACTCTTGGCAAGAAAGCAAATATTTCTATTTCCCAAAAGGGAAGGGGACACTGGTGCATTGATGACACCGTGGAATGGGTTCAGTTTTTCAGTATGGGACTGGTTTGGAGTTTGACCTTTGTCACCCTGACATGCCCATTGACTCCAATGGGCATGTGTTTGCTTATATATTAAAGTGGCAATAGGCAATGTACTTATTTGCCTTAAATTATCATTATGAGGTAAATGTTGATTGCACAATGTAATGGCAATAGAATAATGACACACTTTAGCATTTAGATTGGAACCTATGAGCCCATCTTTCACTTTTCAATTCTGTCTGTCACCAGTTACGTTCTCCATGGAAATGAAGGCAAGGTTAACAGCACAAAGGAAGTGCGTCACACATTGCCCAACACAAACAGGAAGAGGATAGTGCTTTTGTTATCCCAGTAGCTATTGATAGCCATCCCCAGTTCCCAAAGAGTACAGTATCCATGTATGGTCAAATCCCCAAATTCAAACATAAACACATAGTTAGGTTTAGGAAAACCGTCATGGTTGGGCTTGAAATAAGTATGTAAATTGAGGATTAAAACCACTCAAGTTAGGTTAGTTAAAATATTTTATTAAGTAAAACGTATACCAACGTAACGGTAGTACGGAAACTTCAAAATAACACTCTGGGATAAGAACACCAAGCTTGAAGAACGGTCTCCTGGTTAAATCCTGTGTTTGTTTGACCCATCCACCTTCCCTCCTGCCTTCCGTCATCTGTTTTTTTCCCCGGTATTTATACTACGTCATCACACTCCTGGAGCAATATCTCTAAGCGTTTAATAACGTTGCGGATGGGTTTACTCTCTTATACAGACGCTAAAGGGTGCCTCGTGCGTCGGTATCAGACACCGAGGGCCGTGACAAAGCGGTAGGAAGCGGTGCCCTGGGAATGAGAACGGGCTGCTAATGTAGGTTGAGTATGTTTGACGGTTGAGGGAGAAAATAAATCTGATAAAGGAGAGCGTATCAGTGGACCATATTTGGAACATATTTGTGCCCCAGTGAATCTTTTATGGAAAAGATGCTTAACTGTAGGCATGCTCGTGTCACCCATATACTGCACAATATATGTGTGTGTGTGTGTGTGTGTGTGTGTGTGTGTGTGTGTGTGTGTGTGTAAGTATGAGGTGAACGAGCTTCCCTTGTGATCAAGTGGAGATGACAGGCGGATCCGCCCCCCCCCCCAAGAGGATTAGGTCCACTCCAATAAACACTTCACCGCCACACATAACACACTCCTACCTCATGGGTTATACCATGTGTTTGTGTGTGTGTGTGTGTGTTTGTGTGTGTGTGTGTGTGTGTGTGTGTGTGTGTGTGTGTGTGTGTGTGTTAGAGAGAGACAGACAAACGGAGAGAAAGACAGACATGAAGTGTGTTTCCATTCTCTTGTTTTTTAGCTTCTACATGAGTGGAAACAAAAAAAGAATGTAGGCTACGCTCGGCTGTGGTGAAAACTTGATGGATCGATTAAAGCACTATATGATCGAGTGCCGCGTATACTATACAGCTTAGAAAGAGATAACAACTGTATAGTGCTTGTTAGACTGACAGGTGGATGAAATGATAAAGATGATTTCTTGGACATTTTCCTCCGGTTTCAGCAGCTCTTAAAGTGGTCTGTGATCAATTGTAGGACAGAAGTGTGAACTGGCAGTGAATCATGGGAAGAGCGTCACATCACAACTATGCACACACTTTCCAAATACTGCAATTACCTCTCCAGCGGTGAGAGGTAATTGGCATCTTCGCTGTATTCGCCACATCATTCCAGAGTTGCTACGGAGCGCTGCGTGGAAGCCTGCTGATTATTTCAATCAGCCCTTTCAAACCTTGAAAAATGTCCATCAAGTGAAGTGTGATACTCCTGGGTTTTTCTTTTGATTTGAGAGAAGTAAACATGGTTTGAAGCATGTAACTTCCTGTGTGCTGGTTTTCTGTCGAACGAATAAATATCAGGACAGAGTGGACAGGTGGATGTCACAGTCCTAATATGTAACCTCACAAAATAATGTAGCTAGCTTGGATGATGTGCTACTTGGCTACTACCCTGCTCTCCACTTAGCCACAGTCGCCCCATCAGATTGAATTTGATCAGATCTTCACACTTTTGCTTTTGCGATTTTGGAAAGGCGAACAAAATTGACGCGACCCTCAAAACATGATCACAATGCCTGAATAAGAATATGCAGGGGATCCTTGTTTGAAATATTTGTTCATGTGTTTCTGTTAAAACAAACTAAAATGGACTGATATAATGTTTCCTCTAAACAATTGATAAGTGACGCTCCTATGTAAACCTCTACTTTAATCAGCCAGAGTCCGGGTTGAACGAGGATTATAAATTACAAAACCCCAGAAGTCTCTCTGCCAAGAACGAAGTTCTGCGAATGCACACATCTCATCGAATTTTGAACATATTTCAGCTTGTGTTTTGTTTTTTAGAATTAATATTTGAATGTCATGCAAGGCCAATGCTGACAAAACGACATAACACATATACTGTATATATTTTTTTAATTAAAGAGGAGCGGAGGAGGGTATTTTGTCTCTTGTGTGTTAAATGTGAAAATGCAAAGCCGGAATTGTTTGATTTCATTCTCTCAGGTTGCTAATGAAGTACTTTACTTCATGTATTCCATTATTAGACAGGACAACAGGGAGTAAAGGTGACACAAGAAAGTATTAAAACAGAGAAGAGAGAGGAAATATAGGCCGAGTAGAAGGACAGGAGCAAGGAGGAGGAGAGGCAAGAAGTCAAAGAAGCATTTCATCAAACGTAATTTGATGTCTGCAACTCTACAAATATGTGTCTAAGGTTGCCATTTGTGTGTCAGCGGGCGCGCAAAATATGTTCCGACAAAAATCCTGAAGGAAGAACCGAGTGTTATCCGTATCAGCTCCGCATTCCCAGTGTTTCTGAGGCTCTAATTTTAGTGGACACTCTTATCCGGAGTTGCAACGTTGAAACATACAACACACAAGAAGTCTAACACTTCAAGGACAAGCACAGGGGACAATAGGAAGCCAAACTAAGAAGAAGGGAACATATTTATTCAGTAGAATAAAGAGGAACCCAAAGGCATCTCACTCACTGTATTGTTGAATTTGCTCGTGAGGAGCACAGACATCCTGGACAAAAAGGCTCGTCATCTGTCTTCATTCATCTCGCTCTGACTCATGTTAGTGTCCAATTATCGCTCCGCAGTTTGTCTTCATTCTGCTCGAGGAGACTTAAAGGGTGGGAGCGAGAGAGAGAGAGAGAGAGAGTGTGATGTTGATTGAGTGATATTAAATAGAAAACGTACAAACAGTAGTTGAAAGATGTGGTTACAGATTCAATGAAGGACTGAAGTGAGGAGGACAGAGAGAAGTGAATACACCGAACTGGTCCTGTCACTGCACTCTACTAACTTTATGACACACTCAAACATACTGCGTGTTCTCAACAAGTACTCTAAATGAAATAATAGCTGCTGGGAGTCAGAGCCGGCGGCCATGTTGAGGAAGAAGAAGAAGAAGAAGAAGGAGGCAGAGGAGGAAGATACAAAGAAGGAAGAGGAGGAAGATGAATATCTTTAAAATCATTAGTCTCTAACCCACACAGCAAATTGGCTGAGTTGATGTTAACTCACAACGTTTAACAGTAAGGGAAGTTTATGATCTCGGTGAGCCACCTGCTGAAGGAGAAACCCACGACAGTTTCTCAATGGGGCTCACCAGGGCTGCATGTAAAGGCATGTGTCAATCATTCTGAAAACTGTAGACAAAATGGAGATATCTGTAATTTATTTCAATACATATTTATAGATATATGCTCTATTTCCATTGACTGCAATAGCTTACACAGTGATTGAAATGTAGTTTTGAAAGAACTGTGGGCTCAATTGTTGATAATTCAAAAATCTGACCTGAATCTTTGTGGAGGTAAGTCTGAAGATGCAGCGAAGCAAGTTTGGTGTCAATTTAGCAAAATATGTGGGAGGCGATAGATTAAATTAGTTTTACAGTTTTTGAGAAAAACAGAGTGATGTACTTTATCATTTTTGGCAGCTTAAAGCATCTGAACATTAGTGCTCACTTGGGCTTACATTTTGGTGAAAGTGCTATCATGAACGGCTGATGTGTTCTGGATTTTCAACTTAAACTTTGGCTGGTTAGTGTAAACCAGTTGAGGAAATCTAGCATGGGACTAGAAATGTGTGCAAAGTCTGGTTCATTGGCAGATTTCCTAAAGGAGCAAGAAGAAGAAGAATATTGGCAAAGACGAGCGGGACTGGCAGCAGAGCCGCTGGCCGGCTCCTAATGACATATTATGTTGTTTGTCCATGCCCTCTAGAACAACACGGAGCAAGTGTTTTCTGATCTGTGGCCCCTAACAGTTGGATACAACATAATGTGTCTGTTCCATACAAAACCAAATCACTGCTATACTTCTCTGTTTTATGATGTTGCATGCTCGGGTTGGATTAGATTTAGGTACAAAACCGACTTGGTTAGGTTCAGGACAAAATCATGGTTTGGGTTAAAATGAGTACTTTGTTCAGGGTATGGAACATTTGTGGTTTGCGTGAAGCAGAGGAGCATCATAAAACATGCCATTCAAACCCCACAGAAACAAAATAAAACTCACCAAAGCCATCGACCTTCCACTGTTCCAGCAATTTGGTTGAATTAAACCCTTACATCAACAAGGTTGGATTTTAAAATGTGCCGCCCCACCAAGTGTTTTTCACAAGGTTGGATCAACCTCATCACACCAATGATGCCACCCTGAAACACGACGGTAAAATGAGCCACCAAATACAAAAGAACATTATATTGCAGCCACCTCTGCCTCCATCCGTTCTACCTGGCTTATCCGGTGGCCAGGTCACAGGCTCAGGAGGCTCAGCAGGTTGTTCCAGACGTTCTCTCCCCAGCAGAATGTAAGGACATGATTCACCACAATATGTGGCTCAACACAAGCAGGCATGTAACGTGCCTTTTCTGTATTGTTTTCCCTTCACACTGACACAGAGACAGTACATGGTCCCTGTATCGCTGCATGTTCAGATGAGCTTGTTTTTTTGGAATATTACCCGCTCCCCCGGCTACATCATCTTTATTTTTTTCCTTGCAATGGCTCTGATATGCCGTCATACCTTTTTTGCCTTAATGATAAAGTAGTTCTCCCCAAATTAACTGCTCAAATATGGGAACGCAGCAGGTGCGTAGTCCTCAGCCTTTGAAAGATGTAAAATGTCTTTTGTGGTTCTTTTTTGTATTGTATTGTATTGCAAATATACTGATCACATTATGAGATCCATTCAATTTACAGTAAAGTGTTTTGTACACCACATCAGCCTTTTGGCATCTGTAATGGAGGGTTCAGGTGTTGCAGCATGCTCACTTTGCAGTTTTCAGCGTATAACAGGAGGAACGTGAGGATGACATTCCCCTGCTGCATGTCTGCCCTCGACGGACACTGTTTCGCTCAGATCAGCAGATCAACCCCTGATCACTTTACATAGGGCGGTATTGTAACTACCGTAACTGCACAAACACACACACACACACACACACACACACACACACACACACACACACACACACACACACGTGCACACACACACACACACACGTGCACGCACACACATCTGTAGCTCGTCTCAGGTCAGAAGATGATCTGCAGGAGTCTGCTGCCCATCATAGCTGCATTGATTTCCTTTCTCCTGTGTCAGGGCTGTCTTGTCAACAGACTCCTCCGAGCATGGAAGATGAATTATTCACAGGACGGCTCTGCCAGGATCTGTAAATAAATACTTAACTAATATTACCCCCCCCCCCCACAACCCATAGGTCTCAGTTTACTGTGAGGGGGAATGAAGAGAGCAGCAAATCCTGCCCTAAATACACATTTTCATTCATCCATATTGGAATCTGCAAAGTGTTTAATAGCTGGCTTATATTTGTGGTGACACTGGTGTTGCCGCACCTCATCATGTACGCGCTGGAGTCTGGCTCTTAATTCATTCAATTGATCCTCAATGATGGCACTTACATTTGTGTTTCTATCATTTAGATACGTTTTTATTTTTTAAACATCAAAGGCAATTTTATTAGCTTGATTTTTTTGTATTTTATTGAATGAATTATTAGTTGTTAATGTGATTCATTAATGCTATAATCTTTTTTTCATGGTGTAATTTTATGTCTATCATTGTGGCATTTTTCTTCATATCTTTAAGAACTGGGCAAAAGAAGGCTTAATTTCTCTTTGGATGAGCTGTACATTACATACATTTTGGTTGTTTTTTGTGACACATTGTTGCAGGTTTTAAAAATAACTAGAACAGAAATAACAAATGTGCTCTCTCCACAGGCTTTCATTCTAACAAATGGTTAGACACAGTTTTTTTTTAATATTAAATCAAAAACCCAGCGAGAGGTATTTTGTGATGCTAAATTAAGCAAAAGCAATCGAGAGCAAGGAAATCACATAATTTGACTGTGGAGTAGCTCTAATTACACTAATGGAAACTGTCTGAAACATATATCTCCCTATTTTTCGGTGGCTTTACTGTGAAATCCTCTCGAAAGGCGTATATGCAACATACCTGGGAATACTACACCAAACATTTCTTGCAGTTTTGCCTAAACGTTGCTCTGCATGATAATGATGAAAACCCCAATATCAAACCTGGACTGGAATAATACATAATATCCAAAAATCATACTGATTTTGAAATAGTAATGTAGTTACTTAACCTCAATTAAAGTACAACTTTTTGAGGCACTTGTACTTTACTGAATTATTTCCATTTTCTGTTGCTTTCTACTATTCCTACTTTCAGTTATCAATTATTTGACAACCATAGACTGTATATAAGAAGTGGACATAGTCACCGTGACGTCACCCATTGGTTTCTGGACTGCTGTTTTGAAGGCAGCGCAAGTTTGGCGTTGTTAGCCGTCGCCATCTTGTATTTTTGCAACCAGAAGTGACATGAGAGGGTGGAGCTGAGGTCAACCGAATGCTAAATAAAAGAGGAATTTTTATGTAACCAAAATGTTACAATTAACTTTTATGACCTCAAAACACACTGTGAAAGGGTTAAAGTTGTAAGACGAAAACACGGACAACTCCCAGGCTGGACAACGCTGTGGTACCCACCTGTCAATCACAAGGTTGCCACGCACTAAAGCATAGTTCATCTTCTAATTGACTCTAAATGGACCACCATTTCCTAAATTAATTTCATGCTGTATTGAAGAAGACTTGACACTAGCGACAGACCATAAACGCATGTTTACAATCTTTACTGAGGTAATAAATCAAGTGAGAAGTAGTCATTTTCTCATAGACTTCTATACAATCAGACTTATTTTTGCAACCAGAGGAGTCGCCCCCTTATGGTTATTAGAGAGAATGCAGGTTTAAGGCACTTCCACATTGGCTTCACTTTTCAGACCCAGAGGTTGCAGCCTGTCTAACTTTAGTTACTTCACAGATTTAGATTAATAATACAAAAGATAATCAACAAACAAATAACCTCAAACCTGTGACCACACCCAACATCACTGTGATGTCACGGGGTACTGGAGTACACATGCACGTCACTGCCTTTTGGATACACCAGGACAAGTAGCCCTGAGTTTACCAGTTTACTGCACAGCCACCTGCCCGTTTCGACGCCCTGTCTGAAAAGGTCAAGTGTCAAGAGCCCCATGATGTCCTTTTCAGGCCAAAACCATTTTCTCCAGAGTTTCAGTCTGTCAATCTTCTATATTTTTTCTGTACTCAACTCTATGTACCCAAAAGGTCATCCTAGTTTATTTTAACTTGCCTTTCAAATCCTCCACTCTAGTGTAAAAGGGAGACACTACAGGTGAATTGGGGGAGCGTGTGCCTGCGGCCTGTGCTGTGGGGCCTGTGGGGTGCCCAGTGCATTTTATACTCTGAGAAAATCACTTACTTTTTTTTCGCGATGATTTCAATTTGCACGCAGCACCTCAAGTAGCGAGCCGTATAGAAGACATCATGAGAGTAATGTAAAAAAAAAATGAACACACTAAGCAGACTTGATTACTGTGAGCAAATGTTTCTCTCCCAAGATTTTGTGATCCACATGATCACTGTAACCATGATCACGATAAACCGTTTCAACCGGTGTCCTCATGAAACTTCCCCAGTCATCTTACCGTTTCTTCAATCGTTTTATTTAGTATTACAAGTTTTCTGAAATGCTATGGTTAGATATGCAAAAGAGTCATTATGTTATAAAGAATATGGACTTATTTTCATACGTTCACTTCAGAAATATCTGAATATTGGATAAAGCCAGGTTCAACATTCTTGTTTCATTTTGTTAACGTCTTAGAGTCAAAGGTTTGGGTAGCTCTTGTTATCACTCCATAAATCAGATAAAACTGTCGACAGCCCAAAAAAACAAACAATTTACTTCATGCGTTTAGCAAATACATTTAGTATAAATCAGTCTATGAATGACAGATAGGAAGGAAACTGAAAAGTCTGGTGTTTGTAAGTGCTACTGAAGTGGAGATTTCTGCCTCAGTGTTTGAGAAGAAAAAGGGTTCAAAACAAACAAACATACCAATATATATTACCATGAAACGTCCCCAGTTTATTAGGACATTTATTGTTTATCACAAGTTTTCAGATGTTTTATGTTTAATATGCAAATAAGGCATTATCTATTGCTAACATTTTGCGAGTTTAGGAGAAATCTACAGATGTAAATATACAAAGTGGTAAAATAAATCCATAAATGTGTACTTTGGACGTTTTCTTTCCACTAGTTTGAGTGATGACTAAACATGTTTTTGCTTGTATTCGCTCAATTAGTTCATCTCGTTTTCTCGAGATTCGAAAAGCATTCGGTAAGTACAGTTGAAATGCAACACGCGGCATCCCACTGAGTGGGATTAATGCCTGTGTGAGATTGTCTCCATTCAACAAAGAGGCGGTCATGTTATTGCTGCGCTTCATAGGTTTAATCCTGCGGTGTGAAGCAGCACGTCCTAACCCCCATTTGTGACTGTCTCTCATTTTATGAGTTTTGGATTAAAAAGAATCTGCCGTGTTGGGTTTGCTGCATTGTGAGGAGGTTTGTAACCAGATCACTGGGATCACAGCTATTTCTCTGTTCGACTTCCACTTTGATCTGAGCAGACAGCTCTTTCTCTCTCTCTCTGTAAGGATTTGTTGGATTGACAGAAGAAAAGAAGTGAGTCTAGTCTGCTCAGTGTGTCTCTCTTAATGCCTCGCTCAGGCACTTTATCATATAAACAGGACCACTTTAGAGACGGGGAGCCGAGATTCTTGTTACCAATGGTTAACTCGCCGTCAGTGAACCGTTACAAGCGTGTGTGTGCGTGTGCGCATCTGCCTGTGTGTCTTCATATGTCTCTTCTTTTGCGCATTAGGGCTGCAGCTTGCGATAATTTTTCATTTTGTCTTCATGTAAATGTCAGAAATCCAGTTCCATAAGGAAAGCACCGGAGGACTGCAGGTGTTGATGTGTAGCTCTCACTGCATTACCAGTGAAGTCGTTGAAGTGGTTAAGTGTCATTTTTTTGAAAGCGCCACATGAAGCTCAGTCAAACCAGGAAGCAGAATCTAAACAAGCCTTCAACTTTTAATGGTTTTACTCAGCGGGGGGGGGCTGCTATGTGTTTATATACGTATGTGTGTAGCTCAAGGAGGCTTTTTCTCAGCTCAAGAAGAGTGGACGTAACAAAACGGAGCAATGACTCATTTGTCACTGCTGAGTCATCAGCTTTGCAAATCATTTTCGTAAACGCTAAAAACATACTTCTCCTCTTAGTCTCCTAAAAATTGTGAGATGTCTAAAAGTCAACGCTGAATTATTTTAAATTACGTGTGCTACTTAGTAACGTAACAAACATTATTTTAAGCCAAACCATGATTTTTGTTTCGTTTAAATTGACATTCATCAGAAAACATATAGTTTTGTTTGCTGAATTTCAACAAAGTAGAATACAGCTTGAAGCTCTGCCGTGAAGGTACTCTTCTGCTTCCTTATGTCATTCAAATAGATAGTTGGTGTTTACTACCTTTCCCATGTGATGTTGCAAGAAAGTAAAGGAACATCCCCCCTTCAACAGGACGAGGAGAAATGTTGTATCACACATCAGCTGAAGAACATTTCACCGTTGATACCTTCACAACCTGCAGTTTTCCTTGGTTCAAATAAATAAACACAGGCAAGAAAACAAATCCATCAGCCACAAACATTTCAGTCAGGATGTCTGAAAGAAAATAAGCAGGGTTTTTATTCAGGACCTCGAGGCAGCGAAACAGACAATTTGAAGGGCCACATATATTTGATGTGTTTATAGATATTCACTGTGTATATCAGTCTCTTTATAATGCTTGTTTGTCAGCTGCCTACCTGTCAAACTGTCTGAGAGAGAGAGAGAGAGAGAGAGAGAGAGAGAGAGAGAGAGAGAGAGAGAGAGAGAGAGAGAGAGAGAGAGAGAGAGAGAGAGAGAGAGAGAGAGAGAGAGAGAGAGAGAGAGAGAGGTGTAATTGTTCTGGGGGATTTTATCCACAATTGGCGACTACTTGGGAGATTGGTGACATCCACCATATTGATCGGTACACACACACACACACACACACACTCTTTTCCTTGCACTCCTCTTCCTCACCACATCTGCATCTGTCCATTTCAATGTTTTTTCTCCATGGCCCAACCTCACATGTAGGTGGCGTTTACGTTCTTTTGTTAGATGCAGCTCTCAAGGTGACATGAACAACAATCCGCAGGGCGACTTCTCTGAATGAAAGGCTGCATTGGGGCGAGCGGTATTTGAGCCATCTGCAAACGTGTGACTGTGTTCATACACACAGCAAGAACTGTACACATTGTGGTCATTTAGTTAGATGTTATCAGCAGCACATCTGGTTGCTGACACACAACAGCGGGCGTTAACAAATTATAAAGTTCCACCTCCAAACAAAGTAATCAGGTTAATAATAATAATATGTGTGTAAAAGCACGAAGTGCATCTCAGTCCTCAGACCTTCATCGGGTAAAATGAATATAGACGATATGTGTCTAGTGCGTGTTAACAGCCGTGTAGGATTTCTTTGGTCCAGCTATTTGTCAGATGTTTTTCATACTTAACATTAAATAATAAAAATATATAATATTTGTTTGTATTGATATATTACTGACTATTCATTCATGACATAATATTGTCATAAATAAATGAGATAAGGACGCACACAAACTTTAAATTACAAAAGCAGTAACCTCAGTGTTTCAAGGACATTGCTTTACATTTAGGTAAAAAAAAAGAAGATATATATGCATCGCTTCATAAAGTCGAACCTTGATGTTGTGATTGTTGCTATTATTACTAATTTGGAGTGAGTTAGAGGAGGAGGCTGAGAGGGATCGTGATGTTGTTCCTGTGCTGAAGCTTTTGTAATTGATGACGTATTTTTCCATTCTTTCTTGTTTGCCCCGTGTGACTTCTCACACCAGGTGTGTATTAAGAGGCCACTCCAGATCAAGAAAACAATTTATTTGTTATTTTACTGTACGTACAGAGCTCTTTCCCCCCAGTATGATTCTCAACAAACTGCTTTGAAATAAAAGTAATTTTAATTTAGAAATTTAAATGCAGGACTTTTGAAACATTTCAATAATGAGCTACGCATCGTCTATTTCTTTCCTTATTGATTAATATGTTGACTATTGTGGAAATTATTCGATTATATAATGCTTATAAAATATCAGAATATTAAGAATAATAACCATAATTTCTCATCTCTTCAAATTGCTCAAACATCGAACAGCGAAGCATCTGTATGTCGAAGGTTTTTTTCAAAACCACACTACTGTTATTGTTACACCTGATCTTCAACAGCTTCTATGAATGGTGAACGTCTGTAATGCGAGGAAGTGAGAGGGGAGTCGCCTGACTCTCCGATGCGGCCGGAATCATATCGACAGAACTGTCATCGAGACGTGGAGACCTCTCTCCACGCATTTGATATGCAGATGTCGGGATCCACGCTGACTACATGACTGTCTCCGCTCTCCCTCACATGCAAGTGACGTGTCGACAAAGAGTGCTCCCATTTCACCCACGCCCATCTTTAACCTTGATGCTGATCTGTGTTTGTGTGTGTGTGTGTGTGTGTGTGTGTGTGTGTGTGTGTCTGCCCTCTGTCATAGCTCCTCTATTATTTATCCTCTCTGTCTGGGTGTGTGAGGCCAGCAATCGCCTCTAGGTAAACAACCACTGCCAGTGACACGGTTGACCCTCAGACACACACGGTAAAAAAAAGGCAAACACACATACCTTTCTAACCTCATCCGTCCTCTGACCACATCTCATTTCCAATCAATATGTTTTAAGCGAAGCCCCATCTGCCCAAAACAAACTTTGCCCGATCGGTTGGCGTGTGTTTGTTTTATTCTATGGGTGGGTGGGGGGGATACAGGTGTCATTTTCAGGGTTGCTCCGTGATGCCCTTTGGGTTGTTTTCAGGCGACTGTGAGAAAAGATCAATCATCCCTATCTTTGACACCTCAGTCTGCCTGGACTCCTCTCTCTGAGGCTAAACTTGCTGATTTAGTGAAGGGAAGAGGCAGGTGGTTTACTCACATGCAAAATATTAACCATCAATAACATCACATTGGAAATGTATTGGTTTGAACAAATCCTCGTGTAAAAAAAGCATCTATGCGCACGTTTTAATGGTCTCGTGAAAGACAACGAAGCGGCAGCTCATTTCTTTCAGCTCATTATTTTGGGTTTATGGCTTTGCGGTGTAAATATAAGACATGTTGTTCACGCTATCATAAACTACAATGCACCCTGTTGGTTTGGCAAATTGGCACCATTAAGAGAATGCCGAATTAGCTATTAGCACTTCCTGTTTGTGACGTACCCATGGATTTACATTCAACTATCGCTGGTTTACTTTCATACTGAAGGAAAATTAATAAACGTGAAGATTGTCAGGCAAGTTCTGCAGTCAAAGGGGACGTCTTTTTTTATGATTTCCAAGTGGTTTTATGGAAGTATAATGATATACTCATGTAATGTGAGTAGCTACTTGAATGGAGATTCAAACCACCGTATGTGGAGAGGAATAGGGTCTTCTCCCAGTTTGTCTATTTGGTTTCATTTTCTGAAGATTAAAATAAAATAAGCTCACGCTTTATTAAAATCGTGATTAACGTACACTTATACATTATTCACTGCTCACAGCGCTCGTCTGGAATCAGTCCTATTTTTATCATATCCATGTCTTTTAAAGCGGTGAGGAGAAAACACATGACATAAAGAAGCTTCAGTAGATAGAGACACTACAGCCTTAATTGCTCATAAGAACATATACTGTATATACGTATGACGTAATGCATAGCTTTCATGTAGTGATGACTTCTTGTAGAGTAGTAATGTAGCTTGATATACAGAGTCATTTTGGCAAAAAAAATAGAGCATGTCTCTGGCATTTGAATTTCACTTTAGCTGTCATTAATAAATATAGTATATAATATATATATATACATAGTTAATAAATCAAGTGAAAATATGGTTGTATGCCTTCTGTGGTATCAAACAAACACACATTCTGGAGACTCATGCTGCTCACATTTTCATTCATCAGGATGAGCAGTGCTTTAAAATTCAGCACTTAGAAGACGGAGTATCTCCAGAGTCGCCATTATATTATTATCTTGCCACTAAACACAATCTAATAATAATTTTAAATAATCTGTACATTAATGACAATCTTGAGTGTCATTAATGTACTAATAATGTCGAAGATATTATATATTATTTACTATATGGGCAAATAGTGGATCTATTTAATATATGTATATTGTTATATTGTTATATATGTGTATACGTTATACCTGTGTGGATCTACGCAGAGAGTCATCTGTACGACAGCTACAGTCAGAAAATTAACCAACAACTATTTTGACAACTGATGAATCATTTTAAGTACATTTTCAAGCAAACTGCCAAATATTTGACTGTTGCAGCTCCTCTTACATTATATCACATTTAATATATTTGGCTGTTGGACTGTTGGCTGTACAAGAAAAGACAGTTAATTGTAATGAATATTTTTCTCACTTGATGTTTTATAGAGCAAATTATTAATATATTAATTAACAAAGAAATCGGCTCATACATCACAAACGTTCACTAGTCGAAGCCATAATCTGTGATCTGCACCCATCCTTCAACCACTTGTGAACATTGTCATTGCTGAGTGGACATTGTGATTCTTCTTTTAACATTCATCCATCATGCAGTGATTGTGAATAACATGAATCGTCGTGATTATGAATTATTTCTTTTTGCCGTTCATAATTTCGATCAATGTTATAATTTTCTCTTTGACAGAGACATCAACCATACCGCCTGCCAGAATTACGTAATCCCCAAAGACTCGTGATTCTTTATCATTGACACTCAGAAACAAACCCAAGTGCACCGGAAGAAGTGATCACACCAGCTGATCAGATCTACCAACGTTAATCTAACCATTTACCCAGGACTGAATCAAAAACATTATTCTTCATTAACATTGACAATCTTGGTATACAATTACAGGAACGTATTCACTTAAAGAAAACCACTTATCTTTTTGCATTACAGCTTTATTCAGCAGGACGGTTTGCATATATATTTTAGCATTTTTTTCAAAACCAATTGCAGAGGCACCGAAAATCACTTCTCATCTCAAGTGCTTCATGTAAACGCAAGATTACAGGTTTGTTTAATCATCCGTTTGTTTCTTGCATTGCAAAGCAGAAAGCTCGGGCTCGAACCATGTTTTCAGGATCAACTGATTCAGTCCTGCAAATATGGCTGATCTTCACCCTCGTCCACTTGGTCGCTTTGTTGGTCCTGCAATCTGTACCTAGTTTGAGAAGGCAATTACAGATATTAAATAACTTTTACAATCACAAAATGAAAGAAATTCAATGAATCCAGCTTCTGAAATATGTCTGCTTTACTCTCTATTATTTAACACATTTAATATGAATTGATTTTGAATAAGTTGGACAAAAACATGTTTTTGAAGACATTCATTTGGTGAAATAGTGATGGGTATGTTTCTCTCATATGTAACATTTTGTAGATCTTGTAGATCAAATGATTATTAAATTAATGAGATTAATTAGATGAACCGATAACAGAAATAACAGGATTTTTGGGGGTCAGTTGTTATAAATCTAAACAATACACACACTTTTCCTGCATTTGTTGCAATATTTTCAACTGTCAGAAGTACTTACCTATGGGCCTTCGCTCTGTTTCTGTGTACTAAACAGACAAAAAGATGAAAATTACATTATATCTTGTTATCATAGTCAGTCAATTTATACATAATTTTTTTTGTTTTCCAATGATCACATTAATGATGCTCTCTTCACTTTGGGTTAGGTTTAGCGCTTTGCAGCAAATACAGCTGAGATGTCGGGACTAAATAACAGATTTACTAAAACCCAGGCCTGTAAGTGAAGCTCTTTATAGCAAACAATTGAGAATGTGATACTCATGCTTAATTCATATCAAATCATAGGTCAGAATTCAACACAGAATGCATGTAAACTTATGATTTACTTCTATATCCCATCCTGGCAGCTCTGGCTGCAGCTTTGGCCCCGCTCCATACAGATCTAAAAAAACACTCCCCGGGTTCGGCCATGAGGACGACCAGCGTCAACACAAGAAAGATCATAACGCACTTCATCCTGAAAAACAAACACACATCCAGTGTCAACTTTATAACATGATAACACAGTAAACCGCGACCTTGCACTTTCATGTGTACCGCCATATAATCCACACTCTTACAGATATATTTTTCCTTTACTTATTCTTAATTTTCTGTCTTTTGTAGTTTAGTATACATTGCATGTAAGTTTTCTTTGGTTCTAATGTCTTTCTTTGTGTGAATCCACATCACATTTCCTAATGATGCTGCATTTAGTCAAGTAAAAGTAAAATGAAATATTAATGTTTTACCTTTCCGCTGATGGAGTCAAACGACTGGTGTCAAAGAGAGCAAAGTAAGGCAGTTGTTGCATCTACAGCCAATGTGACATTTTGTACTCAACAGTTGTACCAATCATGTTGGGTGGGTGGGACAAACGTCAGTTCCTCAGTATGAGTGTGGAACTTAGCAGTATTGCAAATTTCCGTTTCTTATTTACCAAGTTCAAGAGGTGACAAAGTGGTTTGACTTGAGATTCATCTTCCATCTGCAGGGAGGCTATGTGAACTGAACAAACCTTACTGTAAATGTTATCTGCTGTTATAATATTGCCGTTGTTGTAGTGCACACAGGGTCCAATAAATAGCCCACATGAACAAATCACCTTTTATGTGTCTGGATACCTAAATGAACTTTAGGAATAATGTTGCTTAAATGAAGGCTTGGATTTCTAGATTTGCTGTGTTTTGGTATTCGACCATTTAAAAAAAAGAAAGGGGTCAAGGGTCAAATCATGGTAGAAAGTCTTAAACATCTAATATTTGGTATTTTTTGGGGATTTTT
Source organism: Pholis gunnellus (assembly GCF_910591455.1). Lineage (NCBI taxonomy): Eukaryota > Metazoa > Chordata > Actinopteri > Perciformes > Pholidae > Pholis > Pholis gunnellus. Next base: position 7,483,218 of record NC_136546.1, on the reverse strand, counting down.
CTATTTACTACCCCACCATAAAATCTCTTGCAACATTCGCCAACCTAAACAGATGTCTTTGAATGGCCTCGTCAGAATGTACAGATGCACAATTACGTGAGATTATTTCATTAAACCGCAGTTATTGACAAAATAAAATCACCATTTGATGAAACAAGCCATAATGTCACACATATTGTGGCATCAAACATTTGTAATACTTAAAAGTGGCTCAAAGTGTCTGTGACTGTGGACTTCATGACTAAATGTCACCAATGGAATTCGTGCCTCATAACTGTAGGATAGGATACGATGACATGTGTTAATCCCCTAATGGGAAACTAGTTTGCCACCATAAACAAAGACAAACAAAATACATTGACATAGACACAATAAACACAATAAGTCATCAACACCACAGTTAACACCAGGCGGGGTCATTAAAGGGAAATTTATAGTTCCACTGCTGCAATTATAGTTGTCGTAAAATTGCATTCACATTGTCCACTAAAATGCTGCAGGAACAGAAGACGTCGTCAACCTTCCAGTGGAGCATTTTGGAAATAGGAGCCGGTTGTGTCGATGTTTTTAGAAAAGGAAGAAATGCAGCTTTTTTTCAAATAAACAACATATTGTGAAACCGGTATGACTAAGGCATGTGAGAAAACCATTCGAGGGAAATGGTCAACATTCTCACGGTTTTGCTAACGATGCTGCAACATGCTAGCTGGACGGTGGGAAGTGTGCAGATCTTATCAGATGTGAAGTCACAGTGACAGTTCAATAACATTTATCAGCCATCAACACATTGATGCGGATCAACAGTTTGACACACAACGCCCGAAAGTTCACACGAGACACCCATGGGAACTTCGTGTAAGTTCAGTCGCACCCACAGTATACTTACTTTAGATCAAGCCTGGAAAGGGTACGGCCAAACCAAGGGAGGAAATTATTAACTACCAGTTGCATATATGTGTTCAACAATGAAGTGCCGATGGTCATTTAATGCAATAAAGTCCAGACGATTTATAAAGGGTGCGCCAATAAATCAAGCGTGTTTTATTTTTTACTTACTCAGAACTTGCACACACCACAATCAGAGAAAAGTCTGAATTGTATCAAAACTTCACTTTCTGAGAGTTATGATCTGGTTCTGTGTAAAACTCACAATCACATTTCCAGCATGAATACAAACCAATGCAGCAGTTATGATACTGGAGGCAACACAATGGAGTTGTTGCACATGCACCAATGCTTCTGCTGGTGTTTTGGGCCTCAAATCTGTTCCCAGTCCAGTAAAAGAACAGCCCTGATTCTGCCCCTAGATCTACCCTGACCTGAGGTCAGTCATTTTGTCTTGATTTTTGTTAGTGGGAATAAGAGAAAAGGAGGAATTCCTGCCTTCTGCTGTGCAGTACTGTCCCTTCTCAGTTAATCTATGCAGTTTTGAGAGTTGCCCTTGTTTGTTTACACTAAACCTTGTCGTGCTGTGTCATCATGACTATGTGCTGTATACGATACACATCCTGATTTCAGAGCTACACTGGAGTTTAGTTCTTTTTAGATCATACAGCAGTAGATTGTGAAATATACACAGTTTTCAAGATAATAACATCTCTTTTTGTTGAAAAAACATGTGTGGGTTAGGAAAAAAAAGTATATTAGTTGTACATTAAATAATTAGAATTGGTGGGGAGTGTTATGCACTGCTGCCTCACAGCAAGGACATCCTGAGTTTGAACTGCGACTTTTATTACTCGATGTTCACATGGGTTTCCTCTGGGTGCTGTGGTTTTCTCGCAGGTATTTTCCTGCCGCTGCCCTTGATCAAGGCACTGGCCTCAGATTTAGTCCCCGGGCAGCCACAACACTGTGGCTTCCAGATGCTCCTAAATAGGGTAGGTCAAGTGCAGAGTATAATGTACCAACTTTTCCCTTAGTATGACTTCACTAAAAATATCTAAGCAGCAGGGACCAAATACTTGTTTGCCTTTAGACCCTCATTGTGTTGGTGTAATGTCAGGACACAACTTTGCACTGGACATATTATACGTCTTTGTGCTCATGTTCGCTGTAGCTTCATATTCAGTTTCTTATGCTAAAAATATGTGCTGTTTTTATTTGTGGTTTTGACCCATGAAAAGTATTGGTGTGCATCTGTCTATTGGTGAATGAATAAGTGAAAACGATGCATTGGTGGTTCTGTTGTCCCTGGTTCTGACCCATAATCGTTGTATTTGTAATGTTTATACCACTGGTTCTTTGGTGATGGTGTTACATTGATCAGATACATGACGTCCTTGTTCAAGTCAAGGAAAATATGTATTTCCCTCATTGGATGTGTCTTTCGGATAGAATCCATTAGAAACTCAGTGATTTATTATTACAAACTGAATCTGCTTTTAGTATAGAGCAGCAGGAGGCCACATTCGGCCACCAATGGCACTTGGTAACTTAACTAATGGCACTCTAGCTACGAGTGTACAAGAGAGTGTTTTTGAAATGTTGAAGTGGCCTCTCATCTGCATGCCAAATCACCTCTTTCACAGTCATATGCAGTTGCGCAGCCTGTTTTTTAAGCAATCTGCTAAGACCCGCCCTCTGATTGGTTTGCACCCATTGCCTTCTTCGCAGACTTTGTTAAGTTTATTGCTGATGAACAAGATTGGTGGAAGGTTGGTAGGGTTTGTGATTTCAACTAAGATGTGGGTGTTTTCATAAGGATGGCAGCCTTCTTGTATGTGCTCTCATAGATAGTTACAATCTGATTATGCATGAGATATATATATATATATATATATATTTATTTATTCATTTTTTGTGTATATATATATGTAAGAAGTACTGTTTGCACTTTCTGTTTCCCAAGAAAACGATGGAACAATGTTACTTATCGTAAATCTGCGCTGAATGTGTGAATACCATGCTATCAGCTTGTTTTCTTGTGTTTCATTGTCATCAAATGAGACAGCCTTGAGGCCAATGTACGTTAGCATATTATTATAATTAATTAGAAGGGAATAGTACTTGTGTATGCCTTTTTACTACATATTTTGATATACTTTTTTATATTTTAGTATTACTAAACTAGGTTTTGTCTTTAATTTGTCACCTATCTACCCAAATCTCTGTAAGGTAATTGTGTTGAGATGTCATGACTGTTAAGGCAATAATACACAATTCACATCATTTCCATTTGAATTTATTCAGATTTTTTCATTTAAATAATACAAGTGAGAAATATTTTGGCGAATTACAGATTGAGGATTTTTTAGCCCAGTGAGACTATTCAATATTTTTTTTTACGATGAAGAGCAAGAAGCATTTCTTTTCAGACAAAGTTTCAGAGTTGCTCTTTCAGAAGGACCGTCATAGACTCAGGCAAAAGCTCGCTCTCGGTCAAACGCACGTTCCAGCTCTTGCTGCTCTGCCAACGCCTCACCTCGTCCCTTGGTAATGAGTCTGATGGGTGGAGAGAGAATCGAGAGAGAGAGAGTTCAGCTCAACAAAGTAACAACTAATGCAACAAGAGCAGTTGTTAAATTATACAAGTCCTTACCTATGGATGGACTTGCCAACTAAATAAAACAGACAAGAGAAAATAACATTATTCACATTTTTCAATAACTCATTGGACACTTGCACATAGTGTATCTCCTACATTGGTGCTTGGTATTGGTGACATCTTTTGATAAGTGTCAAAATTACATAAGAGTTCTAAAATATATTATTAACATACTTATAATGCATTAGAATCTGCTTATAACACACCATCATTTTAATTATAAGCACTATAAGCACATTTGTAACATTATATACAACGCATTATAAAGCATTTTATATTGTGTTCTAGTGGCAAGTATCATAATACTATAATTATTGATGGTCATTCAGTGACATTTTTTTGCATTGATCAAAGTGTATTATCACATTTTTTAAATCCATTATAATCACTGTTATAATGCATTATACTGTGAATATCTGTTGCTCATAGTGGCTATTGTTTACTTTAAGCAAAGTGAAAAATGTAACATTAAATCTGTGCAGGAACAACACACAAAACACACTTTACTTAAAGCAAACAATGGCCACTGACTTACAGTGATTATAAAAGGATCAAAGTGTATTAAGATGATGTGAATTATAATATGCATCAATCATGAAGTATTAGGAAACATGACTTTATACATCATTATAAAATGTTTTTTAATGTGTTATGGCTATTATTTTAATAATTAGTTTTTACCACTATAATTATACAGTGCTATAAGCAGATTATAAGGCATTATATTTAAGGTTTTCGTTCCCATTCACATGGCTGTCAGAGAAAGTTATTTTCTATGTTTAACGAAAAGAGCCAAAATGAATTACACATGTGCAATTTCTGGTACGACATGTCAAAAATGTGAAAAATAAAAAAATAAAAATGATGTTTGCTTACGACTTATAAGTCCTCCAAAAATGTGGTGAAAAAAACACTCCCCGGGTTCAGCCATGAGGACGACCAGCGACAACACAAGAAAGAGCGTGATGCACTTCATCCTGAAAAGCAAATAACAAACAAATTACAGCCTGCCTTTGTCATGGATTTTACAAAGAGTGAAATAATTGTCAGGATAAATAAATAAAAATGAGATACTCACTTCTTTCCACAGACTGAGGGTAAAAGTCAAAAAGCTGTTATCAAAAGAGGCTAATAGAGCAGTGTGAGATACACAGGTGGTGCAAATCTGTTTGGGTTGGTAGAGACATGTCTCTTTTTATAGCGAGCGATAAATTCCCGTACTCATCATTTGTGCAGTGTTTTGCAATACAGGAAGCTCACTATTTTCATGGGAGTGTCAAACACAAAATGTCACATTTTTTTCTCATTATATGTTCACCTCTTTAATAATTGAGCTAATAATGTGTTTCAGCTGTAGATCTTAAATTGCACCTCGGCTGCGTCCAAAATCAGAATTGACTCAGCTGACCTGTACACTGGCATTGATTTCTCAGGCATACTTCACTCTATCAAAGCCAATTGTTTTTTTAAAATGACTGCTGACATGATGTAGTATGATTTGAGAGAGTTTAAGCCTAGGACAGCATAATTTCAAATCAATAAAGGTGATTTTTCTTTCAGGCGAACCTGACATTTTTTTATTTGAGCTGTGTGTTATAGTCATTCAGCATTAATTAGTAACATATACACTGATATGTACATATATATATATATATAAAAACTATCACAAGTGTTAGTGTTATAATTCCATTGAAATTATTCAAATAGACCTTGTAGTTAGTGAGATAAGCCCCTTAGAGTGTGGGTATGACATTTTCAAGCAGAGGTCTCAAAATAGGCCTAGAGTTCAAAAGGTTAAGAACATTTATTTATTCTCCCCAGCTTTATGTTGCGTTGACACCAAACGCGATGTGAATCTTTAGAGTCATTAGTGTTCATTTGCATCATTTGCTTCATTCGCGATAGACGCACCAGAGCGAAGGAGTAGCTTATCTCTATGGAAACCATTATCAACAAAGCCATTTATTTCCACCATCAACCATGGAACAAATACCCACTTTTGCTGTATTGTACATGTTGTGGAAGTCCCAAATATCCCAGGAAACTAAAGCCATCTTGTCTGGGTTCATAACATCATCCGGAGGCGCTCTGTGAATTGCATGTATCTAGCGAGCCACACGTCGGCTGGTTTACTACAGCTGTATGAACCCAAAATAAACAATTTAGCTGGGATTCAATTGCAATAAAGGGATAAAAAGGATGCTGGAATGATAATGATGCAGATTTGTAAAAAGTCTAAATTCATGTTTTGTTAGTTCTCTCCGCAAGACGACAAGCAAATAACTTTTTTAAAATACTTGTTTCCTCAATGGAGCTCGGATCGATTGTTGCTTAGGTTTGCCAACATTGTAGCTGCTCAATCAACCCTCAAAATAACGTCATACAGGCGTAAATATGGCAGCGTCGTTTATACCATGTGAATTATGCACGTACATTTAGACACATATCATATTTTTTTCCCCCATAGCTGATTGGCTTTCGCAAAACACAACAACACGCAAAATTTGCCTCATTCACGTATTCGCGCAAGTTTAAATTTTTCAACTCGACAATGAGGTGCAGTTTTTGGTCCCGGAGAGATGCATAGTTGACCTAATCTCAAACCTCAAAACCAAATGTATTCAACCCAAGGCCCCTTCCTCCCATCACTTCCTTAAAATGGATCATTCTTTAAAATAAATAAAAACATTTTATAATTTTTAATTTTGAAATGCAAATTTATTCAGAACAACTGGCATTCTTCAAAGTGAATTACAGAATTCACTTATCGATGACATCAAAGCATGTATATATTAAAAAAATGGTTGCCGCAGTTGATGGATACTTTTCGTTCTTATGTTGAAGAGCAGGCAGCATGCCTTTGATCCAATACATGGCTTTAGAGTGGCCCTCAGCCTAGTCGAAACTAGGGTTATCATTCTGAGCGTCGGCATCATCTGAACGTTTGGCCAGCTGTTCCTGCTGATCTTGCTGATTTTGGACCTTGCCAAAACTGATGGATGGAGAGAAGATTCAGCAGCAGAACATAATATTGTGAGAAGAGAAAAACGTATTGTAGTAGTGTTTGTATTAGTTTTATGATAGATGAATGATATCACATTTACAATAACAAAAGTTACTTTCACTTTAATAGTTATTGTAACACAAGTAGATAAGTATTTGCAAAAAACAATGGTAGAAGCATAGGTCCTTACCCATGGAGAAAATCGTGTGCTAAATAAAACAGACAAGAGAAAAACACAATTACCTTAACTCTTTTCTTTGTATCACAAAAACAGTAACCGTATCACAACAACATTTGTGTTTGTAGCACAAATTAAAAAATGTATTATGAACACACGGTATAATAGAGGGTTAAAGACATTCATTGTGCTCATTTGTCGTAAGTAATGCACATTATTTATAACTGTACATTCAATTGACATTTAAAATGTGCTGTTACTGTCATCCTGCTTCATAACAAATTGTAATGCCCATCTCTATGCGAATGATACACTTATTTATTGCTTTGCAAACACTGCACACTCAGCCACTGAAATCAAATAACAAACCTTTGAGAAATTTCTAGATTCTCTTTTTGATTTGAAATTAGTCGTGAATGCAAACAAGACTTCATATTTGCTATTCTCTAGAGCCGGAGATATTGCGGACAGTAGTTTGCATTTTACATCTCTGATTGGATATCGTGTTGACAGGGTCTCGGAGTAAAAATATCTTTGTATTTGAACATTTACGTTTCATTTTCACATTGATAAACATGTCACCAAGCTACGACAACAAAAAAATGTATTTGTATCGGTAATTTTCCTTTGTTCAGCAGGAAGCGGATAGTTGAGGCCATGTTCTTGTCTGTCTTATGGTGACGGTATCTACGTATAGACCACAGATTGTATAAAACGTGGATGTAGTCGCTTGGACCCATTGGTTTGTGGACTGCCGTTTTGCTTTATCGTCTATTTTACTCTAAAATCATGCTGTATTGAAAGCATTATTGCATTAGTGATAATGCAAGTTTAAGGCATTTCAGCATTGGCTTCACTTATCACACCCAGAGGTTGCAGCCTGGTACTCACTCCGTCCTAAGCTTTATTACCGGTGACAATTATTCTACTCATCATTGCATCTTGTATGAAAAGGTTGTTTGGGCATTTCATACAGTTTTATAAATTTGGAAAGCACTAAATGTCAACTTCTCATCATATATCACTTCCTAATTAAATTGGTCCTATAGTTATTATTTGTCTTGTTCAAGTGATGGGCTAATGCTTGAAGTCCTACGTGCAAAAACTACATTTGGAAAACTGCTTTTAGTTTTTGTGCTGCACACATTTGGAAAATTTGACAACACTCCTTAAAACTTAACACAATTGTACCTATAGGTCAATTAAAAACCATGATTACAAGGGACCCTGCTCTTGAACGTAACTGTTTTAAACTATGTTCTGTCTGGTCGTTATTTATTTATTTGCCCAGAAATGTATCTCTGTCAGTGTTATTAGTTACATGTCTGCTTTTCTAGATATGTTGTGTGAAAATATTTGCCTTAAAAAGGCCCATTGATTTCATTACTGTACCTCCACGGCCAACGTCGTGCCAAGAAGCTTCTCCGGGTTCAGCCATGAGAACGACCATGGACAACACAAGAAAGAGCGCGATGCACTTCATCTTGAAAAACAAGTGCAAAACATACCACAGAGGCCAAAGTCAATAACTTAAAACGAAAGCTTTAAACCTTAAAAAGCAAAGTTATCACACAAACTTTAAAACACACTACACACACACACAATTTCCGCAGATGTGTAACAACTGTCCTGCTCCTACTGTTAGTAAATGCAGAATACATATTTAGTCCTTACCTTTGTTTTGATTCAAAAGTCAAGAGGATGCTGTGAAAGAGAGCTTAAGTTGGAAGTGAAGTGTGAATAGCTGTGTTGGTACAGTTCATCCATGACTCTTTTTATAGCAATGGATGATTTTCATTACTCATTGTTTGTCCAGTCAAGAAAGGTAAAGCAGACGCGATCTCAATCTATTTTGTAATGCAGTGGTAAAATGCTGATGTTATCTTACCCACAAAACTGAAATCATTCCACACAGGGCCTCCTATTTCCTCCTGTTTTTAATATATTTATTTTAGTTTAACACAGTTTTCACAGTTTTCTTTTTCTTCAGCTTCAGTTTTCCTACACCCTATATCCGAAGTTTTGTAAACTGTGTTTAGACTTGAGGCAAAGATGCAGCATGCAGTGAAGTGGACAGGTATATGCTGGTGCCCAAAAAAACAATTGGATGTTAGTTATTGTAGTGTGACCCGTTAATTTGACTCGCTCACCAATGCAGTCAGCATTTGCAGCAGCAGCAGTGGCTGGAACACACAGCTCCTGGAGGCAGCTAGGGTACTTTCAGACCCTTTGCTCCCAATGGCCACAAGTTACAATTCATACTCAGTCAAATCTAAACACACAGGCATGACGCATAATAGTTTGAGATTCAGTGTGACTTTCACTTTCCGAGGATATCATTGTGCCATAGATGGATTCATGAATGGGCCTATCGGGCACAAGCCCAGGGGCCTTAAGTATCAGGGGCCCCCCTGGCCTTCACCTGCAATATATCACTCAAAGAGACAACAACAAATAGATGAAAAACAACTATAAAGAGATGCAGAACAACTGCAAAAGAGGGTAAAAACATCCACAGGCAAAAAGTAAGACCAAAACAACCTCAAAGACACACCAAATGACCACAAAGACACACAGAGAGCGACAGTGAAGAGAAAGATGTATAAAACTACAAAGAAACTCAAAATGACTACAATGTGACACCAAGTAACTACAAAAACAGGCAAAACACCACTAATAAAAATAACTAGACCAAATCAAGTTAAAAAGTGACACAAAACAACTTAAAAGACACACAAAAGACAAACAAGACACAAAATGACAACAAAGAGACATAAAATACAAAATAGACACAAAATTACCAGTGAGACACCAAATGACAACAGAGACACAAAAAAGAAACTGAAAAGGGACTCAAAATGACTAAAAAGAGACACACAGTGACCAGAAATATATATTAAACGATGACAAAGAGACTCAAAATAACTACAAGACACAAAAAAACAACATAGAGAACCAAAATAACCACAAAGAGACACTAAATACCACAAAGATACACACAATTACCACAAAGAGAGGCTTAACAACTTATAACTCCTATGTAGGCAGTTTGCATGTCTATGCCCATTGGCCCATTGTCTCATCATCTGGCCATGCATTGTAGCATCATATCTCAGATGTCAATGTCTTCTGTTGCTTACAATTGTATTGGCCCAAGTATTAGCCTAATAACTAAGAAAGCCGTTCTCCTCAGTAACAAGGTATGAGGGTCTTGCTGTGTGGCTTTTTTCTTTCAATCACATGGTTCAGAAGGACAAGTTCATAAAGCAGCTATGTTGTTAGGGGTTGTCTGGCTTGGTATCTTCTCATGTTCCGCTCCGAATACTGTCGAGAGACTCAAACTGAGTTTTGGCTGTGAACTTCTTCCAGTTGTAGTTCTGAGCATATCTCATCAATATTTTAGGCTTTACAGAGACCTTCAGGATTTAGAGCTGTGATTAAGCTACTGAAGTGTGGAACTGTCAATAGTATTGTTTAGAGGTTGTCATTACATCATTACAAGCTCAGTGCTTGTGACAATGGTCGTCCTGCCTCCAGCCCTCTACACGCCCATTTTCAAAATGGTAAATGCGAAGCACCTCACGAATGCTAATGCATAGAAATTTGCCTGCTGATCAATGGTTCTTTACAGTGAATCGAGCGGAAACCACCTAGAGGAAGACCAAGGGAAGGATTTTTTTTGACAAAGAAATCGATGTGCTTGCGGGTGAGGTGGTCCCTGAATTCCCCCCTAATCTTTCCTTTCACGTAGTCCTCTAGCAGTGCCAGTGTATCTATCATGCAGCATTACGAGTGTCACCACAATATGTACATGTTTACAGCAATCAGACTGATTGCTAATTTACACAATATATGTGCAGGTGGTGAAGACGGGCAAAGGCAGCGTGTGTGGTGCACCGCAGTGTCTCCGGTGAACTCTGGTACTCACATCGGATAGCGGTTTTGTCTGTATACAGTATATAGTATACTGTGTATGTCCCTATCAAATACACCATGAATTAATAAATAACATTGTGTTAAGGGCAGCGATTTAGCGAGTAACTGTCATGCTAATTTAGACCGACGCAATGGTCATTTTCACGCCTTACGCCCAACGTTGTGTAAGTAGCAAATGTACTTGTGCCATTTCTGCACCCATAGCCGTGTTGGTCTTAAAAGGAGGTGTGGTCAGTTGCATTGCTGCAGCACTGGTATCTTGAGGCAACAGAAAGCGATTGCGCCATTGATCAACAAAAACCTGGTCGGAAGTCAATGGTGCACTCTTGTTTTATCGAACAAAATATGTCATGATGAGTCCACGAGTGCTGTTTGAGCTCAGTGGATCCTCTCCTCATCCAACTGTGTGTGAAAACGTAGATGTAGGCTACTTCAACGTTTGCAGGCCCTCTCCCCCTAAATGGTTGCATTTTGAGACTGATGCAGCCTCTAGGCTTCCGCTTTCTGTCCGAACCCCCTGTGAATGGCATCAGAAAGCAATACAGTTGTCATCTAAACCTCCAGATAAAGTTGCAGATAAAGATCAGGCTCGTATAAGCATCAAACTATTTCTAGAATTAGATTTCAGTGGTGGCTGCGTAGAATTGTTTCGTTTGATTCAAAGATTTCCAATAACTCCAGAGCGTTCAGTCCAAAAGTCAAAACCTTTGAAAAAGGATGAAATAATTTCCCAAATGTCTAGTCTTTCAAAAACAAATGCGGAAAACTGATCTCTTCTCAAATGTAGAATCAGCCATTTTTTTTAACATTGCGCCAGATGCAAGCGCAAAATATGGAATATGGAAATTGATATAGTATTGGTAATGGTTTAGGCATTACCATCTCACTTAGCATTTCATCCAACGTTTATGGTGTATTCTTAACTCTGACTTGTAAAGCATTTTATGTCTATTGTTTCAATTTTGCTTCACTATCATCTGACACAAGTTCAGGTGTGTATACGTATGTAAATTATAACCCTTCATCTTAATCCTGCAGTATGAATTGGTTTTGGTATTGACACAGGATTCAAAAAGACAACCTAACGTAAGCTTGCTAGCCACTTTGAGTTCCGCATGCCAAAGTCAATTTTGCATTTCTCAGAAAAGTAGTGAGTACGCTTGTAACTGAACCCCCAGCCCCCACTCTTTTTTAAATTTTTTATAAGAATTCGCAGAAATATAATGTGGAACATGTATTTTCGGATTTCAAGATAATATTCTTAACAGCAGTTCCGACTGCTTGTATACTGGTTTGAGCTTGTTTGAGCTTGTTTGGTAAACCTGCTGAGGAGCTCATATTGATGCCTGGTTGTTTGTGCTGGCTTTAATCAGCTGGTTGTTTGTGCTGGCATCTTTGTGCTGGCTTTAACTTGGTTTTCAATAAAAAATGTAATTAAATAATCATAGTAAATTATAATGCTAATAATCAATGTTAAATATTGTCATTACTCCCACTGTCATTCAGTGATGTAGAAATTAAAAAACTGCAGAGAGATTAATGTATATATTAAATAATTATTATACCTCATAATGACGATTGATACCAAGGCATTGTTTGCCACGTTATGCTGCGTCTATTTTCTTCCTCTTTCTTGTTAAATTGTGAAAGTCAGTGGGTAAGAAGGAAAAGATGACTCATGATGATTAGGTTGAAATACTTGTCTGTAAAGTGAATAATAATCAAGGCCAGATCACACAATCATCGTGGCCAGACTCGCCTGCAAAGGTGCCCCTGGTGCAAAAAAGAATTCTTATTAATTTGCGTTAACCCCATGCTGCTCTCTATTCTTTGCATTTGTTTGCAATTCCTGTCCTTGATTACAACCTTACAACCTGGGGTTGCAGGTTTTTCTTTTGTTTACCTTATAACATCCATGGTTATATCACACTTTTCTCAGAAAAAAACATTTTCCCATAAATGACATTTGATTTCATACTCGGAGCAGTGGATAATTAATTATGAATATATTAACATATATAACATTCTGCACTATACAATTCCTCTGTGCCAAATGTACAGAATCATTTAATGCTCTTTTTCAGGGTTATTCTGTTACCAGTTTTAATATGTTGGAGTGAGTCTGTCTCAAAGAAGACCCCCTATTTGTTGTTCTATCTCTATAACAGTAAAGAAACAGAACATGTGTGATGTGAGATCTGATGAGTTGGGAGTGAGATTGGGTTGATAATCTCTTTTTTTACATCACCAAAAGCATTTGGGTGGAGAAAAGATCAATGTCTGCTAAATCATTGAAGGGTACCATAGATATTGTTGTATTTCAGCTTACTTATCCTATGTGATTCTCCTTTAGCCCACAATCCTGTAATGACACCTTAGAAATCAACATAAAGAGGAATAGTATTACGGGTGTTTGGTGAAGTGTTGATCCCAATTTAATCCTCCTTGATTTTCAGAATACTACTTCCCAAACAGTGTGTGATAAACCGAAATAAGTAATGTTTTTTTTAATCCTCTCTAATGTTAGTGTGAGCAATTGAGGCCTATTGCCCCATATCTAGTACTTTTTTTTCTTCCCGTAAGGTGTTGTGTGCGTTCACATGTATAAGTGTGTGTTGTATTTAATCCGAATGGGGCAATGACTACTCGCCGTATCAGTGTTAACAGCTTGATTATTATCTTATCACTTCCCCCTGCTCGGCTTCTTCTTGTCGTGCCACTTAGAGGAACCAACAGTGAGAAGAACAGATGAGAAAAAAAGGGAAATGGTTGTAACTAATTTCTTTCTGGCCCTTTTTCATTAAAACCTATGCTACTTTAGTGACACGTGGTTGGAGGGACTCAGCTGCAGACTCAGACACAAACGATAGGAAGTGGAAATAGTTTACTAAGGAATTCCAAAATTCAGAACAAAAGAAACTGAGGAATCAAGCAACAGAAGTTGCAAAACTCAAACAAAACTCAAACAATAGAGAGGTTGAATTCATACAAAACTAAGACTGATGGTCTAACGCAAGGAATTTAGCATATATACATACTACGCAGACAATGAACTACGACGTTCTGGCAGCAGCTCACAACCTACAAAGGATACTAATGAGGATTCTCCACAGGTGTGCTCTCAGCAGGAGTCCGCTGACGACATTGCAACTCCTTCTATGGAAAGCTGTCACACACCGTGAAACTTTAGTGCATCCCCATAGTCCAAGTGATAACCCATTGGGTTTTGTTAATTGCTTTGATGGTTTTGTCCTGCACTTTATGGGGGTCACGCGTAAATAAAACAGGGACCGAAATGTCTTCAGTTGGAGTTTTTGCAGTGTTTGTCTCTGCCGCAGCTCAGTTTTCTTTAGATATCTATTCATTCTAATCAGCCTGGTACTCTTCAAGCAACGAACTTTTGTACATTAAATGTTTAAAACAGCAAATGTAAATGCTTTCTGTCCGAACCCCCTGTGAATGGCATCAGAAAGCAATACAGTTGTCATCTAAACCTCCAGATAAAGTTGCAGATAAAGATCAGGCTCGTATAAGCATCAAACTATTTCTAGAATTAGATTTCAGTGGTGGCTGCGTAGAATTGTTTCGTTTGATTCAAAGATTTCCAATAACTCCAGAGCGTTCAGTCCAAAAGTCAAAACCTTTGAAAAAGGATGAAATAATTTCCCAAATGTCTAGTCTTTCAAAAACAAATGCGGAAAACTGATCTCTTCTCAAATGTAGAATCAGCCATTTTTTTTAACATTGCGCCAGATGCAAGCACAAAATATGGAATATGGAAATTGATATAGTATTGGTAATGGTTTAGGCATTACCATCTCACTTAGCATTTCATCCAACGTTTATGGTGTATTCTTAACTCTGACTTGTAAAGCATTTTATGTCTATTGTTTCAATTTTGCTTCACTATCATCTGACACAAGTTCAGGTGTGTATACGTATGTAAATTATAACCCTTCATCTTAATCCTGCAGTATGAATTGGTTTTGGTATTGACACAGGATTCAAAAAGACAACCTAACGTAAGCTTGCTAGCCACTTTGAGTTCCGCATGCCAAAGTCAATTTTGCATTTCTCAGAAAAGTAGTGAGTACGCTTGTAACTGAACCCCCAGCCCCCACTCTTTTTTAAATTTTTTATAAGAATTCGCAGAAATATAATGTGGAACATGTATTTTCGGATTTCAAGATAATATTCTTAACAGCAGTTCCGACTGCTTGTATACTGGTTTGAGCTTGTTTGAGCTTGTTTGGTAAACCTGCTGAGGAGCTCATATTGATGCCTGGTTGTTTGTGCTGGCTTTAATCAGCTGGTTGTTTGTGCTGGCATCTTTGTGCTGGCTTTAACTTGGTTTTCAATAAAAAATGTAATTAAATAATCATAGTAAATTATAATGCTAATAATCAATGTTAAATATTGTCATTACTCCCACTGTCATTCAGTGATGTAGAAATTAAAAAAATGCAGAGAGATTAATGTATATATTAAATAATTATTATACCTCATAATGACGATTGATACCAAGGCATTGTTTGCCACGTTATGCTGCGTCTATTTTCTTCCTCTTTCTTGTTAAATTGTGAAAGTCAGTGGGTAAGAAGGAAAAGATGACTCATGATGATTAGGTTGAAATACTTGTCTGTAAAGTGAATAATAATCAAGGCCAGATCACACAATCATCGTGGCCAGACTCGCCTGCAAAGGTGCCCCTGGTGCAAAAAAGAATTCTTATTAATTTGCGTTAACCCCATGCTGCTCTCTATTCTTTGCATTTGTTTGCAATTCCTGTCCTTGATTACAACCTTACAACCTGGGGTTGCAGGTTTTTCTTTTGTTTACCTTATAACATCCATGGTTATATCACACTTTTCTCAGAAAAAAACATTTTCCCATAAATGACATTTGATTTCATACTCGGAGCAGTGGATAATTAATTATGAATATATTAACATATATAACATTCTGCACTATACAATTCCTCTGTGCCAAATGTACAGAATCATTTAATGCTCTTTTTCAGGGTTATTCTGTTACCAGTTTTAATATGTTGGAGTGAGTCTGTCTCAAAGAAGACCCCCTATTTGTTGTTCTATCTCTATAACAGTAAAGAAACAGAACATGTGTGATGTGAGATCTGATGAGTTGGGAGTGAGATTGGGTTGATAATCTCTTTTTTTACATCACCAAAAGCATTTGGGTGGAGAAAAGATCAATGTCTGCTAAATCATTGAAGGGTACCATAGATATTGTTGTATTTCAGCTTACTTATCCTATGTGATTCTCCTTTAGCCCACAATCCTGTAATGACACCTTAGAAATCAACATAAAGAGGAATAGTATTACGGGTGTTTGGTGAAGTGTTGATCCCAATTTAATCCTCCTTGATTTTCAGAATACTACTTCCCAAACAGTGTGTGATAAACCGAAATAAGTAATGTTTTTTTTAATCCTCTCTAATGTTAGTGTGAGCAATTGAGGCCTATTGCCCCATATCTAGTACTTTTTTTTCTTCCCGTAAGGTGTTGTGTGCGTTCACATGTATAAGTGTGTGTTGTATTTAATCCGAATGGGGCAATGACTACTCGCCGTATCAGTGTTAACAGCTTGATTATTATCTTATCACTTCCCCCTGCTCGGCTTCTTCTTGTCGTGCCACTTAGAGGAACCAACAGTGAGAAGAACAGATGAGAAAAAAAGGGAAATGGTTGTAACTAATTTCTTTCTGGCCCTTTTTCATTAAAACCTATGCTACTTTAGTGACACGTGGTTGGAGGGACTCAGCTGCAGACTCAGACACAAACGATAGGAAGTGGAAATAGTTTACTAAGGAATTCCAAAATTCAGAACAAAAGAAACTGAGGAATCAAGCAACAGAAGTTGCAAAACTCAAACAAAACTCAAACAATAGAGAGGTTGAATTCATACAAAACTAAGACTGATGGTCTAACGCAAGGAATTTAGCATATATACATACTACGCAGACAATGAACTACGACGTTCTGGCAGCAGCTCACAACCTACAAAGGATACTAATGAGGATTCTCCACAGGTGTGCTCTCAGCAGGAGTCCGCTGACGACATTGCAACTCCTTCTATGGAAAGCTGTCACACACCGTGAAACTTTAGTGCATCCCCATAGTCCAAGTGATAACCCATTGGGTTTTGTTAATTGCTTTGATGGTTTTGTCCTGCACTTTATGGGGGTCACGCGTAAATAAAACAGGGACCGAAATGTCTTCAGTTGGAGTTTTTGCAGTGTTTGTCTCTGCCGCAGCTCAGTTTTCTTTAGATATCTATTCATTCTAATCAGCCTGGTACTCTTCAAGCAACGAACTTTTGTACATTAAATGTTTAAAACAGCAAATGTAAAAACCTTTAATGATGCCAAACTGCTGTATTTGGATAGATTGAAGTCAAAAAACAAGTGAAATATATAGTTATAAACGATATAAAATTATGACAAATTGGGCCGACCTCTCCGTACCAAAGCCTCTATAACTTTGTTGTGCTTCACTTTATCAGAGACAAATCTCACAAGTGTTTCTGTTATTATAACATCACAATTATTCAAATAGACCTTGTAGTTAGAGAGATACACTCTTTAGAGTAGGGGTATGCAATTTTTCAGCAGAGGCCTAAAAATAGGCTTAGGGATTAAAAGGCATCAAGTAGCCTCAGCCATGATAAAAACCAATCAGCAGGCCCTAATTGAACTAAAGAGCCCTTGTGTAAGGTGAGACCTTTCTCCTGACCATTTCAACTAACCAAATACAGCATATTGATTTTGTTTAATGGAGACATTTTCAAGTAAAACCTCTCCACGTGCCCAGAGATGAAATCATGTGTGTGAAATGTACCTCTGTGGATTTCCTAGCAAGTGACAGCTCTCCAAACTGGCTCCATTTGTGTGACAGTAGAGATGGGGAGATGTCTGAGGACTTAACGTGATGTGGAATGCCAAGAAAACCAGCATCTCGGGATGATCCTGACAAACCACCAGACAATAAATAGCCACGAGCTGAGGGTTAGTGTCTGATCCTGGTGTAAGCCCCGCTCTGCTGTGTCAGAGACATAGTCAGGTCTTACTGTAGCACTGAAGTTTCAGAGGGACGCAAATTCACAGCTTCAGCTAAAATAGACTCCCTTCCTGCTTTTATACTTCTGTCCACCTCTTTTCTGTAATCCCAACAATTCCCTGGTATGGGTGGATTTTGCTGTTTAAGATGTAGTGAGGTTCATGTTTCACCAGATGACACATCATTTCAAAACCACAGCTTGGCAAAATTATGAAAATATATTTTAAACTATAATCTAATTTTTATTTTAATCAGAATCAGCTTTGTTGGCCATGTATGCGTACTGGTTTCATGTTCATGATTAGAAGAGATTCCACGAACCCAATTTTAATAGCGACAAAAGTATCAAATCATCCAAACAAACACTCAAAACTCCTGTTATTGGTATTCTTCCCCTCATCTGTGTTGGATATTTTAAATGTACAATTCTTCTCACATATATGGCTAAAGACTGTACGTTTGCCCTTTTGGAAAAGGGGCCAAATAACAGCAAAAACCTGAGGTAGCTGGTAATTAGCGTGCATAAATACTGTAGTTCATATTTATAAATACACTGCTATTGTCTCAATAATCATGCATGTCCCTGTTGAGTTTGTAAACTTTATAATTTAAGCTACTGATTTGATGTCACGTCCTCCATTTTAAAAACACTATGACTATTGTCATCTCTAGAGGACTTATTTCCTCCCATGCAGCTGCGGTACGACTTTCATGTGAACAGTCGTCTTTGAGGTTCGCTGTGTATACCAGAGCCCTTATGTGTGGATGTCAGTGGCGGGCCATGCATTTTATACCTGGAGCCTTCACTGCTGTCCTGCAGCTGAAAAACAGCTACGGTTGTTATTTGTTTCGTGTAGAAATGAAGCTCAATACCTATAAATGCACTAACTGCATAGTGCAGATATATGAATACGCCGAGACTGCGTCTGCTCTGACTGCAGCTGGGACTGCTGCGCGAGAGAGAGTCCGCCTGTGAGTGCTATGGGGCGGCTCACGGCAGCTCCCGCTGCTCGTTCACGACAGTGCAGAACGGTACGTGCTTTCACGTCAGAGTCAAAACACCAGAAAAGTCTCTAACAACACCAGAAAAAGTCGCTAGATTTGTTGCTAGTAGCTTTTGACATGAGGGTTTGGAAAGTCGCCAGATTTAGCAAGAAAGTCGCCAAGATGGCAACACTGGCACCGGCTAAATATGTCCCCAGAGCAACATTGGACGTAACAATAATTCCTATCACATATAAAACCAAAGAAAAATCCATCTTCGTAAAAACAAGTTGTACAAATAATAATATATAAACAGGCATATTAAAGCAAGAGCAGCTGTTGTTCACTTAAAGACAAAGTCCATCCTCCTTTCCAGTAAGAAGTCCTTCTCCATTCATGGACGCCAGTGAAGACATTCGAGCCTCCCCAGTTGTATTTCTTGAATACGTTTTAATGCGTTTGAGCGCTGAAAATGTCTGCTCCACAGAGGCAGCAGATATTGGGATGTCAGGCTAGCCCACTGACCAATCACGTATGGCTAGGCCAGCTAGCAGGCTCTCTGGCACATCAAAGAATACGCCCAACATGTCAAATTAAAGATCTGATTGGTTGAACGCTATGACAATCAACAATATCGTCCCCATTCACTTAAACTGCAAAGGGATTCACTGGTGAGTCTGCAGGCCTCGAGCCTCTCTTCTTACCTAGAGACACAGAGGTGAAATCTGATTGGATAAAAGCTCTACTTAAAACAAGCTGCACTGGAAGCAGAGCAACTGAGGAACACAGTAGCTGTGCAATGAGAATGGGGACATTTTTTAAATAAATTATAATACAGTATTTATGAAAAATTATAAAAATTATAAAATAGCTATAACTTTGTGATTCTGTCTAGGCCAGCAGAGAAGGCTTTGCAGGCCCTGACGGCCCACCACTGGTGGATGTCATACATACGTGTGGACATATAGTAGCTGGGTGTCCAACTTGGAAACCCAACATGTAGACATAGAAATTACATGTGAGACGTTATGTATGCCGAAGTGGACTGCCTGCCTCTGCCTCAGTCCCCCAAAAGAAAGTTTCTTTGTCAAGTTATTGCTGTTATTATCTCAGCTATAACTACTCCATAACAATGCATTATTCATTATATACACACACGCCCATGCTTTCTTCCTTTCATTACAGTTGGAGCTGCCGCTCTCTGACTGCTGTCTGCTGGGTTTTAGGGGTTCCGATGCCACTCAGTGGCTATTGAATAATGACCCTGAGAGACCCAGCTTTAGCCTAATCCCTACTTGAAAGCTATCCTTCCTCTAATTCAATCCCTCTTTTAAAGCCTCGCTGGATACAGACGAGTGCCACATAACACACACATACACATACACACACATACATGCATACACACCTGGATTAACGCAGTCATACTTGAGTGACTGTTTCAACACAATAATGGAACTGAATAATGACACATGCTTCAAGGAAAGCAGGATATAACATTTAAAACAGGGATTTTAAGGCTTCCAGTGGCATTGATTTGAGGACAAGCACTCTTACAGGATGACATTCATATACTTCTATAATTTTTTACTTTTTGAAATTCCAAGTCAAGGAGTTGGTTGACTTAACCTAATTGAGCAACTGCCAAAATCTAGTAAGGTGTTTTCTTTGTTGAGTTAGCCCATACATCATATCACATTTTAGTTTTTGTTTTAAATACGTTTTTTACTTATTTATTATACCTCTAACATGTGCTTACTTATTTATTATACTTGTTTGTTCATCTTGTTTTTCTACTTATGTCTCTTATTTGTTCGTTTGCACTATCCACTCTTAGTACTGCTGTACTGTAATCCTGCAAATGACCCCGCTGTGGGATTTATAAAGGATTATCTTTTCATAGTAAAGTAGCAGATGTTTTATACTGTAAATCAAAATGTGATTTGAGCAACAGACAATATACATGTATGTACGCACAGAAGGAACGGACTTCTAAACCAGTAGATCTGAAAATGAACCCAAACTGACTTGATTTAGGTAGGATGATTTCAAATTTCATTTTTTTTGCATTGCATTAATAACATTTATAGAAACAGTAATGTTCAGGAGGATGCTTCTCAAATATATCAACATGCAAGAACCTCTGTGGCAACACAAACATCTCAGGGATAAAACAGAAACCAACAGACAAAAAAAACATGCAAAGACAAAATATATAAATGTGTCTGCAACAGTTGTACAGGCCTGGTGGGCTGCCAAGCCAACATCAACAGCTACTTAGATCCAACAGAAGACATTTTTGATGCCTGGTCTGAGAGTCTGTTAGTTTTCAAATGTGTCTCTTCTCTTTGAATTGTCTCTTGCTGCAACATGAGAACAAGTGAGTAAGCATGGATTTTTGTTCATATCAAACGGGGTGAATGAAAGGAACATCCAAGTGTTTTTGGACACTCTGTTTTGTCACTGAGAGAAGAGCATGTACAGCAGGGATCCTTGTGTTTTTAAAATGTCTCACATCCATATTGGAGACGTTTTCTGAAGAAAGTCGACATGTATTTGTCTTGGCCACCAGTTCAACCCCCTCCAAAGAAGAACACATACATTTACAAATATATGATACATGTTTTTAAAGTTATTTTAATCAGTGTTGTGGTGATCTAGTTAACTTAAGTATACTGTACATGTACACAGTAGGGTCAAAATATATACTGTGTACTGCTCCCTCAAGAGGAGAAATTGGGCATTATTGTAACTTATGTACATGACAAAAAACAAAGCTACAACATGATTAAGGGAGTTGTGTTTCAAATAGCAAAGTATTTTACAGTTTATTACACTTCAAAATGTCGGAACATGTTGCCTTGTTATTGAGCAACAGCCTCTTTGAATTGTAGCTTAATTGAAGCTTAAGATCCTTCTTGTGATCATCGACATCTTTGTGTCATTGATTTGATGAAGAAAATCAATACGGAATAAAAGCTTTTATGTGGACTTAAGTAAATAAGTAGGTTTCTCTCATGTTTGAGCATAATGCTGGATTTGAACACATAAATGAACTATGGAAGTGCTCTGGAAACACACATCTGGTCCTGATATCACGGAATTACCACTACAGATACAACTACATTCTCAGGTCCCATGTATACTTAATTTCTTAGGTTTTTACGGTGTCTTTCCAAAACCAAGGTGTTTGCATGTTGTTGTTTTTTCTTTCTTTCACAAGTTCTGCAAATATCCAAAAACTCTTTTGGTGACGACATCAGTGTCAAAGTCAGAGAATCATTTCTTGGAAACACAGAGGGCTGAAATGAGGAGGCAGGCACGAGGAATGGATTCTCAACGCCGCCTAGAAAACCCACTGTCTGCTCCTCAGGCTTTTAATACATAGCACCAACACACACACACACACACACACACACACACACACACACACACACACACACACACACATACTGAAGCTCTACCTCATCATTGCCACGGAGCATGGAAGATGAAAAACCCATGAGTGTACGCATTTTGATTCTTAAATCAACAGTGTTTTGATTTTGGTTTTGCTACAGCAGAGCGTGAAGCAGCTTATTATCTGCTTCATTACTGGCAGAAGGACAGGGACGTGCCTGTGTGTGTGTGTGTGTGTTTTCCTATCTGTGTGTGTGTGTATTTTCCTATCTTATGTCTGTGAGCCTAACAGTTAACCAAGCCCATCCCATTGTTTTATGAGAAATTCATAAGGTTGTCCATCCTACAGTGTGGGAACATCTTACAATACATCAAATAAACAAAGTGATATTGCATTGAAAATCATTTCTTGGCATCCACTGACACATAAGCAGTTACAAGATAAAACACAATATTAAGTCACTATACTATAGTTACTGAGCTATATTTCAATCTCTTCATCATCAGGGGTATATCACAATGCATGCTCGTTGTGTGGGAACGTAATCTTTAGGAGAGCAGGCTGTCCAGTCTGAATACTCCTGCTCTTTGTGATCTCCCACACTGTGTTAAATGTGATTTAGTAGCTCTCCTTTGCATATTTATACCCAACTGAAAGCCCATGAAATAGTGATTTGATTGAGTCTCATGGAACCATAGCAAACTCACGCCATTGTCTCTCAAAACAAAACAAAAAAATGATTATGTTAACAATGACAGCTGTGCCTTGTGAACGGCCATGTTGACATTTAAATAGCGTGATCACAGAGAGAGTTAGAGACAGGACTTTGTCTTCTTAACTTTATACCGCAGCAGGCTTATGTCATAACTTTGTGCCACTTTCAGCGTTTTCCTACAGCTGTTTTAAGTGAGAAAAGCACTAGCTTAGTGTGCACAAAATGCCCAAATTGTGCACCCCAGAAATACAATGAGTCTCACAAGAGCCGAAGACGGGTGTTATGATGATTGCGACCAATCTGTGTGTGAACGGGCTGTAACATATTTAGAGGTGACATCGACATCGGGTCCACGTTAGTGTCTGACTGTCTGTTACCGTGCGTGATTGTGTGTTTTGTCTGTGAACCAGCTGCACTGTTTTGTGTCAGTGTAAGAGAGAGAGAGAGAGAGAGAGAGACACATGAAGGACTGTGCAAAGAGGTTTCCTGTCTGAACTTGAGCACTCTGAGGTCTGCTGTGGCAGATAGGACTGCTGCCTTTGTTCACATTACAACCCTAATTAGGCAGAGCATTGTGTGTGAGAAATATGAGAGCATTTCACAGTGTGTGTGTGTGTGTGTGTGTGTGTGTGTGTGTGTGTGTGTGTGTGTGTGTGTGTGTGTGTGTGTGTGTGTGTGTGTTACTGGGATATAGACAGCTGAATGTTTCCACTAGCACGCTCCGCTTGTCTCCTTGTTTCACTTCAGACCAGCCGAGTGAACTGCTGGCTGCAAGCCAAATGGAAAACCCTCACACACACATTTTCATATTTCTATACTCGTGAGGACCCTCACTGACGCATTCGTAACCTAAACCTCATTCTTACATTAAGCCTAAAACCACATATTAACCCTTTTTTTACGGAAGAAGTGAGGAAAACGAGGCCAAAACGTTCTCATTAGGGCTGTATCCGAATCACGATATTCAGAGTCGCCTCAGAGTTGGTACTTCAGGCCGGTGTCAGCGATTGACACATTATTCACTCCTTAACTCACTTAATTTAATAATATCAACAATTCCTCTGAAGAAGCTGAAAGAAACAACATCCTGATAAAGCTCACACTACATACGTTTGTGCCATACAATTCAGTGTCGTTTTTCGTGCGTTCTACAAATATCAGGCTACACGTGGCAATTCCTGCTCGTAATATGAATTCCTGTTTTCACAGGATAAGATAAAATAACTCCGGAAGTGGCGTTACTCGACAAATACATCAACGTTGACCTCTTGTTTCCCAAAAGACATGGACAGCCATCTCCTGGATGAGAGTCTGGGGTTTTTTGGACCCATCCATCAGAATTCCAACAGGATCAGTTTCGGATTAACGAGTGGCCGTGTTAACTGGTGACTTTAAGCCGAACGCGTCCGTGGACGCTCGTAGTAACATACATAAATGGTTGGTGTAGGTATAAATACATATAAGCATGTATTTTAAATTGATTGAAGGACACCTACAAGTATCGTTAAAGCTACAAACAGTGTTTGAGAGCAGCATTATTTCAGCTGCAGTGAGCGTTTTAAGTTAATCCACTGCGTGATTATTTTTTTTGTGAAACAAAAATGGCCGAATTGCTTCTAAATTTGATGCTGAGACATTGATTTCTGTTTGTTACTATGTTTCTAGAGAATGTGATTCTCTCCCTGTCTGGCCCCGTGGGACGCCGTCACTGCTGCAGCTAGATGCAGCGTATGAACGGGCCACCCACCACCAACTGCCTGCTTGTGCACATGATCACATGTTTGTGTCTGTGTGTGTAGGTGTGTGTGTGTGTGTGTGTGTGTGTGTGTTGGTACTACTTTTGGAATATTAAAGTTCTTCCCCGGTGAATGGCAGGCATATCAAAGACCAGAGAGTCTGCCAGCAAAGCCTGTGGCACATACACTGTGACAAATATATATTTATACACAGCTCAAAAGCATACCAAAGCGTGCTCATAGCATTTTTCTGCCCAAGGCAAGTCGATGTAAATTTTATGTTTCACTCAACACTGTCCTTGAGTACTTTAGTATGCAGACAGTCAGCTTGTGACTCGTATGGTTGTTAGCCTCAAGCTAAAGACACAGTCGATGCAACAGAGCTCTGGATGCAGCCACTTAATGCCTCATATTTAAAATGTACTGACATGTTCCGCAACATTGTTGTCACAAAAACCCTGCTGGTCCTCACCACCACCACCACAGCAAGGTGATGTATGCAATAATACTAGCTGTTTTTATTTAAAGGTTTATTATATTTATAATGCCATTTGTGTTATTTAGTATTGCTCTATCAGTGTCTGTTGTAACTGCATTTGCTGATCTCTGAGTGAAATTAGTTTTCTTCAAATACCTGAAGAATAGACTGATGTTACAACTCAACTTTTTTCATTCGTTTTTGGAATCACCAGCACTGATCTCACCCGTTTTCTCCGAGATGTATATTATAAAAGCTCTGTGATCAATTTAGCCTCTTCCGTATTTCCAGATTGTAGTGGGGATCATCCATTGCGACATTTAACATGATTCTCATGTATTACTGCTAACAGATAATGTATGCCTCTGCCCACTGACATGGTTATACAAATATTGTTTTTTTGGCTCTCCAAATGTCTAGAAATTGGCACATTTAGATCACAGAAATCAAGTTTTGTGGGGGAGCATTCCCCCAACTGCCCTAGTGAGCTCAGTTTGGCCTTATTTTTGGTATTTCTAAAACCGTTCGTAAGGCCATGAGTGTCCAATCACTCAAAACATTTAAATACAGTCTGAATTTATCAAGACAAAGAGCATTCCAGATCAGATGAGTCAAATGCTTGAAAGCTGTCACTTTTTATTCAAAAAAGAAGAAGAAAAGATGATATTGGGTCTGTAATTATCTGTCCTTATTCAAAATTCCCGATGGGCACGGGAGACTGTCAGGACAGGCTTTGTCAGTTCTACTGTGTCGTTTTTGATTAGGTTGTGTTTGAATACATTCAAACTAAAGACTTGACAGTTCCACTGCTGAGAGAAATATCAACAAGATTACGAGATACAAAGCATTTCATTTAGTAATTGTGTGCATCTCATTTTTGAATGACAAACACCACAAGAGATCAGATTCATATTTTACGTAATTTTCCACCACAAAGCTCATAAATGAATAGAAAAACGCATCCTACGAGACGCTCTGCCTGTGCTGATGCCTATATGCATCAACTGCTTTTCGTACAAATCACGGGTTGAGACAGTTTGGTTTCTCTCAGCGGCATTGCATTCAAAACAGGAGTGCCAAGCTCCCTATACAGTGTTAAACCTTTTTTTGGTGCAGTAGTGGTCTCTCCCTTAGGTGACTGTCTGTTGCCCTAACATAGTGTATGTCACAGCACTAAGTGTGTGTCGCTATGGCTCACTGGAAGTGTGACTAATGTGCTGTACATGACTTCTCAGTCCACCCTTGGCTCCACCAGCCCTCTCTTCTCTTTTGCCATCCACCCTAAATCTCTAATATGTTCCTCCTCTTCTCACAGTAAGCCTCCTTTCTCCTCTTTTTACTTCTCCTCATCATTATGTTTACTCTCTGATTGATGCAATCTATCCTGCATTTTTCACTGAAAGCCTGTTTCATATCCTCTCATATCCTCTTAATGTTAGATAACTATTGTTTATTAAATGTGTCTCTGAAATACATATTGATACCTTTATTTTCTTCATAGAAATATAGAACTTCCTTTATTCCACGCCCATTGCTATACCAACGATCTACAGTATATACACGGACATGCGAAACAATCGCCTGCAAATATTTTGCATCAAAACTATTCATACGACGTTGCAACACTTTTTCAATAAAAGGTTTGAATAGATTCTTTCAGGCAGAGGACCAACTACCAAGATCCTACTGACCAAGAGCAGCGTCTTGCAGTCTGTCTGAGGCAAACTGTTGTGTTGGAAAAGCTACTGGAAGCTTTTTTGATTGAGTTTCCTTTTACCGACATGCTCTAAATGATATTGAGTTCCCTCTGGTAAACAGTTACGCAGTGTATATGCAAAGGGCTTTTATTGTGAAAGGTACGAACGGAAGGAGTGGATCTTGTGTGCGTTGCCATTGTCAAGGTTGAAAGGAATAACACATTTTGCCGTCTTGTTCGGGCTACAGAGCCTCCGTGTTGTTGTACACTACAGTGCACATTCTGTATATGTCCATTTAACACAACGTCATTGGTTGATGTCTTTATTGACATTGCTTAAGCTCAGAAAAATCAACCTCCTTCTGAAAAGAATATGAAAATATGCTGCGTGAAATGACAAAAACAACAGAAAAACATGCAAATTAATCACACGAAAAAAACGCCCCCGGTGCGTAAAGGACTTAAGACATCAGTTTTACAGTCTGACCTGGTGGTAGGTGTTTTTTTTGTTTTGTCCAATAAAGTTTATTCAAACATCTTAGTGTGAATAGGAAATGCACTCCTCATGCTTTGCTGCTCCCTATTTGACATATTGCTTTAAAGGTGGTTTGTGACATCAGGTTTACATATTAGAAGAATCTGCACCCGTAGTTGATGTATTATTGAGTTAACGCAATATAAAGATACATGTGGAGCTTTTTTAGATTGTTTTGATTCCTTCAGATATCTTGTTTGTTGATAACGATGCAATCGTAACGCCAGTTTCGGGGTTCCGTCAGTAAAGTGATTTTACAACTATAGTGCAACGAAAACATTTGACTTACAAAGCTAAACTGAGTCTGTGGAAGATCTGTTGAGAATCTTTTAAGCCCCATCAGATATGTGCCATGAGAAATCAAAGAGTGGTAGTAACAACTGTTCAAACGAGATATTTGAAAGCTGAAGAAGTCCGTCCACATGTTGACTTGCCACATCGCAGAATTTTAAATTTGTAAACCAGAAACAAAGACACATCACAAGTTATCCAGTGAGAGGTGCAAAGACTTGATATCTGAGCCAAGGAGAGAATTGTTAATCATCTATTCAGCGCTGATTCCCACAATGGAGCGTTTCCAGACTACTGTGAGTGAAGCAGGGATTGTTGGGTTAGTAGCCATGCCAGATTTACCCGAGAATTAATCAAATTTATCAATTAATCGAATGATAAATTTGCTGCTTTTGGAAATAGCGACACGTTATGAGTAGTGCATTCCTTTATTTGGGTATCCTGTTCAGTATCCTCAGAATCGGTGTCATATTGCATCAATCCATAGTTAAATGATTTACACCCAATGCCAACATTCAATGCCAGTGCACGAGTGTGTCCTTTATTAAGGTAGGTGGGAAGTAAGGGTCTAGATTAGGCTGTATTAAATTAGTTTTTGCCATTTTATCAAGAGTAACTAGGATCTTATCCTTTCCTTATTCCAGTGTGTTTTAGTTGCCTATAATCCTAACCAACAAGTCAACGGTGCAGCCCACGGTTTAGTCAGACATTTTCCATGTCCGTTTGATGTATGTGCATGATGGCCGGCTCCATTAATCACACTGTTGCTGAGCTGTCTGACATTCAGGGAAAGTCTCAGGGTTTTTCCTATGTGGTCGAGCCTGCTGATAAATAGGCCTGCAAAGCTAACTGTAATGGACTGAATGTCTGCCCCGTCTTCACTGTAAGAGCTGTCTGTTTTATGCTTGTTCTGCTGTTATACTGTGTCGGATAAGATCATTCAAAGAGATTTTATTCACATGAAATACAAAACAACTGATATAAACAGGTTATACTATAAAAAAGAAAATAACACAAAAGGCAACACATGGTTTGAAAGTATTCGATAAATTCACGACACTTCTGGCCTTTAAAACTCTTATTCTTGCTTGTGAAGCAAACCTCATGCTTTCCTATTGTAATTCCAAGACTGCCACAGTCCCCCAGGCAGCAACATGTGATTTAGTATTGAAAACAACTGCAGCCTTTAACTTCCAGGAAGACCAACCAGTAACTTCACACTAGAGAAATTACACTAGAGTAGATTTAAATATGTATGTCAAAAAGTGAATCAGCATTGTTACGAATACACTTTAATCATTTGCAGACTATTATAAACCAAACGGACCATATTCATACAAAACTAAACTAACTAAACATGTTAAAATGTTAAAGAATGTAAAACTACAAAATTGCATTTTAAGGCAATAGTGAGTGCTTCTCAATTCCATTCAATGAATGCTCTCTCATTGGGGAAAACTGATCTAAAGCCAATATGTGAACAATTTCAAAATGTTGGACTTTGGCACCCCCCAGAGCGAGTATGAAAAAACACACTGGGGATCTGGCTCCATTGTTAATACTCTGAGAGTGGACATTGAAATACAAGTGGTTGGTGCAACACAACTAATTAACCGTTAGTTTCCTCCACCTTGGACTCACTGGCTCTCTATCACCTCAAAGTCAAGACAAATTGCTGCAGGTCAACTGTGCAAATGCTGCTCAAAGTTTACCAAATTTGATCTTGATCTGACAAATTCATGCAGATTTACTTCACGAGTCAATCTACAGATCCTGGCGATTCCACTGGTATTAAGCAAAATTGTGGCCATTTTAAATCCTGTTGCCACAAGGCCTTAAAGCTAACTTTAGTAATCTTGAGAAACTAGCAAGAGTACGCTTTTAAATATTATCCAACTGGAAAACCCAGCCCAGTGTTGCCAACTCTTTTACAATGAAAGTAGCATTAGTTCCAAAAGTCCCTAAATCTAGCGATAAAGTTGGCAAGTTAATAACACTGACAGCCGGCCCCTTTGGTCCTCCCTAATCATCGTTAACGTAAACAAGGAACATGGCTATGTAGGCTGTCCAGTCATTACATTTGGGTCAAATGAAATGATTGGACGGGCGTATTATAATCCTGCGACAGCCACAGATATTGGATTCTCTTCTCTTTTGTCACAGCATTTGATTTGTTGATTCCTTCTGGGATGTGAAGAGAATTTCAACAAATAAAACAAAAAAAATGTTTTTTATTAAGAAGATTACCGACCCTAGCTTTAATGCTGGTGTGCATATGGGGGATTGCAGAAAATAACCCTCAGACTGGTTCCTCCAGCTATTAGTTCTTTGAAATAGTGTCAGCGATGCCTCTATACTGCTGTTGGTCAAATTTAAAAAGGCCACCTATGACAAAAATGGCAGAAGCTGCAATCCACGCTACACTCAGATCTGTGAAATGTCCCATTCTACATTAAATGAAAGGACATATCTGGATAAATCAAAAACAGTGTTGCTGCTGCTGGAGCTCTGCAGAGAAACACCAGCACCTTATTACTTTCATATTTGTAACATGTTATATTGTCCTATATGCTGTAACAGTCAGGATTAATAAACTAAACCAAATACTGGCAGGCAGTAATGTTAGAGTGTGAAATGGGTACTGCGAGCTGTGTGTGTGGAGACGGTACACACAAACAAAAGCACACACACTCTCGCCTTCGGAGACAGCTTGCAAACAGCGTGATTTAGGAGCTAGGCCAGTGGCAAACAGGAGTGTTTAGGAGAGAAGGAAAGAGCAAAAAACAGAAAGGAAGGATGAGAGAGAATGGAGGACAGAGGACGAGACAAACGGCCTTACCAATTACCCTGTTAAATGAACAAAGAGCAGCAACAGGACACAGGCTAATTTTAATCAATGGAGACATATGGCGTTCAGGAGGCGGGCAGCAAATTAACACTTGGAGCAATTAATCTGATCCTGAGCACACTCTTTACGCCATAGAAAAAAAAACAATGAAGATTCAGTCCTCAGTCAATCATGCCAACAGAATTGATCTTTACTTGCTTAAGGACGCTGCCTCGACGGTAGGGTAATTATCAAAGACACATTTTTATCATTTGCAACAGATGTTTCTAAAGCCTGTATCTTTGAGGGCTAAAGACATTTATAGATTTGTGCAGCTGGGGTAGAAGCTAAACGGTTCAATCCCCGGCTCCTCCTGTCCACTCCTCAAAGTGTCCTTGAGCAAGAAACTGAACCCCGTGGTTAAGCCAGTACCATCAGCCAAGATCCTATGTTGATATTCACTGTTTGACCTAAAAATTCAGAATCAAAAGCAGGGCTTTAACAAACTATTATTTTCATCATCAAATCATTTGTAGATTATTTTTCAATTAAGTGATATCATGAAAGCAGTATGTGACCCGGCCGCCGATTCCAAATCTAAGCACCGCCATGCATGGGCCGGAGCAAACTTTCCCATTTTAAAACTAAACAGTTCACTAAAATATGAAGACAATTGAGACAGGAAATAGGCAATACAGTAACGTGGGCTGTCCTTGACTGAAGAATTCTTAGAAATTACTTAAATAAACTTAAGAAACCTTAGTCGACTAAGACCAAAACATCTGATTCATTGTCTTAGAGGGGGCAGCCCGAACAGTAACCAACCTTGATCGATATTTGATCTGTTTAATTGGAGTTCAGAAGCTTTACCAGCAGTGATTGACAGCTGCTTTACATACTCCTTGGCTCTTATCGGTTGTTTTTCTTCGGGCGTTGTAAAATCTTGCAAACACAGTTTTAGATGTCTTTTAAATTCGTGTGGTCAGAAATGCAACATTTCAATATTAAGTTTTAGTCTAAATTTACCTCTTCTGGGCAAGACAAAAGCTGGGAGAAGTTGATCTTTGAGGAAAAAGGAGCACGGTCTTCTAAAAGGAGAGGGATAATGTCAAAGGAGAAGAAAATCTTCAGGAAAGGGTAAGAGATCTTTGTTGAAGATGAGGAAGATATTTGATGGAGAGGAGGCAAGATCTCGTAGGGAGAGAAGGAAACGGATCAAAGTCTGTGTAGATGAAGAGGATGATTATCACAGAAAATGAAGATCTGAGAAAGAGGAGGAACAACTCCAACATGAGAAATGCCACTCCATAAGCCTTTTCACTGATCCCATTTCAGCTTTTGCCTCTGACTTCCCTCTGACTGATGATCTGTATTAAACATGGCGTTGCTTTGATCCTGAGAGATTCATTGCTCGCTTTCTTCTGTTTAATTATAGAAGTGACTACTCATTTAATAATTATGTTGTCTTTTTCTTATCCCAGCAAACCCTTGTGATTATTCACGCTCGATGAGATATTTAAACACATTAATTCATAACTGGGTTGTGGTCTCTGGCCACAGCTGTAAAAATCGAGGCTGTGGGCGTTTCTTCTTGTTCTCATTAACAGAGTCTCAGCTTCGACAGTATCAACTTCATTTATCATTTTCATTGTTTCTTCATAGTTGTGGCCACTATGAAACAGTGATTAAGGGCAATCAGTGATATTATCTGTGTATTAACCTCAAAATATCTTCATTAAGCCGGTAGTTTCTAAAACAATTTACATATAGATTAGATTTATCTAAGAATTAAAACATAGACTTAATTTAAGCATATCACTCATTTACAATGTATGGTAGAGAGATGTTAAGTAAAACCAAATGTGAAATTAGAGGAAATACAGTCTTAAAATCAAATTATGTGGGTACAAACTAAACCAAAACTAAATAGAGATGATTCTTCAGCTAATTGATTATTCAATCGACAGACACATATCTTCATAACCTAATAATAATTGCAGTCATTTCCAAGAAAAAAGACGGCTGGTTACAGCTTCCTAAAATGTGATGATTTGTATTGTTTAATAATAAATTGGATTTCTGAGGGTTTTAGATTGTTGGTCAGACAAATGTGAAGTCGTTCCCCAGGTCTCCCGTTAATTATAATGGGCATTTTCATTCATTTCCATGAGAATATAGTTAAAGGACCAACAAGTAATAGTACTCATTATGCAGAGTGGCCCATTTCAGAATATTTATTTTTTTATTTTTACTTTTGAACATGCTTCTGGCTCAAATGACACAGGGACTTGGTTTCCCAGGTATGAAGTATTTATAAAGTGTATTTTTGAGATAAGTCGTCATATCTTTCATCACCACGTCCTCCGGCAGGCTTCGCTTTTCAGCGTTCACTCCAGCCTGGTATCACCAAATAGGGTGTGAATAACTATAAATCATTTCTGGAGCCAGGTGATGCAGTACAAACAGCGTTGAATTCAAAATCATTTTAAAATCAGTTTAAATTCCAACTGTGTGCCGGTTTAAGTTGACTTCTTAACTTAAGTACATAACTTTATTCACATAACCCTGAATTTACTTATTCTAACCCAAACCATGGTCTTTTCTTAAACCTAACCAAGCACCTTTATTGACTAAACACAACCAAGTAGTTTTGTCTGAATTCACAACGCTAGACACGTTTTGCCACCATGCATCTGTTAAAAGCTTAAAATGCGTAGAAATTACACGTGAAATGTCCTTAACAGTGGTGTGCTATTTATACGCCTTCCCATGAGAGCAGGTTGTTCACTCAGAAACGACATACAGTCTTATATGCTCCCACAACAGGGACACACACACACACACATGCACCCGACCACTCTATCAAAACTACATAGCCACAGGCTTCGTCATTAACACTTGTCTCTTGAAAATAAATAAGAAACGAGAGTAGGAGAGTAGGAAGAGGTATGACTTTTCTCTTTTTAATGTTTGAGAAAAAGAGAGAGGGAGAGATTGAGAGAACCGACTTCAATTATGTATACCCCAACAACTTCAATTAAGCATGTGAGCAGGAAAATCAATATGGGAACTGATGACATCCCGGGCCTTTCATTCCTCACTGAGGAGATGGTCTGTCGAGGGGAAGCACACACACACACACACACACACACACACACTGTATACAAATACTCACTGGGTATAAATCACTCTACGGCCAACAAGAGCACAGCCTTCGATCTCACGCCTTGGGCTCCACCATCTGTGTTTCCCATCTATCGATAATGAGTAATGGTCATCATGTGAAAAATCAAGAGTGAATCGGGGAAAACTGAGTATTTCTATTCGACAAGTGTCAATATTGTAGACAGCTGCGATGATAGAGAGAGAGAGCGTGATGGATGTTTTTGAATGAGACCTCACTGAATGAAATTTGTCTGAGATCTTAAAACATATACTCTATGTCAATGAAAACTATAACAGCCATGTTTGTGAATTCATCCTGAACCTTACTGAACCTAACCAATTGGTTTTGCTGCCTGTGCCTAACTGCAGCCTTTTTAACGATAACGTGGCGTAAAATGAGACGTGAAACTTCCCATGAGATCTGGTTGGAGCTTGAGACTCAGGTCGTCCCGTTGTCTATGAAACTATAATGCCACATTGTGAACAACTAATCTTTGTTGAAATCAGCAGGAAGAGAACCTCGTGACATTAGCTGTTAGCAGTCGGCGGTCAACACAATCCTTCTTGTCTAAATTAAGGAGATAACAGCAAATATACGGAGGATTACGCTACATCATGATGCGTTCAAGCCTATTCAATAAAATAGATTTAGGCGAAGGTAAATTATAATGTTTTAAAATGTGTTCAAATGTAATCCTTTAAATGTATTTTTTGGGAAGAAACTTGAGGCGGATCGTAGATGTTGGATTTATTGTTTTAGTTTTTAACCTTGTTATTGAATTGGGTATTGAGAAACGTGAACATTCTATATTAGTATCAACTACAAAATGTGTGGTCTCATTACATCTCCACTCCTGATAATGGAGACCTTTTTTTGTAATTATTTGATGCAAATTCCATTCAAATCCATTGTTTTTGGGGTTGGGGCAGAAATCTCTGAAAACAGACCAAAACCTTGATGTGATTACAAAGTATTGATGACGACTCATCACCTTAATTCATTGTGTTTTGATGCTACGCTGAAGAACCAGCTGTCCTCTGGTTCTCTTATAGTAATGCAGAGACACAGAGAGAGAGAGAGAGAGAGAGAGACAGAGAGTTGATAAAAATAACATGCTGTCTGGGCCGACTCTTATCAAAGTCATCATCAGTGTCCCTGCATGAAATTCCATATTAGCGTGTGTTTGTGCATTGAAGTGTGTGTTCGCGTTCGGTACCTTTTGTATTGTTCAATAATTCAGCAGCAGGAGACGTTGTTACATCTCCGATTTCCTGCCCGATGTTGTTTAATGCCTGACGCTATCTCTGGAAACAGGGAGGACTTGGAAGTGTTCAGCATGGTGGGGGGGGGCTGGAAGGATGACTTTGACTCGCTTGCTCTTCTTTTTCACTTTTCTATTCAGGAGGGGGAGAGAGAGGGAGAGCGAGTTAGAGGCAGAGCCGGCGAGAGTTAAGTGGCGTGTATTCAGAATTATTGATTCTTGGCTGCCTGCACCAAGGGTAACCTCACGAGTTTATTTTTCCATCATGTGTGAGTGTGAATGGTGTGAGTCTGCGGTCATCAGTGGGGCTCTCTGGAGAGCGACTGGAGCCATGCTGAATAAAACTGAAGCGTTGTGGTTTAATCCATGCGATACAGTTCACATGATAAAGTATGGGGGAAAAAAAAGAAAGAAAAAGAAGCGTTAGTGGCGCTTTGTCTCTTTCAGAACAACAATCTTTTACTGCTGCATGTTTACTGCCTGGCCTACCCGTCAGTTGCTGGAATTGTTTCCGCTGGCACTGGTGCTCACGCTATAGGGTCAAGAAAGTATGTGGTCACCCCTGTCCATATTTTAATAATTGATTCATTGTTTAAGCCAGTAAGCCAACAAACATTCTCTGGTTCGGTTTTATATCGATGTTCTATAAATATGGATTTCTTGACTGACAAAACAACACTTAAAGACGTAACCCTTGTCCCTTGATGTCCTCGGTGCTGTTGATATGTTACCTGTCCATACCATAATTGTAAAGCTACCATTTAAAATGAAAAGGTGATTTTCTCGCTACGTATTGACACATTTTGCTCTTCAAAAACAGAAAGATTACACTGAACATTAACATGGCTCTTTAGGAAGGCATTAAAATGCCTCTACTGATGATTACAAAACACTTAAATCCATACATTGCTGCTCAAGGTTCTCATCCGACAGATGTAGGAAAAAAGTCCTGGAAGTATTACTGCACTGCAGAAATTTGAAAAGGGCATGTATGAAATTCTGCACATATTCAAGTCTGCAGTTTGTTTTAATGTAGCTTTTCAATTTGTGCTTCAATAATTGATGTCTTTGTAGATGTTTTGGTTCCACATATTCCTACTTTACGCCTGCGTCTCAGAAAGCAGATAGGGAAACACAACAACCACAACAGAGAATCAGGAGTGTTAAGTGCTTTAACACACTTGCTGCCACACACACACACACACACACACACCATCCTGGCCCTCTGAAACCTGCAGTGGCACTTTTCCTGTGTGTCTGTATGTTTCAGAGAAGCAGTACTCATTGTCAAGCAACTGGCTAGCCAACAGGCAGTGATAGTATTATAGATAGAGCATTTGCAAAGCTTTATTGTTGTTATTGTATTGTTTATATTCATTGTTTATTGGCTGGCAGTCTTCCTATTTACCTCTGCATAAGTCTGTGCCTTGGCATGTTACCACCACCTTAAGCACAAAGCACGGGGCAGAACAATATTATGGTTTCAACTCTTTTCTTTATTATACCGAGACTATGATGCTTCCTTAATTGTGTGCAGTGAGTACCTAAACATAACCATGAAGTTCAACAATGCTTAGTTAGTGCGACCAAATATTTGATTGCATTGTAATGCGGAACAACAATTTTGCAACTTGCCAGATACAATATATATTGAAGTCCTGCTGTCAGAGATCCATAAAGCAAAGTCTGTCATTTTACCAGCGTCAGCAGGGGAATGAAAAGGACCTGCTCAAGCCAATGAATCGATGAGTGTAACGAGTGCTGACAATTTAAATTGATGGTGATATCGTTAGGCTATATTAATACATTTAGAATTATATTAGCCTATGATTCGAATTACAGAGCCAAAGAGGATATTTGAGGACCATTGAAAACCCAGTATTGGGTTCAAACTATTAGTGAAAGACTTCGATAAATGCAGACTTATTGCAAGTTCTCCCAAATCACTCGTACCATGCACTTAAAATTGAGTTGTTCTTGCATAAAGCCCAACGCTCATTAACACAAATAGTGGTCAAAAAGAACTCATTGGAACCTTTAAAGCTCTCAGTGGCCAAGAAATGTTGGTTGGAACCTCCAGTGAGCTGAATTGGGTTTCATTGCACTCATTACAGACTTGCATCCCAAGCTGTTGAGGAAAAACAAAAGAAAAGTGCACATCCATCATCCTCATCATTTTATTCATACACACACCAAACATAAAGCAAGTGGACAACCTAAGCCAACAGAAAAAACACACACAATCTTATCTTGATACACTTATACAACTCACAACATTGCCATTTATGTTCACATTCTTTCTGATAACACACACACACACACACCCCCGCTGATAACGCACACAATAACAACCCATGTCTGATTTGGAAATGTCAACCCATCACCTGCTGATTTGTGCTTGAAAAAAAAAAGAATAGCAATGAAGATGCAGTGTTTGCAGCTTTTCTCTACTTTGAAGGGAATTTTCGTCCGTGGTGTTGTTGGGAGCAAGAGGACGTCGACCCTGAAAGGTCACAGTTGATTGGCTGAACAGCAGAAAGCTTTTACCGTTTTTTTGCGAGAACTTCTACCCGACGACAACATCTCTTGTTCAGGCCACTTGAATGAGATTGGATGCCATTAAATTCTTTTTCGATGTGCCCAAGGCCAAATAGTCTCTGGTTATTGTGGCGCACTGTGCTGCTCTGGCGAATTCAAAGAAAGTAATTAAAAATGGAAATAAAGAAGTTGGCTCTCTTAGCAATTGCTGTTGCATGGAGGTGATAATTTAACTTAAAATGATAAGACGTAAAAAGATATGAGCCAAAAAAGTAAAAGGCACTTCTGGTGTGAACAGCATGGCCATAGTGAGTTAGGAGTTGGGGGATTGGAGTTGGCTTATATCTTTTACAATTTAAAAGGTGTTTATGGATTATGGCTTCCTAACACAATGGTGAGATGTCTGTCCGATCAGTAGTGTTTTCTGTTAGTTTTATAGGACAGGTAGATTCATTCTCCAAATATAATGACTGTATTCTCGACTTCTCAGATGACACAGATATTCTATTGCAGGTATTCATCTCTCTACTATCACTATCTAACAAAGGTCTGTGGCTTTCTCCCAAACCATTTGCGCCTGTTTGAAGACTTTACTCTCTAAAAGACTGAATGCTACTTTCATTAAAAAGCTTAGGCTTAGTAATTTCCTTCAACAGCTGAGCTCTGTAGTTTTTGGCAAACTTTACTCAAAC
This sequence comes from Pholis gunnellus, assembly GCF_910591455.1. Classification (NCBI taxonomy): domain Eukaryota; kingdom Metazoa; phylum Chordata; class Actinopteri; order Perciformes; family Pholidae; genus Pholis; species Pholis gunnellus. The sequence continues at coordinate 7,445,161 of NC_136546.1, read as the reverse complement.
AGGAGTAAATAGTGTAATTGCCAGGGACTACTTTCAACTGCGAACTCGGTGCATTGCTGAGTTTTTAAGGTTTGTGAGATTGTCTCAAAATAAACCCTGGTGCCCACGTTCATAGTAATGAAGGAACATAAAATCCGCTTTGTTACCTTCGTGGTGGGATCCATGGCTTCATGCTACCTTTACATTATAGCGATTGGATTGATGCACAGTTCAAATCTTCTTTGAGATTTCCGATATTGAACCAGGAACTTAGCTTCTGTCTACAGCTCCAAAGCTGTTATTGCAACTACCCAACTTTTTTTTATTCCAACCACACAGATACCTTTCCGGCATTTACGTTTTAGTGAGTGTGCATTAATATTCTGAGCCAGACCAGTCTGCTCCATTAGGCTTTAATACCAGCCCAGAGACCTGTGTTTCAACTCAGCCTGAGAAGGGAACAGTCTCAACTGTGATGTTTACGTACACACACACACATATACACACAGTGATAAATATGGAAATTTCTCTCTCTCTCTCTCTCTCTCTCTCTCTCTCTCTCTCTCAAAGACACAGCAATGAACATGCAAATAATTCTTCCCTGAAACCCACCAACACACACACACACACGCACACGCACACACACTACGGTGTTTCTGTGAAGTCGTGCCATCTGTCTTCTGGTATTTTGATGAAACTTGACGGGAGCAGACCTCTATAATAACGGTATTTTCTCTTCCAAGTGGTTTGGTTTAACATAAACTTTGAGGAACCTCCTCCGGGACTCCTCGGCTCCCCAACCTCTGCCTGGCCTGCCCTCCCAGAGACCTCCGGAGCTGCTGTTGTTTGAATATGAAGGTTAAAAGCGATGCTACGGAGAGTCGCACACAAGCATTCCCAGTGTGTAGGCACACGAAGGTGCACACGCAAGTTTGTCATTGGCTGATTTCACTCCGGGTTTGTTTTTGAGTCCTTAAGGTTGATTCCCCCTCCTTCTGACCCAACTGGTGCATTTGTGCATAAAAAAGACTGATCCGGGAGGAGCAATGAGGAGACTGTAACCTTCCTCAAATTAATACATGACACAAACAGACGATATCATTTTAGAGAAAATTTGACTGGCGCTCTTTAAATGCGTAATTTTGTTGCCCCCACTACTTCTACAAAAAAATCATTATAGTCGCATAATGGTAGTGTCTCTCCTTTAGCGAATTTCTGGTATTTCAGTAAGAATTTGTGCTACATTTGGATGCAAACCTGGCTATTGTGATGATGTTCTCCACTGTTGCCATTCAAGTTATGTCGGTGGTCTTTTAATCAAAGGAAAATGCCAAGAAGAAGAAATAGACAACAATGCACAGACAGGCAGAACCTCGTGAACATGACAGGGAGCTTGAACATTTAATGGACAAAGGAATCACAGTAAGAGCCCCTCTTCCACATCCACGTTTTTCAAAAAATCATGTGACTTTCCTTATTTGACCTGTTTTCTTGCCTTCAACATGAAATATTTTGTGACTACATGCAAACTCCGCGGTTTGACTTCAACTGATCTCAGACCACCCAGGTCCACCGAAACACTTATAAAGACACTATAAATCAGGGGGAAAAGCTTGAAATCATAACAAGGGGTAAGACGCTATGAACTGTTCCAAAGGGAATAGCGGTGCAAGCTTTCAGAGAATCACTTACGGTGTTGCACTCAGTAAACTCTTTAACCCAAAACCCTAAATCCACTTTGGTTGATCAAAATGTCCTCAATTTTGAGGATTTTTCACATCTTTTCTATTCCTGCAAGGACATTTGGTCATTACAAAAAGAAACAAACACCCACACACACAATTGAAAGCTTCAAATCACTCTCCACTCAAACAGACCCACATTTCTTCCCATTGTTTGCAGCACAAGCCATTAAAGCATCAAACATGTTCCATATGCCGTCTGAGTTATGTGATTTGTTGACTACAAATTGGAGACATCTTTTAAATGCACGAGCACGCCTCCGCACTAATGTGAGGCAACACATTTACAAGACCAACTGTGGAGAAAGTAGCCGCTCCTCCTCTCTTGAACACACACACACACACACACACACACACACATTCCCTGCCATGCTCTTTGATGGTGGACTAAATGGCGCGTTGATGCTTTGACGAGTTTTTAAACAGCTTCCAACAGACTCCAAAGAGCCAGGTGCTGACTGACTTGGATGGGATGTTGAGGCCGCTCACTCTTTTCTCCTCAGTCAGTTTTAAGCCTTGACCACAGTTCTTCTAAAAACGTTTTAATGAGATAGATTCTCAGCTCTGCGCTTTGATTTGTTTTAGTAATTCAAAGAGTGAAACATTTCTCCTTGGTGTTCTGAGTTAGGACACCAAGGAGAAATCTTAGCGGATCTTACTGACGTGAATCTGCAGCAGTTCGCCCAAATCAACACTTTAGACACACACTTTAGACACACACACACACACACACACACAGGAGACGACCAATTTGAGGAGTCAATGAGGAAAAATTGCATAAATACAAGTAACTGTTCTGAGTTGGCTCAATGCATTTACTCACACACACTGTGACACATGATATAGCCGCCCAGCGCACACATCTTTAGGGATTGAGTTTATATTCTTCCTTTTATTTTATTTTATTGCAATTTAAGCAGTTGAAATTAAAGGGGACAGTCATTTTAAAGATTGTGTTCAGATATATTCACACTCTATGTTCCTAATGTAATCTGATGGGCCCTGAAGTGATTAAACTGGACATTATTGAACATATTTATTGTTGACTCAGCAACCCCTTAAGTGACAGACAAATGGCCGTGACTTTGGATATAAAAGTGACTTTTAAGTCAAAGCTCAAGTAGGATTTTGAACTTTTGTTTTCCACTTCTGACTGCCCACAATTGTAACTTAGTGAGTAAGTCATTCCCTTGTGTTTTAAATATGTTCTTCTAATGTTGTAATTTCAAAAGACAGTTGGGTAAAATGCTCTCAAGTTTGTGGTGCGTTTAAAGACTTTGGAGCCTGATAATGTGACCAGATTACCTCTCGAGATTCATCTCCCACTCTTGCCTGCTGTGCATTCTTTTTTAATGCTCTTTGAATCACCTTTGCTCATTTTTCCCTCTTTATTTTTCAACTGTTCTAAGGAAACAATTTTCCACTGAAGGGATCAAGATGTTCAATTTATTTCCCTTGTCTTGTAAATTGCACAAGTGAGCAACATTTAAGCCCCATTCGCTCTTTTATGAACAAACATTATTTTGCTCTTCAAGGACATCCGTGTGTGTCTTTATTATAATTAATGAGTCCACACAACTCATGTGAGGCTTCACACACGCTGAACAATTACACCAAGAGGGACTTTACTTTTTTTGCCTGAATGTGTGTGTGTGTGTGTGTGTGTGTGAGGTGCCTTTTTAAAGTAATTACTGCTGATGCCATTTATAGTTTACACAGTACACTGCCTTTATAATGATAAATGTTTGGGGCCAGGAATCCCCAGACGTTAGTAAAGTTAGATAACTGTCCTGCTTACAGGATCATTGGGCCTCGTACACTAGTGTCCTGCATAGCAATGCTCTTATACTCTGCACGCAAAATTACCGCCGGATTCATGACACGTGAGCAACAGACAATTTTGCCACCACCGTATGACACTGAATCAGAATCATCCTAAATATACAGGTGTGTGCCCGCTATTTGCAATAAGCATGCTGCCACGCCCACATTTCTGTACAAGGAAATACGTTTGCCAAGAGGTTTATCATAGAGAAAGCTGTGAAGTTGTTTTAAAAGAGAAGCCCCTAAAGTAAAAAAGAAAGATGATTTCAACACTGAACATTGGCTACATATTCTGCATATCATGGTACTAGTATTAGCCGATCATTATAGGCCGAGGAAATTCAAACAATAAAAATCTAAACTGTTACATTTTCTCTACAAGTCTCTGTTTACATTCAGTTTTTCTCACCAAAACACATTGTTTGTGTCCTTGAATGAATTTACTTCCTCATAAAACATTTGTAAAAAATCGTGGGTTCACACATCACACAAAAATCCATCTTGTCAGACCTCAAGTAACGCGTTTGTGTCCGGACCAGTCGGCGTCCCGTGAGGAGCCACTGGCAGCTACAGGCGTTGTTAAAAATGGCGTAAATTACACAAAAGTGTAAATGCTGCAATAGCGTCAGTTATATCAGAACTGGAAAGTATTTTTTCAATGAAGGACGAGCAACCCCGAAGGCTTTTCTGGATAGAAAATATGTTTTTGTCCCCGACTCGCTTCAGGAAGACTTTGATTGACAGATGGTTCATCCAATCACCTGCCAAGTATTTTTTTGAAAGCGCTTGGCCTTCTCCAAACAGTTTCCAATGACTGTATATTGCTGCTTTTTTTTTTGCACTTTACTTTGCCTTGAAAATGATGTTGAGAACATTTGCTGACTCAAAGATAAACTTTTCAAATACAATCTGACTCAGACAATAAACAACCGACTGCTACACAGAGCTGTATGTCATGCAATGTGTCCGTAAGGAGAGCTATCACACTATTACTTTGGTGCGAGATATTTTGTGGTTTTTGGCTTTTCTACTCAGACATAAAAACATATTTTTCACTAGTGTAAACCAGACCTTAGGGTCTACTCTGTAAGGCTTCAAATCGATCCCTCACTCCTGAAACTATTTAGTGTCTGTGCTGAGAGAACCCATTTACTTTATAGTGAACAACACGATTTGTTTTGTTTTTCAGCTAAAATGTTCTGAGTGATTCTCTGTGGCACATATTGATTTTGAATTCCTTCTTACAGGGTACCATCCAACTCTTGTCTTTCTCTTGTCTGTCTCACTGTCTGTTTCATGCACACAAACAGAGAACAATACTTTGTTCCAGACCCACATAGTCTCTACGTACTACTCTTTTTAAAAAAGGAATTACTACCAGATTAGTTTGAGATTACTTTCACGCAGATTTGTTTTCCCCATGCATACAAAAGTTGTTGTGTGTCCTGTTGCAATCAAATACTGATCAGAACAGTTTAAGGTAATCAAGAGTGGAGCTAAAGTGCACTTACAACAGAACCTATGTAAGTAAAAATGGGACAAACTACACAGAAGGATACTTTTTTTGGGTGGCTACTTATGATCTGATTATGTGTTTTAATATACAAAAGACACAGATAGAATCCTGGGTTATTGGTTGAGAATAAAAAGAAAATGATGAGCTCTGTACATTTCATATATGGTCAGTGCCACTTTGAGTCCGATACCGACGCACCGAGGTCCAATTGAGCATCTGTATGTAATGCACCGGGCTTTCCACTAACTCTAATGTCAACTCATCTGCTTTATTATTGGACGGTCAGAGCAATAAAGAGCACATAAAAGTCTGGGCTGGTGGAAGGTGAGGACTGCTGTTCTTGTGCGTTGTGAAACCAATTCAAAGTAGTTTTGGTTTGTCATTTCCAGACTTCACTAACTGCAGTTACATAACATATACTCGTTTTAACCCAAACCACAATCTTTTCCTTATCCTAAAGTTTTGTTTCCTAATACCTAAGTACTTTTGTTGCATTAGTAATTCTAAAAACTAAGTAAACCCACGTAGTTTATTTTGAAAAAGTACGCTATGCATATAACGAGCGTAAAAAACTGACACGCCGTCCCTGACATAATCCAAAACTGACGCTAGAGAGGTGCATAGAGCGTCACAGTTTGAAGAGTAGGGCCACCGACCAACCATCTTTATTTGACAAGAGTTGTGAGTGACAATGTTTTCTATACACACGGTACACATCTATTTCGACAAATGAAGGGATCCCACATGCAGTACTGGCACATGCTCAAAACGTTTCTATAGATGGATAAACCCATACTCGCATGCGCTTGAAAAAACAGACAATGAATGCACATGGGTGTAAGAACAAAAAGAGGCGAAACACACTCTGTACTTCCTTCACTGCCATGACTGAGGCAAGTGGCTGAGCTAATGACAGATAAATGAGTTGAGAAAATGTGCTCTGAGAGGATCAGCCAGTGAGAGTGAGGCTCCAATATCTGACTTGGACTCAAACTGCAGTGTCTTCTATTTAGTTAATGCTTACCTCTCCCGTTGGAGCGCTTTTGTCAAATGGTTTGGAGCGTTTTGTTACTGTTATCTGTGTCAGGGTGATGGTGGCGACACACCTTGCTGAGCAGCCCACACATGTCCTGTTTCTGCAGTGCAGGATGTCTCTCCAGCTCCTCTCGGGACATCCTGGGATTCCCTCTTCGACAAGCTGGGGTGCCCCAGTTTCTCATGGGATCTACTCCCATTACATCAAGCCCTGGCAAAAGGGCGGACTTGTCCTTGACATTGATCACTGACCTTTTCAATTTTAAACGCGGTGTGTGGAGAGTGAGTTGACAAGAAACATAGCGGCGGTTAAGAGCCCTGTCTACACTGACATGTTGGGTCAACCAATGCAGTGAGCCGTTCTAATCGTAGATATTTCTGCAGGTGATGTCTTCAGATGGTGGCTGCTACTGGGAAAATGCTGTTTCGTCAAGTGGCTTTGAGGAGCGATGTAAGGCAGACTTTAATGCAATACTTTGTGACACAATAATGGGTAAGGTTTTACAATTTAGAGACAGATAAATACCTAAAATGTAAGTAAATATGACTACGTTTGTTTGGTCTTCTTTAACTACTGTCATGACATTAATTGGAGGTCTTACTCTTTGTCTTTACATACGTGTTTCATTCAAACACTGTGAATTACATCATTTAAGTTTGATTACTTCTTTTTTTTATTGCTAAAAACAGTGGTTAAGAAAAGAATAGAGACCAATACAAAAAACAAAAAGACAACAGTCTCCTCTGTGTATCCAAGACAGCATACACTACCACCAAGCTGCTCCCTGCACTATAAGTAATGCTGTGCTGCATTTGTTGCCATGTCACGTCTTGACCAGAATAGGGAGGAAGCTATGTTTTTCCTGGAGATGTAGGAGCCGGCAATACTTGAAAGGATCCCTGGGAGGTAACACCTACACATGGGAATGCTGCACTGGGCAAGAATACCAGGAAACACAGGCATGATGAGGCTGCTGTGACAGCTGAATCAAACAATGCCCAAGACGTGGCAAAGACTTGTGGCACCGTGGACCAGAGAGTCTTGGAAGCTCCTCAGCAGTTGGTGTATTGGAGAAGTAGTCAGTATCTGGTCTAGAGGACTTTTATCCTGAGCTTCTCACACTTAATCCGCCATTCTGTTTAAAAAAGAGAATATGATTGTCAGGGGGGCATCGCAGACCTTTTCAGGTTGCCAAGCTTCAAGGCATCTTAGAAGTTACATATCTCAACTGGCCCGTATGGCTGATTTCATCCTTCATTTGCAATGCTTTTGATTAAGTGACATTTGTGCCATTGATGGTGATGATGGTGATGATGATGTTGATGATGACCATTCTTACCATAATAACACTACTTCAGGAACAACAAAATTCAGACACCCACTGTTTTGCACTCTCCTGCAAACGTTAAAACTGTTTCACAAGCGTGCCGGAGAACCACGTGACCTCCAGGTTATGTAAAATCATGAAAGGCCCTCGCTAGAACCAGTGCTTGGTTCGTCTTTTCTAGGCTCCTGTAGAAACATGTCAGTACAACATGGCGGACTCCGTGAAGGGTCACCCTCTCCTTATGTAGATATGAAGGGGGATTTTACATTCATGGAAATAGTTATTATTATTATATTCCACTTCTGCAAATACGTCCTCCGAAATCCAACACACCTCTACGTTTTAATATTGCAATCAGATTTAGTAGATCACTTGTTTGTAACTAGATAGTTACTTATGAGGGACAATATGTTAAAGATGCATAATTCCTATCAGGTCTTTGCAATGTTCATTGGCCTTGTAGTTCCTTGTTTTTGGTTCACTTAGAGGCTCCGGTCCATCCATACCTAGGGGACAATCCCATCGGTGCAGAGTCCAGCTCAGTATGTGCAAAGGGCCCTTGAGTGCTCAGTATTCCAGAATACGGGTACGAGCGGCAGCCCAGGACAAAGCAGCTCTACTTCATGTTCCCAGGCTCTTTCATTTGAGATAAAGATGACATCACAAAAACTCAGGGTCACATAAATGGGATTTTGTCATCGAACCATGAAACAAGGGAGCCGTGTGGTGAAGATTTAATTGTAGTCAAACCAGTCGTGTGTTGTTGTTCCCAAATAACCATCTTTATATGTGACGACAGGCTCTCTGTGTCTCAGCGGCGGTTAGAATGACCTTGTCTTTGGCCGACAAACTGGGCACCTGACATCTTATTTTGCTCTCATCCTCTTTCCCACAAACATACCCGCACTCACATGCAGACACAAACACACACACACACACACACACACACACACACACACACACACACACACACACACACACACACACACACACACACACACACACACACACACACAGATAAACAGACACACAGGTGCAGTGACAGTAAGTGATATGCCAGACGTTCTCTCATCACAAAGACTTATCATACACAGACACACACATTGCAGAGGCAGGCTTTCCAAGCCGGTGGACACATGCACACACACACACACACACACACCTAAAACACACACACACACACACATACACACAGGTGTCTAGTGGTGAGGTTGTGGGGACAGTTGATCCCCAGACAGATTAGGCTGCAATCTGAAATCTCCTCAGGCCAGCCCTGAGATCATCACACACACACACACACCAAAACACACACACACACACACACACACACACACACACACACACAGCTTTAAAGTCACAGGCAGAAGTGACTTAACTCTTGACTAGTTAGTTGAAAAAGTTGGAGGAGAGCATGGAACAGTCCTACGATCAGAGAGTTTTTATAGGGCAGCCATCTCCTTTTCAATATTTTTCAATAGAGCTTATCATCTTAAGACTCGCAGGTAACGCATTCCACATAACTGCTGCTGAATACCCATTCTGCTGTTGAATCTGAAGTGGCACAAAATCAGCGTTGCTCCCTCTAGTTGGATAACTGTGGACACCTCTAACCCAAGAAATATAAATACATAAATATTTGGGTACCACATTTTTCACAGCTATACAAGTTATACATTTTGATGAATGATACTCTCTCTCAAGGCTGATCAAATGAACAAGTTGTTTTGCAGGTCTGTTTTAGGGATGCTAGTATACCATGAAGTGCAGGCTTAATCAAAAGGGCATTTTACAAGTGCCTTGCTAATATTTTCAAGAGCATTTCTGACTATTAAAGTGGATATTCGTGCAAGAATTTAGATTTTTTTTGACTGGCCTTTGAGAGAATGTTTAATGCCATTCTCTCACCAGATAGTTTGTTGTCTAATATACAACATAAGAATAACAGAGTCCTTTGCTGTAACTTCAAAGTCATCTACTACCACTCCGAATCCAGGAAACTTCTTTCCTTTTGCATTTGACTTAAAGAATATTGACTCCGTTTTGCCAAAATGACAGCTTGTTTTCTGCTAACCGGGTGCTTGTGGACTGAACTAAGTCTTTTTTCTTGTAATTCATCATGAAAACAGACTAGGAAAGCTGAATCATCAGAAAGAACCTAAAAAGCTTCCCACATTTTAGAGGTTGTGGTATGGACATGGTTCCTTTTACATCCACCGCTTACTCTCTGCCCCCCTGCAGATGTGATAAGCTCCGTACCGCGCATCTATGCGGCGATTATGTTATCAAAGAGAAGAATAAGGTAAAAGTACATTGTGTGAATCCCTGAGTTCTTGGAGGTCTATAATTCTACTCGCTGATCCTATTCTAAATAGAGAGGACAGGTTCATCACAGCTGACATCTATTGTTACCGCTGTTAATCCAAGTTATTTCAAGCTGCTGCTAGAAGGAGGAAGATACAGGGAGTCTATGATACTTAACAAACATCACTCAAAGTCAGTAGAATTTAAGTATCGGCCTTCACCTTCATCTCACCTCCCGGAGAAGACTCACCACGCCGTCAGATCAATAGTTTAGTGAAACCCTCACTAAAGGTAACCCTGCGTGGAGGATTCTCTCTTCACACATCTTGATCAGACGAGATGTGTTAAGGGCCACTGGTGTTTGATTGTATAACAGCTGCTGATTGCTTTTTTCTTTCTCCAGCACATATCATTATTTATCAGCTGTGCATCTTTTGAAGTGCTGAAGCTACCGCTCTGCCTTCTAGAAGCTCACATTTTATCAAAGAGATCAGGTCCTTGAAAAATGTATCGGCGAGCCATTAAGGAGTAAACTGCTTTGGATTGTTTTTTGAAATGTATATGTGTGAATATTGAGGAAACGGCATCGTGGAAACAGATTCAGGGTTTGACAATTATCTAATTGTTCTTTGCCTTTTGTTTCTTTCAGCTCTATAGACTTATTGTCACATGGACATTTTCTTGAAATTGCTAATAAATTACAAAAAGGCATAAAAGCTATCCTCTGCTCTCTCTCCCTCTCTCTCTCTCTCTCTCTCTCTCTCATATCCTGTCTTCATCTTTTTTTTCTGAAATAGAGGTAAATAGTCTTTATTTACCCTCATATTACACATTAGAGCAGCTCATTCACCCGGGAAAACATACTCCTTACTTTAGTATGTTTTGTTAGTTTTTCTTATTCTTTTGTTTGACCAGGTTTTCTTCCCTCATCCTTTAACCAGATTTTTTTTTTTATCTATGTTTGTGTAGGTTTGACTACCAGGAGCTGCTTCATAACTCCAGTTTCTGCCTGGTGCCCCGGGGCCGACGTCTTGGATCCTTCCGCTTTCTGGAGGCACTGCAGGTGTGTGTGGGTGTATATACATTTGTGTATTTTTGCTTTTTTGGGTTATGTGACTGCATACTGTATATATGTCTTTGTGTGTGTGTGTGTGTGTGTGTGCAAGGTGTGAACATATACAGACAATGTCGTATCATCTGTTATATGAGCCTGTGTAAAGGCTCTGTTAGACAATGAACTAAGCCGACAGGTTAACTTCCACCACTCACTGACTACACCCACTTTTCGTTTGCGACAAATTGTGTGACATACTTACTTTTACTTAATTATCGTTGGCGCCTGGTTTGTGGGCAGGACCAAACCATGTCATGTAAAAAGAGAGGGGGCAACGAAATTAAACTGTGAATTAAATAAATTATATCAATTTATAATGATTGGTTATATATATATATATATATATAAATACAAAGTTCTAATATGTTTTACGGTACCTGTCAGTTTCTTTGCTTCATGCGCCACTGAGCAACTTCCATAGGAAGGAACGGGGCAACGCCTCCAACGCTGTTTCCTGTTCTTTTTATACATCCATGTGTCCGACAGCTTGTTGAGCTGCCAGCTGGGCACTTCAACAAATCAGAGTTCCTCGTCCTCCTCTCAGCAAGAGTTGATCTTATTATTATTGACAATCTGTCATCCACTTGCCACAGAAAAGGCCTGTTTCTGTAGATACACAGATCACAGAGAAGAGAAACGTCTTCAGACCCCAGATGTGTTCATCTTCCATCAGCACCTTGTTACTTTCTGTCTCTCTGTTGTTTTGACATTAAGTATCAAACTCTGCCCTGCGTCTGCCCCTGGCTGTGTTGTTGACTTTGTTCTTGTTATTCCACACTTTCTAATTAAATATTCTGTTGATGACATGCGCCACACTCTGCCGGTTAGGAATGAAATATGTTGCGCTGGAAGGATGTGATATGCATGTTTCACTCAGTACTTTGAAAGTACTTCTAACTGATTTCTCCATTTAGCTGGAAAAGTAAGTCGATCAGCTTGGAGTATTGTGTATTAAAAGTTCTTATTATAGAGCTGTTACTTTACATAACTATTTGTTTATAAGGTGACAATAAATCAGAAGGCAAATTTCAGCCTGCAGTCTATGGACAGGTTATACATTTAACAACACAAAGAAGACGCCATCATCCTCTCTGCAGTCTGTATTTGGCATTTTTGTCACCATAGTGTTCACTGTTTTTGGTCAAAAGTAATGAGGAAGTGGAGGATGAACGTTGTGGTTTCATTAGGAAAGGTTGGGGTTCTTTTAAGAAAAGAAGCGCAAAGCAAGAGGTAGAATGATTGGCAGAAAGAAAATGGGCAGTACGTTTAATTAAATGCAAGCCAATTATTTGAATGGATTACTTTTTGGCAAATCAGACCAGAATAGAGGAAAAGAAAAGACAAGAAAAAGAGGAAAAAGAAGTCCTCTCTGCAAAGGTAATGCTAATCGACATTTAGAGGACATGTAAGAGGATGACGGTGAGAAAAGACAAGAAAAGAAAAAGTCATCTCACAAAGCCGGACTAATCACACCAGTGAGAATTTGCCTTGACGGGTCACTGATCGTGCACTCTGCATTTTGTGAATCTCCTTTAATCTCTCAGGTTCACTTGATTGAGAATCCAGTCGAACTTGAACTTTAAATGAAAATACCAGACGTATTGAATTGTTTCTGTCCCGCGCTCTGCTCGGCTACTTGAGGCCTCACAGACGAATCACACCATACAGTATGCCATGAACGTGAATACATCCCATGTGACATGTGACATCCTGAACTCAAAGCAGGACTATGATCAGTCCTGATTATCTCTTCTCTCATTAGTAGCATTTATAAGCAGTATGTGAACATGTAATAAACAATAATATTCATGAATATAATATGAGGTGTTTATGAATGCATTTGTTAACAACTATGACTGCTCATGTGACTACGGTAGTCTTTAAATATGTTCCTTATTAAAAAATCAAATGTGAATTTATTATATTTTAAATGTGTTTATCACACATGCAAATGTATTTCCTGAATGTGATATTTTAAACAGCATATTTGAAAATATCAATTTCATATTTAATATTACATGTGAATAGGGCTGCGTATTGGCAAGACTGATGATATGATACGTATCATGATACGGGGGCTAGAATTCAATATATATTTTTTATTTTTTGCGATAATGTGAGCAAGCGTGATATATTGCTCTTTTTTTTTTAAATCTAATTTTAGGGACATTTTCATAAAGAACCCACTACCAAATGCATAAAATCTGAGTAAAAAAGTTGACTTTTTATGCATTCAGAACAGTGGGATCTGCATTTGCATTCATCACAGTCTCTGCAACATCCAACATCACAGCACTACTTTTGTGCAGTCTGAGCCACACATCTGTGCATGGAAACTAGTATGCTATATAAATGTGTTTCTTACACCCCTACATGTGAAACCATTTTTCTCATGTGTTTTGTTTTGTGACTAATCAAAGACATGAATTTCACGTGTTTTTATGATAACACTGTAGAAAATTGTATGTGATAATAAGAACAAACCACGAGATGTAGTTATCGACAAATACATTATACATTTTATATATATATATCAGAATCAGCATCATGGCCTGTATGCATATACATACAAGGAATTTGATTCAGTTTTTTCCGTTGCTCTCAACGTAGATACACAGATATAGAAAAATAAACAAAAACAAAGTAGAACAAAGGCGAGCATAAACATTTAACAACTATACACGTATAAATATATTTACAAAGTATATATATATATGAACATAAAACAGCGACAATGAAATGGAGATAAAAGTGCAAGGATGCTTGAATGAATATAGAGAGACTGTCACAGGATACTTTATGTACATGAGGTGGAATATGTATATTTAGAATTTTTCGGATACCTATAAATTTAGGATTTATAGGTACCGGATTATTGCACACAGATTTGTTTCTGTTTGACTGATTAAGTGTTTATCAGAGTGACGGCCAGTAATAGAGCCATAAATATGACTTTAATTAATAAACTCCAACTGGCCTCACTGAGATTAAAAATATAATTTACATGAATGTCCTAACCGAAACAGCAGCCACAAACAAAGGTTTCAAAACTGTTCACATATATTTCAAGGAATTAGATCCAAAATAAAAATATGAATTTCACAACAAAGCACATAAAGCACAGATCAAAAGTATGAAATAAGAGCATACATGTAACACAATAAGTTATAACAGCATAAACACTATAGATTAAGACTCTTTTAAATAAATGCATGAAATAGGTGCATGTAAATAAAACACAGTCACAGTGTGTCTTAAATTCCAAGTAATGGTTTAAACACACTGAGAGCTAAATTGTCATGCCTCCAATTCAAAGAGAAGTTATTTAACAGCTTCAAAGGAAATAGGTTCTTTATTTCTTATGTCTGACTTAAAATGTCCTAAATCATGCTAACAGCTACGTTACAGTGTGTCGTAAACCATTCATTAAACCTTGATATACTGGCTATAAATGTTTAAAGGTCAGAGCTCAGGTTTGAACTGGCATACTTATAATGCATTCAATTTGATTATAAGTTACACTTAGTGGTTGTTTGCTTGAAGGAAAGTAAAAACAAAATAATGTATGTAAGAACAACGCACAAAGCATTGTAAATTAATGTTTTACTTTACTTACAGCGAACAATGACTCAGAGTTTCTTATAATCACATTGCTTACAAAATGCTTGACCTTATATGTAACATTTGAAAATGCTTTGTAACATGTTATTATTTTTGTTATAAAGCATTATGAATCTTTAATTATACAGTGTTATAAGCAGATTATAATGCATTATAGAAAAGGGCGTCATAGAGAGTGTTACCCATTCCTCTTTCCCACCATTCGAGGGTTAAAAAAGTAAAACCATTGCTTTACAAACTTGCCCATTTTCTTTTGTTATATACTTTTACTGTTCAGCACGATCAACGCTACACCTTGTTGTTGTAGATATGTAACAAGCTTTAACTTATTCCCATTTATTTAATATCTTTTATACAACTTAAACTGAGAATTCAATGAAAGTACACCAGATAGACATAGATGAGGCGTGAAATATGAGATAGTGGAAGAAATTATCCAGAAAACTGCATATTTTCCAGTTGAATAATTACACAGTGTAATAGTGCAGCAGAGTGCACAATCAACTGCTATCCATTAACCACGAATGAAGAACACTTTCAAAAGCCTCATGGTAAAATAACGTTACAGCAACACACAGGAGATCTTGTGTGAAATGAAGCCTGATGAATTAAATCACATTAATGAAATATTGATGCATGCAGGGAAAAAAAAACAAAAAAACACTTGTCCTTAATCTTTTGGCAACTCTGTTTGTTTCCGCAAAACTCTCACTTGGAAAATGTTGAAAGAGTCTCATCAGAGAGAAACTACCTAAGAGGATAAATCCCTCTGTGGAGGGGAATCGATCCCTCCCAGTGCTCTGCTTTCAACTTCTGGTTAGACTTCATGTGTTACTGGGATTTTCCTCCCTCTCTCTCTCAAGCTGTGAAAACATCTCAACAGAGAGCGTTTTATTTCTTCTTTGAGGCAAAACAATCCTCTGACGGAAAAACACCATTTGTTAATATCTAACAATAACATCCAGTACAAATTAACACTGTGGACAAAATATGTCACACAAAACAAGTACACAAGGACAGAAGGTTGGGTTCATCTCAATGAATCATTACAAATAGTTGTATTAATGTGAACACTGACAGTGTTTGACTACCCCTGCTCCATTCCTAAACTATGTCATGTAAAGATTGTTTCCTGCCCGCTGTTGTTTATTCAACTCCACTTCTCCAAAAAGTGAATGATTTATTTCTCTCTCACTTCTCTCTTCCTAACAGGCGGCTTGCATCCCGGTTATTCTGAGCAACGGCTGGGAGCTTCCCTTCTCTGAAGTCATCGACTGGAGGAAAGCCGCCATCATTGGAGATGAGAGACTTCTGTTGCAGGTAAAAAGGATAAAAGAATGGGTTTTTTACAGCAAGGAAAGAGCATGCAAAGAAGAGACAAAGATGGATGAATGTTACTTTTTTATATCATACAGTCACAGAAGATACGTGGATGGAGGCAGATTTGGAATTACACATATAATTAATACTTTTTTGCGGGTTAGAAGGTACTGTACACATGCAGGTGCATAGATGAATGCACCCACATGCAAAAATAGGCAGCATCGTGTTTATCAGACGCCAAATTAGCAGTCATAGATGTTGACAACAATTATCGGAAATTGATATGCGCCAAAAAACACACACTTTGAACAAGCTGATCGGGCTGTAGCTCCCAGGTATTTTGAATCCTTGACGCAGGTTAGGAAAAGCCACCAATAAGTAAACTGGACGAAGAAGGCAAATCGTAGAAATAGTACCGAAGTGGAACGGACATTCCCATTCAATCAACGTGGCAGGATGGTTCAGAGCCATTTTTATGTGTAGCGCTGCCGTCGCAAAGAAGGTAGCGGGCTACTTCCATGTAAACTTCTGTGTAAACCGAGTCGAGGACTCACTCACGTTTCTTTTGAACACTCCTGTTCTGCGTCTATGAGGCAAACGCTCCTCACACGATAAAATGTGCCCATTCAGTGTCCGTTCAATAATTGTCATCTCTGACTCCAGATCCCCTCCTGGGCAATCACAATGATCCAACTGGGTCTGATTCAAACACAGACGCACAACACATAGATCAGGAATTGCTGTTAAAATGTATAGGAACAGACGTGTGCTCCAAATATATAAAGAAATGGGCATTTATTTGATGAATAGTGACTGGTTCTGTCTCCTTGTACAACAACAGATGGGTTTCTGAGCAGGAAATCTAACAGAATCACTGAGAGTTCCGTATTATCCGCATGAGGAGTTGTATTTATGGGTGGAATAAGGTAATTTCTGCTCAGAGTGTATATAATTAACTATTAGCGTCTATCAACACATAACTGACGTGTTCTATATAAATCTAATTGCTGTCTTGTGGCTTTTAGTAAATTGTATTTTATTCCGACGTGACAGCTGTGATATTCACAGTCACACAAACCTCTGCCAGGAACTATTTTTATCTGAGACAGATTATTCGACAATTGGATCTCCTTCTGTTCCTTTTAATTACAGCAGCGTGCAGAAGTAGTGATATTTACATTCCCTAATTACTCTCTGTATGTCCACGTGCCACCTTGAATGACCTATGCAGCCACCTGGACAGTGTGTGCTTGTTAGAGAGTTATGTGTGTCCGCCATCAGCCCTCTATCAGCGCCGTCTAACAATGATGTTAATTGAACTCACTGTGAATGACACAATAACAGAAAAGGCATCATTAAAAGTATTACAAACTTGGCTTTTAGACGAAATAAAGCATCTTTTGTTGTCATAAAACATTACTGAGACCCACAATGATGCACTAATGTTGTCAGAGGTTTTTGTTGTGTGGTTTGTTCCCTTCAACAAAACAAAACCATCTGTCTAAAAGCAGCTAATTGTTGGTTGAGATAATATGTGTGAAGTAATTGTGTTTTTGAAGCGGTGAAACAATGATGGTGTTCATATGTAGGCTGTTCCAGAGGTTGAACAAAACAAGCATTTTACCATGTTTTTTGTCATCATTTTGAGTGATGCAGATTGATGCTGTGTTTTTCAAACCCTGGTGCGTTTAGTTGAAATGGAAAGAATTTCTACATTTCAACATTTTATTGTAGGAAAAATGATCCCAGATATTTTGAACACAACTTGCTTGTATATTCAGAAAGTTTATATTTGTACGACATAATAGTTACAATACTTCTTAATAAGAAAACGTTTTGACCACATACAGTTGGTTTACGGATTCTAAAAGCTGAATACATCAGGTTTTCCAAACAGTACAACATTCATATCTTCTATAAATAGAACATGTTCCATTGGTAACTACACCACAGGGGTTGTTCGTTGTAAATGATTGAAGTCATTTATAATTACGTTTATTACATTGTAGATTCAGTATCTCAGTGTTTTTAACTGTAGCTGGACAAAAAAAAAGCAATTTGAAGATATCACCTTGGACTCTGGGAAAAGGTGATTTTATAGACTAAATGGGTTCCTCCAAAATATAATAAATGAATTGATCATCTCAATCAACAAAGGGCTCAGATACATCTAATTTATGGATCCTAAAATATAGTTTTACTGCAAAAGCATCCATCAAAACATCATCTCTTCACATGCAAAATATATTTCATATCGACATAAAATCACTTTTCACATGCTACAATTGAGACATGCCAATGTGTCGAC
Organism: Pholis gunnellus; assembly: GCF_910591455.1. Classification (NCBI taxonomy): domain Eukaryota; kingdom Metazoa; phylum Chordata; class Actinopteri; order Perciformes; family Pholidae; genus Pholis; species Pholis gunnellus. Next base: position 7,427,070 of record NC_136546.1, on the reverse strand, counting down.
ACGTTTACATGTGATGTCTTGTGTTTCACATAGGAACTGTCCAAAAAAACGTATTTGCCCACATGTTGATTTACTAGATGTAAAAATGTGTTTTACATGTAAGCTTTAGAGTTGAACAGAGCAGGTTAATGGGTGTGGCACGCTTCCCAAACTTTGAGGACACCTTCAAGCAGCTTCATTTCCTGCAGTACTGAGACAGCTGGCAAGATGGCAAGAGTTCAAGCCGTTCCTGGAAATAAAGTGTCAGGATCGACTCCGTCAAGCTCAGGATATGGCTTTATGGCACAACTGAACTGAGTCATTAAAAGCATTAAATTACCCCAAAAACATTTAATTATTCGATGGCAGCATCTGTACAATATAATGGAAATACAATAACAAACCTGTTTGTGGTTGGTAAACAGATTCTGGATGCTAGCCCTCTTTGTCTTTCTTTTTTTTTTTCTCTCTCTCTCTCACACACACACACCTACACACACGCGCGCACACAAACTCATTGTGCATTGCAACATTGGAGCTCTAACACCTGGTGAGAGAGTTGAATCTCATTACTTTCAATTACATCACCGAGCACTGCAATACCTGGCTGTTTAATATGTAGAGTTTCGATTCCCCCTGTGGAGAAGTGACATGCACAACACAAACGTACGCACAGACACACTCAATGCCCCTGCTGAGAAACATAAACACTATTAGAGTCAATCGAGGGGAAGAGAATTGAGCTGATTTGATTGGTGTTGTTTATATTCCACCTCTGAGAGCTGAACAATTAAAGCTCGCTCTGCTGTCGGTGGATGATCCCACTGACGTCAGCAGCAACACAACCTTCAATACTGTGTCTTCAGACTGGGACTCTCATTTTGACTTTTTTTGCTTTCACAAGCTAAACTGTTAATCTTGTATAATCAAGGAGTTTAAATCTGCATAACAATATTTCGAAGTCAGAAAATGAAATACGATCCAGAAAGTCTAAACAGTAGAAATGCGGTGTTCGTGTTACGGAGACATTAACCGGGAAAGTGTGCTTGTGTTACACGTATTTGATTGGTCAACGCAGCACCTTGGCCGATGACGGTGCCTTGCGTTGAACTCAAAAGTTAAGTCAGGTTGAACTTATTTTCAACCCACTGCTAAAACATTGCAGCGGCCTCTTTGAAATATATGAGGGGGCTGAGCGTTTCAGGCTGTGTTGTTGTGTGTCTGAATGCAGCCTTACAGCAGTTCACTATAAACTGCAGTTTTAAGATAAAACCTTCATCTGGAGGGAAATTGCTGTGTAGCAACCGCATTACAAAGTTAAAAAGAAACCACATTTAGCTCTAGCGTAAGTTCAGTCAGGAAGACGATACTCTTGCATGGCTAAGCCCGTAGTTTAGTTCTTATAGAGCCATCTGCCATTCACTTCTCACGCATGCTCACTCATTATTTTCCTTGCTGTCATTGTTCGGGGCTGTCAATCATGATATCGGCTGTTTAGATCAGCTGGTCTCCTCTATCCAATAGCACAACGAAACAATGATATCATTAGCCTATCATCTCGCTGTTGTCTCTTTTTTTAATATGACTGTCTTAAGTTCGTTCATGCTGCTGTTATGCTCCCCTCCACCTCCCCATCTCCGCCCAGTCAACTCATCATTCTATCAGTCTCATCGTCCACCACCACCACTGTCTGGACAGACACCCCTCGATTACAACTCTCCCTGTAGAGTCCAAGCGCCAAAGACTCTGTCAAGACTTCACCATCGCATATCATCCGTCAATAATGAACTATTATCTTTCTTCATCTGACTTGTCCCTCCTGATTGAAATGTAGTCAATGCCAGGCGTGTAAACAGGTTAAAAAGTAGGTGTCGTAAACACAATTGTGATATAAGTGGTTAAAAGTGAGGTTCGCATTTAAAATATACACAAAAGTAAACAGTTAATGGTGAATATCATGAATAAACTATTTGATGGTCGTTCCCCATCATATAAGTTCTTCATAAACCTTTGGGTTTTGGAGGGACACGCGGCATTTCAGTGGAAAATGAGTTAAGAACATCCAAGACAGGCTCATCGTTACTTGCAGCTGCCTCATAAGGCATCAATAAGTTGTGGGAGAAGTTCATTGATCACAATGAGAGATGGAGCCAAGCATCTGACTGATTGGTTATAAGTGTTTAGGCTCCGCGTCACGCCTAACAACGCCCCTTAGCTGATGTTAGATCCCTGTAAATCTCGGCCCTTCCGTGGCTTGATGCTTAATCGGTCACTATTCCACTGACTGTGTTGGCCCTTTAACTTTCGGGGAAGAGGTTTTGGGTTATTGGCCATAACACCGGCGGACCCCTGGGATCCACCAACACCTCTTGATGACTGATGATGCTCTTCAGAACCATTGGCTTCAACGCTACTCATTCCCCCTTTCAGCTTCATTGTCAAGCTGAGCTGGGCAGCTACGGTCCTATCTATGTCTGAGGAGGAGGTAGTTTGTTTTTCTCCAAACTGTGCATCAAGAGAGACTCCTGCTCTGGCTTCCTTGGCACATCAGGATGTTTAGCTCCCTGGTCAGGTTGGCAGGATCCTTGTCTCCCTTGATTTCATCCCTCCACTGCTTCTCCCCGGGGGGGGGTGCTGCAAGGCACAAGCCAGCTGCTCACGTCCTTCATGACAATGTGAGCTGGGACCTTGTCTTGCCAGCAGGTCTGCAGAGTTTGTCGGTGCATTGCCGGCACAGAACTTGATATTGATCCAAGGAAGATAAATGAACGATCATTAATACCTTTCGGGATATATATGATGTATGACGGATGTGATGATGGATTTATATGATGTCCAGCGAGTTGATTTAACACAGCAGTGATGGAAACGTAGTTTTTTAGGTTTTCTGTAGGTTCTTGATGACGTTACCATGTTATAGGAGTGACAGCGACTAGAATGATTTGGCAAAGGAGCTCCATTGTAGTGCTGAAGTAAGTAATTGAGGTACAGGAAATGAATCGGGGACAAATTTGACTGTAGATTATTTGTTTCAAGGAGCAGTGTGTAGAATTCAGTGGCATAGTGGTGAGGTTACAGATTGAAACCAGCTAAACACCGCTCACTCTCCAAGCGTGTCGCTCGGAGAACTATACGTTGTGCTTCAAGTAACGTAAAAACGTGAAAGGCCATCCCTAGAGCCAGAGTTTGGATTGTCCTTTCTGGGCTACTGTAGAATCATGGCGCTGCAACATGGCGGACTCGGGGAAGTGGACACACTCCTTATATAATTGTGAAGGGCTCATTCTAAGCTACTGAATATTACCATACCATTCGAAACCTTTCCCAGTTTCCGGTGATTATACACTAATGACAACATGAATATTATATTCCATTTCCATTAAATCCTACTAAGTTATACATTCTGTTCCTCTAAGTAATTTATCAAGTCTTAAACTAAGCTTTTAAATTGTAAGGATGACTTTTTCAAACGTCACACTGGGTTTAGGAAAATTGAGACATTTTTCAATATTTCCTTAAGTTTTAAAGACGTAAAAGATAAACTTTTAAAGATAAAAAAAAAAGCAGTCCTACTCTAATGGAGTGATGTGCTTCTTTACTTGCAAGGGGGTTTGTGGAAGGATTCTGCTCAGCTGACTTGAAACAATAGCAGTACAAATATATTCATATCTGATATTAGGAGGAAATTAAACACACAAATAATCTTTACAATGTTTTTTGTCACAGTCCACAACAAAGTACTAGCTATAGCACAACAGGCTGACCGCACCCTCCAGCAACCTGAGTCAGTTTGTGTGTGAGTGTGTGTGTGTGTGTGTGTGTGTGTGTGTGTGTGTGGCAGTATCTACCACATTGTGTGAAACGAGTATTAGAGTCGTAGAGCAGGTGGTTTAGTTACCAACATGTCCTGAGGATAAGCTTGTTGATGGACAGAGTGAGATGTGGAGGTAGAAGAGTCTTGAGGGAAGGAGGAATTTCCTCTAATCTTGTCCATCTAATCACGTCGACAAAATTACTTATTCTTCCTCCACCTGTCTGCTGGTGCTCTGCTTTTATTTCTTTTTTCTTCCACACTGGTTCTCATCCTCTCACTCAACGTTGTTTAACATCTAACTCAATCTAGCTCACTGTCATTTTTGTCCTCTGGCTTTTCCTCCTTCTCTTCCTCCAGGTTCCCTCCATTACCCGGTCTGTGGGCCGTGACAGGATCTTGGCTCTCCGCCAGCAGACTCAGTTCCTCTGGGACGCCTACTTTTCTTCTGTAACCAAAATCGTCTTAACTACTCTGGAGGTAAGCTCATGGGAGAGAAATGGTCTTTATGTGAGTTTTGGATTTAGTTTTGTCGGGAGAGCTTGATTTAATCAACCAAACTGCTTTGTCTTTTTCTATATACTGTACATCGCCGCTGGCTATGCCTCACCTCCCAAAGATAAACTTTTAAAAGAAATCTTTCTCCAGTTGTCAGTCATATTTTTCTAAAGAAGGTTCAGCTGAATGTGCCCCCTCTTTTCCAGCAATGTTCTGCTTCATATTCAAACATTTCCACCTCTTCTAAGAGTAACCACATTACGGCTCCACTGAAGTAATTGTGGGCTGTTTGTCTTGCTCAAGGCCACCTCATAAAAAGTTTTCGATGGAGTTTTGAGGTTAGTGTTTAATTGTTGCTGCTTTTTACAAAACAGGCACCTTTCAGTCAGCTCATATAAATCATCTGAAATACAACTTCACAACATGACGACCCTTGAACTATCAGATCTGAGGTTGCTGTGACTTCATATTTTCTACTTTAACGTAAATCTATACACACACACACACACACACACACACACACACACTCACATGACCCATAAATGGTGATGTTTTAATCAGCTAAATACTTATTTTGGTCACTTGGGTTCAGTGGAGAAAGCTGACACTGACATGTTATCACCTTGTAAATGTGGTATTTTTTCTAATTTGGCATGGCAAACATGTTATTTACACATTCACCAGACACAAATCAACATTGTCATTTATTCAGAGTCTGTTAATCATTTCCCTTTTACCTATGTTCTGGTCTCCACCAACTGTTGCTAAAGCTCTGCTATGTTCACCAGGTAGCGCACAATCAGTTTTGCATCTGCAAACAAAGTCATTTGATCCATTGTTAATAGGAAAATATTGAATAGTGCAGCTTTAAATGACTGAGTCTACTGTTCATTGGTTAGATTAACATATGAAAGGTAGAAAGACACTGCATCTTTACACTGAAAACTATTGTTATTTACAGCAAATGTTGTGACATTTGCTATTATTGGGTTAATAGGGTTAGGCCAATAATTTGTCCATCTCATTGACGTACAGTATAAGCAAGAACTCAATACAACCTTACATCTTAGAACTAAATTCATTTAAACCTATTTCAACAGTATGTCATGAAATACAACTAACAAAGCTGGTAAATATTAGGAAGGAGGGCATTTATGCTTTTGACAAAGAAAAGTTAGATTTTGACATGTAGACTGGAAACCAGCCTTTTGACGCCTGAAATCCAATCCAATGTGAGCATGAAGGGCCGTGTGTGTGTGTGTGTGTGTGTGTCTGCTCTCAGGACTAGAATGCTAGAGGCTTCCTCATTAAATGACCTCGCCAGCTCAAGTGTAGAGGATGAACTTGGAGAAAGAACCTTCCTCCTCTCATTTTACTCTCTATTGTTGTTGGTTCACTACAGCCTTGATTCGGTCCTCTGGGACTATTTGCTCTCCGTAGCATCTCTGAATACAGACGCAGAACATAATGATCCTCTTAATTACCAACATCGTCATCGCATAAACACCAGTACAATCGCTGTGATCCCTCTTGTAGCGCACAAAATTGTTTGCAATCATCGTCACGTTCTAGCATCATTTGCATCATTGCAATAACATTGAAGTCACCATCGCAATTCAACCTCAGGCTTGTTCAGATTAGGGTCCTCAACTAAACAATATAATTACGAACATAGGACATCATTATTATTATCTTTAGCATACACATTAGAATAGAAAGATAGAGATTAAGTTGATATGAAGCTACGGCATTCAAATTCAGACCATGCTTTGCTGTTCTGGCACTGATGTGCTGTCATGCATTCAACTATCTTAGTGGATTAAAGTGATGGTGAAGTGTTTGCATGAAGCCTACTATCTATCGGTACATTGCCGAGAATAACAGAAACGTCCATGATGTTATAATGTATCTCCACCTTTCAGTTTAATAGCGCACACTTCTCTCAGATTGCAGCATTTTTCTCTTACAATCACAGCACAAACAGCACTTTAGTGCCACCCCCAAATGCCCAGCGCCAACAGGGTATGAAACTAGACAGAAGCCTACTGACAGCCACATACTATTGGCCAGATGTGCTAAAAAAACTCAGAGCCAGCACGCCACCAGGCTAAATGGGTGAAATGAGGCGTTGTTGATAACTGTAGTGGCCCACATACTGCGAGCCTGACAGTTGGTGTCACGAGGTGGGTGGGTGCGTGTGTCTGTGTCTGTGTGTGTGTGTGTGTGTGTGTGTGTGTGTGTGTGTGTGTGTGTGTGTGTGTGTGTGTGTGTGTGTGTGTGTGTGTATGTGTGTTAAGAGCTTGCTTAAGTGCCAATTCTCCACAGATCAGTAGACAGCTCTGGAGCTGGAGAGAAAAACCAGAATGCCCCCAAAGAATGTGTTTGTCTATTCTTTGTTTTCAGTATCATATATATACAGTAGAGTTGAAAATGTTCATAACATATTTTATTTCAGTTAAAGTAGTGCTGTTTTTTAAAGGTGGGTATCAATTATTTATAAAGAATCATTCAAATAAAAAAATCACCTGCTGTAGTCAATTGATTCAACCACTACATTGAAATTACACAAATTGTTTTAATATTAAAGATTTTTTTTATATCTTCTGTCAATTATGTGCTTAATTTTAAAGCGTAATGTATTTCACCATTGTTGTGTCACTCTGTAACAACATAAAGAGTTTATTTTGAAAGGTTTGTATATGAGCTGTAGTTCTAGTTTTCCCACACTCATGCATACGCTTATCTCATGCCAACGTGATAATGCATGTTTCTATGACGTAAGAACACTTCTTTAGCACCAAGCAATTGAAGCCATCACACCTTTAGAAAGTCGGCCGTGCCTCTTCAGACGGGGACCTGAGTTCATTGCCTGCATTGGTGACAAGTGGAGAAAAAACAGAGCGTCGTCATAAGAAAGAAAGACAAATTCCACAAACGTTTGTCACTCAGCATCTGCTGAGCCCACCGGCTACATGATCATCCCTCTGCCAGCGTCAGTCAAATATTGTAAAATATAGTTTTTATTTGTGTCTTTCTTTCCTGCCATGATGTAAGACATCTTGATTGTCTTGTTCAGTACAGTACTGTGCTTAAGTACACATTTCAAATACGTGCGCTTCAGTTGAGTATGTCCTTGTCCGACTGCTTTATACTTTTACTCCAAATGCACTCCCTAATAAATGCAGCATTACACAAACGAACCACACTGGACAAAATAAATGCAAAAAAAAGAATCTCAAAAGACGAATACATACACAAGAGTCAAAATTTAAATATTATGCCCTTTAAACATGTGCTTCCACACAGTTTGCAAATTGCCTTATTAAGGTGTGCAAAGTGGATAGAAGTTATAAATTCAAACGATGTCTGTTGCTACAAAGATTTTACACCAAAAAATCATTAGAAGAGCTTATAAACTATTGTTACAGATGAAACCATCTAACAGTATATAAAATCAGCTCCACCTTGATACTACAACAGTACAATGCAAATTGCACATGAAAAAACACCTGTAATAATAATTCAGTGATATAATATAAGGGTTTTTCACTCAAAGATGCCATTTCACTTTTGATACTTTGAGTACATTTTGATAACACCACTAACTAACAAGTCCTCAAATTAAACCATTTTCAAGATGCGGTAGTGCTTCATTTACTGAAATAAATAATTTGTGTACTTCCACCACTGGTGTGAACAGCATCCAATGGGCTTTGTTATTTATTTGATATCTTCATTATATCATTTTAAAATGTATCGTGATACTGCAGTGAATCAAATTGTCGGTGAACTTTAGATGCTCGTGTGTCCAGAGACCCAGCACCAGGTTGAAGTTGTGTCGTTGGTCTTTCTCTAAGGACCCCTGAAAACTCCCAACACTCAACATACTAGCCTGACCTTTGGTAACAAGCATGATGGATAATATTAGCTAAATAACTAATGGACTCCTCATGTTGGGACCAAGTTGATGCCCCGAATGAACAGTTCAAGTATCTACGGTCTTTTCCCCAAGCGCTGCAGCTGCAGCGAAACAGCTGGCCACTTTTCTTTCACAAATATTATCACATGTCTGGAGTTAAAGGGGGAAGTGTAAAGAGTCCATTATGAAGCGCCCCATGGACCAACGCTGAGTCCGGGTTTGAATCCGACCCGTGGCCCTTTGCTACATGTTGTCCCTTCTCTCTTACCCTTTCCAGTCTGTTCTGTCCATCTGATGAAAGCTAGCAGAGGAATATGGAGAGAGGGGGAGGAGATGTGTGTTTGGATGCAGGTGGGCAAACATGTTGCCAAAACAATGTGGCTGAGTTCTAATTCATTCAAGGGAAACTTTGCCAGTTTTCAAATGTCTCTGTGCTACTGCAGTGCGGGCAGAATGCAGATAAGAAATGCTTTTCTTTCAGTATGATATTAAATATACGGTATTTATATGTATGACTATTCTTAAGTCAACTCTGTTTAGTTTGTTAAGCCGTGTGCATGAAATAAAGAGGAAATTATTTCAATAATCACATCTTTGTCTTTCTTTTCCTCTTGTCACACCTTCTTATCTTCACTTCTCTTCAATCATCTACCTCACCCACTCCTTTCTGTTTCTTCTTATCTTTGCATTTGTTTTTTTGTATTTTGTTCTTGTTCCTTTCCTTTTTTTTTTTTAATGCTGCACTTCCTCCCGTCTCTTCCATTCTAGATCATCCAGGACCGTGTGGACTCCCATGTGTCCAGAAACGGGTTGTTGTGGAATTCCCTACCTGGAGGTCTCTATGCACTCCCCCAGTACTCAACTGACCCTGTCCAGTTCCCTTTTTACTATGCCATCCTGGGTAAGAGGTGATTTTGTCAGATTAGAGGTGTGATTTGAATAAATGCTGTTGACTTTGGGTGTTTCACTCGCAGCTTTTGTCCGGACATGACCTCATGGAGCCGATTATGATACTTTAAATCCCTCGGTGCCCGGTTGTTGCAATTGGTCCCAAAATCCTTAAGTATATAACTCATACACATATTTTTAGATTCAGTGCGACTTACAATATGGAGGATATCATTGTATCTGACCCCATAGCAAATAAGTATTTATAAATCTGCTTAGAAATCATAAAAACAGATTATAACTCCTTATAACTCCAGAACTTGCCTGAGAATCGTCACATTTTTTATTTTATTTTCAGTATCAAAGTAAATGCGAGATATTGTCTGTACATCCATGGATACAAACAGGAACTGTTAATAGCTAATTCAGCATACATTTAATGGTCCAAACTGTAAACAAATACATGTGTTCCTCCTTAGTTTTTCTGTAAATGTAGCTTGCCTGGAGGCTATTGCTGGATGTTGGCTGCTCCAACAGGACTTATCTCAGGACACAAAAAAAAACATATCAGAGAAATCAGCGAATATGATATAGATTGCACCACTGGTTATTAAGTGAATCTGTGAGTAAGATAAGCAAACTGTACAACAATATATGCACATATATACAGTATGTGGGCCACAAGACTGCTGTGAAAGCAGAGTTCAGAAACTTAAAGCTGCAGGCAAAGAGTGAGGAGAAAGTGGACTGGTGTGTGTGTGTGTGTGTGTGTGTGTGTATGTATATGTGGGTGTGTATAGATATGCATGCAGCCTGCAGAGACTGAGGCTAACTGAGATCGATGTTTGCCTTTCTCTGAGGAATTGTGGACACAAGGGTTAGGAGGAAGAAAGAAGCGAGCGATGGAAGGAAAGATAGGGCAGTTTGGTTTATGCCACTGCAGTAAATCACTATTTTAGCGGCTGCCATCTCCAGTGCTGCTGCTCGGGGGAATAACTTGTCGTCAATGCCGTTTGTACGACGGCCTCACTCTGCTACCTTGCTATAACTTTTTATGGCAAACCACTTGCAACTTTTGCCTGTTAGTTTAAAAAAAAGTTTGACTCACTGCTCAGACGTAAGTGGTCTCATGAGCTGTAAGAATTACCTGATTTGATGGCTCAAGTTGCAGCTTCACTTTAGTTGGTGAAAGGTTGTGCTATGTGCAACCTACTTTAGGTTATAAAAGACAAACAAACTAATTGTTTGACAGTATCCAGTGGGAAAAGAAATGTGTCTCCCAACTCCAAACTTTGACCACCACTTCTATATGTTAACCTTTCCTGGTGCACACATCCAAATATGCCGTGCAGCTCATTAAGGGCATGTGTGCCAATGAGGAGAACAATGAGAACAATGAAGAAAGTTGGGAGGAATCCCCAGACTCACCTCCCCTCTCGTCTTTCAGCTTTGTCAGAGTTTGAGCTAGAAACATAACTCGTAACAGCTCACCACACACTACATTCTTCTGACTTTTAAAGAATTGTTCCACTGTCGATTATGTGCTAAAGTGAAAAGTCCCAGCTCATACTCATAATAAGATATCATAGCACTTTGCCAAGTTTACCATTAGTGTTTGCAGCTTGTAAGAAATTTTAGGGCAATTCAAGGCGACACACTTTAAAATGCATTTCTTTCAATTTTAAATAGTTTGAAATGAGCACTCAAATGCACCATTAGTGTGTGAAGTAAGTGAGCCTTAAAACCTCTCAGCTCAGCGATGCAAACCTCTGAAGGATCGTGCCCCTGATTGTAAACACATGTGCAGTGTGTCTCTCTCCATGGTGCTGAAACATCCAGAGCAACTCAACTCAATTCACTGTGCTTTATTGGCATAAATGTAACAATGAGGCAATATTGCCAAAACATCAAGTGATAATGAGATTATGAAGAATACATTAAAAGTTAAAAAAATCATGAAATCAAGAAAATGAAAACAATTAACAGTTCATCATTGCCTTGTGTGTTTGTGAGAGTCTGTAGAAGTGAGTGTTGATTGTGTTTGTGTGCATGTGTGTGTGTGGCGTGTGTGTTAAAGTTAAAGTTCTCTCTTCTTCTTCTGCAAACTTTTCCCTCCCGGCTACACCTCCCACAGAAATTGTGCCGCATACATATTGAGGTCTCCTGTGCAGTGATATTGGCAGTAATCTCTTGTAAAGTTTTTTTGCTAAAAAACAGAATGATAGGAAAGAGTTTTTTTGATTTGTAATATTGAGTTCTCTGCTTTTGCCCTCGCAGAGAATGCCTCTCCTCTCCTCTACTCGGCCACAATGTGCTACTTGTTTTAAGGGTCAACAGATTAGCGTCCGGTACAGTACCTCTTCAGTGACACCAGCAGGTGCAATAGAGCGGAGGGTAATAAGAAACAGACCATTGTCAATCAACAGACCCCAGCTTTTTCTGAAAAAATGGACAACACTTATCCACCTCTTAGAATGCCATCCATATTTATTTTTCCAGGCCGTTTAGGACTCATTCACACCTGGATTAACGTGACGCTAACTGCTCTCACATGACAGCCAAGTGACCTCCATCACTCTCAAGGACTTAAAAATGGTTGCGGCAGAGGCCAGTATTTAAAAGTTGCAAAGTTAAAAAAGTTGTTAGGTCCTATATGCTTCCCATGGAGCAGTTGGTTTTTTTTTTGTCAAAGCCGCAGTAAAATACTTACATTAGCTCTCTTGTCCATTATTATGTATCATACCCAAACTATCTCCCTCTAATTAGTACAACAATTTGAAATGTACGTAATTTAATCAAAACCACGGTGGCACAGCTCTTTCCAAGAAAACGCAGATGAAACAGAAGGACTGAGCCTATTTCTGCGACCCCTCAAGGTCAGACCTTGTGCTTCCATAAATACCACTAAGCCCACCTGAGATGGCTGGTCAGGGGACCCGGTGTCAGAGAGATGGATAGAGCAACACTAAAGAGCACTCCGGCTCCACGTAACCATGAGGATGTCTATTCCCTTATTCCCACACCCACCCGACACTTGGCATGCCAGGTGCCCGCAATGCTCGCCTTCTTCAGTTGTCGGGAATATTACTTGTGTCTGCATGTGTGTCTGCCCCAGGTTACCTATTGTATATTCTGAGCTTCCCACACAGTCTTGCTTGTTTGTTTTTCAAAGCTGCTCCAATCAATATTTTTCAATTGCTTCAAATGAAATCCGTAATGTGAAAAAGGATTGTTTGTAGTGAATCTGCAGCTCCCCTCAACTCTGCGGAGTGTGGTTATTTTTAGCGTCTTTCGGCTAATTGTTTTGGTTTACAACCCACAACTTTGACCTTTTTGGTTCACTCACCAGTTTCAAGCAGCAGTTGGCAGCAAACAAAAAAAAAAGGCTGCAAAAAGTTGACCAGAACAGATTCAGAAGGAAAATAAATTAGACTTACATTCATCGGATGGACACAACCACAATTCCACATGGATGCTAATCATTTTTCTGATGTGTGAATAGGAAACTGTTTACTAACAAGTTCTGCATATCAGAAGGCGATAACATGTCAATGCCTAGATTATATGTGGACAGCTGAAAATATTAACAAATAAGATTTTTTTGTCTCCACTCGGTGTATGGTTTCTCCATAAGTCGCATTGCAGAGAATCATTTTATTCTATTCAGTTGAAAGCTCTGCGTGCATTTTGTGAGACGCTAGAAGTAATCTCAAAATATCCATGCACATTATACCCTGATTATCGTAGCATAAAAGCAGATAAATAGTTTGATTAAAGCCTCAGGATAGCCCTAATAAACTAAATTGTTTGATGATCATATTAATGATTACAATCAGCCCGAAACCGGCATGCAACAAAGATAGCTGCGCTGCTCTGTGTGTGATCTTTTCTTTCATCTAAGTTCAATGATTGTGTGCTAATCACATTGTTCAAACACCGGGCATGAATATAACTATGTTTACAGAAAACAAGTGTGTGTGTGTTACCTTAATCTGGTAATAATCAACCTATTAGGATACATGTAGATACGTCATGTAACATGGCTTTATATTCTCTTCTATTCAAAGATTCAGTAAGATGGTTTTATTTATTACGGAATAGAAAATGTATTCAGAAAATGCAATACAATCCTGAAAGCCAATGCTTTATAATATTCATTTAATATACATTTCTTTAGCACAGACTGCCACAGCGGGGATCAATTTCATTAACTCAACTTACCCATTATACCGTATACTGGACGTCATTTATCGTGGATAGTAATTTAAAGTTCCGCTTCGTTATTTCTCTTTTTGACCTGTTTGTAAATGTTTGCCACAATAAAATAACTAACAAGAGCTGTTTTATTGTGAGGCTGTAGGAAATACAATTGCTCCTTATCGGAAAACAAATCCGCACGATTCACAATTCTCTAAAGGAGACATTTAAAGAAAACTCTTGGACTAGACGTGTTTACTCATGCTCACTGATGGGAAGCAGGGGGGGGGGGGTTTATATCCTGTCAGAATGATTGATGATGGGTGCAGCTGAGAGCACCCTGTGTCCAGTTAACCGTTATGGAGCTTTATGGAGAGCTACGTCTGCACAACTCTGTGTTAAAAACCTAAATACATTTTACCCATGACAACTGTTTCTGTCTGTGTGTGTGTGTGTGTGTGTGTGTGTGTGTCCAGGTAAGAGCCCGGCGCAGCAGTTCACAGCTGTGATCCATACGGTTACTCCTCTGCAGTCCCAGATCTCCCCCGTGGTGAAGCTCATCATCGCTATAGCCAAGTCCAAGTTCTGTGCACAGGTGGGAAGAGCGTCTCCACCCCGCTGTGATTTGATGCCGGTTCAACGAAGGGAAATAATGAAAAACAATATTAAATATGATTAGTCAAACACGTAGCAAAGTAAACGCTGTCAATATTGTGTGATAGAAATGTATCACTTGTAGCTGTCTGCTCAGTTGGAGCCTTTGTTTCCCCTGCTTCTCCTATTTGGCACTTCTTCTCCTGCAATCGTTGCATTATTTATACGTAAATTTATTTTGTATCGACTTACATCTTCAGGTATAGTAAAATTTGAGACGGGGGTTCAGCCATCCCTCAAATACAACAGGGTGTTAGGCCTTCTGTGGAAGGTAAATCAAGCAAAAAGTCGTAATACTTGAATACTACTGTGAAGGATGCTGATGACCTGAAGATGAATCAATAAGCACAATATGCTATTGGATGCTGAAATTAAATGCCAAGTAAAGGGGACGGGGTATGATAGAGTATGCAGACACAAGAACTATATAAACTGCTCAAAGGAACAATTGTATCTGCAGAGTATATCAGGAAAGACTTTACTTTAACATGCGTACTCTCATCCAGTCACAACATATGTTCTTCTCAAAGTAACATTTTACTAATATTATTCTTATAATATGACCTTTTTTCCCCCCTATAGTAATATTACTACTTTCTTCTATACTTTTTTTCCACAAAATTAGGACTTATTCATAACATAATTATTTTGTTTGTCAAGATCCTAGTACCTTTTTCTTTACAGTTGCCATACTGCCAACATTGCATTTATTTACACACATACTTGCTTGACCTTTGTGCATGATATAATATCAACAGGACTACTACCTACAATACTAACTAACTTGCTTTTACATCCCATTTTAAAAATGATCACATAAGAGAGTTGTGCCAGATAAAGGCACAACAATAAGTGTTAAAGAAAACCAGGTTGCTTGTAGCAGATGGACGGTTTATACAGCATATTACCTATTTGCCTATAAATAACCTGTATAACAGCAGTTGAAACATACTGACTGATCAACAATGCATTTTTTTTTTTTTTGCATGATGATATAATAATTTTTGGAGGAACTGCCCCTTTTAAAGATGAAAGATGCCTCCTGAGACAGATTCTAAAGTATCTTTAAATGCTACTTTGTGGAAGAAATCAACTGTTTCAAACACCTCTATGCAGAAATGTATGTATAGTGATGTTGATGCTTACATAATGTTGTCACTGACTCTAATTTCGTATACAGATTGTGGTTTTATGGAACTTCGACAAGCCTTTACCTCCGAGGAACAAGTGGCCCTCCACCAGCGTGCCTCTCACTGTCATTGAAGGACAGACCAAGGTAACAGCTGCTGGCTTTTTGCATCCATTATGTTCTAAAAGATACTTTTTTGCATAACAGTGAGGAGATTGATCTCACCTTTCTAAAAATGATTTTCTCAAACGCACTTTGAGTTTTCTGGCAATGAAAGAACCGACCCTTTGGCTGCTTTCTAAATTTTCCACAAACCTCAACTTTAAGACACCAGAAAGGAAGGATGAAAACATGTTTGGGTTCAAAGGGGGAAATACCTGTTGGATCTGTGCAAGTCACAGGTACTAAAACAAAGACGCCTCTCCTACCTCATTAGTGCTTCCACGCATAGTCTTACATTTCAGCTGCAGCTAAAAAAGAAGTTTACAGTAAAACCTTAATTTATCGTCAAATATATCTTGCATACATTACATTTGACCTCTTTATTTAACCCATCCTAAGCACTTGGGACGCAGTGGGCTGCTGTTAAGCGGCCCGGGTCAAAGAGACTTAAACATACGAACGGGAGGAGCCGGGGATCCAACCTCCAACCTGGCAATTCAAGAATGACCCGCTCTAACCACTGAGCCATAGCCCCCACCAATATTTAGAGCACCCCTCTAAC
This sequence comes from Pholis gunnellus, assembly GCF_910591455.1. Taxonomy (NCBI): domain Eukaryota; kingdom Metazoa; phylum Chordata; class Actinopteri; order Perciformes; family Pholidae; genus Pholis; species Pholis gunnellus. The sequence continues at coordinate 7,411,271 of NC_136546.1, read as the reverse complement.
TTAACTGGCAAAGCGCTTTAAAGACATGCTTCTTATTCACACACACACAAACACACATTCATAAACCATGCAAGGCGCTGGCCTGCCCATCTGTTCTGGGATCTGGGATCGAGCCCCCAACCCTGAGATTAAAGGACAAGTCGCTGTATCTGCGCCACAGTGTTCAGCTGTGATGGAAAATACTTTTTTAGATGATCTAATCTGTACATGTAAACTATTCAGACGTTCCAACAAATGGCGTGATATCAGGGGGCGTATTGCAGAGCGGCATCAAGCGCAGAAGACTACTCTAACCTTACAACTATGTCCTCAATACATTATTTCCTGTGATCTCGCTATTTGATTTGTTGCCTAAGAGGACAGGAGAGGCTTGGGTATGACAGACTGATCACTGTCAGCCTTTGGCTTTGAGGTTTTAATGATCAAAGTGTCTCCTGAGGATTCACACAGACGAAGAGGAGAGGAAAAATACACAATATTTTGACATAAGAGACAGATCGTGAATTCTAACACCTCATCAGCACAGGTATTGAAATCTAAAATAGATCCTCAAATGATCCTGTGATGTGCATTTGGAGCTTTGCAATAACCTCAGGGAGGCATTCTGCTTCATTTCATGATAGATGATTCAAGAAATTAAGCAAAGCACCGGTGAGAACGCCAGATGTTCAGAACCGTTCGGGTTGTTATTATATTAAAACCGACAGCAAAACAATTGTGGACCTTGATTAACGCTAATTAAGGATGAAATGTATCAGTCAGTTTTAACTTTTCAAGCCTTAAATCACTGAAAAAGGCTTAAATTTGCCCTGTTTGTTTTTTATTAACAGTCATGTAAGTAAATAGTTTATTGAATATGTTTGATTGCCTGCTATAGACAAAACATTTTAAAAGTAAAAAGTACAATATCTCACTCTAAATGTAGTGGAGTAAAAGATGCATACATTTGAAATATCAGTACTAAAGTATAGAGCAGGTACCTCACAATGGTACTGAAGTATATTTAGTATATTTAGCAAATATTGAAGGTTTAGTCCTTCAAATGCATGGAATGGAATGCAAATCATGTAAACGTTTCTATGTTAACAGCTATAGAGAGACAATTCTGCTGGAATGAGAGAATGATATATTGAACAGTGTATTCGATTGCGTTCCATCCTGTGTTAATTGTATTGTAATGCAGTGCTATTTCAGGTTTAAATAGGCTCTTGATAATGTGAGATTGAAGCAACAGGAGATTTGATTCAGCTATCAGAGCGAAGCCGGCAGTGTGACTTTGTTGGGATTGTTGTCATTTGCAGTATTATGGGATAATATCCTGTCCTCACATACACATGAACTCACGACTGTTATATGATGCTGACAATAGTTGTGTTCTTCAATTTACTCACTTTCACAGCTATTCAAACACACACACACACAGTCACGTTCTCACTTGTTCATTCACTGATCACCAACATGCCAAGCCGCTCTCTCTCTCTGACCATGAAGCCTAGTGGTCTAATTGCTTCCGTTTGTTTTCCTGTAAATGTGTCCCCCTTGAAATACAAGAACAATGTTTCCACTGGTGACAATAAAACGCGTCTCAAAGGCAATAATATGCGCTTGTGTGAGAGTGTGTGTGCCAGTACCAACGGCGTCTATGGTCCTGTAATTAGTCATGTGGTATATTGTTGTGCAGCCCGGACAGATGCTCTTCAGTGTATTTTCCTATCAAGCGCCCGCTGTGTTTGTTCCAACTATCATAACACTCACAGAAAGTTTGCAAATTGCTCTGACTGAGCGCAGCAGCAGAGTCATTTGCTGTTGCTGATGATTGCATCTACTCTATAATGCTGAGTTGATACATTCCATCAGCAAGCTTTTACTTTTCTTTACTCTCTTTACGCTTCCCTGTTCTTCCGTTTGCTTCCATCTCTTTTCATAGAATAAGATACTCTTTGATTTATTTCATAATTGTCCCACATGTCTTCATACCTAAGCGAGGAAATAGTTTGCTTGTCCATCAAAAATAAAAATGCTTGAGAAAAATATGAAAGGACTGTAAGGTAGGAGGCAAGAAGCAAACCACAGTTTTTAGGGGGGGGGGGGGGGGGGGGGGGGGGGTTTGGGGGGGGGGGGTACTAAATCTCGTTTCAACATTCAATGGGACACTTGTTTTGAATCCAGTTTCCAGATCAACAGTTCTGATACATTTTACAAATAGGGAGCATAACAGAGTTTAAACTTTTAACAATTCAGAAGGAAACTGACTGCAGATTCACTAACATCAATGAGTTGTTGTTTGGCAATAAAGGTTTAAAATGATGCAAAGTAGACGCACTGAAGTGTGATATGTTTAAACTGTTATAGAGCAATCTGAAAAAAGATTACATTTTGTTCTTACATTATTGTTCCTACCTTTTATACTCTTGTTTTACCTTTGTTAAACAAAATCCACCCATTCGCCAAGCATGTCTTTAACATTTGATCAGTGCATTGTATTAAAAGCTCCCAGCAATTTTCAACAATTAAAGGTGCTAAACACAAGATTTAGATTTCTATTGCCTCCATCTGGCTCTCCACGTGTTGACGGATGAGCCAGCGGCTCGCAGTGCCAATGATGCCAATAGAGCCAGCAGTGTTTGGCTGAGTGGGAACAGGAGGGTGGGACACTGTTCATCAGCTGAAACCTCCGCAAGAGCGCAGTGTAGAGCGGCGGCACGCTCGCATACATTAAAAGCAGGTAGACATTACTCCACAATATCTTTACAAAGGAACTAGTTGTTCTATGCTCTATCTATGCTCTGAATATCAACTTTGGCACATTTAAAGTTGCTCGGAACTATGAATACAGTGTGTGGATCTTTTGTTTTATTCTGGCCTTAGTTAGCAGTCGTTGAAGTTTTTTTTAACATGCGTACCCTCCACCCTGTTCATTTTTATTGCAACTTTTCCAATTAGGCATTACAGAGATGGATGCCCATGTCAGGTGAAATGCAATTTCAACAGAGATTTCAGAAACTTGCATCCATTTGATTAATAAATGAACCCTTTCCAATGTGTGTGTACGCTTTGTAAGATAATTTATTCACAATAGACATCGTGACCCTGTTACTTCTCTGACCTAACTCTTTCTTGTTTGCTGTCAATATACGCAACACAACATATAATCAGAGTTTACACTGGGTTTCCGACTTGGCTGAAGCCCTCTAAATGATTCCGAATTGTACAAGTTTTAATTATTTAGCAATTGGCTGACTGATCAGATGAATCAGGTTGCTCATAACTTGACCTTGCTATAAGTGAGGTCCTGCTGGCTAAGCATTTCTGACCCACACATCAATATTATCAAAGGATTCCCTACTTTCACTGTTAATATGTCGACTATATCTCACCTTCATCAATCACCTTGCAAAATTGCATGTGTTGCCACCACACCCCGCATTTAATATTGATAAGTTAATCTTGAAAATTGATCCTGATTCCTTGGCTATGCATTTCAATTAGACCAAAGGGTCATAAAAGTGAAGAGTTCAAAGGTCAAGTGGGACATAATGTTGAAACGTGATTGAACAGAGGGTCAAGGCAGCGGTATCAGACTAGATTTGATGGTCTTGTGTTGACCTCAAAATATAATTTAGTGTATTATTTATTAGACTGTAATTACTGCCGTTAGGCTTTATCCTCCTCAGCGGCAAACGGAATATTTTACCATCCAAAATTAAATGTTTTGCTTATACACAGACCTGTACATCTGACTTGCAGTAGCATTGCCTTATGAAATTGTTATGTTAACTTCTAGCAAACAGTTTCCTATTTTCACATCAGATCAACATTAGCTTTTATTTGGAGTCAAGTTTGTGTCTATTTGAGTTCATATTTGCTTCGTTTTATTCTCCACTAACTCCTGAGATAATTATCTGGCTCTTTAGCTGCTTAAAGCTCCACTTTCTTCACCCGCTGTTTGCTAACTTTTTCTCTCTGCCAGTTCGTGGTAGGCTGGTAGGTACATGGGGGGTATTGGGCCTGCTGCTACTAGAAATGAGCTTCACTAGAGTGGAGAGTGGACTGTAAAACCAAGTCAGTGAGCTGAAAAGATGCTCAAACAGTCCATACAGTGTCAGTTGATAATAACCTGTGAGTTCATCACTACTTTCAACTCCTTTCGTGTTACACAAGGTAATTCAATCCATTGGTAATCTGAAAACATAGGTTTAGCTCCATGTCAGTTCTAACACATTGCAGATTGCACTTAATAAAAATCAAGATTAGCCAAGAAACTAAGATAAGATAAAACTTGATTTATCTCGAGAAATTAGTCAGCCTGCAATACAAAGAGTGAGGAAGAGTGCAAACGTGAAAATGTAAAAGTCTAAGATAACAATAACAACACGGTGCAAATTAAAAATATATAAAATTCTCAAATCAGGTTCACAAAAGATAGAGGGATAAATTCATCAGGAAATATAAGTTTGTGCATCTTTAACTCCAGTCCATGTCAGCTGTAACACACAGCAGGTTGCAGTACTGTATATTAGGTGATGTAAACCTTTATAGTCATTTCCATTTAGAGCATGAAAGCACATGAAAGATGAATTACCTGATGAGCGTAGAATCTTTAAGTCTAATTACCAGAGTCCACAATGGAAACAAGTTATCCTTTAACTTTTTTGTGTTATCCTCGACGTTTGTCTATCGATATGTATTTGTGTATGATCTTTTATATGTGTTTTGCTCTGACATATAAAGACTGAAATAATAATGAGCATTTTTGTACCACAATGTATCGCTCTAATAATGAGATGCTCGTCAAAATGTTCATCGTGAGAGACGGGATCTGTCGATAGTTTATGATGCAGATAAATGAAGATGTGATCTTTGACTTTTAGCTGTAATTTACAGATATCTGGATAGATCTGTGACACAAAGAGGGACCAGATATCCTCAAAGACGCCCCTTGAAGTAGCAGGAGTCATGGCAAATATAAAGAGGGGAAATGGGTGAAAGGAGAGCGACAAAGACGACAAAGATAAGGTTCAGACCATTGAACAGCCAGTGATCTCAGTGGGATCTAATCTCTGTCCAGAGGCAGAAAAGCATTGACACCTGCCAGAGGGAAGTGGGGTGACAGGGGTTTTGTCTGTCTGTATGGATGTGATGTGAATTAATTTTGACAAATCACAATAAACGAGACCAAGATTCTACAGCCATGCACATGCATCGTGTGCGTGTGGCTGTACGTAGGCGCAGCGTTGCTTTGAGCTAAATGCTAATGTCAGCGTGTTCATCTGACAATCGAGCAAGAAATCTCTGTCTGTGTGTACATTTGTGTATGTATTCACTTATTTCGGAAACCGTCAATCCGATCCACTTTACTTACATTCAGTATTATTTAACGTTTGAAATAAACCTCTATAAAGGTGCTGAAGGATGCTGGGAAATGCAGTGAGGTCATAATTGACAATGTGTGTGCATGGGATTGAGCATATGCTTCGTATTACTCATGGAAATCTTTAATTTCATGAATTTACTGCATTCCGACCATTAATCCAGGATGAATACAGTTCATAATCAGGCAAGTGGCTAATTTAGTTCAGCCAATAACACTGATGGCAGTTTTCATAAGAAAGCTGAGAGACTGTTACACTATTATGAACCTCATCCTGACAGAACTAATTACCTGCCTGCTGATTATAGGGCATCCATCCAAAGAATATAAATTTTCTGCCAAGAGTACTCACTTTAAGCAGTGAATTAATGCATTTTTTTTATGTGGTACTCTCAAATAATTTAGGAGATTTGCGTTGAAATTCATTTGATGTTACACTGAACTTCTTGATAAATGTGCAGTCAGCATTCATCGGCTCATTAAGCTGAGATGGAAGTAGACATTAAACTTGCTGATTTTTGTGGCCTTGCTTTGCAAAATAAGCCTCTTAATATTACCCCTGGGGCATAATGATTTAATATACTTTATTTCAGACAGACCGTGAATCTGTGTTAAATGCCACTACTGTGACTGGAGTCAACACAGAGGTCCATTTCAATTACATAAAACCTTAGTTGACCAAGATAAAAAAAAAAATACTTGATTACAGCCAGTAAGTTTTCGTCAAACCTGATGCAGATATAATCATAATGGTTGATGAATGGTTGATGGTACAGATGATTCAAAATAACCATTTTTTCTTTGAAAGACACCCAAAAAAGGGCTATTTTTTGAGGTTCTCCCCACTGAATAAGTGAACATTGGTCAGAGTGATCACAAACTGTAATGGTGTATGAGAGCAATGCTGCAGTGTGTAACCTGGTGGTTCTTTCATAAAGTCAAGATCTGTCTTGTTTTATTTTTCCACTCAACAGTTCAATAATTCACACTTTAGTTACAGGTCAATAACATAATCAGCTGCAGCAGCCCTCTTTAGGCCAATGGATCAAGGTCTACTACACTTTCTGTTAGGCAGTGAATTGATAAAGACTCACACCAAACCTCTTAAGTCAGCTCATTGATTGATGAACACACAGCAGGGTGTGAAACAAAGACATTTTGTCCTTGGTGGCTTCTTTTGCCTTGATTTTTCACACTTTGATACCAATTCTATACCTCTTAAGATGCTTGTAAACATATTTCCTGAGATAAAAGATTATGAATTTTCTGTTCAAATCTTGCCAAACAATCTCTCTGTCTTGTTTCCTGTCACTCCTCTATAGTTATCTAATAAAAGTATAGAATACTCAAAAAACGAATGTGAACCAAAACATTTCAGCAAGTACTGGCTACAGGTCAGTTACCACTGATGCTTATTGCCACATCACTTCACGAAAATGTAATTTATGTTGCTTTTGATGGGATATTTATATCGATACATTATTAATCAAAGTTTTGTCTTTTTGTCCCTCCAGACGATGAGCAGTCGTTTTTTCCCCCACAGCGTCATCCTCACTGATGCCATTCTCAGTCTGGATGAAGACTCGGTTCTCTCAACCAATGAGGTGAGTCGCTGGTGACTAGTCAACCACTTGGCATGACATTGACCCCTACAAGCTGGTAAACTGAGACACTGATGCTTATCAAGAAAAGTAGGTGAGTCGGCTACATTCCCAAGATACAAGGCAACCAAAACACCATTATCAGACATCTGATCCGATGAGACACCGAAAACAGACCAAGAAACTTCACATTACCTTTTATGATTAGAAATGAACAAACACGGGACTTTCACCCAGGTGACCTCTGATGGTGTAAACATTTACTTTACGCTTTTTCCGTAAGGTTGTTGTCCGTAAGACTTTTGTCCCTATAGTTGTTTTCTGTAGGTTTTTTTCTGTAATGTTATGTAAGGAAGTCCCCTAAGAGCAGTTTTTGTTTATTTATGGTTACGTTTTTATGTTGTAACGGTACACTGTTACGTTTTTATGTAATGTTACGCTGTTACGTTACGCTGTTACGTTACGCTGTTACGTTACGCTGTTACATTACGCTGTTACGTTACGCTGTTACGTTACGCTGTTACGTTACGCTGTTACGTTACGCTGTTACGTTACGCTGTTACGTTACGCTGTTACGTTACGCTGTTACGTTACACTGTTACTTTACTCTGTTACGTTACTCTGTTACGTTACTCTGTTACGTTACTCTGTTACGTTACGCTGTTACGTTACGTTACGCTGTTACGTTACGCTGTTACGTTACGCTGTTACGTTACGCTGTTACGTTACGCTGTTACGTTACGCTGTTATGTTACGCTGTTATGTTACGCTGCTAGGTTATGTTACATTGTTATGCAGTTTTCTTGCCTAAACCTAAGCAATCGTATCACCACGTTAACCACGTGTCATTGTGCGTTTCTGCCAACATTTATTCTAATGACTATATTGTTTTATTTGTAGCTACCAACTGTCAATTCTTTTTTGATTGCCGGCATGCAAACTATCACTGGCAGATTTGATCAGATGTAGCTAGCTCGCTAATTAAGATAACATTAGCACCATGCTGAGATGATGTTGCTTTTGCTGGAGTTTAAACTTTCAAAAAAAAGTGTCAGAGTATCATCTAATATGACATGTTGCAAGTGGGGACAAACATAGATATATATTTTTGTACTTTTGCCCACATTTCGAGAGGGTTTTTTTCAACTTTCGAAACAACTGACTCCACATAAAGGGATCGCAACACTTTTGAATAACTCCACCCACTGAAAGACTGAAAGACACACTGGCAATGTATTTATAACAAGCTACAGTCTTTGTCAGCTTTTGGCAAAAGGTGGTGATGTCTTAACACAGTATTGATCCTTTCCCAAATTAGGCAGTCAGTCCACGCTCAGTCATGAATACCATTTCATTACAAATGAATTGCCAAACATTGCGATGGCCACTGAACTAGGGGAAGAAAATGTGCTTTGCCTTTAAAGGACATTTACAAATGCAGCAGTTAAAAATGAACCAAGTAGGAAGTTTAGCAAAGTAAGAAAGTTCAACAGATTAAAAATACAAAAGACAGAGATGTCAATATCGTTGAGGCTCAGTGATTTGCTAGGATGCTCGAGACAGTCTTGATTAAAATAAGTGCGATGTGGTGTTAGAATAAATACTGTTACGGTGTTCTTTTAATTAAACTAAACACTGAGGAAAGAAAAGGAGAGAGAAGTGGGTAGGGTAAAGAGGAAATGGAAGAGTGGAGTAATGAGGAGAGGGTAGGAAATTTAAAGAAAAGATGAGATAGGAAAAAAACAGATAAAAGATAAATATTAGAGAATGAAAAGAAAACAAGGGAAGGGAAAGAAGAGAGAAGTGCACAGGAGAAAAGATCAGAGGTAGCGAAAGGGGAAAATGTAAGGGAATAGAAAAGCAGACAAAAGGATAGAAAGCAAAGGAAAATCAAGGCAAAATGAAATTGAAGAGGGTATAATGCAAAACGGAGCACTTTCACAGAGTCGGGAGTTTTACGAGAGCCATTATCTCTGTGTCTGTATCATTACACTGTCAAAACTCCTCTTTGATTAAAGTCTCACTTGTTACTTAAGAGAGAGGATGGGAAACACCCCAATGGTTTGTGAGATTGACACTTTTTTTTTTAAACAAATTAGAAACTAGTGAATTTACATTTACATTCTTTTTTTTTCTTCTTTTCAGATTTTCTAAAATTGGTATATAATTAAGGTTTGTAGATCTAGTTTTGTATAATCAAGGTGTTGAACTGACACTTTGTAGAACCACAAAACTCTTTTAATGTAAACTAGTAGCAGTAATTCAGTTCTTAATACAGGTCTGATAAAGCTGAGGGACAGTGAACACTTAGCTGTGAGACTGATAGCAATAATTTAAATAAAAAGCGCTGGATTAAATAAATGCATTGTTACCTCTAAATTACTCATGTGTAGATATACTTTAGGCAATTTCAATTCAGCATGGGTATGGCGGACTCCACCACTAACAATGAATAACCCAATATAAATACATTTAATGGCGATTAAAGTTAAAGTTTCATATGTTTTAGACCTAAAAAGCAACACAAATAAAAATGAGCTCATTAGCTCATCTGTGATGCTCAGTGAGTGCTTCTACTTTGAGAGTCATTACAAGTAGCAGCCTCGTTTCTCTCCAGCTTTTCAGCGAGTAAAAGATGCGATCCATAATGGATTGTGAAGCCCAATGAGCCCAAGAGATCCAATATATCTTTAAACTGAGATGTTTTATTGATGGGAGCGAGTCAATGTTCACCTTTTCTACGCTGGCAGGATCACAATTACACTTTATTGCACTGCAATTTGTGGCGCAGCAATATGAGCAAGTTTGTACAACTAAACTTTTATGGGCACACAGCTTGTTTTATGAAACGAGGAAAAAGAAGATGTCAGAGAGAGAGAAAGGGGGAGAGAGAGAGATATCATGAAGGGGAAGTAGAGGGAATCTTTGCTGTGCTCACTAACCCGTTCCTCTAATTGCCCTTTTAACATGGTGAGGGGATTTATTGAAAGGAGATGAAATATGTCAAGTGAGTGACAATGTGCAAGAGAGAACATTACGCTTTTAATAGGACTTTTCATATTATAATACCTCAGTGGAAGAATGGCTGTGCCAATTTCATAATTACATTGTTTCAGCTCATTAAATGTATGATTATTCCATGAAGAGAGATTAGAGAGGGGAATACGACTGGAAAAACCTGACAAAGCTTTTGTCTCTTATTGGGCGGCCAAGCATGCTGCAGAGTTGTGCCCTTTGGAAGACTTTTTCAATATGGCGGATGTGGAAATAGTTCCTCAACAGCAATGGCTGAATATGTATCCTCTTTTCATTTCGGGGCCTGTCTCTGTTGCAGGGTTTGGGCAGGTTTCAGCAGTGGCGGAAGAAGTATTCAGATCCTTTACCTACAAGTACTAATACTAAGCTGTGAAAGTACTCCATTACAAGTAAAAGTATTCACACAAAATGTACTTAAAGTATCAAAAGTAGATGTACTCATTGTGCAGTAAAATGTTCCCTGTCAGTGTTTTACTAGTATATGTCTCTGGATTTATACAGTATTACTGATGCATTAATGTGTATGTTGCTTTGTACTGCTGTAGATGTTTAAGGTTGTGGTAACTTTAACTCCTTTATATACTGTTGGGGAGTTTAATCTACAGCAATGCATCATATTTTACATGATCATTATATAGTTGTAGCATTGGTGTCCTGAGAGCCAAGTAGCTCTAAAAACTCAACTTTTCATGAGCTCAGGAAAACAGCCCAGTTTTCAGCTTTCTGACGATGCATTTTCCAGCTGATCCAAGACACTTTCAAATAGTTGATTTTGTGTGATTTAGTGCAAGTACCATCATTTTGACATGTAGGACTAGACCAAGGTTATGTTCGGGGGTTTTGGACTGATCCATAGTCTGAAGTACTGTATGGATGTAGATAACTGGATCATGGTCTGCACTGTGTACTATTCTCACTAAGTAGATAGAAGGCCGTAAAGAAGGGTTTACATCACATATCTTGTAATCTGAGCCCATACTTTTTTAAGCCGAGTTAAGGGCATAAATGTCTTTTATTATCGTTAAGACAAACCTCCAACGCAGAGAATCAAGTTTACCTCACCTTACCCTCCTGTTGAGCAAAGGAGAACTTCGATGTGCACTGCATGCATTGATATGTGTGACTTGTGTGTACCTTTTAGTGCATGTCAGAGAAGTCAGCTTTAGCTCGCGGCCACCGCTCTGCACTGCTCTCACAGGGCAGAGGTGGCGGCAGCGCAAAATTGTCGTGCCCACCATCCGGTTCCCCCTCAGGGAAACACTTTTAGCTCTGTCCACACCGTTGCCACTGTTTGCACTGCTAGTGCTGTTAGCACCGTTAGCTGCGAGCCGCCGGCACAGACATCGCTATGTTTGGAGCCTTGAGAGGCAATAGATATGCTCTGAATATCGAATTCAGCACCTTTAAGACAAACCTCCAACAACTCTCACGCTAAACTTTCCGTGTTGGTATTTCGAGCTGTCACTGTCAGGAGCCATAAGCAATCGATAAAAATAAACTTGAGTTCAGGGCAGATAATGGAAATTTTGACATTATTCTGTAAATGTAAATGTTGGCAAACACGTAACCACACACCACAGAGATGTACCTGGTGAGAACAGCTGTAATTCAAAAGATGCCCTGAACTACAAACCTGCAGTAGCCGCTTGTGGCCACAGTGTGGTCCTTACGCCCCAGCTGGTTGTCCTGGATCACGCTGAGACTGTTGGTAAAGCTTCAGCAATGCCACAGCGCTCTGAACCTGCTGTCTGCGAGCTCAGTTTAAGACACATTTTCCTCACTTTTATCTCCATGAAATCAGATGGTAGTTGACAGTTGAGAGTGCCGCAGTGGCATCGCTTCACATGGAGCAAAAAAAAGAAACTAACAAAAAAAAACAGATTGAAAACTTCTCAAAACATATTGGAAAAAGACCACATGCTGAGGGGAGGATACAGGCTCTACAATGTGATGTAGCTTCTTTTCATCTGATAAGATTGGACATGTTAAATCCAAATGTCAGGAGAGATTTGTCACAGATCTATTGCTGGATTGACCCTCTGCTCCCTGGATCAATTTTGGCCTTGTAGAATCTATTAGTATGTATCACGCACACACCCACACACACCTACACCCACACACACACACACACACACACACACACACACACACACACACAGGCTGTGTTTAACTTTCAGTCCTCGCTTGAATTCCTCAGTAATTAAGACAGACAGATTATGAATGCAAAAACTCTGGGTTCTGTCACTCTCTCTCTCTCTCTCTTGTGAGCTCACACACACACATGCCATTTCACATTATAAAGAACCTTTTGATCTCTGAAGGCTAAATTATATTTGCATGATATCATTAATCCTTCCTGCACAAATGTTGATACATCTGACATATCTCACACACAAACACACAGACACAGACACGCACACACTTTGTGTGCACACATGATCAGGGGCTACACTGAGAATGGCAGCTCCAACCTTTCCCTCGGCTTAGCGCTGGCGCTTTACAGTAATTGCTCACGCGATTCATGACAGAAGCCGCGAGGTTTCGCTAAAGAACATCCACTTTCAGTGCTCCCCTCCCCGACGCTGTCTCTCTACCTCTACTATTCTCGTAATTAATTTTCTCACCCGGCCCCCGAGGTGGTGTGTGTGTGTCTGTGTGTATTACCAAGTATTTCATTATGTGCTGATCCCCTTATTCTCTGGTGTGTCTGCCTGAAAGTCTCGGTGGTGTTTTTGAATTCAAAAGAGGCTCTTTAACAGGTAGCTCAAACTTCTTCAAGGACACCAGGTGCTCCAGACAAGTGCTATGGAGAAGGAAAGACCAATGTATGGGTGAAGAATATGCAGCTCCAGAAGCCGTTAACACCCTCTCAGCAAACACAAGTGTGTAGGAGAATCATACCCGGGCATTTAGATGCCTTTGAGCTGCTCAGGGCTTGTACTGGAGGTGTGTTCGGACTCAGAAGGAAGGGAATTGGAGCTCGCGTGTTTTCCTCTAGAGTCAATGAAAATACATGAGAAGAAGCAAACAGACTTGATCAGATTTGATCTCGGTGAGGAATTTACAGTGCCTTGCAAAAGTATTGTCCCCCCCTTGGTTTTCCTATTTTGTTGCATTAAAACTTGTAATTAAATGGATTGTTATTTTGATTTTATGGAATGGACCTCATCAAATTAGTACAAATTAGTGTGATAGTGAACGTCAGTTAGAACCAAACCAATCTCGGAACACATCGACTGTCGATCTAACGACAATCTAGCCTCTGGGGGCTGCGGGCTTTATTTCTGTGGTTCCGGCGTAGCCGGCGCAGATCCGGGCCAAGATTTCTTCTTCTGTTTGCCAGTTATTGTTTACAGTCCAATTAGCAACTTGAGACGAGAAAATGGCGTTAAGATGCAATGTCTACGACCAGATTGTTTCACAAGTTGCCAGTTTATAAGCTCATTTTAAGCTAATAAAAAACGGAATTATCGTCAGACGGTAGCTGGTGGGTTCCCAGATTGCATTTCGGCCAATGGAGTCAAACGTACTACAAACGGAAAAAAACGAAGTCTTCCGAATTTTATTTCTGACAACTGTTGTCTTTTAGGATCTCTTCTATCTTTTTATTGTTCACGTTATTTAGAAATTAGAGGCCAGGCCTTTTTGTGTTCAAACGGAGAATCAAAATTCTAACATAAAACTGTTTCAAGTGAATCTCTTGTCATGTACAGACTATAATGACATGTGATTTGATGGTAAACATTTCAGGTGGGAGGGAACTGTTCCCATGGCTGAAATGCTGTTCGTCAGGTCGTGAAGAAGCAGAGAGGCTGCTTTTTTGACGACGTCCTTGCAAACTAAATGCCAGTTGACAGCTATTCTGAATAAGTTGCTTATATCTGATTATCTCCTCTACAAGCTGTTTCAATTTGGAAGGATTTTCTGTTTGTTTTGAATAGGCTCTCAACATTACTTTATGTTTTTTCCTCTCCTCCTCCTCCTCATTTTCACCATCTTTTTTTACCCCTTTCTTTATTTTCTCAGACTGTATCGTGCTCTTCATTTCCCACTGCCCTCGTCTTCTTTCCTTACCTCTGGAGTCTTTCTTTACTTTATGCTCCCACAGGTGGATTTTGCCTTTATTGTATGGCAAAGCTTTCCGGAGCGTATCGTTGGTTATCCAGCAAGAAGCCACTACTGGGACAATTCCAGGTCCCGCTGGGGCTACACCTCCAAATGGACCAATGACTATTCCATGGTCCTGACGGGGGCAGCTTTTTACCACAGGTACAAAACCCACATGATCTTCTGATCAGTCAAGCTTTGCAATTGCTGTTAATTTATTTTTCCATTCAAATGATTCACAATGAACATGAGGTAATTACAATGAAAGACATTCATGAAGACTTGAATTTAACCAAAATACTTGGGTGCATCCAGGAAGTACGGGACGGTGAATCCAATTAACAAAATGTTCTCATTTTAGCATTAAGAATAAATTACTGTTATGGCTGATGTACATGGTCTGTTACTTAAACTCTTAACACTTTTATGGCTATTATAGATGATCATTTAAAGGCATAACACAGCATAATGACTAATATAAGATGATATAATTTAAGGATTTGAATTAATAATGAGCCCAGTCAAGCTACTCTTCCAGCACTGTCATTAATTTGCCTTGTTCTGCATCACCTGTCAGGTGATCCTTCCCCACAAGATACAAACCACATTAATAGTCATCTCTCAACAGTCACATTAATGATGAGTGTAGTAATAGAGAGGGGAAATGGGATAGTATGATCTTTCTCCACCTCTCTGCTATCTCTTAAAATGATTGTCAAAACACAAAGCTGGGACTGAAAGAAAAAAAAAGGTAAACCAAAGTATTAAGCAGAGCGGTAAATTAAATGTAGAAGAGCATCGCTCTCTGAACGGATTTGAAGCATCTTGTAATGCAGATGAAAAGCTCCCTCATTGTTCCATTGTGCATCTCTTTAGTCCTTTTGTTATTTAAAACTAAAATGCCAAAATTCATAGAAAAAAATAATCGGAGAGGGAAAAGGAAAGAGGGAGAATGTGAGTGTGTGTGTGTGAGAGAGAGAGAGAGAGAGAGAGAGAGAGGAACAAGGGACAGCAGACCTCGGCAGGGAGGTAACAGAGTTGACAGTGATCTAGTGCTCCCCTGCTGCCCAACTGCAACACAGAAACCATACAGAATAGAACATAATAGAAAGAAGTGCAGCTTTAATAAAAGGAATAAAGACACAGTTAACCTCACCTGTCTTATTTCCTTTCTGTGACTCAGATACTACCACTACCTGTTCACCCACTATGTCCCGGCCAGCCTGCTGGCCATGGTGGACCGCATGGCCAATTGTGAAGACATCCTGATGAACTTCCTGGTTTCAGCTGTCACCAAGCAGCCGCCAATCAAAGTCACACAGAAGAAGCAGTACAAGGAGACCATGATGAGCCAGGTAGGGCTTTATTGTCCGCTGTACACACACCACTGACATGTGGTCGTCCTTAAAGTTAAAGCAATACTGTCCTGGAGCCTATTTCCCCATGTTCTTGTATTTAAGTCACAAATGGGGACAAAAGTTATGGAAATTGTTCAAATATTGAGAGAATATTGTAACCGGCAACTGCAAAACAAGCTGCAGGTGAGATTGCACAGCTTCAGTGTGACGTTACGTCCACTAAACGTGTTTGGCGTGACAGACTTAGAATGTTGTTATTAGTGTCAGACAACATAACAGAAAACGACCCTACAGAGAAATAAAAGGCTCCTCTTTAGCTTATGCTTGATCCGGTCTGTGTGTTAATTAAGTCTCGCTGTAGGAGAAGTCACGTTGTGGAATCTGAATGTGGAATAGCAACAGGTCCCACTCTTCACAGCGTTCTTCCTCTGTTGAAAAATACCAAAGTCGACCCTTTAAGACTGTTGATCCCAGACACAAGGCATTTTCATTTTTTTTAAGAATTAAAACGATCAGTCATCAGTGTTAAAAGAAATGTTTAATTAAAAGAAAAACATGTCAGGTAGAACAACAAGAGCTCAGACTCTCTTGTAAGGTGAGTTTTGTCCTGTTCATGTTTTTATTACCGTGTCTTTACCCTTTAACTACTCAGTGCTCTGCCAGCACCATTAGCAATTAGCCGCCGACTCGCCGTCAACATGTTGAGAGACGTTGAGAGGCAATCCAAATGTTCCCAATGCGCCCTTAAAAACATTCTGAAATAAATTATGTCATACCACTAACAGAGCAGTCCAGCACTATAATAAATCCTTTAGGGCAAGTAGAATATTAAGAAAATAACAAAACTGAATCCGTTATGACCCTCCATCTACAGCAAAAATAATTATTTAATTCATTTAATTGATTAATCACATTACATGAATCTGTGCGGACACAAGAGTGTTTGCAATGTGTTGAGGCAACGACACAATAGCAATACCAAGTTTCCATAACTGGAGCCTGTATGTTCACCTCCATGTCGACTTTAGCTTGTACATTTCTGTTTCTCGGCACACAATCAGTGGAATAGTGTGAAACCATCAACAGCAATGTGCATCTTGCAGCACAAGATACAAACAACATGGAGACTCCTTTAGCATTAATAGTACTTATAGCGCTACTTTTGGTCAAAATGTGCACGGGGCACCTTTAAGAGAGCTTGAAGTTGGTTTTGATATGTTCCAGAATGGTTAAATTCCCTGACTCCCTTTTCAAAGATAGAAAAGAGACGATGAAAAGAGATTCACCTCCTTGTGCTGGATGAATAGTGGAGAGGCTTCAGGCTATGTACAGCCCTGACCTTCTCTTTGGGAGAGCCATATATGTCCATGTTGTATGTGTGTGTGTGTGTGTGTGTGTGATTTGGTGTGAGTGTGTGTGTGCGTGTGTGTGTGTGTGTGTGTGTGTGTGAGCGCCCGTGTATGTGAGTGCTTCCTGTGGCCAGCACTATGTCAGCTTTTGATTGATGGCCTGACCACAGGCAGGACGATGACTCGGCAGTATGGACTCAGTGATTAATGTCTTAATTGTGAAGGCAGCACGGCGAACCTAGATTTACTTCCTCCTTTCCCCGCTCTCGCTTTCTTTCTTCCCTTTTTGAGTGTCCCTTCCCCCCTCTCTCACCCTCGATTTGTGACTTAGCTTGAAGTAAAGTGGAGGAATCTTTTAGGAAACTTGTACCACCAGATTTGAAGCAAAAGAAGTCAGGACAGATATGTCTTGGCTGATATTTCTCATTTATCCGTTCATTTTCCATTCCAAGAGAAGAGATGTTTTATGTTTTGAAGTGCCAAACCATTTCTTTGACTTGATTATTTTATTATTCTACCTGACCCTCGGTAAACCCGGCTGCCACCCTCCTGCTGCACACAGGATGAATCTGCTCCAACTCCACGCCCCCGTGCCACAGCTTATCAGAGGGGTCTGCTGCCCTCCGCTGCCCCCTCTCCAGCTCATCTCCCAGCAGCCACTTGGGGGCCCACCCCTTCCTTTCCCCGCTGTCCATCTCAGATAACCAGCTGAGGACACAGAGCAGCAGGAGACAATAGCATGATCTTTTTTCATAAAGCTATTCAGGAAGCATCAAATGCTGTGACCACTTGAGGGGAACGCCGCACAACAACTGCATCGTTCCAATAACTGTCGTGAATAATGTCATATCCCAGTGACCTACCGCTAAAAATGAAGGTCACATGAAAGAGCTGCAGTCCATGTTAACAATAAGATGCAGTCAACGGCAAGAGCCTCTAAAAGAAGTATGCGATATATGATCAGCTGCACCATTTTAGACTCTTCAAATCTCCCGGGTGATGTATACCACTGCCGTACAGGCAGAGTGAGATATACAACCTGCTGGTTGAAGCCACAAAGTTGCAAAGCAGGCTGTACTAAAGATACCTTATTGTATGTTTTCTACCAGTTTCGACTTTCTGCGCTGCTGTTTGCAAAAGTGTCAGCAACTACTCTGGGGATTCCCACAGAGTGAAACAGCTGGCCAGGTCGACCAGCTCTGTCATTGTGATGAACCTGGATTCTCTAGAGGAGCAGGTGGTGAAAACAAATAGCGGGAGATAGTATGTGTTACTATGAGCTACCCCTCCTGCCACGTCATGACAAGCTGTCCGCGATCAGGAGCCGCTTCGCCAGTATGGAGGCGCTCCTGTTCGACCCTGACCCATCGAAATGCGCCGTCTTTGCTCATGACGCCGGCGAATAAGTCAGCATGCCGCTTCTCCGTAGGCCATGGGTTTTATGAGCAATGTGGCATCATGTGATTCTATGGGATAGCAATCAAAATAGTTGTTTCAAGTTTGTTGTGACACTAAAAAAAAAGAAATCATGCAGCTCTAAAAACAGACCACAGAGAGGAAATGAAAGCCGGGTTCAGATTCATTACAGCACTGCTAGCGTACCTTTTTGTCCCCTCTTCAGTAATTATTAAATGAAACGATGTACAGTCCGGAGAACAGAAGGCCAGGGTGGATTTAACGGCACAGCGCAGAGGAAATAGGAAGAAGCTTTGGTAGGTATGTCCTGGCTGTGTTAGCTCTCAGCTTCCAAGGTACAGTGGTTCACCAACTAACCCTGTGTCTAATCACTACATCACCAAGCTTCTTAAACCAAATATATATCACAAAGAGGTGCAGCGAATGTTTTGCTAAGTCACTCTGGTGTGACCAAGACTTTATCAGGTGTTTATATATTCCTTATTTTCATTATCTCCGAAATAGTATTACAGTACCAGCTGCCACAAGGCTGTGTTGATTGATTGCTAAGTTGCTCTGATACATGTATCCTCCCCCTCTCATCTGTCTTTCTCTAAACCAAGGGCTCCAAGTCATCTCGGTGGGCCGACCCAGACCACTTCGCCCAGCGACAGACCTGCATGAACGCCTTCAGTCGCTGGCTGGGTTTCATGCCCCTGGTGCACTCCCAGATGAGGCTGGACCCCGTGTTGTTCAGGGACCAAGTTTCCATCCTGAGGAAGAAATACAGGGACATTGAGAGGCTGTGATTGCGCAAGGATACACACCAAATCATTGTGTGTGTTCGAGAGGTCGTGACCAGAATGCACACACTGAATGTGAACATTTGTGAGGCTATAAAGGAAAACTCACACATGGACACTGGACATAAAAATGATAAAACACTGAGGTCCACATAAGGCATTTAACTGCATATTTCTATAGAAAAAAAAACAACTATGTATGCAGGGTTGATAACAGCGAGTGACTGTGCAAACCCGCCGTCTGTGACAATACACGTGAATATGAATGCATGGATACACATGCAACAGCGACCTGGACAAATTCAATACAGTCCTGATCACAGACATACAGTATGTGTTGCATGGTTTGAACAAGACAACTGTACAAGGACCTGAAAAACATATTGTGTTTGAGTAAAAGAAAAAGAAAAAAGAGAATCTAAGAGCTATATTTCTTGTGGAAGTAGGACTGTTGGCCGTAGAGGAGCATACAATATATTGTTGGACAAATGGTTAAGAGATTTATGGGTTCGAGGTTATATTCATAAAGTCAAAGGATGCACGCTCTGGGGTTATGTATGTAAAGTAAAGATACATTGTGGACAAAGGGGACAAACTGTAGCTCCTGGGTCGGGCCACGTGACAGACAGCTGCTTCCCCAAAACACCCAGAGACGATGGCAATATGCCTCTTGTACACTACTGTAGATTTTCAGCTGCAGCTCTTGCCTGTATGAAGCAAATAGAAAAATAAAATAAAGAGATGTTGTGTTATGAGACAAGAGGCCAGGTTTCAACAGCATTCCTTGCTTCTTTTCTTAATTTGTTTATTTTTTGGAACAAAACTCGACCCTTTCTCACTTTCCAGTTCTTTGAATTTTGTTGTTGTCACCGACTCTTCTGCCCTCACGCGTGTAGGTGAAACACTATTCAGCTATTTAGACAGATTTCCAATAAAGGGGGAAGCGCTTTGGCTACGTTGAAGACATAAAGAATGCGGACTGTTAGCGGAGCGGGTGTGCCTTATAATGTATCTTTGTACTGGCTGCTCCTGCAGCGCACAGCATAGGGTTGTGTGAGTCACAGCCATAACAAGACAGTGCGCCTTTGTTTTGGGATTACGTGGGATTGTTGTTGTTCAGTTTCTTGAACCAAGCTAAACTTCATTCAGTCTGCTACGAATTGCTATGTCAGCTATTATAAAAGGACGCAGATGACGGAAATGTAAAAACTAAAATGCCAAAATTGTTATTGGCACTCAATAAGGTATTTCCCGTATATCGGTAGTTCGATTCGGAAATATATATATATGCACTTTACAACCAGTTTCTGTGTAAAAGGGCCATCCACACCTCGCGTAATAAATACAAATAGAAAACTGGATTTATTTCTACATTTGTTGAGCGGATCTCTGTGGTGCATATTCACCACTTTACACACTGCTTTCACCCCTGATGTAGCCGTGTAATTAACAATCCCACTACTTTTCTTGGCAAGACCTGCCCTGCGTATCTGGCTGAGGTCAGTGCCATTGCTTGAGGTTAGGCATTGACCTGGAATGGTTAGTTAGACAGCCCATTGGTCAGGGCATAAGACTTGAGCAAATTGGCTTACTAGTACCTCGCGGTATCATTACCTAAAAAACAAAAAAAACTGTGACCGATTTTTTTGTCTGTGTTTTTCTCCAACCTATTTTAGATGAAACACCGGTCACTTCTGTGTGACAAAAAGCCTTGACGGTTGCGTTCCCATGAAAACCGCACTCATGGGGGACTCGTTAAGTATGGCGGCTACAGTAGCTTGGTGCACTGAATTTGATGAATTTATCAGACCACAAATGAGACACGAATTAGCTAGTTAGAGCACCCCGCGATCCCTCCGCCTCCCACCTCGCTGCTGGGAGACTACTTCACCGGGAGGAGAGCAGACGACAGCTGAGCCGCACCTTAAGTTAGAGGCTGCAACTCAAATTCAGCCCGCAGTGACCCCCGGTATTTGGGTTCGCTGATTAATTGATCAAATTCAGTGCCCCATTGTGATAGACAGGGCAGGTCTAGATTACTGAGGGTTTTTTTCAAACTGATTGCAACATATTGGGATATAACCTGCTGCTCGCTGATGTTTTCTGCCAACATCCAACCAGTAGGAGTCACTAGTGCAGAGACGAGGTCACAATCCCCTACTGGCTTCTCATCAAGAACACGAACATCCGCCCAAGCTTAACCTCTGCTGCAAGAAATTGAACGTCTCCGCAATGATCGGTGAGTGTTTTGGGTGCTTTTATTTTTTGATGACAAAAGATGCTTGTTTGAACTTTCTTACAACCTTTTCAGTTTCAATCATGGCAAGAATACGTAGCAGACGTGTGAAGGAAACTGTGTTGTGTGGTGCTGTCCTGAGGTCAGTGTTCGGAAAAAGTCTTAACTTGTGCTGCACTGTGCTTTACATCGGTGTGAAAACAGCCTTAGAAACGGCCGCTGCATTACAGTTGTCTTCGACTGAATGATCCTTTCGAGAACAAGCAGAACAATTGCTAACCTTCCATGATAAATAAAAGTTGAACAATTGCATCAATGTCTGACACTAATGAGTATAGTTTTCAGAAACATGCCCCAGGTTATATACACGCACAAACAGCCACAGCACTTTCATGTATGGAGGATTGTTCCCATGACCATATAGGAGCCAGTCAACCATATTTCCCTCATCCCCTCTGTCATTCTTCATTTGTCTTTCCCTTCATCTATCATTGATTTTTTTTTCCCTCTCACCTTTCTTCTCCACCCTCCTCTCAGACACAATAATTATAATCACCTGATCTAGTTTTTTTCTAGTTTTCCCTGTACAGAATTCCTTCATCTAAACCCTTTCTTTCCTTGTCGGGTTGTTTTCTCTCTCACAACCAATAAGCACAACCTCTTCATCCTCTGAAGAGGATCACAGTTCTTCCTCTCTTGATGTGACATGTGTCATGCGCTGCATTCCTTTCATAATGAAAATAATAAGTAAAGACAAAAGTACAGACATGTCTGCTGATTGGATAATATATTCAGCCGGAGCTGCAAATGCAGACTATGTTTTCCATTAGGTTGCATGATATTTTATTTTGTTAATAAATAAAGCTTTATTTTCTAGAGTCAAAAGTTTCTTTAAGTGTTTTTTTGTCATTTATCTTAGTCATTAAGCAGCAGTACATTTGAGGATTTCTTATATAGTTGTAGATTGAATCTTTATTTGGACCATTGGTAAGAATGAAGATAAAAAAAATAAAATAATAATAATTATACCCACTGTGGGAACGACTTGTTTCAGTTTTGCCTCCTGTGTGTTTGTGTCGCCGCCTCCTCATATTGGTGGAGAGGAGGTCGTGTGACGTTTGGTGACACCTGGAAGCTAAACATCCTCCTGGATCCATCTTTTACATACATTTTCACACTATAATTGCACTTTGTCATATGGATTGTCTATACTATAATTTGGTCTATTCTGTATACTCAGCATCTATTGCACATCGTGTTTGGTTATGCATTAGTCTAATCTATTTGTAGCCTTGCCGTTCTTTTATTTATCTAACCTTGAAAACAACCTTCGGTCAAAGTAGTAGACTGCCGACAACATATTTGTAGAATTTAAAATCTAGAGATGGTCAGAGAGTCACCACTACCATCTACTCAAACATGTTCACAGTGGCCTGTCAAAATAAAGGGACACCATTTGTACGAACGCTGGAATTCAATGAAATGTGTGTGTGTTTACGAGGCCAGCATGGCCCATTTTCCATTAAGAGTTAACTATTTTCGAAACAACTTAATTCCCTCTTTTTTTCGTTCTTTGGGCATTCTATTTTTCTACAGTCTGGCAAACCACCAGCGCCAACAGATGATTTAGTGTGAGCTACAATGGCTTTTATTTCAGTTTGCTTTAGAGAATTCTCCTTTTGCTCTTATGATGTATTATTATGGTGTTATTATTATGTGTGTGTGTGTGTGTGTGTGTGAGAGAGAGAGAGAAACATCATGATACATATTCATATGTATAACAATGGTGTTAAAGCGTTCGGAGTACTCTTGGGACTGGCCGTAACACCACAGTACCTTTGAAAAACGTGCTCCTGATGAATATTAAATGAGCCTTTGTACATAGATCATCACCAAATACAATAGTTGGTCCGTCTCTCTGCTTGTTTCATGTCTTTTGCTGGAAGTTAAGGCAATACAAATGTGTCTATAACTCAATACAGATGGTTATTCTTTTGTGGATTAGATCTAATGTTCTTAGTGTGGACTTTGCCCGAAAGATTTGCAGAAAGAAACGGGCTCTTGGAAGTCATTGGTCTCTCAGTCCTTCTCTAAAAGGACTATAAGACTTCTAAGAGAATGGTGCCATGTATGACTGTTACAAAAATGATTCATTTGATTTCCCGGTTTAGGCAGAGTTACGTTTTTTCTGAAGGCGACAGGATGAAACTGCGGCCTACGTTATTAAAGTCAGACACTCTTCGTGTCTCTTTGCTGCATCCTTTTTTCCAGCAAACTGCGACGGAGCTTGCAGGCAAATTTCTTGCGTCACTTGTCAGTCTTGTGTCACTTGTTATGCCACTGTGCTTTGAGAGGTAAATCACTCAAAATATATTTTAAAAAGTGAAAGCTTTGCGGCATAAAAACATTAGGTTCATCCTTGGAAAGTTTTCGAACCAGTCCTCCAACACCATCCGTTCCTCTGCTGTCCATTCATATCCCCAGAATGTTTTAAATACTCCCAAGATGTGGCTGAATATGCCGATTTGTCAAGCGTCTCACAATTATCTGTCAATAACGGAATTTTGTTATTTACATCCCCAGATATCATGCCATGTTTTTCATATATGTTTCTGTCTCTCTCTGTTGTTTCTCTGAAATAGAATTAAATGTATGCACTACTGACATTTTTGTTAACTGTGGAGCTTGTTTGCAGGTCGAATTTGGATGTTTAGGTTTCCCTCAAGGGCAACAAACTCCCCCTGCAAGTAAGTCATTTGCATATCTGTTTGTGGTTGTAAAAAGCCAATGAAGGTGCACAAGTCAAGCACAAATAGCTGTCACTGCTGCATATTCATTCTTCTATTATTCTTGTTTTGTCCGCCATCTGAATATGTTTTGCGTCAGTGAAGCACAGAGAAAAGCCCCCCCCCCCCCCGTCTGTAAGGAGCTGTCAACAGGGAGTCGAGATCATTTTAATATCTTGCACACGAAGCCCTCTTCTCTGTGTAAGAGCATGTTCAAGGGCCTTTGTCTCTACTGTGATCAATACAGGTCAGTATAATTGGATGTGATCATCCACGGGTTCCCTCAGGAGGAAACTATCATTTCACTTCCCCCTGTTCATACTTATTGGACAGTGAACATGGATCCCTGTTCCTGCTTTAAGTCAGGCAGCACAGATACACATACAACGATGTCACTATCTCATGGCCCTTTTACAAGGAGAGCAGCATTTATGTTTTTGGGCTCCAAGGTAGATTCTCTCCTATTTTAGCAAGCACTACGGTTTAGCCAATCACAACCAGCAATGTCACACATGGCAGCCACACACAGCTAAATGGCAACTTACTGTAAAAACGATGGCAGATCACCCTATTTACCTGGCAGCAGCCGCAGGGTGCTGCAGCAGGAGACTGCTGCCAGATTGTTTTAAACACAGCACCTGTATTGTTAATAATTTAACAAAGATTCCATGAGGCAGCGGGAAAAAGATTACAATTTAGTTTGTTGAGGTCCTCGAATTTGCTTACTTTTTCTAACAAAACATCTTTATTTCACTTGAGTCAGAATTCAAATATTTTTACACAACTGGTATTAAGTCATCTGTTACCAATTAACAGAGTAACTTAAACGTGAATATGTCTCACAAAAAAAGAAGAAAATTGAGGTAATAAATGGTTGGTTATGGTGACACCGTCACATATGTCTGCAGTATAAATCCATCTCCTCTTTCCATCAGTCCATTTGACTCAATCAATCCTGACAGCCGGCCTCTTCTTTCCTTTCCTCTCATCTCTCTTTAATTATTTATTTTTTGTAAGCCGTCAGCATCCATCTCATTCGTTACGGCTCTATTATGCAGTGCTGCCTCAATAAAATAAGAAACACATGAATAAATCATGACCGAGCCCAATCTTTGTGATTCATAGAGTTTGGATAATTATTCAGTTTTTCATGAGAGAGCACTCATTGATTTGGCGTGACCCTGAAGAGTTTCCAAGGTTGTGGAATGGGAAATTGATCGGCGGGTGAGAACGATGATGGAAAAAGAGAGGAACGAACTCGCAGAATATCCAAATATTAAATTGTCTCTCTCTCTCTCTCCCTCTCTTTCTCTCTCTGCTCTCGCTCTTTAAATATCCATGACCAAATGGACTTAATAATTGGCAGTCAGGAGGCCCAGAAAGGCTCCTCACCTTCTTTCTGAGTCGTCTAGTTATTAGTTCTGGTGGTTTACAGGGTTGATATAAGCACATGGGGAGTAGATGAGGGGAAGAGAAAGTCATTAGGAGGAGCCTGTTGCTAAAATGTCTAAGGGACTTTCTCATGCTGTAATTTCTTTTTTTTTCTCTCTCTCTTCTCACTTGTAATTCCTGTTTTTCACACACGCGTACACACACAGAAACACACACTCAGTCGTCTATTTCCCCCCCCCCCTTCCAACACTGTTTCTCATTATAGCCTGTCTCCTCACATTTGTCATATTGGGCAGTCACCCGTGATGATATCATAGGGTACTGGGGCCTTGTGTGTGTGTGTGTGTGTGTGTGTGTGTGTGTGTGTGAGAGAGAGAGATATAGACACACACAAGCTGACAGGGAGTCAGAAAGTCTTATTTCCTTCAGAGACCTTATTTCCTCCTGGTGGGTGTGGAGAGTCCCCCATTGTTTGAATTGAATAGGACATGTGTCTAGATCTATGAATCCTATTATGAAGGAAGTGAAAAGTGGGGAAGGAGGTGGAAAAGCAAGATGGGAAGATGGATTTTGAATGGAGCGATGCAGCGACATTGTCCTCACTGAACAAATGACAGGCAAATGCTAAAGATGGCCCCTGTCTACATCTGACAAAAGACTTCTTTTCACTGCCATGCAAAAAGTCTTAAGGTGGTTCAGGAAGAGAATTTTACCTTTTGAATTGTTTATGCAACAATGTGACTGCTCGCAGAGGCGGACTTACCATTCGGCAAGGCTTGGCGATCGACCCATCGCTAAGCCACCCTCCATGCTGCTACTCCAAGCTGTCAGAGCTACCATGGAGCCCACACTGCCTAAATATGATCAATCTTTGGTGAAAACGAAAACGCAATTTCAGAGAGAAGCAGACAACAATAGCAATGACGAGGACAAGAGGTCTAAAATATGCGTTTGAAAGAAGTTTTTGAAATATGGATGGGTATGGGGTTAGGGGGGGAATTCAGGAATACAGCGCTGGTTTAAACACACGGTTCGGCTTGGTGTACAGCAAAGCTTCCCTGGCGGTGCCGAAAAAAGGAGGAAAGCAGAAAGTGTTCAGCAAAACTGCCAAAGGTCACAACCTTTTTAACGGCAGTTACTAAAGACACTATCACGACTAAAAAGCAGAAAGAAGCAGCTGCTTTTACTAGACTAATGTTAGCATTGCTAGCACTAGCGTGGTGGAGCTATACCCGATGATGCCGGGATTGCTCAAGCCCAGGTTGCTACATGCAAGACAACTTTAAAGGATCCTTCAACTGGAGATGGCAAGAGAACTGCCGTGTGTACTGTCTCGATGATAACTAAGGCAAGGAAGAAGATGACAAACTCAACCAATGTAAATAAGGGAGAGGAAGAGATAGACAGAGACAAGAGAAAAGGTTTGTTGTTTTCATCTTATTGTCTTGTGTGTTGTCTTCTCAATTTAGAAACACAAGACAGAAGACAGAAGACCGTAAACACCCTGTCCTATTGGGGCAGCAAGCATGTTCAGTAAGGAATGTCTGGACATCGTTGCTGAGTGAAGACTATTGAAGAGAAGAAGTTCCAAGTTAGATCTATCTTATATAAATAAGGTTTGAGAACAAGGGATGTGGAGGGCAAACAGTGAAGTAGAAGAATAAAGTTGCATAAACTAGATAAAGCAAACTACCGGCTTAACAAAGGGCCGGATGAACATCTCATCTGTTTGTCTGTCTGGAATGAAGCCTCTGTGCATCATGCATAGCTGAGGTCAAACACATACACACAAACAGTATGTGCACACACAGTTCCTAGTGGGCTAAGTGTCAGGAAATGAGATTTGGATCAGGAGGAGAGGAAGTCGAATTCCAAAATAAGAAAAACAAATCAACACCACTGAAACTGTGTGTGTGTGTGTGTGTTTGACTGTGTGTTTGACTGTGTGTTTGACTATTCGAAGTTAAATGATCAACAAACTTTGCAATTGCTTTCTTCCCAGGGTGCTATTTCAGGGAGACATTGTGTGCACTCCTGAAAAATAAGTGTTATTATTTCGGGAATAATCCAGTTTCGGTGCCTTCGCAACTTGATAGTGACAATTTCACAGGCTAGGAGAACCTCTGCAGGGTCTGAAACTGTGTCTGACAGAGTGACGCCTGTTTAAATCTGCTAACTTGTAGTGATGGTGATGCACATCAGCACGACTAAGTGTGTACCCATGCACTTTGAGGTCCTCTCAGTTAGTGTCAAAGAGAAAAAGGTAATACCATTTTAAGATACAGGGATTATGTAGAGAATCAAAAGTATTTGCTTACAGTTGAATTGGAAGTGTGGGAACTATCTCTATATTAGAACCAAATTGCATGGTTCTTTCCAGTGGCGGGCCGTGTGTTTTATACCTGGGCCTTCAGTGCTGTCCTACTACAGTTGAACCAGCTCCTAATAACCTCATTATGACGCCACAGCTACGGTTTATTTTTTTGGTGTAAAAAAACGCATATTCACAAAACACTGCAACATTTGACAGGTGAAATAAAATGTTACATGAAGCTCAACACCTACAAATACACTAACTGCAGAGTGCAGACACATGAAGGATGCAGGTCTATCACTGTGACGCAGCATGACGGGATGCTTTGTCATTAACGGGCGATGCACATAGTGAAAATCAATGTAATTAACACAATGACAAGAACAAACTCACAAGAACCAGCCACATATATGTAGAAGACAACAAAGCAGGTAGAATAACATAAAACCCAAATAACACGATTCAACAGGCCTCTGCATATTCCAGCAAAACTGCGACGCTAAAACACGCATTCCGCCACAAAGTGAAGGGCACAAGTGAAGACAGTCCAGCCTCCCCAGTTACATATCTTTAAACTTTAAGATAAGATAAGATAATCCTTTATTAGTTCCACAGCGGGGACTTGTTGGCCAGCTAGAAGCTCTGGCATGCCAAATAATACGCCCAACATGTCAAACAGAAAATCTGATTGGTTGAAGACTATGACAATCAACAATATCGTCCCCATTTAATTGAACTGATTGACACTAAATGAATACCAGATAGGGAGAGAAACGTTGATAACCATTCCTAAACATGAAGCATGACTGGTAAAGACAAACACCACCTACATTCTCATGCACAAATAATTTCCCTCTTAATTCTTATTCGCAGACTTCTGGCTCAGTCTGATGTTACGACAGTTTGTCACAGAAAAACCGCACCACTTATATTTTTCATTTTCCGTGGATGCTCAAGCTTTATAGGTGAATAACTGTGATTATTTCCCCCCCGCTGGAGTAAGCATTACATAATCAAAGAGGGTACCTAGAGGTGGTAGCTCTGTCGACAGACTGATGAGGCCCCACAGGTGGACAGAAATATTCTGCTCTGTTGTTTACTCATTGATGTGGCTTTCAGGTATGTAAACATCTTCACCGGGAAAAAAAAAAAGACCTTATTCCTGGTAGCTGCCTCTTCGCATGCTTGCAAACATTCATATAATCCCTGGCAGGTTTAACGGTTTGGAGGAAGTGAATCTGTTCTTCAAAAATGTTTTAAACATGTTGGGAATTCGCCGAGAAGGTCAGAGTGACTAAGAGGGTTGGTGACATACAAGAGGAAGACACAATAAGAGGTGAAGAGATAAAGAGAGACAAAGAGAACAGACTTAACTCTTCAACCTTTACAGACAGTTACACTGTCAGCGCACCCTCTTCAGTGGAACGACAGCCTGCGAGCAGTAACCCTAAAGGGAAGGTGGCATTTACCTTTTTCTGGCCCACAAAGCCCTCGACTCGAATAGGCACCGGCACACACCATACACTAAAGCTCCCGACAGTGTCAATGTTTCCATTTAGCACTCAGGTTGTGCCGATTTGAATGTCTCTGAACAGCAGATCTGCTCTTTTCACACCTGAGGCAGCGAGAGCACGAGTGTGTAGATTAGATTGAACGCTGGCATGAGGTTTCTGGCCATGTGTCTCAATGGTTTAAAGAGATCTAAAATAAATCGCAAACACAGAGGTTAATGAAGTAGGTGTGTGCAAACATGTTGAATTGTAAAAAAATTCAGCTCACCGCTCGTGTATTTTTATACTTATAATATACGCTATTTTTTGTCACTTCGCAGTCGGAGGAACACAGGTGTTAAATAATGAAATTAATGATGGCTGCCATGGCGACGCCATGAAAATAGGGGCCCCTGTATTATTTATTAACTCTGTATTTGTGACCCATTTTTAAAGATTTATGTGTTGAAATCAAACGAGTTGAGTGTGAGTGCAACAGACAAGGTGAGGAAGTAGGAAGGCATTGAGAGACGGACTTAAAGTATTCGTTGAAAGATGTAGAATACCGACAGCCTTTTCCTTTAGATTGTGACTGATGTGGTCTAATATCTTTGTCTGTCCTCGAGTCTTGTGACAATATTTATTGCACAGCTGATTAACACCCGAAATCGGTCGAAAATCATTGAGATAATCACACAAATGATAATACATTTCTTTAAAAGGTACAGCCAAAGTATTCTACTGTTCTTCCAAAATACAGAAGATGTTGATGATTTGTAGCCCCAAACAACCCTGAACATCAATATTAGACTACTGTAAGATTATTATCATTATTACTATTACAGTCCTGAAACACAAGCCACGGACACCAGAGTTGTTTTTTCTTTTTCTTTTTCTTTCAGGGGTGAGGTTTGTAGAATGGGATTCCAACACATATACATTATATTTGTATTCAAAGGATTTTATCCTTGGGGCTGCTTGCTTCTTTCACAATTAGCTGTAAGGTCATGTTACATTTCACTCGGATGCCAAATCCTACTCTACTCTTATGAGTTCATGCGATCCTTGGTCTCGGGCTAGCACTCTGATCATTCACATGTAGCGAGAAGGAGGAAGAAGAGGAGGGGAGCAAATAAGCCACTCTTCACCTCTGACACACACACAGTACACACATGCAGGAAACTAATCTTAAATCTCTGATTTTTGTCAGTGTTTCAATTTCACTGTACACTTCCTGCACCACTGAGGAGATAGGGAAAAGGGAGAGAGTGCTGCCGAAGAGTGACAGAACAAAGGAAAGTGTCACTGCCAGCTCCCCTGAAACCCACCAAAATGAATAAAGCACTTACAAATATATATTGTTACTTCAACTAAGAGCTTTCCTTTCATGTATGGGGTGAGCAGCCAGACTGTGATAACGTATACTTAAAAGAGTGAGTGGTTTGCTGCTTTCATACAATGCAACAGCCCTATTGACAAAATCTCTTTCTTTCATTATTGATCAATTAGAGTCCTGTTGGTTCTGGAGCAAATCCCCAACTCCTCATGCAACTGTCTTTCAAATAACTTATCCATATGTGAAAATATATAACATATAACATTGCTTTGTTCCTGAAAAACCCAGCTTTGGAAAAAATGTCATCAACAATTGCTATAAATAATGGAGACACCGTAATGTTGAGTTTTATTATTTAAGTTTTCCTAAATTGCTTATTTGATGGTGTTTTATTATATATAGCTTATATACTACTGATTCTACAAAACTCAACCACATGGGCACTGTTCTATTCAACTGTCACTCACGTTTCCACTGTTGTCTTCTGGCAACAAGTCTCATGACACAAAAAGAAAAAGAAAGACAATAAAGATATTTAAATTCTCTGTCGGGTCCTTTCTATAACGTTGCCAGATACTTTACCATCAGTGGCAAAAACAAGCACTTTTAGTGGAGATATATCGATCGTGAGGAATTGCCCTGAGAGATGACATAGCAGCCCATTTAGCAGCTGCCGTCTGCAGCGCTCTCACTCAATACTGGGCCGATTTAAAAAATGGTTGTCCCCCATAGTCACTCACTCAGACACAAAAACATCGGAAAATATGGTCCAGATTGAAAAAAAAGTTAAATTTAAGTTATTGTGAAAGGTACAAACTGGATGAGTGAAGCTGTAATGCGCTGCCGTTGACAGATGTGGAAAATCATGAAGAGTTGTTGCCATCTTGAATGATGTTGGTTC
This sequence comes from Pholis gunnellus, assembly GCF_910591455.1. Taxonomy (NCBI): domain Eukaryota; kingdom Metazoa; phylum Chordata; class Actinopteri; order Perciformes; family Pholidae; genus Pholis; species Pholis gunnellus. The sequence goes on along the minus strand of NC_136546.1, from coordinate 7,379,796 downwards.
AGACTACGGAGGCTTTGTGCTTTTATTGCATGAGAATAGGCGCAACTCATTCCCCTTCATTATACTATGTTCTGGCTGGGGGTCAGTAGCTCGCGCAATGCATCCTGGTACATGTAGGCACTGCATGGCTATGCGAGCGGGAGAACTCAGCTTCATTATAGCACACACAGACAGGGAGGAATTCATTACTTCAAATGACTACATTTATCAACAGCACAGATTGGCCATCCAGGAAGTGAATTTACCCTTTAAGGATTCAGGACTGAAAATACTCAATAAGCACATTTTGAGCACTGAAAAAAAACTGGTAGCAACTTTCAGTTAACTTAAACGTAGTTACGCTCCTCTACTGCCAACTTTGTCTGAATCAGAAACACCTAAATTCCACTTGTAGCTGCTTCTTAATACTCTGCTGATGGTTATTTTGTTTCTGGATGTATACTTTTCCATTTTGAGGCCTATTTTTACCCAAAGAAAACCACACACTTTATACAAAGAAACTAAAAACAAATGGCAGTAACAACATTTTCACTCCATTTCCACTTAGTTGAAAGATACAGCGTTAAGGTTTAATGAACTTCCTCCCTTCCTTTATTCCCTTTCCTTTCCTCACATCCTCCTTTCATTTATTTCCATTTGTATTTTACCTCAGTTTCATCTTTCATCTGTAGTCCCAGGACAGCTGAATAGGAAATGATCTCAGATTTACGAAACAATTACAGGCACGCAATTATTCCAGGAGCTTTAAACACATGCATGCTTACTTCTGGGAAATGTGAAGTTCTTTCCCTCTGCGATATGGTCAATTGAAGATCCAAATGATGTTCATTTACATCAGTGAAGCAGCATTAGGCTGGTAATGATTATGAAGGTTATATTCAGTCTTGCTTACAATGACTCCTGCATGGAAAACTGATTTAATATTGGTATTCAAAACAAGGCAGCAGCAAAAAAAAAAAAAAAAGAAGAAATCATTTATTTAGACTACAGTAATACAATATTCAATTGTGTGTTGAGTGAACACACACACATGCACACACACACACACACGTGATACATGGTGGATAACAATGAAAAGCAACAGGGGAATTTAATCTGTATTCAAATTGAAAAGAATTGGGCTGTCATCGCGGTATAATTTGGATTGTAAACTGTGTCTTTTCAGTGCCCCAAGGTATGTGTGTTTATTTATGAGTGTGTGTCTGACTCTGATGAGACTGGGTGGGTGCTCTCCATTGTTGTCCCGCAGTTTTCAATTTGAGGGTCATTTGTTTGCATTATCCTATTTATGACAGGCGGGGTGGGAGAATGCCACTGTTCGATCTGATTGTAATTATTTAGAAGCTGTAAAACACTTGTCGCTGCCTCTCCAGTTTGCCTCCACCTCATTTGTCTGACAGCGTCTTTTTTTCTGGCCTCTGCCTTCCCTGATTCTTTATTTTCCAGCCCACTGTTACTGGCAGCAGTGCCATTTAAAGGAACACACCCAGATCCCGGGACATTTGTTTATATGTTGTTTTTTTTTACAAATAATTAGTAGAGTAGATCAATAATTACATTTGATCATGATAATTACAATTACATCTGTGTGCTCAAAAAGCAATTAACAGCAGCTAAAAATGTTGTTATCAGTGACCACCAGTGGAAACATTTCTCTCCTTGCTGAAGTGATGTAGAGGTGTACTCTCAGGTATATCAGTACACCATGACATCACTTTAGGGTGTGACTTCAGGTGCAGCAGAGCACACTACAGTCTGGTATTAATTGGGGGAGAACTAACTTCTGTTGACCTTTTATTGTCTCACTGTCACGATTAGGCTTTGCCTCTGTGTTCTTTGTCTTTGTGTAGCGGCACACCCTCACTCTACCTGTCAGCCACTCTCTTCACCTGCCCCTGATCAGCTAATCAAGCGCTCCCTCCTCATTAAGCACAACTCCCCTCACCTGTTCTAGCCGCTATTTAGACCCCTGTCACACAGTCACTCGCGGCCAGATCCTTGTCATGTCTACCCGCCCGTTCGGCTTGTCCTGTTCCCGGTTTCCCTGTCTGCCTGCCCCGTTTCAGTTCTGCTGGATTTTTCCCCTTGTCCCTTGTCTCGTCCGTGGATCCCCTGCTGCGTCCTGTGAGTGTCCTGTATTTGAGTTTGTATAATTAAATATATGTTGTAAGCTACTCTGCCTGGTCTGCGTCTGAGTCCTCCACCATGCCCCGTGACACCAACTGTATCTTGTTTGTATCTAATATAGATGCATCTTGTAGTTCTTGTCATGGAACAATAGACGAGCACTCCAATCTCTGGCAAGGTTACTGTAGAAGTTTTGGAAGTTTGTCCTTATAGTCTACAAGTGTTTTATGGACTTTAAAAATGTGTAACCCTGTCTTGTGGGGCATTCTGCTTGATTACAGGCTGTTTGAGCCTTCAGCCATTCAGCTCTTCTATAGCCTGTGTGAGAGCCGTGTATGTATCCTTGTTTATAAGTGAAACAAGGTCAACCCGGTCTCAATCCCAACTCGTTAAATATCCCAAATAGATTGGTCAGTGCCCCTCGGCGTCAGATACCGACATACCAAGGCACCCTAAAGTGTCTGAATGAGATGCACCGGGCCAACTGACTCCAACGTAAGTGCTGGCACATCCCACTGTGGGCAGACCTCTGGGCAGACCCAGAACATACTAGAAGGATTATATATTCCATCGGGACTGGGAAAACCTGGGGATTCCATGGGGGGGGAGCTGGAAGAGGACACCCTGCTTAGCGAGCTGCCACTACTGGGGCTATACTTCCACAGGGTCAACCGCCTTGTTGCGTCCTAACGGAACACACAGCCACTTAATGCCACACAAACCTATAAACCCAAAGAGAAAACCCATCAACAGTCTCAGGGACAGACGCCACCTCTCTCCATCTCTCCATCTCACCAGCTCTCTCGTTCCCCTTTTCAGAAATTAATCAGGCAACGTGTACTTGGGAAATGAGGTGACATTTTCCTATAATGAGAGCGATGGGTGGAAGGGAAGGAATCACTGCGTTTCCAGGGCCCCACCATCGACAGAGATTGACATTTTCCATTACCGAGTCAAAATGTACATGTGTTGCTCCGTCTGGGTTGCAGTGTGTGTGTGTGTGTGTGGGTTAAGGTTCGTTTTGGCAGCAGACGGCAAAGAGGTCATCCATCTTGTTAAAGCCATATCCCAAAGTCTATGCGTGTTGTACCTTTGTGTGGTGTTTGGGCGTGTGTGTGGCAGATGTGCGTGTGTGCTTGGGTGCAAACGTGTGTGTGTGTGTGGAGACTAGTGGTAAGGTAAAAAAAAAAAAGCATGATTTATGGAAGGGAGTGGTGCTGGAAAGCTCTAGGTACAACAAAGCCTGTAAATCCTGATAAAAACCTGGATAGAAGCAATTTAATGTCATCAATCTTCCTACCTAGAGGCTGTGATGTATTGGCAGGTAGAAAGGAGTGTGTGTGTGTGTGTGTGTGTGTGTGTGTGTGTGTGTGTTTGGAGGAATTAAAGAAATAAGCTAAACTCATTCCTCAGGTGGACAAACCTGCTTTTAACAATATCTTTAATGTTACTGTAGTTGAAACTTTGTGGATTTTACCATAAAGTGTCTGTGTACTTTTGTTTTATAACCACAGCAATACATTTATACTTGACATCATAAACACTATTACTATGCTAGAACCATTTCTTGAATTCCAATCTTTTTAAAGACGTTCAAAAAGTGAATATTCTTGAAATCTATTTTAAAGCAGCGTGATATAATGTATAAACATTTTGACAAGCAATCAAATGTGTTGACATTTTTTCATTGGTGCTGATATGACGGTACTTCCTTTGACATGACTTATTTGTCACTGTCTAAAAGTGTCAACCGGGATCTCGGATATTTCTTCTAAACAATAGAAAATGTTGGCCACGAAAGGGTTAAAAGGCCAAAGAAGAAGGTCCATAGAAGAATCACAGATTAATCCGATACAAGAAAAAACAAATTATGCGGTTTAATACTATTTAGTTTTAATCTTCAGACCTCGAGAAGAACAACTCGTAGACGTGCAACCGCTGACAATTGGCTGCAAGTACACATTGCTTTGTATTCTAGTGTCACAGCTTAACATGTGTTAATGTATTAAACATTAGTCATAGTATTTTGTCTAAGACAATTCCATATAGATATACTTGATGATCACGCGTGTCCACCAGCATCCATTTACACTCTGTCTCTATCCTATAACTCATTGTGACTCAAAGCCATAATCTGAACTTGAGCGTGGACTGAAGGCTAAAAGCTTCCCCCAAAGTGAAAACAGCCTCGTGCTGCAGGCTCCCCTGAGATGTGCCGATGTGACATAAGTCACTGGCATTCACGGGTTAATAAGAGTTTGATTTATAGCGCGACAGGGTTCCATCTATCTAACCACAGCTGGTGTCGCTGCTCAGCATTGCTGTTCTCCACTAAATGCTACTAAATACTTCAGCAGCATCTCAGACAAAACGCCCCGTGTAGACTACTGAACTTGATCTTGCGGAGAGTGAACGACAACATGACTTTGTTTACTCATCGTGAAGTCAGTCAACCAAATGATTAATTATCGTATCTGTCTTAACTAAAATGCCTCTTCTGTGCTTACTGTGCGTGGAGGTGAACATGCTTCAGATAAAGATAAGACACCATAAAGAGAAGTTACACCAAACGTATTGTAAATATGAATTTGAACATGAAAAAAAAAAAGTCAAATTTTTTATGTTGTCAACCAACTACTACTAAAACCAAAAATAAGCAAAACCGCTGTGAGAAAGAGGTACCGACAGATAAAGCTCCAACAAGAACATTTCTGGAGTTAAAAGATGGCTGTCAATCGCTGCATCCCAATTCCATACGCACATGCTATTGAGCATGAAATTCAAAAAAATTCAAAATAATTCAAAAAAAGTTATATACGTACATATTATATTTAATTGTTCAGTTTGATCCAAGACCTGTTAGCTCCTCCCTGGTCTGCTCCAACAGCTTCATGTGAATATGAGGTTGCATCGACAGCATTATCTTTCTCTGTAACACATTTGACAGGAGAGGCCTTGAGACATGATTTAATTTACCCCTGCAGGCACTAAATCATACCCAGTAAAAACATCTACTTCTCACACACACACACACACACACATATTGACAAGACAGTACATCAAACGCGATGAGCACGTCCACACTGCTGTATTGGTGATTTGGAAAATTCCCACTCCTCTTTCTCTGACTCCACCACGTCTCTCTCTCTCATCAGATTACTAACAGTTGTTATTGTCTAAAAGTGGAGTGACAGTAAAAAGCTGAACAGGACGAGATTTCTCGTCACACAAGTTTGACAGCTGCAGCCTCTGATTCAGGAAACGGCACACTCTCTAATTTGTGTTATAGAACACAGCAGATCGCACAAATCCTAAGAATGCACGCCAACATCCAAGTTAATATAATGACTGGGAAACTGATTACTTTTCAAGCTTCAATGTGTCTGGAAGAAAATGCCTAATAAAGGACACAGATATGTGGTGCAGCACTGTGTATCCACATTAGTCAGCGGTGGAAAATATATTCAGATCTTTTACTTGAGTAGAAGTAGCAATACTATGGTGTAAAAATATTCTGTTACAAATAAAAGTCCTGTATTCTAAATATTACTAAAGTAGAAGTAGTAAGTACGAGCATCAAAATATACTTTTAGTACACAAAGTAGTTATGCCAAAATGACATAATTTTAATTACGTTATATACTGCTGGGTAGCTTGATATATTATGATATATCACAATGCATGACTTATATTTTGTATTAATAATCTGAATCTGCAAACTAACTAAGTCACTAATGTCAAGTAATTATAGTCGAGTAAAAGGTCGGCCACAATATTTGCCTCCGAAAATTAGTAGAAAGTAACACGAAATGGAAACACTCAAGTAAAGTACAAGTGCCTCCAAATTGTAATTGTTTGCAGCATTTCAGGGGATCTATTAGCATGAATGGAATATAAAATGCACATCTTTGTTTTCATATAATCACTTGAAACTAAGAATTGTTGTTTTCATTCGCTTAGAATGAGCCCTTCATATCTACATAGAGAGCGGGCAAATCCTAAACACTCTCCCTTCAAGTTCAGTACTTGAATGAACATACTTTACTGATTGTAGTCCAGGGTTGGTTGTTTGAGGGTCATTTTAACCGGCACAGTCTTACAACCCTCTTGACTGGACCCGTGACATTAACACTCACCAGTTGTAAATATAAGAATCTTTCCTATCTTTACCATTCGTCCATGTGATGTAAATGCAGCAGTATTTGGAAAAGTGGAATATAATCATAATGTCATCCTGATGCAATCCACAGTATGATCTACGACTATCTATTCACATCTTTCATATATTTAGCATAGATTTGACATTTAATTTAATGTTACAGCTTTATTTCAGAGGTCTATGCAGTCTTAAGAATTTTCCAATCATTTTCTAGAAAGTTCCCAAGATAGACGCATGTAATGTGTTCAATGGAGGCAGTGTTGAATTGGTATGCTTCCAATTTATTCATTTTAATTAATTGCTTAACTCGTGTAACGTGGTCTTTACACAAACATGCAAAAAACGTGCAATATGTCTAGAGACAAGAATAAGGTTTCAACATAAATGATGAAGTACGTTTGAAGTTATACACCAATTAACGAATACCCATTTATACCCACTTATTTGTTTATTATTCGACTTTTGGATTAGGTTCACACTGTTTTTTTTTCTGGATTAAACGGAAAATTGTAGAAAGCCAACATGGCGCTATGACTTCTTTTCTAAATTTGACCTGCAGTAAATGTCTTTGATGTCACAGGTCTGACTTACTAATTTATTTGACAATTTCCTAATTTTTTTTTTAACTTTTTCTCAGACGTTTAGAACCAGAACCTCATTCGTAATATTCAATTTCACAATTTAAAAAAACTGCAGCAGATTTAGTTTACGGGAGTAATGCGTCTTATCATTAGTACATTATTATCAGTTTGTAAGTGTCTGTGCTTATAACCCATTTTTCTTAGTAGTACCTGGTTCTTATTTGTTGCTTAATTATCAAGCATTCTCAAATTAGGTTTATTAAAGTTTAACATTGTCATAGTTCTATTTACACTTTTCCCCCCCGACACAAAAACTGACACATCAACGGCCGCTGACGGTGAGGTAGCTGAGGAGAAGGTCTTGTTTTGAGGGATAGTGTCAGCGGGAAATATCTTGTGATGGGCAATGACTGTCCAAATGACATCAGTCCAACATCCCGCCAACTTTAAGCCCTGCATCCACGCAACTCATGACAGATAGATTAAGGTTTTGACAGCCTTAAGCCTTCAAAGCTCACACCTCGACACATTCTGCTTTGAACTTTTACTTTGCTGCTCTGTTTTTCTTGACCAATGCTCGCTCTCTCACGGAGGACAGACCTGTCAGACAGAGATCACGGCTTTCTTACCTGGCCTGTATTCACACATAGCCACGTCATTCATAATGAATGACATCATGCTGATTTAGACATACCTGCAGTGGTGGAATGCAACTAAGTCCATTTACTCAGGTAACGTACGAGAGTACAAATTGTAGGCACTTTACATAAAATGAGTATTTTCATTTTATGTAACTTTATACTTCTACTCCTCTACATCTCAGATGCAAATATTGTACCTTTCACTCCACTACAGTTGTCTGACAGTTTTACAATTCTTCATAAGCTTCGTGTCTAGTGAAAATATATATCTAGATTCATTTCAATCTGTCTGATAAACTGAGGGACAAAGCTTTCCTTTTCATAAGTATGGATGGATTATTGAGTGGGAGTAAATAAATATAATATAACATCTAAAATTCCGTCTGTAAAAAACATTTGACTCTAATATGACAACAAAGTGAAACAAGATTTTTTTTTAACCTGACTTTATCCAATGTTCAGATTTATTTACATATAATACAGTTTCAGAAAACGTGTACTACAAAAATAATTCTCATAAACTTTATTTGTACCTGGGGTAAGTTTCTCTCCATAAGAAATCTCTAATCAGTGAGCTGCTGTTTGCACAATATTAGCTCTGAAGAGACCTGATCAAACTTTCAGCAGTTGAAACCAGTTCGGACACCACTGTGATATGTTTTTTGTTCCTCATTGCAACAACAATTACCCTACATTTTCTCCAGCTCTGCTTCTCACCCCTGGCTGGCTTCTTATCAGTATGAAAAAAGGACACTGCAACCACTGGCAGTTGCACACTTTGCTGTTCTGGTGGAAGATATTATGGACAAGCGTCATCTTGTTTACACAGTAATCTTGTGAGTTTCTCCTTGTCTTCTCGGAGGAGTGTTAGGAGGCTTCTCCTCTCCTCTCTTTTGCAGTAAGGAGGCAGGCAGCTTTGTGATAACCTTGCCCTGTCATTGCGTTCTTAGAACAAATCTGCTCTTATCAGGATCTTGTAGCAGGCAGCAAATGCAATTTCCCAGCTCCCCCGGCGGGCGTCTGCCTCAAATCCTCCACGGGCAATCTGCCTGTGTGATCTGACGTCTTTAAGAGGGACTTGAACCGAGGCAGCATTAGCCCATCTGACAACTAGCTCTGCCTCTGACAAAGTGTCAGCCTCGCCCAGTGCGCTCCCTCACTCCTTCTCTTTCGTTTTCTCCCCTGATTGCTTTCTATCTCTTTCACCCTTTCTGTGTATTAGCATCCCTTCTTTTCTCTCTTACTGTCCTTCTTCCTTTGTGGTGCCACTTGTGTGTTCTCAGGCCACACATCACAGGAATGCATTAACAACATCTCTTGTCCATCATGCCCTCTCTCTCTCTCTCCCTCCCCACCACATCGCAGGCCACTTCTCTTTTCTCCTTCACTTAGTCCCACTCCTCCACATTACAGCAGATCTGTTCAGACAGACTGCTGCTGGTGTGTGTGTGTGTGTGTGTGTGTGTTTCATGGTGTGAGCCTTATACTTCAAATAAACTACCTGTTCACTTCATACAAGGGCAATAAAGTAAAAACAGGCTAAGTCATTGTTTTTGTTCTCGATTGTACCGATTCATTTTCTGATTAATTTCACAACAGTGTGCCTGGAAAAAAGGGATTAAGTATAGGCACACCTGCATGTCAGACATCCATTAGCCATCAAATGATGTTAAATATGTTTATCCATGAGACCCTAAAGCTAATTGCTAGACTGGGACTTTGCAAGTTGTGATGAAGTTGAACGTGGCTCATATTAACCTAAATCATACAGGAATACAAGAATCTCATCCCTATTTATTAAGTGACTTTGACACCAGATGAAGTCTTTCTGGCTTTTAATATTACGTAACTTGCTCTTAGCATAACTACTTGTTTTATTTCACCTGCTCTGAGAGTAGCATATACACACGGATGAGTTTTTGGGCATGAAATGACACGCCGAAAGCAAGAACTGTGTTGTGATAGCATGTGAAAATACTTAAAAGTTTGGCGTGTTATTCATATGACATTTGGTGAGATCGGGCTATTGTGTTGTGAACAGGAAGTGTTTCAGAATTTCACTTTCAACCAAAAATGTTATGACAATACATCCCACAGTTGTTGAGATACATCAGAAAATATATTGTACATGAAACAGAAATGACCCTCTTTAGAAGACATTACACATTAGAAAAGTTAACATTTTTTACCTTTCGTACATATTGTATGTATGTGTAAAGCTCTGATATCTCCATTTTATACCTTTTCATGGAAAAATACCTGATTAAGTCCACAGGAACAAAAGCAAACTTGTCATCTCTCAACTGCCTGGTCCTGGCAGCAGCGTCACTGCAGGAGGCTGACAGCAGTCAGATGAAAGCTGGTGTGACCGAGAGTCACACAACCCTCAGAGAGAGCATGTGGCGCTATTGATGAGCTGCCACTTCATCGCTTTATTCCCTCAGTGGTATTGTGTTGTACTCTGATATGGAACCAAAAAAGAAAACTAAATTAAATATTTTGTCCCCGCATGCCCAGCTTTTCCCAAAGTACGTTTTATAATCAGCTGTAAAAAAAAAAAAATCATATCTTGATTTTATTAAATATATTTTAAAGACAGCACTTTTTCACTCATCTGTTTGTTTTATGATAAATAATAAATATCATTAAATTCCATTAAAGAAATTGTTTAACATTTTAGGAAATACACATCTTTGCTTTCTTTCCAAAAGTTAGATGAGGAGATCGATACCACTCATGTCTTTTAGTACAGAGTTAGCTAGGAGGCAACTAGCCTAGCTTAGCATGAAGAGAAGAATCGAGGGGAAACGGCTAGCCTGGCTTTACGGGAAGTTGAATAGCTACTGCTACACTTCACTGTGTACTAGTCTCACATCTCATTTCAGCTGCAATCATGACAGAATCTGAACCTCCTGTTGTGAAACAAGCTGGTAACTGGCAAAGGAAGAAATTATTAAAATTGTTGCACATCCAATCTGTGGCAGTGGCATAACTTGACAGCATATTTTAACAGGTGGAGCTGTCTGCTCTGATAACTGCGATCTTGTTCATGTTTTTTTTTTATAATACAAGATTTCATGAGAAATGTGCATGTGCTGGAGTAGTGGAAATAGTGTAAGCACAAACAAACACAATGGTGCAGCCAGATGGAAGAACTGTTAGACATGCGACCCTTTTGTCAGATAAAAAGCATTTCTTTTTAAAAGCTTTTGTAAAAGCTTTTGTCAACTGCAGTTCCAGAGGTCGAGAGTGAACTTTTCAAGACAAACATCTAAGCAAACAAATACGAGATGCTCCTAAAGTGCTCCGAATAATAACATTCACAATTCTATGGCCACATGCAATTTGCTCAGGAAGATCTTGCGATTGCAAATTGCAACTGAGAATTTGTGGTGAGCTAACATACAGAAACTCTACAAGATTGTTTCACTTTGTCTTTTTTATTTTGTAGTTTGTTTTGCTTTTTAGTTCTTATTCTGAGATTCTTTATTCATGTAACAAGACCAAGGCTGTCTCTGAAATCTTTTACATATAGTGGGCTATGTAGTAAGTTCGCTATTTTCGCTATCAAAGTATCCCAGGATGGATTGTGAAAAGTAGTGTAAAGTTAAGGTCACTAACTAGAAACTTTATACCGCTATATATTGCCCTGAAGGACAAATGTCAGTCGGAGGAGTGGAAAAAGACTAGTGCGATTGAGACTAATCAATTGTAGTGTACCATTTTAGATTCTATTTTTATTCTTTTTGTAAAAAAAGTCATACTCGTCGATGCACTGGCCCTAATAATACAAGTAACATAACAGTTTCAATAGGCCCTTCGCTGGCCTGATGTTGTCGGTGCTCGGGCCCTAATAATAAACATTAGAAGAACAATAGGTCCTCCGCTATACTATAGTCATACTATAGTCATTACTATAGTCATTACTATAGTGTGACTTTTTTTCTACTTTCTATACAATGATTTCTTTTACTTTTTTCGACAGACAAAACATAACTTTTCTGAATGCTATATTATGACTATTTCGACATGCTGTACAAAGACTTTTTTCAACTTTGTTTCTAATTACTATACCATGACATTTTCTTTTTGCAATCTAATTATGTTATATTATATCTAATTAACTTTCTTTGTTATGACTTTTTTTCGACATACTATTATCCTATGACTTTTTTTTTTTTTTCTTTTTACTTTTTCCGACAGGCTAAGCTGTAACTTTTTTATTTTATATTTTTAGACCTGCTATACTATGACTTTATCCTGAAAATAATGTCCCGCGAAACGTTCGGTTAGGAAAACCACATGTAAGTATTGTGACACCTGGATTAATAAGAATCGTGTCTGAGGCTAAACTGTGTAAACAATGTCTTCCTCGCCGTTACCTTGTGTAAGAACTTCAGTTCCGTAATCAGGTCTAGCTTTCTCTTTTCAGGGCCCGAGCACCGAAGAAGTTGTAGCGGAGGACCTATTGTTCTTCTAATGTCTATTATTAGGGCCCGAGCACCGACAACATCGGGCCAGCGAAGGGCCTATTGAAACTGTTATGTTACTTAGTATTATTAAAGCCAGTGCATCGACGAAGTCTGAGCGAAGGACCCATTGTTCTTCTGTTTATTATTAAGGCCCGAGCACCAACAAAGTCGGAGTATAGGACCTATTTTTCTTGTGTTTAATATTATTATTAGGGCCCGAGCACCGCCAACGTTGGAGCGAAGGACCTATTGCTCTTCTAATTAGGTCCCGAGCACTGCCAAAGTTGGAGCAAAGGATCTATTGTTCTTCTAATACAGGGGTATTCAATTACAATTCAACGTGGTACATTTAGAGAGAATTTTGTAATGCAAAGGTCCGAAACATCACATTAATGCTCGTGCAATGATATGCTGTGGTGACGTATTCTTTACCATGAAAAACTAAGGTGTTTTTGCGGGGCTAAGAATTCTCAAAACATAACCAAACATGGCACACGAGTTTAAAGTCGTACATGTAGTCATCTGATATGATTTTAATGCTTCAGAGTGGCAAGTTGGCTCAATAGTGCCCCCTACCAAATTTCGATAATACAGCCCTCGTAGTACGATTCACCTAGATGTACCAAAATTTGGTAAACACACGTATCACATGTAGACTTAGAAAAAAAATGTTTATATACTATGACTTTTTATGACCTTTTTCATCGTACTGTACAATTACTTTTTTTTTTTCACATATTATACTGTGACTTAATTATGTATTCAACATACTATACTATTTATTCATGATTTCTTTAATACTATGACTTTTTTGGACTATTTCTTGACATACTATACTTTGACTTTTTTGACATTCATTATTTGTAATGTTTTATTTACTACTTTTGTCATCATACTTTACAATTACTTGTCTTAAAAAAACTTCACATACTGTAATAATGCTAATTTTCACCTTTTTGACATACTATACCTTTTTTTTTTTTACTTTTATATTCTATACTATATGTGTATAAATACATACACACACACATGCCACTTCTCTCTTGCCACTTCAATTAGATTCTATTGGATTGTATTCAATCTTCCTTGAGCTTTCACTTCACAGCAGCATCAATCAGAGGATTATTATTTATATTGGTGTCAAAAACTGGCAGCTCGTGGACTCCCACAGAGAATGAGAGGAATAGTTGTGAATGTGTGTGTGTGCGCACATAGGAGTACTCCTGTGGGCAGATGTATGCATCCTGTGTGTGTGCTTATGCGCATGTATATGATTGTGTGTGTGTTTGTGATGTTACAGTTTAAAGCAAATGTGTTGCTGAGAACGGGAAATCAAATGCTGGCTAATTGCAGACATTAGCATAAAATATTATAATCATGCATGTCTGCACTTTGCAAACATATTTAAAAATGCAAATGTTTTCATTCAGCACTAATCGCTGATCTTAGAAGAGCTTATCTTTGATGTATTATACAATAGAAAAGATGAATACATTAACAATAATGGTGGATAAGAATATAATTATATCACTTAACACGTTTCGTTTGCCCTCAATGTCTAATTTGTGACCGGAGTTAGACAGCTGATCTTATCCGACTGTATTGAATATGCACAAAAAATGCATTATACATTATAAATGTACTTACAATGCGTACAATTCGTCAAGTATCTGTTTTTGATAATTAACACTAATGAATCAATTTGTAAGCAGCATTTTACTGTTGCAACTGGTCGAGCTAGTTTATCGACAGTTTGGTTTAGTCCAGTGGTTCTCAACCTCGGGATCGGGGCCCCTCCCAAAGGTCACAAGATAAATCTGAGATGATGAATGGGAGAGGAAGTAAGAGGAAAAGAAGTTCTGATACACAAATGCGTATTCATATTTTCTACAATCGTAGCAATTTTTTGGCAAAATATCTGATAATTGTATCTCTTTTGGCTTCAAACAGTTAATTAAAATGAAACCATTGGGGGGGGGGGGGGGGGTTTGAGGAGAAATGTCTTTTTGGTGGAACATCTGAACATCTGATGAATTCTTGTATGAGGTCACAAGGCAAAACGGTTCAGAACCTGTGGTTTAATCCTTATCAATACATTATATTTTTAAGTAATACCCCCTGTTAGGTATTTGTAGTGGAGGAAAAATAACTAAATTTCTGTCAATTAGTGTTTAAAGTAGCAGAAAATGTAAATGCGCAGATAGGTCTCGTCCCTTCATGCCACACAACCTCACTCTTCACCAGTACAAGGAGAACAATATGCAGAGGTGATGATTGCTGCTTTCTATACATAAAATATCCATTACAAGGAATAATTGTCATCTCATGGAACATTTTGAGGCATCAAATTGTCCCCATGGCTGCAGCGTTTACGAGGACGCGGTTACACTGGGGACTGAAGCACTAAACACAGGGACAACTTCAGTGACCAGTACATCTGAGAAAAACGGCAAGAAAAAAAACAAATGGCGAGCAGATGAACTCACTTTTTCGTTGGCTGGAAAGTTGAATTTGCTTCAAACTGCTGGGACTCGCTGCGAAGTTCCTGTGTAATTCATGGATGGTGTTTAATTGCTGAGGTTTGAAGAGTCTTTACCTATGAAGGCGGGCTCATGGAGTACTTTTCTGTCCTCTCTAACTTGTCGATAAAGAATGAGATGAGTGGTTTGAGGGGAGAATACTGATGTTTTGATGATGAAATAGTAGCTCAGCCGGTAGCCTTTCTATACCAGGTTTGATTGAGAAAACCTTTAAATGTGTGGTAACTGAGATCTCCTGAACTCTCCACAGGGATCCCTGCCAGGCCCCCAAATTTGAGGTTTGAGTGCTGCTTCCGCCTCCTGTATGTAAATGTGTCAGCCTTCAGCACAGCGCTGATAAACAGGATCTGCTGCAGCAAATGAGCTGAATCCATCAACCTACCATTACCTAAGGTTAACTGCTGAAACATTATACACCAGGGTCCCTTTCTCTTTCAATCAATTCCCAACATATAGACCTCCACAAACCCCTCTGGGCACAACACCAGAGCACTCAGTCACGCCTATATACACACACACACACATACACACAGTAAAACAATAACACCGACTAGATTTAAAGGAACAAAACTAAATACAATGCACTTCTGTCTGCTGCCTTCGTTTCCCAGCGGCTGCCATGGGTCAGAAAGTAGTTTATTAGGCTGCTGCCCTCCTGTGTGTGTGTGTGTACGTGCGTGTACATGTGTACCCCCCCCCCCCCCCCCCCCCCCCCCCCCCCCCCGCCATACAGCTTGTCATAATGTAACAGGTAAAATGCTGATATGGCTGTGGCTGACACTATTATACACCACCACCGGGGAGACGGATATGGATGGAGGGCAGGAGAAAGGAGGAGGAGGAAATAAATGGACGGAAGGATGGATGGATGGATAGACTGGAGTGTGTGTGTGTATAAGCAATTTGGTATGGCAACTTTAGATGAACCTATAATTTGTCAGATACTGAGTGAGTGTGAGAGAAAGGGCAATAAGGATGGAAAGTGGTGAATTTGCTGGCAGCAGTCTCTTACTCAGCAGTGGAGCCACAAAACATGATGAAAAGTGCGTGTGTGTGTGTGTGTGTGTGTGTGTGTGTGTGTGTGTGTGTGTGTGTGTGTGTACACACAACAACCTGCCATGAACAAAGGGCTCAAAGAGAGGCAAGTCTGACACCTAGAGGACGTTTGTATGTAGGGATTTCTCACCAACTCCACTGTTTGTGGAACATGCTACCATGCTACATCATACATTTTTTGCAGTTGTGGAATATAACTAAATACATTTACTCAACTGCTGTACTTGCATTCATATTTGTGGTATACATGCTTCCATTTTATGCAACTTTACATCACTATCTCAGAGACAAATATTGTACTGTTTACTCCGTTACATTTGTCTGAGTGCTGTAGTTAAGTTTTAATATTGCATTCCGTCTGTCCAGTGAAAACTGTATACATAGATTTAGTTTTTTCAACATTCAAATCAAATCATAGAACTAATTTCTCAATATGAAGAACAAGCTGCGGTCGGTTTAAGCACCTGTATGTCCTCTAGAGACGAGCAGAGGGCGGTTTGGACAGTTTGCTCAAGTTGCTGCTGCTGGGATTGAACCTGTGAACTGTATATTACAGAACAACGGGACACATTTCTACCATCAACTTGTCACAAAGCGTCTCCAAAGATTTACTTACGTTGTCCCGTAGTAGGTCACAGCTCCACCCGGTGAGCTTTGCTTTTCATTCCTTTTGTTTCATGTAATTAGTAAGTGATGGACAGATCATTATTACAAGACATTGGAAGATGGGAGTGCATGAGTGCCAAGGACTGTATTTAAGAAGAGGACATAGTTACCATGAGGTCACCCATTGATTTGTGGACAACAGTTTTAAAGCCTAGAGTTCGGCATTTTAGCTTCCACCATCTTGGTTTTTCAGCTGAGTGCGTCTTTGCCTTTCAGCCGCTACTCTGAAGCCAAAGACGGTTATTCTGCGCCTTTTTATCGGGCATCAACCTCACGTTTATACCAGGCGGCAACCTGAAGGTAATGCGGAAGTGTCTAAAAACTTGCATTATCTCTAATGTCCATCATGGGGGCGACTCCTCTGGTTGTATAGAAGTCTATGAGAAAATGACTCCACTTCTCACTTGATTTATTCCTTCAGTAAACATTGTAAACATGAGTTTATGGTCTGAAGATCCTCCAGCTGGGCCTTCTCAGCAAAGAGGCCCTCCTGCTGGAGGCGTTCAGCAGGTCGCCATCAGAGCAGTCTGGAGCTCGTAATTCACCATCTTATGTTGCATAGTTTCCAAACTCCATATAAAAATGGCAGTTAGTTATACCGAAGCACTACCAGTTTTGTTTCACGGTTGCAGATAATTTAGATATTTTCTAGTAGAGTCTAGATTAGTTACTGATTTGAATTCAGAAGATGTATGCATATATATATGAGCACAAATTATCATCACACATGATCATTTTTTTAAATACATTTTTGCTCTGTGATAAATTCATTCACGCTTATATTCAGTATTTGAGGCGTCAAATATTCAACAACTTTATTCTTCCCAAAATAAATAGTTGTGCTCCAGATGCTCTTATACATAGAAAAGATATTCTATACATACTATAAATGAAATGGAATAGAAAATTTAAATGTTAACAGTGAGATGAGTATTTCAGTCTCCTGAAGGTCATTAGTTTGGCTGTATTAGCATATTTAATCGACATTTTAATAGGTTGTTAATTATTAATTAATTTTTGTGAAGTTCAAGTATGAATACCACAGTGTAGAAATACTCCATTACAAGTAAAAGTCCTGCATTTAAAATGGTGAAGTAAGTAGTATCAGTAAAATTCTTAAAGTATCAAAAGTACTCGTTAATACTGAAGCATCATTTCACTGCTGCTGGTGAGGCGACTCTTTTTAAATACCCGAATTTGATTGAACTGTCGGCTCATATGATGATACAATATAACAGATTAATCTTTTACTTTTTAGACAGTAAACCCCCCCATAACACCTAACCTGCTTATAAATACAAAATGATAAATAAATATGAATTATTATTTAATGAAATACATAGAGATAGATAACATCATATTGTACTGAAGGAAAATACAAAAGAAACTCCGGTGGTGGAGCTTTTAACTGAGCTGTATATTTCTAGTTTGTTGTTTTATATGATCACTTTAACTTGTGTGAAGTGTCTTTTGAGTATCATGAAATATCTATGAAATGTTTTTTTTAGCATCAACTTCAACACATATTGTTAAAAAGTAACACATAGTATTAAATCATGGTTTAGAATGCAGGACTTTCACTGGTAGTGGAGTATTTTTACAGTGTGGCATTAGTACTTTTACTTCGGTAAATGACCTGAATACTTCTTCCACCACTAGTTATTTATCAGCGGTTTCAGTTTGGAAACAACTGATAAACAGATACGATACAAACAGCGGCTCCGAAACTCAGCACCAAATCCTTGACCAGGGGCCAATTCTTGCTCATAGTTTATAAAACTCAGATTTCCTCTGTTCATTTGAGTAAACACATCAGCATTATTGACTATGATCACATCACGTTTTAATCAATTAAGCTCAAACCGTTTCTCTGAGCCGTCTGTCACAAGAGGCTTGACTATCAAACAAACATTGGATGTAATAGAATGATGGAGTGAATTTGTATCAATGTGAGCAACTTGACTCCAGTTTAGAAGAGACACAATCTGGGCAGACATTTTGTATTTCAAAAACACTTTATTAACATGCTTTTATCGACCTGTACAGTTTGTACTAAAAGGCACACACACACACACACACACACACAGTCACAAAGGAGTCAAATATTTAGACATTATACAGTATAAAAACCGTAGACGGTAGAGTTTGAATGACACGTTTTGACAGGCAGATTGTTGTTCTACAAACGTTTGTTAGCTGCAGAGCTACTTTGTAGTAAACTTTAAGTGTCAAAACATACAACTTTAGCGTCAGGCAAATTTGGCGATCAAAGAAAGCTGGAGGTGGCGTTTGTATTAATGTTGTGATCACTTGATTGTGAAGTGTGAGATTTCATAGGCTGGTTTCAAAATGGAAGATGAAGAACTTCAAAATTAGAGTTCTGCTTCTACACGCTGCTTCAACAGTTTTGGGGCTAACTTAGACTTCCATAGATATGACATAATGCCAGCTTTCCCATGTAAACACTGCCATCGACCAAACTGTGTCCATAGCACCACGTGTCGGGTTCTGACAGTTGGCATTTAATAAGACACATATTTTGAGCTAATGAAAACACATTCTTAGTTTCAGGTGATTATACAATAAAGAAAACATAGTTATGAAAATGGTATTCCATACCCCAAAATGCTACACAGTGGCCCTATAAAGAGGAGTATGTATATATTTCTTTAAGAGGGGTATCAAAAATGTTTTATCTCCAAAACTGGTATATTGGCAACAATAAAAAAATATTTCAAGCAACACCCAGCCCTACTTGGGGGGCCGGGAATTATAGCCAAGGACGCTAAATGTAACCTACGTTCTTGTCCGGTCAAAGTGCAAGTTAAGTGTGTTTTTCTGTCCAAAAGCTGCTCTGATAATTTCTATAAAACCCCAAACCCGTTGTAAATTACACAATTCTGAACAACATGTCTAATGTTATTCTTATGTTAACTAAGTCAACCTGAGCATTTCACCCATTGGTCTGATACTGTTAAGTCCGAACTTGTTATTCCTCCAGTTCGGTGGCATTTTATTAGCATTGTCTGAGTTTCTTTCAGCTACTGCTCATATTTTACATTATTTTGCCTTTCCTCCCTTCCCCTGTAACAAAACTACATCAAGTGTGTATCGCTTTGAATATAAATAAACTTTTATATAATCTGAATTCAAATCAGTAACTATTCTAGACTAGACTAGAAAATATATAAATTATCTGCAACCGTGAAACAAAACTTCAAACTTGTTCCTTTGGTGTAGCTGGTAGTGCTTCGGTATAACGAACTGCCATTTTTATATGGAGTCTGGCAACTATGCAACAGTAGTGTTACGCTTGTAGCTTTACCTCCACTGTGTAACCAAAGACGAATGAAGCTCTGTGTGTTGGCAAAAGGCCGGAGGGTGGCTTTAAATCCAACACTGACACCTTGAACAAGCTTTTCTTGAAGTAGGCATTGGCTCTGTGGCAAGTTCAACTCAAATATATAAACTCTTTCATTCAAACAGTGCAACAAGCTAAATCAAGTAACCAACCAAATCTTTACATCCACAGATTTTAAGCAACCTTTGTTGCACAAAAAAAGAAGAGAAAGCAGTATGTGGAAAGAGTGTTAGCATATAGCTCCACACCACAATGCATGAATACATTCATTAATGCTCAAAATGAGGGAGACAAGTCTAACAGCTAATAAAACAGACGGGCATGAAAAAGAATAACACAAAGAAAAGCCACACTGAGTGTTAGAGGATACTCGTCAGATGCATTAATGTGGAATGGCCACTACCCTGAGTGGAGTTGGCACATTCGGAAGCTTTCACGAGGCTGCTCGTAGCAAAAGGTCAGCTTTTCATAATGACGCAAAGAGCTCGCCTATAAACCTGCGCAGGCCTTACTCGTCATCTGCCTTCATTAACATGTAGAAAAGCTTTTTGTAATTGAAAGATCTGAGAGAGAGAAAAGAGGTGAGGAGAAGATAGTGAAATTAAAGAAAACTAATTAAGCTGTCACCAGGTGGCAATTCTTTCGTTTGGCTGAACCGGGCCGACCACGCAGAGAAGAGCCGAGACGTCGTTGGACGCAGGTAAAAGAAATGATGGACACTCCTCGATCCTCTTTTTGCCTAACGAGGTCGCTGAATTAGAGGCGAGCGACGACAGCTTTCTGAGTGGGCAGTTTTCCTCCTAGACAAAAGAGACACATTTGAGATGTGTTTTAAAAGTTTCTCGTAGAGCAAGAAAAGTTCATGTATTCGTGCTTTGTGTTTCTTACCGAGAGTGTCTTCCAGTGAGTTCACCATCACCTTGTTCACCTTTAACGTCCCCTGATCCACACTGGAGTAAAAACATTGAATGGTTATTATTAGTACGAAATCAAGTTTCAGTTCATGGGGACTATTTCTTTGCTTTCAGGGAGCTGCAGAGAAAAAGGTTAGCGGTGCGTTTTGTTGATTATCCAGAGTAAATAAAACCCAAACTATCTTCATGGCTGGATGCCATAAGAGGTAAGTGAAGAAAATATATGCGCTCTCTCTCTCTCTCTCTCTCTCTCTCTCTCTCTCTCTCTCTCTCTCTCTCTCTCTCTCTCTCTCTCTCTCTCTCTCTCTCTCTCTCTCTCTCTCTCTCTCTCTCTCTCTCTCTCTCTCTCTCTCTCTCTCTCTCTCTCTCTCTGCTTTACTGGCGTGAGTGTAACAAAGAATCTATTACCAAAGCATCAAGTAATGACAAAGAATGGGTAAAATACATAAAATCAAGACAACAGCAGAAACCATTGAACCCTTCCACTGTGTGTGGGGAAGACTTTGTAGCTGAGTGCTGATGTTATTAGTGTGTGTGTGTGTCTACATTAGACCCTCCATCATACAAAAAAATAGCATACATAATTCATATGAAATTATATAACAAAATCAATGATGCTTGGTGCTCAAACGGTCAAAATTGATGGACTCAGTTTCCTTGAAGTCAATTCTTTATGTTCAAATGTCAGCCATATTGCCCAGAGAATTCGTTAGTCGCTGCTGTTTACATTCCTTCTGATGCAAATTCCAAAAACGCACGACAGGAACGCACCGCTGTTCTTGTTTAGATTGTCGTGTTTTTCTTGTGTAGCAAAATGGGCTACAACTGCAATGTGTTGTTCAACACTGTAACGATAACAATAAATTACATTTAAAAATAAAAATCATTGAAGAGTGTTTTATGATGTACAGATTGTGATAAATAAATGTGATTGAATTGACACAAATGTACTAAAGAAACTCGCTTTTCATGACCAATGAATGAAATACTATTCACAGCTCAGTTAAACTACAGCTGAACAAATCACCTCAAACTTTAAACCTTCATGTAGGGGTGTCGCAATATACCGCTATAGACAATAACCGTGAAATATTGATATATTACACGTTCATAATACACATAATATATAAATAATCCAGCGCCTCTTACAGTTATGGTTACAGACTCTCTCCACCTTGATGCACTCGTATTTTGAGTGCAATTAATTTGCCAAAAATGAGACAATACACACAATAAACTATGTTAATATGATATATTGGATATAATGACTACTATGATCATACACTTGAAACCATTAACTAAGCTAAAGGGTATCACACCTTGTGTGGTATTAAATTCAGGGTGGTCTTCCCTCATTAATATGCGGTATAACGGTCATTAAAGTGTTGTATTTTCAGCTTGGATGTTGTATCAGAAGACAAACCAGGGACTCAAGAATGATCAAAACCAACACACCCTTTGATTTTCTGAACAGCTCCAAGTCTTAGAAAAGCAGCCAGAGAGTTTTTCTGAAGGTCAGACGACAACACTTCAGCGTGCCTGAGTCTACCTGGATAACACACAAAACACACAATTAGTACATTTTGTAGAGGGCCGAGGTGAAAAAAAATAATTTTGCCATAAAATGGCAGAAGTTATTTGAGAAACTTTTTAAGGAGGTAAAAACCTGCTAGAAGATGTTTGATGATGAATTTCCGGACGGCAGGAATAAACAGTTTTTCTGTCAGAGTCTCAGTGGCCTCTTCACACAGAAACCGGCACACCACCTGAAAACACACACACACACACACACACACAGACACACACACAGACACAGAGACAGACACAGACAAGTTTAAGTCCATGTAAGGATATAAATATATCAAGCGGTCAGAAAATACAGTGTGCAGAGTACACATGCAGTGTGAAAAACCCTGTTATTACACAGTGAGAAATATACTAATAAATGATCGGTTAGTTTTACAAATCTTTAATTTAAGTTTTACATACAAGTCAAAAATATCATATCAACTCAATGAAACCTCTACACAACTACCCTTCTGTATACAAAACATGTAACACGTGTGTCTCCCTCACCTGGTATCCTTGTAAGAAGGGATCCAGCATACTGATGAGGAAGGCCAGTGTTCTGTGTCCTCCGTCAGTTAACAGAACCTCCTGCTCGGTAACCTGCAGCGCTCCGGTCTTCACCAGCAGGTAGCAGGCCTCCTCAAAGTCCTGCAGAACACAGAGCGACATATGGAAGCTGTGGCCATGCAATCATGCATTTACAACAAAGTCATTCACTCTTCTACATTTTAGCCGACATTCATTTCAAGCACAACAGTATCTCAATGCTGCTCCTCACCTGCACTGTAGCTCCAGGGCAGAGGATGAACTCATTGGAAAACATGTTTCTTAGGAAGCTGAAACCGTTGAAGACCTCCTCTGCAAAACACAACATGATTAACATGCAGGAGGACCAGCCAATATGATATGTATGATAGTGTTAAAAGTCCTTAAAAAGTGTGTGTGTGTGTGTCAGTCTTACGTTTCTGGTTGGAGGAAGCCGCGTGGATGGCTGAGGCCAGCAGAGCCGGCCGAAGGAAGACGTGCAGCGCCTGGTTCCTGTAGGAGGCGCAGGAGAGTACGATGACCGCCTGGCTCAAGAGATTCTCTTCCGGAGTGACGGTGCTGTGAGGCTCCCCTGGCCCCACCGGTCCTCCTTCTTCAGTACAAAGTTCAAAGTCAGAAAATGCCACAACTGTTTCCATGCGTTGGTAACACTTAATTGTAACCTATTTAGTATGAATAAGCAGTATATAAACATTTAATAAATGAATGACAACTAAGTAAACGTGTTGACTAATCGTGTACGTTCATATAAACTTAGAATTGTCCTTTTATCTGCTTACAACTACATCATAGTGTGTTGTAAACCATTTATTAACTGTTTATATGGTGATTATAAATGCTAAATTACAGGGTTAAAGTTCAGTGTTTAACCAGAATTGCTTTTGCCTTTCAACCACAGTGACCGAGTAATCTTCCCGACTGAATTTAGACATTTAGAATGTTAGAAATGTCAAAGAGAACTGATAAATACAGAACATTTGGTAAAAAATAAATCGTAGATTTGTACATAACAAAAGTAGATGTGATGCTGCTGCAGTGTTTATTGATGTATATGTGCATGCTGGTACTGATTTTAATATTACCATTTAAGTGGGTTTCATTTTGAAATCTTATGTTCTACATTATATGTATTCTACTTCATCATATTTTTATATTTTGTTACATACAAGTGAGCTACATTTTCCATCTTATTTCATGTTCAATCTATTTTTTCACTAAAGCTCTTTCTGCTGCATTTCTTGTATGAAAGGTGATATACAAATGATGTGTAATGTTTTATTATTACTTTTTATTATTATCATTATTATTAAGTGACTGCTAGATGCTTTAAATGTACTCTGTAACCTCCTTTTATAAAGTTACTTGGATGTTACATGAAACAAAAAATGACACACATGAATGAAAAACAGAAATCAAAGCAACAAAGACAAACCTTGTTCCACTGCCAGCTGGACTTTTCCCTCACAGATCCTCACGAGACCTCGATGCAGGGAAAGACTGGAGGAAACTACTTCTGATGGAGTAATTTGGTCTAAAAGGAGAGAAAAACAACCCACTTCAGCACACAGAGAGACAGCAGTATGATTGTGAACACTTAAGTCGCGGGCTCAGTATGTACCAGGCCAGTGGAGGAAGGCTCCGTACTGCCGGGAGAGGTCTCTGAGCCACACGGCCTGTGCAGTGAGCTCGTCCAGTGCTATCCCCTGTTTGTGCCCCGCCGCCTGGTTCTGGAGCAGCAGGGAGGCCAGAAGGACCCACGGCTTCAGGACCATGTTCTCCTCCTGGGCCCGCACCAGCTTGTAGGCTGAGTCATTCACAAAGCTGTGGATGTCCTCCCCGGCCCTCCCAGGGATGTGTCTTGAATGGAAATATTACAGTTAATCCATGTTTTTAGTCCCATGAAAGAAGTAAAGCTAAAGTTCTGATCGCTAACACATTCGTTTAGATAATCAGCCCTACTAGAATAAAGAGCAGGCCTGAGGTGTTTACTGACAGTTTTCAAAAATGGATATATACATTTGAATGTGGAGATTTTGTATGAAGGCAGGCACAATACAAACATAAGATGCCTTATTGTTCTTTAAAACGACACACATCATTTAATGTTGAGATATCGTACCTGGGTACTAGGTTGAACTGGCGGCGGTTAACTCTGCCCTCGGCTAAACTTCTAACAGACACAGGTTGGCCAAAGTACACATGGATGCTGCCGTAGTCTTCACTGAGGACCTTTCTGGCTTTGAACAGACCCTACAAAAGGAAAGACGAACGAGAAAAGCAGATGAAGTGATGCGCAGAGAGCCGCATCTCAGCACATGCTGCAAATATGACTTATACACGTTTTGCAAAACAATAATTAGCAATTGTGTTTCCATTTATCTTTCATAAACAAGTCATGGGCTGGTTGCACAAAACACTTCAAGTTTTCTCCTCAAGTAGGAGGCTTATTTTCTTCTTAGCTGAGGGACTTACTTGAGGGTGTAGCACAGAATCCCTTAAAATAAACCCTTAGTTAAGGAAACTGGATATTGTCTGACCGTTGTTTTGTTTTTTCTGTTAACAAATTGGTGTTCATATAGTACGGGATCTTAAACCCTGAAGTGGGTCCAATCCATCACCCTACCCTGCAGACTCTCATCCTCTTGTTTTTACGGGAACTTCACAAGTGTTCAGCCGACGGGTAAGGGCGTTTGAAACTCGATGGATGACGCGTCACACACTGTTGCCATGAAATACCTTACCTGTTACTGACAGGAAAGATCCAGTGTTAATTGCAAAGGAGCTGGAAGAGCGCACCTGCGAATAGTAGAGTGATCCAACTGTAGACGGTCAGACAAACCATGAATTGACTGCCAGTCAAATTAAGTGTAAAATGACGTGCTCGTCGTTGAGCGTATCTTAACTTAAGGTGTTTTGTGTAATCGGCCACAGGCGTTTAAATGACTCACTGAAGTGGACTCCTTGGGTTTGGGAATACCCAACAGCTCTCTGGCATAAAGCGTCTCCTCTAAGATCCTCTCATAGCTGATGCTGACGGGGACCACCTGAACATCAAACACCTGGCCTTTAAGGAACGGATCCATGACTATATTCAACAGACCTGGGAGAGGACAGAAAGAAATGTGTCTAATCAGTTGCACCATAAAACACTACAACACATTATCGAACATGGGTCTCATAAAACATCCAACTGCAGATGTTTGACAGGTGTTTTATGTAAAGCTCGGAGAGTTTACAGTTGCTTTCGCTTTTACCTTACCCAACTTTGGAGTCAACGACTTGGACGTCCGGCTTCTGGTGCCCTCTAGGAAAAATTCAACTGGTGCAAATCCATTCTAAAAAATAAAACATCAATATGATAAAATGTTGCCGTCATTGTGAACTAATTGAAGAAAAGAGCTTTGCAGTACCATGAAAATGGCACGACTGCACGACCTTCGGACAAAAAAGGTCACTTCTTAACGGAGAAAATAGATTTAGGATGAAAGAAAGTTCTCCACACCTTGAGCATGGTCTTCACATACTCCGAGAAGACAGCCCAGTACAGCTTGTCTCCACCAAATGACCTCCGAATGAAGAAAGCTCCAGACATCCGGAGCATCTCGCCAACAAATTTCATCCCCATGAAGTCTGCAGGGACAAACACACTGTTGGTGTTTGTGCATATCGTGATGGTGTTGGACTGCATCATATTAAGTAGTGTTACTATTATTCTGCCCATAATTTGATTGAATTAAACTTTGGGAAAACTAAATATGCTTCAGTTGACACCAACTCTAGTAGGTATAGATTAAAAAAAATGCTATAATAAAGAACCAACACCTTTCTCAAACGGAGTCAAAAAACACTGCACATGATGTGCTTGTATCTCGGTGTATCTTGCTCGTTTCCGTGCTTACCCATGCCGGCAGCAATGACAGGCAGAGTCAGGTCGTAGGTGTACAGGAGGTATGACATCAGCAGGAAGTCCATGTAACTGCGGTGACTGGGTAACAGGACGACCGGGTGCTCCTGAATGGCCTGCTGGAGCTAACGACACAGCAAAGAAGAGATGAGGTGTGTACGTGTCATCTTTTCACTCACACTCTGTTCTTGGTGTCACATGTGTATTCTCACCCTCTGGATGCCCTCTTCGTTGACACAGATGCTCCTGAACAAGGATTTGAAGACCTTGCTGAGCGTGAAGGCAAAGAAGCGAACGGTGCTGAGCTGCAGAGAGTGAGCCATCTCCTCCACGATGGCTGACGCCTCGTCCTGGACGTCATCAGTCTCCCTGCCCGTCTCTTTGGAAACCTTGACCATTCAAAATAAAATGCTCAGTTAAAACAATAAGACCGCTTAATAAAAGAAATAATAAAAATGTGAATATTTGACATCTTAATACCAGAACATGGGACTCTTTTTCTACTTTGTAGTTTGACAGCTTCCAGTTCTTTACGGTCATATGCACAACAATTACAGAGAGACAGTTGTTGGCGATACACATTTTTGATCTCAGGCTCCCTCCAACAATGCTCATTAAATATAAAATGAAAATTAAGCGAGTGCAGAATTTAAAATATAGGGATGAAATAAAACATGTAAAATAAAATAATATATATTTGTTATGGTAGAAAGGTGTACAGTAATGGCGAAATGATTAAACTGGTATATGCTGTGTACTTGCAAATAAAAAAGGTAATAGCCATTTTTGTTCTAAATTAAAATCTACTTTCTGTTAATTAGTTATGAAAATGTACATGTCTGTACTAATATGAAATATGGTTTATTAATTAAACCTACCATTGATACAACTGTATGAATTGTTTTCTCTATAAGCTGATAAATAAATAAATGTCATCGCTATAAAGAGAAGAACAAAGTTTATTAATTATCGTCTACTGTACGAGTCTGTGCCGAAATCCTGACGATGAAGCCCTCAAGTCACTAAATCACTAATAACTAAAGAGAAAAGGGCACTTCTCTTAACTAACCAGCCAACTTTTAAGTGTAATCTTGAGGCCATTGTCCATCAGGCATTACCAGAATATCAACCAACTGTCAGTCCACCTCAGCCTCACCTGATTGATGACATAGTGTAGTTGATCGGACTGGAGCACCATGCTCTTCAGCATGCTGGATTTACAGGGTGCCACGCCTTTATAGAAAAGCGGAGTGTAACACCTGAGGGCGTATCTCAAGTCGCTGGAGTTCCTCCTCTCTTCCAAAATGTCCTCAAATTCATCTCTCTTCTTTAGCATAGGGTCTCTATGCTATTAAAAACAAGAATCAGAACATATATCCACATTTCTTAGTTGTGCATTTCTGAAACCATAACGTGTTTTCACATATTGTTGAGAAATTCACGGTACCAAAATGAAAAGAAGTAATAGAAATGCTTGTTCTGCATTTTTAGAGTAAAGCCCTGGATTTCACCGCTCTGTGACACTTGAGATTTGAATATAAAAACACCTGATTAGTTGACCAAATATTGACACGGTGCACACTTTAGGGCACCAGTCTCTGACCAGTTATATCAAAATGTGTGATCCTTTCTGTGGTGTAAGAAAGCATGAGCCTTATTTAGATAGGATCACAAAAAAAGTAGAGTAGCAAAAATACTGCTTTCAAAGTCCTGTTATAATGTAATAATTGTACCTTGTAGGTGTAGCTAACTGCGTTTTATCAGTTTAATCCATAACAATACTTCATTTGTTACATTTTGTATGTCAAACTTTCGAAAGTAACCAGTAGTTTGATTATTAAAATAACTACGGAGAAGTAAAAAGTGCAATATTTGATCATGCAAAATGTAGGCATTTACTGCAGTGTGACATAATTTAAGGCAGGAAATACGTGTATTATTTAACAGTGAACGTCGCAAAGCAAAACACAAAATTGCCAAATTAAATACCCCTTTACTGTTCGCTGTTTTGTTACACACGTGTGAAATCCGGCTTAATCTGTTTGAGTGTAATGTAAAATAGTGTGCACTGAGATACAGCAAAGAGCTTGTCAAGTTAGCTTAGCCATCACCAAGCAAAGCAACGCATACATACCGAATAAACAACGCCGGATGCCATTCTTTGTCACAATTTACAAACTCATACACACTGCGACCACTGAACTTATACGTTCACGGATGTGTGTGCGGTTCTTCCCTCTTGATATGTAAATACGTTAAGTTGTTAACAGGAGAACTTCTCATGGGCGTACTAACTGGCATGTCAGTGGCATTTCCGCAACTACGGTAGCCGTAAAGGATCAACCATCGCCACACGTGCTTACGTTCCATGTTGTGAAACGGCTGTTCTCGTTGAGTCCCGAGAATTAAGAACTATTTTTGCTTTTATCCTGTTTCTACCACTAGCTTGAAATGAACGGAAAGGAAGACGGAGATTGTCTGTCTCTCGAGCACATTTTGGATAAACTTTACGAGTTTGGTAAGTGCTGATAGCTACCATTCTAAGGTATGCTAGTAAACCTAGCATACCTTACAATGCTGGTGTTGTCTGTTCATTCTAGCTAGCTTATTTGGTTTGTCGTAAAGGTGATTGTCTAGTGAATCCAGCGTCTAATGCAATCCAATATTACAACAATGCTCTTGGCAGAGTTGTCATGTTGTGTTGCTTAGATTGTATTAATGTGTATTTACAGAGAAATGCTGATATCATATTCAACTTTTGATGATGTTCAGAGCACATATAAGTTGATCATGTTTACCAAAACGTTGCAGGGACTTGAATGAGATTTTGTTGTTGACTGATGTTTCAGATGATGGACCAGCCTCAAAAAAGAAGCTCAAGTCTCAGAAGAAGAAAAAGAGAAAAAGATGTGAGGAAGAGGAAGAAGAGGAGTTCCCTGCAGCCGAGGTCATCTGCAGTGACTCTGAAGACAACCGAGTACATGTTGGAGCCGACCACCCGCAGCAACAACCGAAGACTGAGCAAACAGGTGGGCAGCATAGCTACAAGCTGAGAAACAACCCCACGCGCATGTGATAGATAGATCTATAATGTTCGGGTTTAGCATCCGTACATGTGCACAGCTGTCGCTATAATATGTTTTCAAGCTCTCTCCTCCTCTGGCCTCCTCATCTCACCCCATTCATTTCATTGACGCCTCCTTTTCTCGTTGGTTTAACGTGTCGTGTCTCGTTCAGCTCCAACCATCCAGCGGGAGAGCCAGGTGAAGGTTGTAACATTTCAGGACCCCAGAAAGAAACCGAGAACCAAGCAGACTACAGCACCCGACAAAATGCCTGTAAGTCTATCCTGCTTTAGCTCACCGTGTACACCCGTCATACAAAATATGTGTAACGGTTCAGCTTAGACTAATGCATAGCGTAGCATATTGGAAAATGTGCATCCGTAATAGTGTTTCAGAACCATTACATTGTTTTATTCAACCAAATATTTAAAAATAAATTCAGTCAACACAAAAATCATTAAATCCTAACATTTGAGAAGCTGGAATCAACAAACGTTTGACTTTTTTTGCTTAAAAAATGTTAATATGATTAATAAAAAAAAAGAAATAACAGAATTTTAGCAGAGATCATCTGTTTTCATCCAATTCTATTGACAAATTGAATTGAAATGATCCAGACTTTAAAATGTTGCACCCATCTGCACTGAGAAAATGAGCAGCCATTTGCACTGCATTTCATATGGTGTGTTGCTTGTCAGGTGATACACTATTTGCAGAAAGGGAAGTTTTGCTGTTGCACTGAATATATTGCTTCACAGGATTGATCAGTGGCGATGACGCTCACAGTTTTCTGGCCAGTTAAATGGTGGAGGGAGTGACGTGAATTTTCATTTGCAAGACACGTGACAACATCCTCTTCCTCTGCAACATGAAGCTACACAGTTAATGGCAAATGTGGTCTCTCACTCACTAGCACTGACATTTTGAAAGCTAACCCCTTCCATGCTGCTGTGTGACCTTTAGTCAACCGCCTCTGTTTATGTTCTTCTTGTCACCGTCCATTCTCTTCACTTTCCCTCTCCCCTTGTCTTCGTCGCCGACGCCTTTTGGTTATGTGCCGTCCTCACTTCAAGGCCCTTCAGAAGATGACCGAGGAGGAGGAAAGCAGCCAGCTAGAAGACCTCAACTTGGAAAAGGTGACAGTTTTACCAAAATGTACTGTATGTGTTGCATTGTGTGAATTGATTCTTCTCATGGCTTCATGTAGTAGCTGCCTCGCTGTGTGGACATTGTTGCTTAGCCCACTGTATCGCCGTGACGTGTTTGGCTTTATACTGTATTTGTTTGGCACCAGGCTCGTCTTGAGGTCCATCGGTTTGGAATCACAGGCTACAAGAAGGAGCAGCAGCGTGTTTTTGAACAGGACAGAGCGGTCATGCTGGGAGCCCGAGTAAGGAAAACAGCTTCTCTAAAGTCCTGTGCCTAATTTAATTAGCACCGCAGCCTTGTTGGTAGCAAAGTGACCAATTCACGAGTTAATTATTGTCTCCTAATCAGCCTCCCAAGAAGGACTACGTCAACTACAAGATGATGCAGCAGCAGATCAAAGAGAAGAAGCAGAAAGCAAAAGCGGAGGTTCAGCCGGTAAGAGCTGCACCTACAATCAGTCTGGAGTTTAATTCAAACGGCTCCTGCTGTACTTGTATTATAAGCAGATGTATTTTGTTATTTAAATCATACTCCACCTGTTTTTATTATTCCCTGTATTGTTGCTTCGTAGGACTTGAAGAAAAAGAAGAAGCCGAGTAATCAGAGGTGGGTGAGGCGGCTCCTCTGAATATATCTGTAAACATCTCCACTAGGTTTGGATACGTGGAGATCACGTGGCAGTAGAGTATTGAAACCTACATTTAATTTGGAAGAGACGCGCTTAATCTGTGTCCTTGATTCTGTATTCTATTAAGATATTGTACATGCAGTAATTATCTGAGTAGTTCTCGTGAGCACATCGCATTCTTCATTTAAAAAAAAGAATCATCATTTATGGATGGGAAATACAGCACTAGTATACTGAGTGGTTGAAACCTGTGTTTGACTGTGCTGCCATCTCCACCAGGGCCAAGAACAAGAAGGTGTCCTCTAGTACTGGTTCCGGCTCGGCCCCCTCGGGTCAGGTGGGCCGCTTCAAGAACGGCATGCTGATCCTCAGCTCCAAGGAGATCCAGAAAATCAAAGGCAACAAGAAACGCAAATAGGTGAGTGTGTTTTTGTACCTAATAGCTAATGATCTAAAAGGAATTAGGAGATGTAGTGCCCCACAGTTTGGACACTTACTGGTCTTCACTTCAGAGTTGAGGGTTAATGTTTCATGGTTGAAATATGCGTGTTTGTGTTTGCAGGTGAGCCTCCCAGGATGGAAAAACATCAGCCGACCAGAGAAAGAACTGGCTTCCAGAGACCGTCAGTGACTCATCTTACTGCAGGACTGTTTGCAGTGATATGAGGAAGAGCAAGAGAGCCGAACACAACGTGAGCTGTCGGGCTGATTTCCAGAGGACTTGTCTGTCGTGAAATATAAGACGTTGTTTCTGGAGACAGGAGTCCACTTTACCGATCCTCAAAACGGACCCTGAACGGGCAACGGTGGCGGGACGTAAATGCACGACACCGGAGACCTTGGTCAAATCATGTTCCATCACAGTTAATTTATTTTCTTTTTATAAATGACCCGAAAAACAAAAGAAGACATTTGCGTTTCTTGTGTTTTTACACGGTAAAGGTTTTTAAATAATGCAGTTACAATGCATTTCTCATATACAAACCATGTAGTCGTACAAAACATTTACATTAGCAGGAAGGGAAGGGATCATAACAGTACAGATGGGGGTAATTATCTTAAAAAAAAAAAAAAAAGCAATGTACACACAAGTTACTCCTGGCAGATGTTTTCGTGTAGAAACCTACAGACAGACATGAGAGAGTTGTTTTCCTCCCTTTTATAAACCCTTCATTTATGTAAACGACTTCTTCACAGCCTCCAGAAGCTGCGTTGGAGGTGAAAACATTGCAGATCTTTACAGATTTCATTTTGTTAAAGAGAAAACTGATGGATTTTGAGCGGCAATGACAATGGCGAAACAAGAGGTGTAATCTGGCAGTGTGCGGCAGGGGTGAGGTCACAAAATCTCACACCGGGTTGTTTTATTTTTTTTGAAGCAGCTTTTGTGTTATTTATACATTTTAAAGAAGAAGAAACGGCACAAAGAAATATGAAGCTCATCTGCAGCACATTGTTTCAAGCTGTAAGCAAAGCCGTGTTTTTGTGTTTTCTTTTTGAAAACCATCAACCTGTGGCAATAAACCATAGACAAAATATATATATATATATATATATATATATATATATATATATATATATATATATATATATATATATATATATATATATATATATATATAATCAGGAGCCATTCAACCTTTAGAGTGAACAAATTGAAGAGGGCAATATACAAAAGAAAATAAATATGCAATTAAATATATCTACACACTTTATAGAGTAAATAAATCTGCAATTCTTTAAGTTAAACAGCGTACAGCGGTGACATGCTCTTTTCCCCAGCACCGTATCTTGAAGTTAAATTAAATCTCACATTCATGGGTGGGTAAGTGTTGGGGTAAAGGGACATGTCATACAAGCACTCTTACAATACCATATCTAGACAGGAGTGACTACAATGTGACTCTTTTTAAAATATGTGAATTTTGCCACAAAAAAAGTATTGTTTTGATATGAATTTAAGAAATAACTTGTTTGCGGAAAAGAAAAGGCGTAACCTCATTTTACCTGATACACTGTCGGACTCCTTGAACCTCCACCTAACACCTTTTAGCTTCTATTCCCTGCAGTCATGATTTCCTCTGCACCATTTTTGACATCAACACAGCCCGCAGACATGTAACCCCAAATCATCCAGACTCTCCGTTGAAGGAAAAGCATCCCCTCTGGTTGTGTGATAGATGTCTCACTTTGCCTGCGGGCCTAGAATCTATTCCTGGTTACGGCAAAAGTCCGTCTCGGGGGGGGCAGGTTGCTCGCCTGGTGTGGAAGTTTGGGAGGGCGGTCAGAGCTGAGCGACCTCACGTGCCGCAGATATAGACCGTGGGTGAAAAGCTGGCAGTCTGGGGCACGTCAGGATAAACTCTCCTTCGGGTGACGTTTGCTTTCTGGGTCGGGAGAAACTGGTACAAGTCCTGACTTTGACACTGATGGTGCATTCATGTCATGTGGGAAAGATGGTAAGCGTAGGCCTAGTTTCAGCTGGTAGAGCATATACACAATGGCAATTGAAATTCAAATAAAACTATTTTCATATGGCTTTTATTGTCTGGATTTATTGGTAGCAATGAAATGCTTTATTAAAGCTTTTTTTGACCACTTGGGAGGCATCAGATATAAAGGTGTGATAACACTAACGTCACCTTTTAAATCGATGTGGTAAACTTATTAGCAAACAGTTGTTTATTTACACACCCAGCTGACATTTAGCAACATTATCATTCATCTGGAGCTGGGTTTTTGGCCCACAGACAAATGTAGTGAAAATATCTCTCTTTTAGCTCTAATTTTGGTCTCTACCAACTCCTTTGGGAAATATCTGACTCTTTAGCTGCTCAATGCTTCACCAGCTAGTCGCTAACTGTGCCTGTCTGTCTGTGTACAGTTCATCAAATCAGTAAAGTTAAAGAAAACTAAGAGGCTAGAATGCTCCGTAAAGATGAGAACTGCAGAGCCGGTGAATAGTTCTCTACGAGTGATTCACATTACACATTTGATCAACTGTTGTTGTAAAAAAATATAGATGTAAAAGAAATCTTTCCCACGTCATTTGAATGCAGCATCAGGTGCAAACAGCTTTGATTCGTATATAAATACATCATCCCATCCTCATCTCCCAAAGAGGCTCAATCATTATTCTTCCGTAGTATTTCTTACATATTCTTTAAAGGACATAAAATGAACCCAAATTCAAATATAATACCTTATAATAATACTCTAATGCTCTACAGTTAAATACATTCTCCCCCCCAAAAAAAATACCAACAAATGTTGCCGTGTTTCTGTTGTATTGAAAATAGACCTAATTAATTCCAGTAAGAAAGGCCTTCTTTAATTTATAGTATATATAGTATTCAGTCACCTGGCATATTTAAAGTTTGTTGTTGAACTGAGAATTTCAAATAAATTGGGTAATTGCTGCCTGCGATCATAAAAAAGTGAAACTATAAATGACTGCTGTTCTATGTCCCTGATTAGATGCGTGAGATAGTTGACGATACAAGTAAGATCGTAAGATAGTAAGAGCAAAATGATTGCCGACATTTTGTTTAAAAAGTCAGCGATTTAAAGGTATGAAATCACAGTCGGGTATTATGAAACAGTGAATTAATCCTGTTGTTGCCACCATCCACCAGCAGAGGGCAACCTGTCGTAGCAGTTGGCTTTAACGTCACTCATTGCGAAGACACGGCACACTATTTACAATACAGCTTCAGATATCTTGTAAACTTGTTTGACGCTTAATCCATGCTTAATATCTCACATTATAGTCATAACTCACATATGTACATTTGTTTGTTGTTTTCCATTCACACATAAGCCCAATCTTTGTATGGCAGGTGTGTCTAATAACTTCTCTCTCACACAACATTATAGGGAGTAGAAATATTTCAGATATTGTAGTAAAGATGAAATAAATGAGCAAACTTCTCCGTCCTCTGCTGCATTAGTCGTGAAATATACATGGGTGCTGTACGTTAAAACAACATCTTATGTCCGGAGTCACAGTGGTTTGGTTGGATTTTAAAGCCGCTGCCGAATCCAATCCCTGATGAGAAATGCAGCAGCAAGCGTGGCTTCACCTGATGTGACTTTTCAAGATCATCTTCAGCGCGACACATTAAAGGGGCCTGACAGAGGTTCTACAGAGAGACTGGGAGATGAGCACAGAATAGAAAGTACCAATGCGACAACCAACACTTTTTCTCCTCTCATTTTGATATATTATAGTAGCTGTTGGTCTTGTGAGGTTTGGCTCAGCTCCATTTAATGTCAGCGATTTGGGACATTTATTCCTCAAGGTGAAATCATGTCCTCGTGAGTCAGAGTGAATACAGAGCCTGGGAGAGGCTGCAGGGGAAACGGCAAGGCAGGGAATGCTCCTGTAGGCAATTAATCGGCCTCGTTCCCGCACTTTGGTTAATTTAACAGACAAGTTGGTACATAATGTTGTAGTTGACCAAATTAACACAATCTCCAAAATTGCTTTAAATGCTGCAGGCATATTTTAACCTCAAACCTCACTGACATGCTAGTGGTTTTGTATGCTGCTCAGTCAAATAGCATTAACAGAACTTAATCTTAAATTCCAGTGGAGGAAAAAAAAAAAGCCAAATATGTCAGTGCCAGTGTCTGTGTCAATAGTTCAATATTTTGTTAAATACACTTATTAGATAAGAGGAACAACACCACCCTCATGTCTCTAGCATAAATATTAAACTACATCCAGTCGCCACTTAGCTTAACTTAGCATAACGAGTGGAGTGCTCTGACCGAAGGAAACTAAATCTGCCAGCAGCTCTAAATATAACTGTATAATATGTTATATCTCATTTGTTTAACCCTTATAAATAATATCATAAAACAAGTGTCCTTCCAAAAATAAAGAAACTATTCCTTTAATCTCTTTAAGTGGCAAAATGGTGCATGAGAGTTTGCTGCTCTCCTTATCTGGTCTCTGGTGAGTCTCTCTCTTTTATTCTACCACTTGAGGCAGATAGACACTGTGAGTGGTCAATAGCACTCCACCAGAAACTAAATTCCTCCCTTCTTAAAAAGACAATGACCTGCCACTTCAAAATGACACAACCAATCCGCACGGAGACACCACTGAAATGCAGCAAAATGAATTTACCACTTTAAGGTTGCAAAATGAAACATTTCCCCTGCAGACTATGCTTTGCATATCTGTCACATTACTGAAAAAAATGAAATGGAATCGAGCCCAATCCTTCCCAGCTTTCGATCTCAGCGTGTAAACCTCTTTGAAAACAGCACCAAAACAATCTTTATGCCTTTTTGTATGCGAAAGACAAGAAGGGAAAACCAGAAAAGGCTGAGAGAAACTGAGAGAAAAAAGTGTGGACTGAATGTGTAGCTTTTAAATATTCCATGAGGGAAACATGCCGCGGTGCCACTACAACTCCTATATAAGACTCTCTTCATCTAGTTTTACCTCGTGAGCCGTAAAGACATGTATGAGAGAGAAGCGGCGCAACAACAAGCGCTGCTGAATCGTTTCCCCCTCGCTTACTGGAAGCACCTTGTTGTCCTGGACTTTTTTTTAAAAACTGATTGTGATGCTATTTTCTGATGGTACATCTTACATTTAATCATAAAGCTTAGACATTCTCAAATAGAGAAATTAAAAGGACGATATTGTTTCACTGCACAGTGTGGGAATCTTCACCATTGGTTCTGTCAAAGTGAGAGAGATTAGTTTAGTCTCAGGACTTGAGGAGAAATTTCAGGCTGTATTTTCCTTCTTGTTAACATTTTTTTGCGAGGTACAATAACATAAATGATGGCAGTTCATGGGGCAAACACTGGGATATAAAAAAAAGTATGGCAATCCAGTCATCTCTCTGTAGTGATGTCCACAAGCTTCAATCATTGTATTAAGAGCCAATAACAACCCAGATTTTATTCTTTCCTCCCAAATGATGGAGCGGTGTCTCACATTGAAGTGTATCCAAGACAAAGGGCACCTTGAGAAGAATGGGAGACGGGTAAATCCCATCTGACGTGACTGGAAAAGGTCCATGTGGGAGCGAACTGCATATGACATCGTTGGTTTGTATCCAGGGCACGCTCGGAGGGAAGACCTCCTACTGTTTGGCATTCTTTGGCAACTCCAGGCCCGTCAGTAAGGTCGCCTGAAAGGAACAACAAAGCAGATCATCTGTTGGTCGAGACTGTGAGGAGATCGGTCAATGAATGCTTGGAGTTTGAGGAATAGTAATGGGATGGATTTAGGAAATACGGTCTTGTTAACGTCTTCTATCTACGGATTCCTTTCTCCATACACTTTGACTCCCTGCTTGCACAGACGATGCACAGACTGTATACTTCTTGCATTCTGTAAGTGTGTGTCTAAACCTGCTACGTCTGACTGCTTTCTACATGCAACTACTTCATGTCTGTACTGGAAGAGGGATCTGATTGTTGTTCCTCTTGATTTTCTGTCTTTGCTTGTTACTTCAAACATGTACATTTTGTAAATATAAGGATTAAGATGATTTAAGCTGCAGCTATAACGATGCCTATGTATTAATGCTGAGGTCTACCAAATGTTTACTGTTGTTTTGGTAGAAATCAGCAGGCGGCTGACATTTCTCGGGTCGTTAATATTTGAAGGAGCTTCTAACTTATGTAACATGAGTTTGAAAAAGATAAATAAGTGATTTGTTGCCTTCAAGTGGTCCTCCTAAACTCCCACTTGTCAGAAATACAACCTGATGCTATATTCAAGCGCTTCGGGTGCTTGATAGCAGGATAACAGACTGCAACAAGGATCACTTCTTTAGTACCAGGGGACATTGAATGCTGCAACAGCAGAACATATACCAGTCTGATGTTTGGCTATATTTAAGAAATCATTCTTAAATCTCTAAAAGAGCAGAGCGATGTTCTCCAATTGCGTGTTTATTCAGGGTATTCAGTTTACAATTGCTGTATATAAAACAGAGAAAAAGCAGTATTGCAAGTCCAAGAGCGTGACACCAAAGTGCACGACTAAAAGTTACAAAACGTACAAGAGAAAGCAACACTTGCTTCAGTGCACTTTGACACTACTATGACCAGTCTTGGCAGCTCTGGTATCAACTAAAAGTGCTTTCCCAGTTGAATATATCCCTCATTTTGCTCATTCATGCAACCACTGTCTGAAGATGTGCACACACTGTACATATACTCAAAAGAACACATCATAACCAGCTATTCCATACCCTTACCCTTAAACCAAGTCTTCACTCTAAAATGTTATGATTTACACTATGGGGACGTGCACTTGTCCCCATTTTGTCCTCCCAAAGAAGGAGACTGTCACTTTGTTCCCCACAAGACAGGTAAAACCCACCTATGCACCGACACACACACACACACACACACACACACACACACTGACCTGCACGTTTCGGTTGAGGCTGACGGCGGGCACAAAGACCCCGTCCAGGTTCTCGAATGAGGTCGGTCCATGCTGCTCCTTGTTGATGTAAAAAGTCAGTGTGCGTTTGGTCAAATCCAGCAGGACGCCAACAGTCGAGCCTTTGGCGATTCCTCCCTCCGCCCTACACACACACACACACACACACACACACAAAACATCAAATAGATAAAACAGCTTAATTTGTGTGTGATAGGATGTGATAAGAATTGAAAAACATTGAAACAGGGAGACTGACTTTATGAAAATATTCAAGAAAACCCTCTCCCTTCTCATCTGTCTTTTTGTCATTCTCTCTTTACAGCTCGTTAAAAAGAAGTGGACCAAACTCCACTCTATATCATAACAATATTCCAGTTCTATTCTAAATATGCCAATAAAGTGCCATGTGCTTGAAAGAAAAAGTAACGCACTAAAAATGTAAACCTCATATTCAGCGATTTATAATTTGCATCTTTTGCGTCCACAAGGTCTTGAGCTTTGTTTTAACAGCAGCTCAGGAATGCAGACTACCTACTGTGATCTAACTCTAATCTGTGTGGTGAGGTGACCAAAAATGGACACTTAAAGAAAACTACAAATGTTTGTTTTATCCTGAAAATGAGATAAGACTGTGATTGAAATTGTGTTTTTGCATAGAAGCTATAAGGAGTGAAACCACCTCTGTACATGTAAGCACGCAGGTAGCCATGTTTCAAACACATGGTGGCTGCCTCTGGACTGGGCTGAGAGAGACACGAAGGAATCAATATGTGGTTAACAACATGAGACACAAACATGAGACGATGAATGACATGAA
This sequence comes from Pholis gunnellus, assembly GCF_910591455.1. Classification (NCBI taxonomy): domain Eukaryota; kingdom Metazoa; phylum Chordata; class Actinopteri; order Perciformes; family Pholidae; genus Pholis; species Pholis gunnellus. The sequence goes on along the minus strand of NC_136546.1, from coordinate 7,340,175 downwards.
AGCAGATGGCACAGTGAATAGATCCATCGTCTGGATGGGCCGAGATATGAGATGAATAACCTCAGAGGTTTCGCTTTGTTGGACGCTGTGGAGAGTCAACTTTTTTCTTGAGAAGAATAGACGTCTTTTGTTGTAAATAAATGTTTAATGAGGGTTTGATACATTGTGACACTGAGAGAGAGATGGTTCAGAGAGATGTCTCCTGCAGGATGCGTTCTTCTTCTACTGCTCTCTGGTCTGTTTAGTCAGCATTGTATGAGCCCCGGGGGTCCCTCTGCTATCCTAGGTATGTATCATTATCCTGTGTGTGTGTGTGTGTGTGTGTGTGTGTGTGTGTGTGTGTGTGTGTGTGTGTGTGTGTGTGTGTGTGTTTAGTGCTTTGTTGTGTGAGATTTAATGCAGAACTCATAATGATGAATAGAAAAAGAGAGTACAAAGTCTCTGCCTCCTGCTGTTCTCATTGACATACAAGTGTTGTTTATAAATAAAGATGAATGCATTTTCTAATAAGGCATACAAGTTTAAAGCTGTAACTAACTGGCTAATTAATTGGTGATTGAATACTAATAATACATGTTTTTTAATGTTAATTAATACAACTTTGAAGTTGTCAGGTCATGGAAAAAAGCCTCAGCTAGTGTTCACACTGAAAGTGCAGACTATATATATTCAAAATGTGAAGAAAAGTTACAAAAATGTTTGGTTCGGTGCATCTCAATCAATCAGTCACTTATTTATTAATGACCACACGCCTGAGGTCAAATGTGGTTATGGTACAGCATGATGAGTAAACTCATTACATGACATGATTCACATAAAACCACAAGATGAAATTCACAAATGATATTTTCAAGATAATACAAAGGTGTCGAGTGCAGTACATCTTTCAGGGTTAGTGAGAAGTGTCCGTTGTTCTTATTGCAGTCGGGATAAAACTGATGCTTTGGCAGGCAGGGACCTATAGCGCCTCCTAGAGGGCCTCAACTGGAAGAGATGGTGGGCAGGGGGAGAGATAGGACAGAGACTATTGTTTTGTTGCTTTTTTAGTTGTGCATTTGTGATTTAGTGATTCAACTGATGGTAGAGGAGAGACAAATAAGCTGTGTTACGGATGAGGTGGCTTTGTTTTACTTTGAATCTGTTGAACTGTCTTTGCTGGGCTTTGCCTTTGTATTGATGGGCTATCATTGACATACGATATCAGCTATTGGTGGCTCCCATTGAAATAATACCAACGGCGTTAAAAACACACACTGTATAGTAGACCAATATAGTATACACCTACCTGTTGGTGTGGGAGTTGTTGTGCATGAACCAGGAGCGGTTGTTGTCCACATACATGGCCCACGCCTTGTCATCTTTGCCCAGCATCATGTCCTTCATGGTGTTGATCCTCGCCACGCCAAACGCAGGGTCGGGGTGGTTGTCATAGCGGTCGATGCGGACCTCCCAGTAGTGGATGCCCTGAGATTCACGTGGAAGTAGAATCGATTTGAATAAATGTGATGTGAAAACAGATTTTGGTCACCCGCTCACTCATGTGAGAAAGAAATCGAAATCTACGTATGAAAATCCATAAAACGGACAAGACGTGTGAGTTTACTTTGGAGAAAGCAGCGGTTCCCAGCACCACGCGGTCGTCGTAGCTGCTGCAGGTGACTGTCTGGTTTTCATTGGTCAGAACTATGTCCCGATGAGCCGTGGAGGGGTCAAAGGAGAACCAGGCCACTGTGGGAGGGAAACGACAGTTGGTCATGATGAGTATTAAGATAGAAAGAATTAGAAGTTCTGAAAGTCTGTGCCACCATTCAGACCCATGTAGTCAGTCACACAACCACATTTGTACCTAAACCCTTAACGACTTAACCGTCACAAACTGGTGTCACTCTTTTGTTTGCCAAAACATGCAGTAACATCATATTAGCAGCTTTGTATCATGTTGATGGTGCTCATTCATTGTTTTTATCCTCATCAATATGGACACACTCCGCTGCCACGGTGAGAAACTAAAATCTGCTCTTTCTATAACACATTTTTTCAAATAATCATGTCAGGATAACAGCCAATGTTCTGTTGTATTGATAATAAAACAACTTATTTTGCTGTATTATATGTGTATATAACAAGATACATTCATAAGTTAAAATAATTGAAATTAAATCAGTCAAAGCCTCAAGAAACAGAGCAGATTTTTGTTGCAGAAGCAGCAATTTATTGTTGTAATATCGATACACAGACAATAATATACACAATATAACTAAGGAAATTGAAAGGGAATGGCAAATGCACACTTTGTCCACTAACACCTTATGTGATTCATTTTGATAAACAAGAAATAGCTCGGACTCATGAAGCTGAACAGAGGCTTCAGACATTATGAAATGTCTGTTATTAATCGTCCCACCGGGACATTTTCAACAAGTCTCTAAGCCTCCACTGTGATTAGATGACCGACAGCTGCTATATTAGGAGAGTTATCTGTTTCCACATTAACACACGTATTATCAGTGGGTTCCTTCTGGACAGAGTTACGTATGGAAATCCATGTCTGGCATTACATACATGGCATATACAACGTTCTGTCTGGCGGGGCATAAGTGCGTGGGTGAGTTTATAGCTGCAGGATAAAAGCACGCACACACACACACACACACACACACACACACGCACACACACACACACACACACACACACACACACACTAAAGGCACAAAAAATCAGAACAGAAACAACAGGGATGCATTTACTATCTCTGCCTGAAGGCAGAAATGCTTCATCAGCTGGCTAAAACCTTATGCTGCATCATTGATTTGGAAGTGGTGACACATCAAATACACACGCACACACACACACACACACACACACACAAAATTGAACATAAAAATCATTGTTTGTTCAGCAGTCTCTGTCGCCTGCTTATTTACTTGTCATGCCTCTTTTCTCTGTGTATTTGGAGGAAGCTACAGTCCTCGAGGATAGAGAAGGAGGAGGCGATGAGGAGCAAGAGGAGGAAAAAGAGGGCGAGTTGACAAAGAAAATAAAATGCCAAAGAAAAGGGAAAAAAAGAGGGCGGGAGGGATGAACGGTTATCAGTCACAAAACAGACTAATGCCCATTGTTGCTGAAACTGGCAAAGTGAGATAGAGTGTCTCAGTGTGACTCTCACCTTCATCCCACTGTGGTTGTGGAAAATGTTGTCATTGTCCCCTTTATTCCTCCTCCTTCTTTCTCTAACTCCTTTCTTTTCTTTTCTTTCCCTTCCTTTGCCCTCTTCAGCTTTGTTTTCCTTCATTGTCTTTCTTCACTCTTCATTCCTTTCTTTACCATTCTTTCCTACACTTATTTGTATCCTTTCCTCCTTCCTTCCTTGTCCACTCCCTTCCTTTTCTTGCCTATATCCTATTTCTTCGTCTCTTTTTTCACTCTTCATTCCTTCTTCTCTAACATTTCCTTTTCCATTAATTTCTTACTTGTCCACTCCCCTCTTTCCTTTCCCTTTCTTACAGGTTCTCTCATTTCCTTTACTCTTCTTTCCTCTCCTTTCTGTCTTTTCCTCCTCCCCTTTCTTTTCTTATCCCCTTTTTTCCCTTATTTTTAACATTACTCTCCTCTCCTTCCCCTTTCTCTTCATTTCCTTCTTTCCTTGTCCACTCCCTTCTTCCCTTTCATTTTCTTAGCTATCCCCCCCTCTTTTCCTATCCTTTCTTTTGCCCTCCTCCTGTCCTTTTCCATCCCTTCCCTTTCTATAGCTTTTCTGTTTCCTTCCAATTGCCTTACTCTCCTCTCCTTTCATTTTGACTCCCTTCCTCTCCTTGTCTAATCAATTTGACATGCTACAATTCATTTGTGTCTTCAAATCTTTTACGAAGATCATCACAAATACAACTATTCTGCGGGAAACAATAAAATCAAGACAATCAAAGGAGGATTATTCTAAAGGATACAGACATTATCCTTGAGCCGACACTTAGTGTCAATTTGGCAAAGCTGAACATCCACCCACACACACACACACACTCACTCACACATACTGCCTACCATCAGAAGTCTTGAGCACCACAGTCTTGCTGTACGGCCCCACACCGATAGCATTGTAGGCTTTCACCCTGGCATTGTAGGAGCTGTTAAAATGCAGGCCGTCCACAGTACACACTGTTTCCTTCCCCACATACACCTCCTGAGGGCACACACAACATCATTACAAATGATTAAGTGCATGCATGTTTGTTCGCTGCTTAAAAACACAAGATGGACTCAAGTATTAGTAAAGACTCACACACTTAAAATGCATGTTTACTGATGACACACATATAACACACACACACACACACACACACACACACACACACACACCATCTGGCTTCAGTCAGAGTTGAGCAGCATATGGATAATTAATAATAAAATCAAAAGGAAGACTAGCCACAGAAGTGACATAATTTACTGCATGGTGTCATATTAAGTGACATAGTTTACTGCAGGGTGTCATATTAGTGACAACATGACATGCACATTACGAATTATAACCCAGTGTGTGTGTTTTTGCGAGGCACAGACCCTGTACTGTCCTCCGTTGCCGTCGTCCAGCTCCAGGATGTAGCCCTCAATGAGGCTGACAGTGGGGGCAGTTACCCTCCAGGCCAAGGTGGCGCTGTTGTTCCTGGTGCAGCACTTCTCCAGCTGCAAGAGAGGAGCCGCCGGTACCGAGGTTCCAGACTCCACTGTGGGGAGAAAAAGATGGGTGAGACGTAAAGATTGTAAATGGGGAGTGTAGAGGAAGGAGAGATGAAAGGGTGGGTGGACGCACGAAGAGAGAAAGAAGACATGACATGTCGTCAGCTGGCCGGTTGACTTTAAACATACTGATGGTAGAGAAAGAGGGGCTTTACTGTAGATCTAGTGGGGGATGAAAACATTTCCAGGTTTATACACAGAGCAACCGCTGGGAATTGGTGGATGCTTGAAGTAGGCCATGTGAAGACATATATACATTATAGAGGTAGCAGTAGTGGGGCATAGGATAAGACCAATATAAGCTTCGAAGACTAGTAGATATTCTGTGATAAACCCTCCAGCAGCAATTATTTGAACACTATTTTGCTTATTTCTTGTAAGACATTACAAGTAGTAAGTGTTCTTGTCAAGGTGGGACAACCTCTCAAATGATAAGTAGACTGTCTTGAGATACAAACTTTGAAAAGACAGACTAACACATTTAGCTAATTGCTAGATTCAGGGCAGGAATCTTGGCTTGTTAAAGAAGTCAAAAAATGAATGTCATATCAAAGGATTTTCTAATAAACAGTCATATCTGTCTAACACGTGTGGTGGTCAAATTGGTGCTAACAAACAGGACACGACTGCATTCCAAAAGGAGCTGAAACAAACACACAAACAACAACATCAGGGTAAAAATAACCACTGAACACACACACAAGTGGAGATCTCAGGGTGATGAATTCTGCTTCATTCATCATTTCTTCATTTGTTATCTGATCTTTCAAGACCAAAATAAGTAGTAGTGAAGACACAGAGGAAAGGCAGCAGTCATGACAGAGGGAACAACATAGCAGGGTCGATCTGATATACACTGTACTTATCGATTCACTTTATCAATGTCACAGTAATCACAGCATTTGTAGCCAAAGTAGTTCTTTGATTCATGCACAAGCACAAGATGAGGATTATTTGTTGTTAAATGAATGCAATTTTATAATTTGTATTCATATTTGCAGCAATATATTCTCCATTTATTGTTTGTAGTATGCTATACTTTAAATCCATATTTAACGATTTCATTTTAGGATTTTCTTAATTGAAAAAGATTATCTTTATTGTTTATTTTAGACAACAATTCAATAATTGTGATTCTGACATTTGGGGATCATGTTTAATACACATTTCCTCTTATTATATTTGTACTAAAAGATGGTACAAATGATTATTTCCACAAAAAAATCAAAGGATTGGTAACCAAAGACTAGCATGGAACACAGAGAAGTACTTCAGGCAACAGATTTCTGTGACTTATATGGAAACTTTGTGCTCCAGTGAAGGCAGCACTATTCTGCAGAGGTGCCATTCATTGGAGAGGAGCTGGAAAACAATGACCATGCAGAGACCAGATAGACGCTGTGGGACAAAAGGACCGGTGATCTTCCAACCATAAGCAGTGCTGAGGGACGAGGAAGGAGTGACGAAAAAAATTCAAGGAAGGAAAACAGAGGTTCACTGTGAAAAGTAGAGTCTCTGAAATACCTCCTGGGCTCTCTGTCTCCAGCTCAGCCTCACCACTGTCTGCTGCCTGCATTTGTTTCAATAACGGATTCTCCTGCACATCTGTAAATATGACGTTGGTGTGGATGTTTTAATGCAAGAGCACATGGACAAAAGATGGCACATAAAGTATCTGGAACTGACAGTGAGACCAGTGCAGAGATTTAGATTGAATGCATTAGAAACATGACAAGAGGTAAATATTCGCTGACGCAGTGAAGAGCTTGTGCTGTGTCACCAAAAGCGGCAACACAAAAGCTTTATGGTCATTAATTTGCAAATGATATGTAAATTGAATAATGTTCACCATGTATCATTGACTTGTAGGTCAGACTATTATAATTCATGAATACTTCTTATATCAGAAAATCTCTTGCATATAAGTTATTTTGAAAGATTTCATCAATGTAGAATGTTGTATCATCTGCATATTATGACACATTCTGAGTTTTTTTCCCAAATATCTGATATTAGATCAGAAAACGCTGTAACAAAGACGACAGATTACCCATGAAGGATTGGTCACAAATAAGACAAGGTGCGTGCTTAGTGCTCTTTTTAAGTAACTTGATATAATAAAAACAGAACAATCACCGTTGCTACATTTTTGTTTTACAGCCTGGTTATTTTTTACTTTTGGCAATCATTCATTCCTGTTCTACATTTTAATTACCAACTAAATTGCTGAGATACAAGATAATTTACCTTTAACCTGAACCTCAAACACAGAGTGAGAGTTTAAATGACAAATTCTCACTCTTAATTGGTACCACTTCACAATGGAGCATAAAACATTACAGGAAATACTCTGAAATTCAAACTTCAGTGTTAGGGTTGCTGAACGCATCAAAAATGGGAACACATGAAATACAGCGTTCGTTCATTACAATTCCTTCAGGTAACATGATAAAGAAAACTAAAACTTAAAATGTCGTTTTTCACTGTTGGATTGAAATGTTTTTGTTGCTGTTTTGTAGTGTATCCTAAGGTTGTATGTGAGAAAGTGAATGCAGCAGCAATAAGATAAGAAGCAGTAGTAATGAACAAGAATTAAAACAGGGATTTAGCTACGATTGAGGTCTGTATATATTCTAGAAATGTGTGGGTTTTGGCATTCTGAAGAGGATCCTACAATAAAACCGAAGACATGGTAGATATTTTTTTGACTGCTTCCAGGATTTTGAATCACTTAAATGTTGTGAGAGGCTAATTAAATACATAACTGCCTGGCTACAGCAATTAGACCTCTATGTTGGTAAAATAAGAGGCTGCTGCTTTATTTTATAGGTCAATAATTGCCAAATAACGTCTTTGGAAATTTCCTGACAAGAACTATGTAATCTGGTAATAATTAAATGGGAAAGACAAACGTCTGAAGTGTTTACACCAGAGTGTAGTTGGTTAAGTTTATAAGCAGTTGTTGATTTACAGAGGACATCAAGACGGAAACACATGTGATCCAGAGCAACTCATTCAGTTCAGATGGCCAATTAAAATGAAGGAGAATAATTTCAGGCTACTTATGAACCTCATAAGTAACACCTCCTCCACTGTGTTGTTGCTCAGGATGTCAAAGACTAAAATTCAAAGACATGAAATCAAATGCTCCATGTTTAAACTCTATCGCTTTGTCCCTGATGATCAATGGGATGTGACGGTGGGGAAACGTACACACGGGTTTCATGTCGTCGGACTTAAAGAACAAAGGGAAGGACGACCAAAGCCTCTCAACTACTTACAAGCTATTCAGCCTACTCAAATTAGAGAAAGTCTCCTTCAAGTGCGACTCAATCAGGGTCATGACTCTGTAATATTTGTAATAGATCACAATGCATTTTGAATAAATGCAAATAAAATATTGCACGTGATGTAATAATGAGCATTATTCACTATTATAGCGATGTTGAATCAACATCTACAAAGGAAAACGTCTGATCTTTGCTGCCCCTGTGGAGCCGTATCATAATAAAATATGCAGAGTGCTGATTACATATTTAATGTACATTAACAATACATCTGGGTAATCTCTAAGACTGCCGCAGAGTCAATGTAAAGGACGTTGTGTTTACTCATGCACGTCAACTGGTTGCTGGGTAGCAACAGCCAATGAATACCTAATCAGCTACCTAATCAGCTATGTACATTGTTGTACAGCTGGAAGAAACCTCTGAAGGGAAGAGCGACAAAAAGCACATGTAATGTAGCCTGTTTAAAGGGCCACTCCACCATACTGTAATTCTATTACAGCAGTATGGGAACAACAGGAAGTCCTCTCGTTATTCTGACTTGGGAGCGTTCAAGCGTAATTCCAAGATGGTTACCTCCTCTGCTAGCCTTGTAATAACATAATTGAGTTAGTTACTAGTCAAAAACCATATATAAACTGTATTTACCTCCTTTAAAATTAACTGAACTGATTGCATTGGTGTTCATTTGGGATTTTATTTAAATGCAACTGCCAATGATGGCAGTTTGTCAGACATTTTGCAAACCTTTTTTTGTTGACACTTAAATCGATGTGGTTCTTTTAATCAAGTGGAAGATTAAATGAGACGTGTCATTATGTTAAACCGGCATAATGGCACAATCAGTTGCATTATGGGAAATGTAGGATCAAGTGGAGTGGAGCTTGACCCATACTATGGATTATAAGTCAAGATCTCTCTGCCTCAGCTACATTGAAAGTGATGGTACTCTTTCAATCAGTTTTTTGTTAGACCCCCCCATCTTTATGAGCTCACTACTAAATTGATGGAGTACTCCTTTAAATACAAGTGTTAATACAGAGAAGTTAAGAATACAATTTAGTTGATTACAAAAATAAATAGAGATTAGGGTAAAGGTACGATGCAGTTTAACAAAGGTATAATACAAATTGCCAATTGAATAGGTAGTGTGTGCTTTCGTGTCTTCACCTTTGCCCTGGCAGAAGTCCAGCTGCAGGATGGTTTGGAGCAGCGAGTCGGTGTTGAGGGTGAGGTCAAACTCAGGGCCTGCTTTTGGCTCCAGGGCTCCCTTCACCCACTGGTCCTGAGATGATACGACCCTCTTGATCAGAGCATCTGAGATCTACACACACACACACACATATGCAGACAAGGTTGAAGCACGCATGTACACGGTGATGGAAGATAAGCACGTGAAAAGACGTGTACAGTCAAACAAACACAGGAAATGAGAGCATCTGAATTCAATATCTAGCTGCTTGCAGGGCTGTGATACTCTCCCGGCAGAACCGCTTCTCTGCTCTGGGTACAGTTCCATTAGCCTGGCTTTATTACACTGTGTCTGACAAGTGAAATGAGGCAGGCATTAGTGCAGTTCAAATATTTAAGGCTAAGAATTAGACCCCTCATCTGCTGGTAAGAGCTTTATTGCCTCAGGGGGGGGAAAGTGAATACATTATATTAAACTACTCTCAACTGCAAAAAATGTTATGGGATCTTCTTCAAAACATGAAATTCATCCTCGAGCATTACGACGCAAATTGCTTAATTTAGCTTCATTTTCCCCACTTCAGATCACTTCAAACTGTATTGTATTTACAAATGTTCCTGAACTGATATCCTCCCTTGATTTTTAAGAGACTCTAGTTAGGATTTAGGAGTTGGCATCCATAAAGGACCACATAATCAATACATTATAAAATATTCAGCTGAAATGGAAGCAAGGGGGTGTATGTGTGTGTGTGTGTGTGTGTGTGTGTGTGTGTGTGTGTGGGTGTGTGTCCCTCAAAAGTTTCTTTGATCTTTATTTCATCTCTCCCTTTCACCTTACTCTATTTCTCTCTTGCTTTCTTTCCAGTAAGATAAATGAATCATAACTAGAAGCAGAGACACTAGAATTCCATGTAATACCATTCAATAGAAATTGAAACGGTGGTTTCAACGGTTGGAGAAGGTTAGAAGACCATGTGTTGTTTTATTCTTTACTTTATGTCGGAAATGTTGCTTCTTCTTAACCCTTGGGTTTATTTTATATTGGCTGTTAGGGCGTCTCACATCCACCACAGCTGTACTATATGTGTACAAATTAAATAATTGCCAAAACTGCCCTTTTTTTAACCTTTCCTTATAACCTTATCAAAAAGAATATTAGAAAAGTATTGAGGTGGTAAACGTTCCAGATGCCACAACCTTGCCTTGCACATTTGATGAATGTGACAAAATATGGAAATTACCATATTTTCTTATATGCTATGCATGCAAGATATGGAAGAAAATCAAAGACGTGTTTTATTGTACAGAGTCACGTTACTTGTGTCTGGGTTAGACCCAAGATTGGTATAAAACTCAAATAAGAGAATTCCAGATAGACTTATCTCGGGATTTGGAGGGGGAAGCGCTCCCTAAAAAGTCCCGTCAAAATGTGTTCCTGACCCCAAACAGAACATTAAACCTAAACTCTCACATCTTTCGTTTAAGCAGGTGCACATGTCACAGTTGACCTTTCTCAGTTTGACCTGACAATATACGGATCAATAACTATTGATCGGCCACGAAGCATCTCAGCCTCCTGAGGACTAAACATGTTAGATCAATTCAAAATAGATCAGCTGCAGTATTAAGCAAGTCAGATGCTCCCGTGCTGGTGTGTGTGTGTGTGTGTGTTTGTGTATGAATGCAGGCAGGCGTGTGTGTTGTTATTCTCAATCTTCCTCCACAGACTGTGCAGTGTTTTTAGATGTGCTCGCTTCACAAACATCAGAGGCTCCCTACACTGCTGATTTCTCCTCTTAGGCTCAAAAGGAACTAAGTTCCTTGCTTCCTTCTTCCTTTTAACTTTTATATTTATAATTTTGGTTGTAAATACTTCATAAAAGTAGATTTATTTTCAATGTAGTAAGACCTCATACTGTGTATGCCATGTGTGTGATCTCTGAAAGTTAAGTCTTAACTAGAGTAGTTTTAAAAGAGAAGGGTGCTGTTTGTTTATGTATTCTTTTATAGGATTTATAAGACATCGCTATAAAGTTGTTTCTTTATCCTGTTGCTTTGCGAGACATGCAGATGCCATGATCTTACACTTGCGCAATCTCCCCCCCCCCCCACACACACACACAGTGGATCGGATACCTGGAGGAATCCACTGGGATCGTTCTCTTTGAGGACTTCCAGGCAGAACTCCATCATGCCGGTAGTCTGACGTAGCTTCATGGTGCAGTGGGTGATCTGGTCACGCACCACCTGAGACAAAGACACAGATCAGTGACAGTAGATGTTAAAAGTTATGTCACAGAGCTTCTGTAATGTTGTCAATGATTTTAAACCTTGAATAGACCGTGAACCCCTAATGTGACAATTTGTTTCACGTTGAACTAAAGCGCAGAGAGATCATTTGGTTTTACTTTGTGTTAGGTGTCAAATTCCCTGACGTCAGAGAAAATTATGAATGTCCCGTATACGTAACGGCTCAGTAATCATTAAGTCTGTACCCAAATGCAAATTTCCATGTTTGATGAGGGAGGCAGTTTGCAACAGGGGATAAATAGGTGCACTAAAAACTTGACAGTGCCTGTTTGTTCCAGTCAGCTCTAACATCTCATCGCAAAAAGGCTAATGAAAATATTTTTCACACAGCTCGTCATGACTGAATCCAAGTAGAAAATATTCTCTGGTGTCTTTGCCAACACTTAACATATTAAATTAAAGTGTATCACAGTATCTCTGCCACCAGCTGCTGTTTGATGATCAGCTGATAGAGACTCAACATCACGCCGACCGCCTCTTTTGTTTCCTTCGCTCCAATTAACCAGGATTTCTCGCCCTCGCCAAAAAGCTGCATGCCAGCACGACCAAATTGAGGAGAGCCAACACACATAAGTAGCCTGACCAAGCAGAGGGGGCATAAGATAAAGTGCTTACTGTCCAAAGGGCAGGTAAAGGTCAAGAAACTAAAATCTAAACCCAGGCTAAAGACTTAAACGCTATGGCTTGGATTGACACATGTACAGTAGGTGGAAAAGGTCTGGTGCATTTACTAGGAGGCCACAAAAAACCTTCCCATGCCGTTCAGCAATGCCACAAAAAAAAAACAAGAGAATGCATAAAAGTGAGAAAGTGCAATGTGTTAATGTGTGACAGGAATTTAGCCAAGACAAGAAAAAGGACCGGATTGGCAGCAAGATGCTATATGTACTCAGAGTGTAACTAGGGAATGGGGAGCAGGTGTGCGGATCGGTGTGGATCAGCTGATTGGCACTGGCTGGAACAATAGGTGAGTCAGTGGCTGGCAGGCAAAACAGACAGCAGGACTGTATAATTCAATATGTGGAAGACATCTTTAGAAAATCCCATAGTATTCCTGGTACACTGTCCCGTTATCAGCCATCTTTGAATGTCTCACACACACACACACAAAAACACACACACACTCAGACATCACATGCTATCTGCTGGCTGAAATCTGCAGGGAAATGAGATTTGGACGGGTGTCACAACCAGTCGTTCGAGGCTAATTGAAACGCAGTGAACTGTCACCGACTTATTAGCCTTTTGTTTACATTTAATAATACCTGCACCACATTTCAAGTGATCAGTGGTATTCAAATTATCTTAACAGATATAACAGAATATGTAGGCTACTGAGCATGAACTTAAATATGTACGCGACAAATACAGCGACTTTTAAAAGGTTAAGCAAGGGAGAATTAGACAGAAAACATCTTGTGCTGCCTTGTGAATCCACGATGATTAATTACACCGTGAACCAATGGCCGCCTAAATGAATCAGAGAGTTAATTAGACGGAGCCTTGGAAATTAGGGCCCTCGTTTATTTGATGGTTAATGAGATCACAGTTAATTATTCGCCTGTCAACTGCTGTATAAACTGAAATATGAAGAGCATGAGAGTCAACTGAAAGAGGATCAAAACAATCTAGAATTTGAAGGTACGGAAGCTGAGGGTGTGATGAAGCAAACAGCAGAAATATCGGATGGAAACTGGTCGAATATATTTTACAATAAACCCGAAATATATTCTTGTGCCTGACATTTTTTTTTGTGGTAATGTTCAACCTCTTATATCACTGTGTGAACAGTTGCTTAAAACCCACCTGTTCACACTTGCGTTTGCCAAGTTTGATTTATTTCAGTCTTTTTCTCATCTCCCATCCTTCTACTTATTATTCTTTCTGTCTTGCTTTTCTCTTTTGTCATGAAGCACTTTTTGATGTCTGATCTAGAAAGGTGCTATGTACAGTAAATCAACTTTGCCCACTCATTATATCTTCATATCTTGTGTTTGTCTTTTATTTCGTCTTTTGGTTCGCTGTAAGTTTCAAATAATATTCATATCTTGTGTGTTGAATTAGTGATTTTTTGGTTGTGATGTGTGAAAAGATTTGGTTTAGAGCCATGTCTTGGGCTATGTTTAAGGATTTAAGATTAGGGAGGTTAAAGAATGAATCATTGTGTATTTGTGTGGCCTTAACACTTTCATGCAGTTGGAATTTACCAATAGCAAAACACACACACACACACACACACACACAGAGACACATTATTTACCAGGAGAAAAAAAAAATTGATATTCAGGTTGGATAAAACCCTGCACTTTTATCTCCTGTGTCAACAACATGAAGTGTGAAGCGTGAAGCCTGAGTAAATCTCGGATTTATTTCAATTTTCTTCTGTCCCGCTGAGATGTGCCGCCAGCTCCCTCCCACGTGCTCCTGACGGCTCTATCAATATGTTCCACATGCATCTGAAATGAATTTGAGGGTGTGAATACTAAAACATGTAAATGCAAACTCCGATTTGGGATACCAGACACATGATAACTCACGGTCTCTTCATCCCACACTGAACCACGTTTCAGTTGAGGTTAGGGCAATATTTTGGGTCGTTATTTTTCGTCTTTACGATGGCATGGCGTAATAGAGAAAACCATGATGGAGCGTATATACAGTATTTAGTGGTGTAGAAAATGACAAAATACAGGAAAAGACAGAAAATACGAGACACAAATGCTCATCATGCAATATTGCTTTAAAACCTCACATGCAGTTTATGTTCCTGCTGTCTGTAAGCAAAGTGAGAAACAAAACCTCTCGTGTTGTATTTCCTAAAACGATTGTCAAATTTAAAGACACTAATAAACAGTATAAAACTGTCTGGTGTGATCTTAAAAGAATGACAGAATTGGCTTCTGATTTCAATAACTGGGATCGGATGAAGTCTAATCTCATTCATAGTAGAACTCAGACACACACTCATCTGTATGCGTCAGAGAGAAGTGAATATTAATCCATCAGCCGCTGGATTATGGCTAAAACTACATCGTGTGGTGTGTGTGTGTGTGTGTGTGTGTGTGTGTGTGTGTGTGTGTGTGTGTGTGTGTGCGCGTGTGTGCATGCGTGCGTATGTGTGTGTGTGCTTGTGTGCATGCGTGAGTATGTGTGTGTGTGCTTGTGTGCATGCGTGTGTGTGTGCGTACTCTTGAACATGCATCTTTGTGAGGACAACGTTATATACCTTTCGAGTGAGGACATTTTGGAATGTGGGTATGTTTTTGAAAAGTGAGGAATTTGGGGGAAAATTAGAACATTTTACCTGATCTGTTTGAGGGTTTAGGTATAAATTAGATTTAGGTAGGATTGGCTTGGCAGTTAAAAGACCTCCACCGATTTAGCATTGCACTCCCATAACATTGTCAGATTCACGATGGACAAAAGAAATCACAATTTGAACAGCAGGAACCAGAGATATCATCGTTTTTATCCCATTTATTCTTTCTCCTTGTCAAAAGTTAGTGCCTCCATTACCCACAATGCAACTCAACCACAGACAGTTGATTTGTGAGTGTTATGCTACTAGGAGCTAGCGGAGATGAAGATAATGATTCTAGCTCCACACCCTTAGATGTTTTTTCATTTTTCCAAACTTTTAGTCTTCAGACCCAACCAACGCTGACTCAGGTGACATCACCTGAGGCAATTTATAAGACTTTTTGCAGTTTCAGCAAGAGCTACAAAAGGCTTTATACAAATTGTTTCCACATATGCAGTAGTACTTTCCAACACCGGTACCTAAGACCCTGATGTAAAAAGTTGGTGGAGTTCCCCTTTCAGGAATAGGAAGCTGAGGGCAGCCCTGCCTCACATCCTGCTACAAACTACACTCAAGCATCCACAGCGATGGTTGAGGTGAGGCCACATTATTATTGAAGGGGATACATTATTTTCAATGAGGTTCTCACAGGTATATATAGATATATACAAATATGTGCGTACAGGTTAGTAACACTGACACACACATTCCCTGTTACATGACTGTTTGTTTAAATAAACAAACAAAAAAACACACTGCAACTGTCATCAAAAGTGATTCTTGTAAATACTTCAAAAATGTAAAATCAGTAGAAATGTTTCAGTTTTAGAATTTGTTACAAACAACATATACAACTGTCTGTTCTTGGAATGAGGAAACCAAAATGTATTGCTTTTAAGGGATTACGCCTCTGGCTTTGGTGATTTTTAGAAACATCTGCCTTTCTTGGTGTAGACACAGTCTTTAGATTTATTTTAATTTTTTTTTATGATTTGTTGTTTTTATGTCTGGCAAAAGCTGTACTGTTTCTACAAATACAGATTAAAAGGCTTGTAAGTGCTTTTGAAAAATAGGAGGTCAAAGAGTGAGTTCACAGTCTGAACATATGAAGATCCACTGAAATAGATCATTTTTTCAAAGCCTGCTACGTCCACCGGCACGAATGAAAAGCAGTTGTGCTTTCTTGAAACTGCAGTTACATAACTCACATTCGTTTTGAAGTCGTCCAAAAACAAACACAAGCTGTGTTCAGTCTCTTAATAATATATGGAAAAGTTGTGTAGTGGTTTTCTGAGTTGTGGGTTTAGTGTGACTAACTGATGAACCAAGAACTAATGTGGGAAAAATCCTGGTTAATTATGTTTGCACAATATGACCATAAAAAGCAGTTCAATATAATGAAATATTATTTTGAATTAAATTGTGATTCAAGGTTTTTTAAATTAAGGCTCTGGAGCTCCCTACCCAAAGAACTGAGGTTTGCAGAATTAGGGACATCTTTTGTTTTAAAAGTTATTGTATTAATGACAAGTATTTTTAGTACTTTCATTAGTCTAATTTCATTTTATAGTGGTTGTGATTTGTTTTAATTTAGTTTTTCCTTGTAAAGCACTTTGAAACATTGTTTTAAGAGGTTCTATACAAATAAAGCTTACTTTTATCATTCTAGTAAAGCTTTAATTTCTTGCAAATGCAAATCAATGCTGGATGCCTGATACAATAGAGCTTTTACCGTTAATTGTCTAATTTCTTACATGAATAGCAGCCTGTAATGTTATCAGATAGAGAGAAACAATGTCCTAAAATATGTATTTATGTAAAAGCCTCTATCAGCCATCTACAAGCGATTGTTCTCTTGTTCCAGCTTCGATGCAGCCTCCAGCTCTTTGCCCTCTGGCTAAATCTCAATCCCCAGCCTGCAGATAATGACAACAGCTGTCCTTGGGGCCTCCGTCCAAACCCCCCCCCCCCCCCCCCCCCCTTCCTCCCCCGCCACCCGCCAGACGGTCAGTCGGTCGGCGGGCACGTTGAGGCTGGGCAGGCTTCCATGTGATGCACTACGACTTGGGAATACCCCAGCGGTGGATTAACAGAGGAAAGTAAAAAACTATCCTCCTGATTGGAAATATTTGGGTGAGACTGAAATCATATTTTTCAGCTTCTTACTTTACTGGATGAACTCGTTCTTTCAAAATTAAGACAGAGCTGGTTATTTCACAAGAGATTTTTGGATTAGTGTTATGTCTGTCCTCTTCTTACTGTCTTGACAGGCTGTTCTCAGACACTGTTCGTAGCCTTGCCTACAAAAAGTAATGCACTGTAATTCCTACAAAAGCTAGATTTCAATACTATAACATCAAGTAAATCCAAATATGCTGCTCGCTTTAGGCAGGAAAAGAAGGAAGGAAGGTAGGTGTATGTCTTACTTGCCAGTGAAGAAATGAGCTGATGAAGATGAGTGGGTGTTTGCAGCATTGATATTGTGTCTTTGTACATGATGAAAGGTTCCCTAAGAGGTTGGTTGGATCTGCTGCTACACACAGGCAAAAAGAATCAATCAGCCCCACCTTTAGCTTGTAATCCTTCTCCTTGGCGACTTTGGTGAGCAGTTTGGCTTTCTGTCTGGTGAGCGCCTCGATCAGA
This sequence comes from Pholis gunnellus, assembly GCF_910591455.1. Lineage (NCBI taxonomy): Eukaryota > Metazoa > Chordata > Actinopteri > Perciformes > Pholidae > Pholis > Pholis gunnellus. The sequence goes on along the minus strand of NC_136546.1, from coordinate 7,322,709 downwards.
GAGTCACACTGGGCCACGAGGCAGGCTTCGAACTCCACGCCGTTCTCCTGAAGCAACACACAAACACACGATCAGAAGGGGCAAAAATCACAAAGACGTCATCTGGGCAGTTTTGCCAAAAGGAAGCTAGTTTAAGGCGTCCCAAAGTCACCCTCTTTATGGTCTCTCAGGTAGAATTAATCAATAAATCAACACCGTGACCAAAATAGATGTGTTGTTGGTGTATTTCTATTCATTTAGCAGCACAGAGCTGCTTTGTGTTTGTTACTGATCTGCTAATTTCCCAAAGAAGATCTTGTTCCATGTTTTGTTTTCATGACACAATCATTATTATTTAACACTATACAGTGTTAACTACTTCAATATACAAAAAAATACATCCTGCATCATATTTACCATCTGCCACTACATTCCCTCAAGACACACATTGATATCATACAGCATAAAAATACAACATACTTCCTGTTTGTGCCCAAATGTAAGGACTTTCCTCGTGATGCTGCAACCTGGCTGTACAAAACTGCTCACAAATCTGTGTGTGTACGCACACCTACAGGAAATGTTCCCTTTATGAAGCACAGTCCACCTGGAAAAGTATCCACGTGGATCAGCCTCATATTCCACCTTGTACAGTATGTCTATGAGTTGTTAGCAGCTCTGCAAAAGAGCGATTTCCCCTCTAAACTGATCAGATATTTTACAAATTGTTCTAATTGGGCAAAACATATTACAAAAATTAGTAGTTGTATGCACTCTTCCTTAAATAAGAAATTGCTAGAAATACTTTTACTTGTAATGGGGTATTTTCACACTGCTGTCTTGATACTTTTACTTCAATAAAGGATCTGAAATACTTCTTCCATCACCGAGGAATCCCTGGTGTGTGGCACTGGACGCTGTCTGAAGACGATCGACAGCATCAGTCATGCTTTACACGGGAGATCACTTTGACAGTCAATGTTGTTCTCTGACCTTAACTAAATGTGTATTATTTATTATTAAGCAGTCATTTTAACCCAAACCATAATGTTTCCCTGAACCTAACCAAGTAATCTTTTTTTGCCAGAAACTGACCAAAACTTCACCATAAATGTGTCGGATCAGAAAACGTATGGTGCGTCTCTGCGTGCAGTCGCTGCAAGAGTTGGCACTTAATACAAGAAAGATCCACGTGGGCATTTTCATCTCTGAGCCCACATGATGAGGAGACGAGGTCTTGGATAGTAGTGATTTCCAATCACGCATCCTCCACTTCGGGACACAGTTCAGATCTTGAGTGCCGGAGATATTTATTCCTCACGTCACTTCCACATTTTTCCTCCTCTTTATCCATCCATCTCTCTCCCTCATCTCAGACAGAGTCAAAGAGTTTGATTTTTCTATATATTTAAATGCAATCCTCTTCATTTTGCAACATGACTCTTAACGCCTCTAATGCATCCAACAAACGTCTGTAGAACAACAATCTCCCAGTCAGAACGTGTCATCCAAAGTCTACTGTGCAAGTGTTTTGGGTTTTTTATACTGTAAAATGTCTAAATATTCTACTCCTATCTGTGTGTGTGTGTGTGTGTGTGTGTGTGTGTGTGTGTGTGTGTGTGTGTGTGTGTGTGTGTTAGTAAAAATGTGTGCTTGACTGGCAGATGCAGCTGCACAGCAATGCTGTCTACAGGGAAAACTCACACATGTATCTATCCAAACACACATACACACACATAACATAACACAAATACACACACACAAGATAACACACGTACACACACATAACACAACACACACACTCCACACGTTTGGCTGACTGTTTTAGTTCAGTGAGTCAGTGGATTTGCCTCCATGCTTCGGTGTGAGGAGTCCAAATGTGTCTCTGTGACTGATTTATTTGGAGCTTATTACCCATTACCAGCAACCCCAAAGCAAAATGTATTTAGTCTAGAAAAAACACCAAAGCTGATGCAAATTATGCAAAACTACATGTGGAGTATAACTGATCAGGCATGGATACTGGTTCTGGTACAATCTTGCACAGCCAGACCTTCATGGGGATCCTGAGACCCTAGAAATCCTGAGGCTTTGAAACAACCACTTGCAGAAATACACAACAAGTGTGTCCCAGTTCCACCTGCTGAACATCAGCATACAGGCTGATGTTAATTGGGATAATGTTAGAGAGGAAATTTGCATCTGCCTGCCTCTTCTATTACAAAGTCCTAGTCCTAGTACACCAATGATTTATTCCTGCTGACAAAAACATTCAGCATTTTTCAAAAATAGAGCTATCTTAACATGGCATGGCATCTTCTAATCTACACTTGTACATATGGGATTGAGAGATGTGTAAACAGTATGTTTCACACAGTGTTAAGTGCACAGGTGTTAAGCGGTGGTGTTACCTGTATCTGCTGCAGCATGTTCTTGAGTTGAACCAGAAACTCCTTGGCATCTTTAGCTTTGTCGGAGATCCCGTTCAGGGCCTGGGAGATCTGGCACTGCAGAGACACACAGAAAGAAATACACATAACGATTAAATTACATTTGAAAAAAAAAGTGGGATTTTTCAGGCAGCTTCAGTCATCTTAAATAGTTTGGCAAGTATTATATTTAGTTTTATATTTCAAACGTATTCTTTAAATCTTTGCCCTAGACATGGCACTACTACCGACATTTCTCTTGATATGAGGAAGATAGAACATTACATATATACACGTGACCTCAAAACAATAGAATTGATCTGTCAGATATTACTGCAAGACTGTGTGGATAAGGCTGAATCAAGGCTCTTCCCTTACTGTGTAACCATTGACGCTTTGAGGCTTATTCTAAATCGGTGGTTATGTAATCATTTAACCCCCCCCTGGATGCTCAGATTACATCTGATCCTAGCCTGGAGCAAAATCCTTGGGACCCCTTCTCACAGGCCGAGACTCTGCATTGTTTTAATAACACTGTATGCACTTTATAATATAGATAGGATTGTGATCTAAACTACTGGAAAACAAGTCACTTCCTGTTACTTTATAGTAACAGCAACACTTCAACACAAAGCAAAATGAAACGAACTACCGAGAATTAATATAAAACTAATTCTAGACATTTGGTTTTCTGATGCTTGTCGACACGCAGCAAAGTCACAGTAAAGACTTCAAAATCCAGAATAACATTTATACCAAAACAGGATTTATAAAACGAAAAATACCTTAGAATCATCATACATTTATAAAATAAAAGCGCTATTTGCAAAAAAAAAAAGCATGTCACCTCAATACACATATATATGTATATGCATATATATATAAATATAAAATACATTTTATCTTCAATATAAGCCAAACATTTTGTAAGCCAGAGCTTTAATTGGAGTACTGATCCTCACTAAATTGTCTCTATTTGTTTTCTCCTAAATGGAGCGCTTACCCATAATTGTCTACCTAATTTCTATTGAGTAGCCATAGGGGACGTACATTTACGATGTTAAATATTTTCTATATCACTATCAACAGCTGTTTATGCTGTTAAGATAATTTGCATATTAAAAGATGAAGAAAATGTACAATACATCTTGGTCCTGCAGCTACTAGCAAAGATAAGATAATAGTGGTGCCGATCTCACAAGTTAATTAATATGTTTGACCTCCGGGATCCTTCTCTGCACATTTTAAGTCTCTCTTCCAATAAAAATAGTAAAATAGATAATGCAACTGCGCTCTGACTACACTCTCATGTTCAGTCACTGTGTGTGTGCATCAGTCACTGGTAAATAAGAAAGACAGGACAAAGGAAACACACACACTCTTACACACATGTGCCAAGCTGTGATGAATCGGCTCCACTGTCGCCACACCCACATTTCCCACCTGCTCCTCTTCATACACACACTCCCACTCACACACAGAGCCAGAAGGCGATATGAAGTGGGCAGACCTCCTTTTTTGTTTAAAAAAATCCCAAATAACAGTTGTGTTTGCTACATGGAGCATGGACGTGTGATCATTATATTCTTCAAAAACACAAATTCTTGTTCTACCATTGAAAGTCATTTCCATGATTTTTTTAAACTGTGTAAGAAAGTGCTGAAAAAGGAAATCAAGGATAAAATATATTCTGACATCACAGATTTAACGAAGGCTACTTAACCATTCATTCAAAATGATTAGGTAGCCATTATATATTAAGGCACTTATTTTATTGTTCATAATATATGATATTATGTAACCAACCAATCTATTTGATGTGCTTTGTATACACCTCTGGAAGGAAGGATCCTTTCCTGCACACATCAGTTGAGCTCTATTATTGTATGTTTTTCACCCAAGACTAAATGGCTAAACACAATTAATAATTTAATATATATCCTCTAATGTGGGATATAATAAAAAATCTATAAACTCTATAAACCTTGTAATCATCTATTCCCTCTGTATTAGTGAAGATCATTATACGTTTCTCCCCTGTCACCATTCCCTTGGTTATGGTTGAAAGCAAATCTCCCAACACACACATACGTGCACTGTATGCATAATCCCCTCTCCACATCGCCACAATAACCACTCCACCCCCACACACCACACACACCACACACACACCACACACACACACTGATCTTATCTCTATCAGTCACTCTTCTATGCACGTGCTCTCCGGAGTCAGGAGGAGGGCCGTGTGGAGGTCATGGTTCATGAATCAACCTAACCCTTCTGTGCAGCTCCTTACTGCTCCTCACCAAGAGGCCATCTGGCCCAGCAAGCTGTCTGGCCTGTGTTTGTGTGTGTGTGTGTGTGTGTGTGTGTGTGTGTGTGTGTGTGTGTGTGTGTGTGTGTGTGTGTGTGTGTGTGTGTGTGTGTTTGCATGCCAAGATGCTAACAAGGGGATGACGGATGTGCCATGCGACGGCTGTCCTGGCACATTCCCTCCTCCCTTGTTTGTCTGGTTCTACATTCATTTAACTCCACTGCTGCTCATCAGGTCAAAGTTCTGAGCTGCATCCACCCACCTGCCTGGCTGCTCCCTCATTTACTATGGTGACCTTCTTTTATTCATTCATTGATTTTTTTTAACCAGCTACTTCTTTTTCAGGCTGGTGGGGAGCTGGAGCCATCCCAGCATGCATTGTGTGGAAGGCGGGCTGTGAGGGGACTTTGTCAGAGCGGCCACAGTGTTCTTGTGTCGTTACTTAACCAGGTAAAGTCTCATTGACATTAAAGTCTCCTTTCCAAGAGAGAGCTGCATTAAAGATTGTTACAACAACAAATACAAACAGAAGTAAAATAAGGTAGCTGTCGCACACCACAAAAGATTATAAATAATACCCAGTTAAGCTGCATGTACAGGTACAAGCCTGTCTCCTAGAACTTACTTATTACTAATTTGCATATCATGAAATATAAAAACAGGAAAGACAACAACATCCGAAATGCAGTTTTCGGACAAGCTGCAAAAATGTTGATACTGAACATATCAGTAAAATATTATCTGACAACATATTTCATGTGTTTTCTGCCACAACATCTGCTCTTTGCCACTAAAGCATCCGCTATTTATAGCACAAGCTACAAACAAACCACACCATGGTCACATGACTTCAGGTCACTAAACTGAAGGCGGACAAGTGTTTCGGGGTGAAGACGTTTAGTAGTCTCATCAAGCCACTTGTTAGCAAGCGCCTTTTTTAAGGCACGTAAAAGCTTCAAAATTCACAAGAGGGGTATTTACTGACGTATTTTATATCATAGACCATAATGTTAAAATGTCTTAAGCTTGTGTTAACCACAGGCATCTAACTAATAACCCATTCAACAAAACTATTGCCTTTGAGACAAGAGTTCTAACTAATTTCTTGATTTTAGGACTCATTCCTGCAGCACTCTATATATTATACTACAATATACTATCACCATGTACTGCTGCAGATTTCCACCAACAATATCTGATTTATTGTTAGATACTTTAGAATTAGCTGAACATAAACGCTTAACGTTAGTTTGCAGATATTCCGACAGTCCTCATGTGTCTTCACCAAGCCAACAAACTGCTCATGTGCTCTAATTAATTAGAGCAGCTGTTTAAATAGATTACAGAACTGACCATGAGGCTGTAAGACATCAACGGATTTAAGCTGTTTATTTGTTAACTCTGAAGAGGCCACGTCTCCGTCATCACAGTTATACAATTATATTTGCTCACAATTCATCTCTCCATAGGTTTTCCTTATCCCACAAACCAATGCTTTGAAGTTGCTCCTTACAAATACAACTACTGGCTTGTTGTTGCCTTAGTCTTTCTGTTACTGATGTAGATTAAGGGGTCGTGTAGAAATGTTCAACATAACTTGTTTGGGATTGAATGCTATTTACTTTTTTTGAAAAAAACAACAGCATTCTAAGCTCATTTAAAATAAAATGTTTTCAAAGCAAGAAAATAATGCAAAAAAGACATTTTTAGAGGTTTTATAATAACACCACTTCATAAGACAGCTCTTCGTCGAAGCCTGAATACTCCGTCTTCACCATGTCCAGGTCTAACTTTGGTTACACGATGCGTTGACCTACAGGAGACCCCAGTAAAACTGTGTGTCACAGTGTAGAAATGTGACAAGTCTGCCCTGCAGGGAGAGGGATCAGCCACTGAAGAGATTTGGAACAAAAGGGAAACACGAGAAAATCATCCAGATGAAAGGGAAATTGAAAGTGCACAACAACAGGAGATGATAAGAAATGGAATTCATCTCAGCGAGGATCGTCGCACCTGCAGAACAGAACTGTACATTTGGAAATCCTTTGTTTCTTTTGTTCCTCTCCCCTTGACCTTTTTCATCTTTCGCTACTCCTCTGAACGGGAGTGTCATTTTTTCTTTTTCCCGCTGTCAGCACCCTTCAGCACTCCTCTCAGAGACAAGTGCTATTATCTCGTTATCTTATTATAGGAGCGATGGAGGACCATTTATTCAGTCTGTGACATTCAGAGAGACCAGTGACATTCGTGGAGGCACAGCTGTGTTGGTTCACTGATGAATTCAGCTCAGCAGATAGCAGGATGTAGAGGAGGACGCAGCCAAACGGATTCAGGAGATCACAATGAAACGGCGGGAAAATGGAGAGCGGGAAGGAGTGTTTTGAACTTCCAGCTAGTTTGACTTCTGGACCTGTCAGTGCAGATATTAGCCTCGTAAACAGACTCAGTGTTAAAATATGGAATCATGGTTGTAATTATTATTGGTAAATGGCCACTGGCAACGACTGACTACAACACACCCCTAAAATAACAACCCTGTCTCCCATTAATGACCTTTTATATACTATATATGCCAAATACTTTATGGATGAAATGTCATTTCTGTCTGATTTCTGATTATGTTTAGTGGCAAAGTTTTCTCCAGTCTATGAAGTGTCACATGCTTTGGTTGTGATGACTAAACGGCATACGCTGGAGATCGGTGTTCAGTACAGTTGGAATGAAGGGATTTCATGCCTTGTCATGAGCCTGACGAGGCCTGTGGCAAAATGCATTGTTCGCAGTTGAGTCCTGCTGTCAGCACCTAAGAAGGCGCGTGTCATTTTTTAAATAAACTTTATTCAAATATCATGTTTGCATCTGAAAAAAGACTGCATATACTGTACTTTCTTTAAAAAAAAAGACCAGCATGCTCCAATGTGAATCATTGCATGTGCTGAAAAATTTAAACTTTTTCATTTCCAGTTAATGTTCAGTCACCTTAAGGAAACTCTGCTCATGTTGTGGAGAAACAGTTGTGGTGAGTAATCTCAGAGAGAAGATGGGGGGTCACTGTGACCCTCAGGGGAACAATAGGCAGCTCTTATGTGTTTGGCTGTCAGCCGGGGAATGGTGGATGGTGGTGTTGACCTTGTCAGAATGATACCCAGGAGGACACGGAGAGGACCAGGCGGAGGAGGGGCTGAACCCCCTCATTTACCTCTACTTACCCTTTTTATTTCTTCTCATTTGCATTCACAAGCCTTTACGTCCTCTGTTTTCATTTACCCTCCCTCGCTTTAAATTTTTACACCCAAACATCTCCCAATGGCGTACTTGGTGATAAATAAGGTTCTACTTTTATGAATCAGTAGAGCACAAATCCCCTCTTCTCCTTCCTTTATAAAGCTCTGCACCATGATCACTAAGTTGTGATGAAAGAAAGCAGCCTAGAATGAATCCACTTCTCCCAAAAGAAAACTGACTTCCTTGAGCAGAAACATGAAGCGTATTAATGAACAACATTTGGTTAAAATGCTGCTGGGGTCCTTCAAGATCCATTGCGAGACACAAATAATAATCATACCACATGAAGATCCAAAGAGAATAAGTGGCAGATTGCAGGGTGAATCTGGCTACAACCGAGAGCCGGTTCCTGATACATCACAGGAGATGCAGCTGCCTTCACAATCTCCACTCTGTGCGTCACGGTGCACACTCAGAGTTCACAGTCAATCATTTAACACTGTATCTACTTCCAAAAATATTGTTTTCCTTTCATGTTTTAGTTGTTTTTTTAAGGCTAAATTATATGATCATCAACACACAGAACACAGGCACTGTTTGCACCATCATGGGAATGTACATCTCACCCTTTTAAACAAAGGAAGATAGTAACCATGTTTATAAATTGTTGTCATATAATCACTTCTAATTAAAAAAAAATAATCTATGCAGTAATGATCAAGTTTACAATAGATACTGTATGTAATCAATCAACTGTCTGTTCTTCATCACATCACAGGTACTCTCCAATGACTAATTATCTAATCTAATCCAAATTCACCCAACCACCACATGAATTTGCCTTGCCAGAGACATATATATATATATATATATATATATATATATATATATATACAGTATATACAAACCAGAACAACCAGTATGTCCCCCTCTCAGTCTAGCCAGCCAGCTGTGTTACAGTATTAGTGTTTCACATCTGGTGGAGGTCAAAATCAATCTCCTTTCCCCTTCCTCCTCTTCATCCTCTCATCCACCATCACCCAGCCTCCCAATTCCTCTGCTGCTCTGCTACACAGCCATTTTAAGGCTGATACGATATCCTCCAGCCCAACCAAAACAAGAATCAGCCGAGCCACAGCAAAAAGAAAATAATACCCAAATATCAGGAAAGACAAATCCACAATGAACGAATAAATATTTCAGGATTGCTCAGTTTTGGTCTTGTGCAGTCAAGTAGTCATAGTGGCCATATTTACTATATTTAAGCAGCGAAATGTGCTTTCAATTTAATATGATGCGGGAGTAACAGCGGATATATTTCCATGTGGCTTTAAAAACAATATTATCGTGTCATTCCGCCTGATTTAATACATAATGATCCACAGGAGAACGCAAACTAATAATGCTAAAAATGACTTGCACAAAAGCCACAAGGCTACAGCCATGCTAGCAGCTCTGTTAGACTGCACCTATAGGCACAGCGGTTCTTTGAGCTAAATGCTAACGTCAGCGCGTTAACATGCTCGCAATAACAAGGTTGAAACGCTGATGTTTAGCGGGTATAATGTTCACCATTCTCACAATCTTATTTAGCATGTTAGCATGGTAACATTTGTTAATTTGCACAAAACACACAGGAACTTCGCTAGCTTGGCAGGTATTTGGTCATAAGTCCTTATTGTCTGATTTTAAGGTAATCCATCCGGTAGTTGTTGAGATATTTCAATCTGGACCAAAGGGATGGACCGACGGACCAACGTGGTCCTACCTCGAGCTGCACCACTAGCGTGACTAACAAACCAACTTGACCAAAGTGTTTTGCAAATGTTGCAAACCGTAACCCAGAAAACCAACATGTGGAGCAGAGGTTATTCTCCGTACAGAGCAGAAAGCCATGATTGCCTTTTTAAACTGCTCCATGAAGCATTTTAACCATCTATATGTAAACCATCAATATTTATAGGATGTGGTTCAGTGCTCTAACGTGTCCGGTGCAGCTGTGCAAAAGCCTGCTTCACCTTTGCAAGTCAGCATCTTTTGCATACTCACAAACTTTTGAACTGAGCGTGCCTGAATGTCGTGGACTAAAACATTACTAATACATCACTCTACAATGTGAAGCTCAAGTTCAACTTTATGTTCCTTTATTCATCAATTTATCAAAAGCAAGTCCCTGCTGAGGGAGAAAAAGCAACATCGAATGCTTCCACTTCTTCTTCCTTCTCACGATGAGATCTTTCACAGTTTGCCACCCAACCAGAACACAACACTGTCACATCCTTTGCAGAGGAATGGATTCCTCCCGAGTCGTCTTAGATAAACCGCGGCTACAGCCAGAGCTGTCTGAATGAGCTGTCTGAATGAGCTCCAGGAGGAAGCACCGTTTTATCACCCTGACTTTTCCTCGTGGGTGTTAGCTTCTGAGGAGAGAGCGGCGAGGCAACAAAAGAGCTGCAGAGCAAAGAAGAACAGCCCCTCTAATCAATAATTGATCAGGGCATCTTCCGTATTAATAAATAAAGAGGGAAGGTAGATCGCCATGGGCGTAATTGTCATAAAACAAGTACAAATTCGGTTTGTTGAACATGATGACTGTATTACGGAGAGAGAGTTGATTTGTCTGTTAGGATTTCATAACGCTTCTCTTCACTGTTACACTACAGCAAATGTTACAGAAGCTGGCACACACACATAGTACTCATCTATGAGCATGTCATCTGACGTTTAATCTACTGGGCTTCCTAATGAATTAGCAGCTGCTTGCAACCATGGTAACGAAGCTCATTGTTCCATTATAGGATGTCCAGAGAAACTCTTCTCAGAGGTCTGGCATCAGCACTCATGTTGCTACCAGAAATAGATCACAAGTGCACTCTCTCTCCCTCTCTCTCTCTCTCTCTCTCTCTCTGACACACACACACACACACACACACACACCATACTGGGTTAACAACAGCAACACACACATTCTTTCTGCAGAGTCCGTCTGCTGTGTTGCAGCCAGAAGAGAGGAAGTGTAAAGTGTGCATTAACCTACATTCAATGAACAAGTCCAGCAGCACAGCCTTGAGTTACTCTGTGTGTGTGTGTGTGTGTGTGTGTGTGTGTGTGTGTGTGTGTGTGTGTGTGTGTGTGTGTGTGTGTGTGTGTGTGTGTGTGTGTGTGTGTGTGCGTGCGTGTGTGTGTGCGTGTGTGTGTGTGTGTTTGCTATGTAGCCCACTCATGACATTGTGAGGAACACATTAAAGGCACACGAGCTGCCATGTGAGGACATAAATCCGGTCACAACAAGGTTAACCATGTATTTTCTGGTTAAGACTTGGTTTTAGGGTCGAGGTTACAATTGAAATTAGGTTCCTGATCCTACAACCTCTTAAAAGAGTTCTGCATATATTTAAAATTGCGCTTCTATAAAACTGTCGGACTTGCCACGGACAATGAGAATAATTGTGTTTTTCATTCCATGCATTGTCCTTCGCGGCACTGTGCTACATTTTGGTCTTTTGTTTCTGTGTGTGTTGCTGGGCCTGAGGTAACAGGCGAGTAAGGCTGACCTGTCATGGTCGGCGTGCTGCCATCTGGAATGAGGTTAGTCAGGCACAGTCAGTCGGCACAGTTCGGCACTCGCTATTAATTGCCTCAGTAAGAGCGTCTCTGGGAGATGAAAGCACCTATTTTTGCTGATAAAATTGTAGTAATTCCTTGTAATGCAGCCCGAGGCGGAAGGAGACATCGGATATTACACACTCCTGGTTACACTGACAAAATCAGAACAGTGTCTTCATCTCGTGCTCTTATCAAGACATGATATGAGGTGACCAGTTATTTTTCTAATGTCATTAGAACTGAAACATGTTCAGACTGTCTCATAAAATGACCATAATATACTGTATCTGTAGGAAATAGGAGCTGATGGAGATGGTTATTACTGTAGCATGAGTCACTTTCCAAACCTGTAGTCTGAGTGAGATCAGAAGCTGCTTCTCTGCTTTTAAATCACAACCTTCCTCCTACTGAGTCTGGCTTTAGAGGAGATAAAAGCACGAGTAGATTCACAAATCACAGGCAACGCAAAAGCTACTACTCTTCTCTCGGGATGGGAATTGATAACATGTTTGATGCCAACGCTATTATCGATTCTGCTTCTTGGTCAGATTCTTTATGGATTGATCAGTTTTCTGTGTGGCCCACACAAGTTCAGCTGCTTTATTATGTCTGAGTCTGAACACAGTGTAGAACGTCTGCCTGATAACATTTGAATATGTTGAAATGTCAAATTCATGGACTACTTTATCGCACTTTACACAATCCCTCTAAAGAAAGAAGTCAAGTATTAAATGTACAATAATGAAACAAAGGTTGAAAGGCTGAATATCCTGTAATCAATTTGATTTGGCTCGCAAGATATTTGACTTGAATGTAGATTTTTAAGACCTCCTGTTTCTTAAGCATTTAAAAACCAATTGGCGGCCTTTGCAAAATCCTCCGACGTGTTAATAGTGCTTTTATCAGTGAACCGTTTCTGACAGTCATGTCTGAGAAGCCCCAGAGGTGACACGGTGTCACTCCCTCTGTCATCATTACGGTTGCTGTTGATTTATTCATCGTTCAGCTCGACCTCAGGTTACATTTCATTTTCAGTCAATGAAAGTGTGACTACCGCCACACGCCAGGCAGACAGCTACTGCTGCCTTTTTTTCATGAGAGAATATTCATTTTCATATTTGAATATCTGCTTATTACTATTCAAATATATATTCAAATTTAGAATATGCTCTGACAGCCGTGGCCTGCCAGCGTGATTCTGTGATGTTGTACGTAAATGCATAGATGTATTATAGAAATATTCAATACTTCATAGCAGTAGCCACATAAAAGCTTCATGAACAGAAATAAACCACATCACAGAAAACGGGCCGCAGGCAGCTCAGACAGCAACATGCTTGTCAAAATGTTTTGTCAGAGTCCCTGCGGACGAGAAAACAAGCGAGAGACAATGTTTACTGTTAATATTAAATGATTTAACATGAGTGGAAGTGACGAATCTGGCGAGGGAGATGCATTTTAAGGACGCCAGTGAATGCAAACGAATTATATCTAAAACATGACACATTTAAGTGCCACAGTGGAGACGGGACAGACCATACAATATTGTCTCTGTCTTGATAATTCACCTTCTTGATGGAGGGCAGAACTGTGTCACAGGTGTCAAGTCGGTCGAACCTGGAGAGTGTTCCCCAGGATAAACAATAGTTGGTACTAACCAGCCTTCCTTCCACACCAACTGTGTTGATAGTGACTCATGTTACTATACCAGAACAAATCCAAATCATCTGCCCACTGACCATCTGGGTTTCTCTCGTTCTCTCTACTTCAACACTTGGTGGATGGCCCATTTAAAAAAAAAAAAATCAGTTACGTTCTTCGGGATCTTTAGTGCTAATTTTCCACTTGCATGGTATTTTATTCCTCTTTAACATCGTAAGTAAATTATATTCGTGGACAGTGTAATAGCATAACTTCCACTGTGAGATTTAAGACTAGAAATCATCCTGAGAATCAATCGAGACCAGCAGCTGACCAACCGGAAGACTGTTGGGCATTTTGTTCATATAATATACTGTATGTAGAAAAAAAGTATACATGCTTCACCAACTTCATGGCCTATTCGTCACCTGAAATATATTAAGAAATTAGTTCTAGTGTATGAAAACTGATTTTGGTGGTAGGAAGCTGTTTTTGCCATTTAAAAAAAAATAATGGTCAGGTGTAAAACAAAGACAGCATTTGTACATCAGGTTTGGTTCAAGACTGATCTGAGAAATGTTCAGCCTTTCCAAGCCACAATGACTCAAAGTGTGGACTAAAACAAACCAGAAAGAAGCCGTGCTACCCTCTTAAGCAAATCACAATTTGAGCTGAATGATCCCAAATGTGAAGGATGAATTATCCCCCCAAAAAAACAGACCTAAAGCAGCATGTCTGGAAGACAACAACAGGTTAGGTTTAGAGAAGTACAAATCCCAGAAGAACAACATGAAAGTAAACCAGCTGGGAAGTTTGAGGAGAGACGTGACTCTAAATGGCCTCCTGTCGGAGCAGCTCAAAATACCGAGGGAGCAATTAAACTTGGGTGCTAAATACAGATCCCGCATCAGTCCTCGCTCAGTAGTAATGGTCCAATCTTTGAGGCACCGCGCAGTCATTCTAAAACGCCGTCGGGCCAAAGTAGACGACAGACTATAACATCTGAGGAAAGAGGATCTATTTTGGGAAAGGCAGGAGAGGCAGATGTGTTGAATGTTATATTGTTTAACCAGCCAAGTTAAAGGTGTTTGGAAGCAACAGAGCGCATGGGTTTGTAAAATTCAGGAGGATGTGAAAGGTTTTTATGAGAAAGTGAGGTTTAGACGTATCCAACAGTTGAACACACTGGAGCAACCCTGTCTCTTAGGAATTATGGGAACATAATGTCTGCTTTATTTATGTTCAGTGACAACGTTGTTGTTTTTTTTCAATGCAAATTGTGCTACATTTTTCGTCCACACACCATTCGTTCAGGATAGTGTTCAGGGTGGACGGTGGACAACTTTGATATGATAGTCCACATCCTATGGCACAAAACATGAATTATCAGCCTCAGTTCACAAATGACATTACTGTTATCCACCACGAATGTTTAGGCGTGGATTTCAATATGCCAAACGTCCCATTTCAAATCTAAAATGGTCTGAAGATGACGGTGCAAACACTGAAACACACGCAGCAGGAGAACCAGCAACTCCGCATTTGTGGTTTTTAATATTTAACTCGGAGCAGTGCCAGAGCCAGCTGCTCTTTACTGGACTGAGCTGGCTCACACATATACACACATGCTAAAACACACGCGCAAACACACATGTGTGTGTGTGTGTGTGTGTGTGTGTGTGTGTGTGTGTGTGTGTGTGTGTGTGTGTGTGTGTGTGTGTGTGATTTAAATAGACAGTGTGTTTTCTGCTCGACTGATCAGAGGAAACTGGATCAGTGCTTCTTCCTCTGCATTCCCTCAGCGAAAGTTCATCCGCATACTTATGCCTCGCGAATGAATGTGTGCGCTAATGAAGTGTGTGTGTGTGTGTGTGTGTGTGTAGGCTTATTTGAGTCTCTCTGAGTGTGTAGTAGTGGGATAGTCACCCCTGGGCTGCTTCATGATGTACGAGTGTTTGATTTGCAACAAATACAATGATGATCCAACTGTCTTCCCTTGATATATCTCTGTACATTAGTGGATTCTCAAAAGGACTTGTAAAGCATAAAACACACACACACTCAGAAATGCTGCAAAACATTTGCTAAATGCACTTATCATGAGGGATGTAACACTCTCAAAGAATGCAATGTATGTAGGTTGATGCACGGTAAGTGGAACCAAAGTTCACAAGCACACGCTCCGTCCGGACACATTTAGCCGTACGCTGTTCGCAACATTTGCCGAGTTTAGCGCAACAAGCTGACAAGCTTGCAAGTCAAACTTTGCGAAGGTAGAACAAACTGAAACACTCCTCCTAATGCACAAAGTTATATTTTGTATTTTCAATTTCATAGCTTAAGAAAAAAAAAATAGTTTAGAAGCCTATTGTAGCCTTTTGGGAAAGTGTTTGTTAGGTTTTCGTGCAGTGTAATACAAAAGTGTTTGAAATGTCCCTTATTTTCATAATGACAATAGTTGATCTGAGTTGCCAGTGGGCAAAATGCGAGCTCAGTCCCCAGCAAGAGGATTTTGAAGAAGAAGATGCATTTTGATTTCAAACAATAGAAGAATGAGACGGAGATAACGAAGGAAAAGGATGCTAACGAGATGCAGCAATACCCCACTTCAACAGAATCATCCAAAAAAAAAGGAAGAGCGTGCTGCCCACCAAAGTAAAAGAAAAACAGCTTTGAGTGACACTTCAAAAAATCAACAGCCATTTCAGCTCATGCTGTTCGGAGCCTGTCCAAGTGCAGACCGAGAGGTACGAAAGACAGCCAGCCATCGATCTCCCTCAACGCGAAGGACACCATATTAACTAAGTGGCGGCCATCTCTTATTCATACGCTGCTCATTACTTAGCGACGCCCCCTCACTCCTGTACTCTGATGGGATTTTCACGGTCCATTTATGGGACAGGGTGAAAGAGGTAAAGATAGAGGATGGGCAGGGAGGGGGGGGGGGGGTAATGAGGGGGGGAGGAGAGAGTAAATAAGAAACAGGGATGGGGAGGTAAAGGGAGGCAGACATATAGAAGGTGAATGAGTGAAAGCCAGAGAAGAAGGCGAAAGAGGCTGAAACGTGTGACGGATAAATGACTGGAGGCTTCCAATCACACAGACAGAGAGATTAGTCCCGATGACCCACTTAGCAGGAGACAGAGAAAACTGTCTTTTGATTTACACTTATGAAGCCTGGGTGTGATGATGTTGATGGCCTTATGAAAGGCTGTATTAAACACAGGAAGTAGTCTGGGCCTGTACAGAGTCCGGCAGCTTGTTAAATGCTGGTAATGGTAGTATTGATTTTCCTTTAAAGCCCTTTTTGATTCCTGCCCATGGGGCCTTTTTTTACCAGTATAATTATTTGCATAATTATTCGTAAGGACTATGGTAATGTTATTGTTAAAATGCTACACATACCTCCCCTGACGCAATCAACTCTGGGTTGTGAATTCTTCAAGTTCAAAATGTCAACAGCAAAGTCAGATCCCACTGTAACCTGAGAGGAGTGACCTGAGTTGACCCCCCTCCACGCAGCACACTTTTAAATTAATGAAAGATTCATTCAAAAATAAATGAAACCATCAATCACTTTAATCATCCGTTAATGACACAGACGGGTGGTTTTTGGCAGGCAGAGGGGGGAGAGTGGAGAAAGGGGGAGATTGGATGGTAAAACAGGGTTTTCGTCTAATTGTGTTCCAGCAGAATGCAGTGAATGAACAATGTTTCTTCAAATGAATACAAGCCAGATCCAGAGGGCTGCTTTTAAAACAACACGAATTCAACTCAAACTTGAATTCTGTTCACCATCGGATTTCCATAAACGTTTAACAAAACATATATAATGTATAACGTTGGAGAAATCAGACTTTAAGACAGTTAAACAACCAGCCCCATTTTTGATCATCTGTACAGCGTGATATTTCAGGGTTTTGTCCAGCCATTTCATGGGAAATTGACGCTTTCAAATCTTCATAGTATGCACAATATAAAAGAAAATGGGACGCACACACAGCTCAATCGGTTTACCCCCTGAATATGTTTTAATCTGCCCACATCAACAGCTTGAGGGAGAATACCAGTCTCAATGTGCTGCTAACGCTTTTTGGCTTCTATAAAAGCTAAATATAGAACATATGATTCAGGGCCACACTTTTGTTAAATAGGCAGTGGGTGAAGAAGCACTAAGATCTTTTACGTAAGTAAAAGTATAAGTACCACAATGATAAAATACTCCATTACAAGTAAAAGTCCTTCGTTCTACTTGATTAAAAGTACAGAAGTGGCAGCAAATCAGTTTAAAGCATCAACAGTAAAAAGGACTCACTATGAAACATGGCGTGTTAATAAAGTGTTATTTATCGGATTCGTATATTTTTTGGAATATTATTTCCCATCAATGAGAGCAATGTAAAGCTTTATATACTATTGGCATATTAAACTGATCATATCATGTAACCATAGCGATTAAATAAATGTGGTGCAGTAAAAACATATAACAAAGTATTTTAAAACCATATTTGTTCAAACTTGAATAAAAGCCTAGTTTTTCCTTTTCTTTTTTTTATCCCTGTCTTGATTTTGCCGGAGGAAATGCATCAAACTCTGCTTCCCACACTACAGTCACTACTGACATTTCACACACACACACACACACACACACACACACACACACATGCAGTACATGTGAGCCAGTAGTGCATGAAATAGCAACACAACGCTGACATAATCAAGGAATGACTCACATTGCACACACACGAGGGTTTTACGCCTCCAGTAATTATTTCCCTGCGTGAATCAGTCAGGGCTCTCTGATTTACAATTTGCTCCATATACAGTAAACTCAACACAGCACTGCAATGGGGTTGTTCTTCTGGGACTAACATTTCCACCTCATAGCATCCTTTCACTCCCTTTGCTTTGCCATTTTTCAAGAGAATTTACAGTAGTTTGCACAATTTTAAATAGCCAACACAAATATGAATGCATATAAGATGAGGATGCAATTGGTTTGAAGGCATGTATGTCTGTAGCTATAATAACTAACAAGTTACTAACTATAACAACATATAACACAACATAGCAACAGTTAAAAATGAAGACTTATGATTGACACAAGCTGTTCAACTTGAGGCACATCAGGCAATAAACAGTGTGTTCGTGTGTGTGTGTGTGGGTGTATTTCTGCATACAAATGTCCCTAACAGTGTGTGTGCATGCATGTGAGAGAGAGAGAGAGAGAGAGAGAGAGAGAGAGAGAGAGAGAGAGAGAGAGAGAGAGAGAGAGAGAGAGAGAGAGAGAGAGAGAGACTGTGTGCAATAGTGTGTAAGCCATACAGCTTTGGGAATGGACTTCAGCCAATTCACAGTTGTGGCTTTAAAAGCCATTTAGGCCTGTTGGCTTATAATGTTTATGAGACAGAGGGAGAGAGATAGTGCGTGTGTGTGTGTGTGTGTGTGTGTGTGTGTGTGTGTGTGTGTGTGTGTGTGTGTGTGTGTGTGTGTGTGCGTGTGCGTGTGCGTGTGTTCGCTCACCTTGTGTTGTTTCCACATCATGGGCAGCGTTTTGACGTCGTGTTTGGCGTGTTTCCCCTCCTCCAAACACTTCATACACACCGGAATCTTGCAGCTGTAGCAGTACATGCTGAAGTTTTCCGCTTCGTGGTCCACGCAGGTCGCCGGTTTCCGCGCGGTAGCGGGCGGCAGCGGACCGCCGCTGCCTCCTCCGCTTGCCGCACCTCCTCCCGCGGCTCGGTTCGGCGGCGGCGGCACCAAGCGGTGCTTGGCGAGCGGACCGCGGGACGGGTGGCATCGCTGCTGGCAGGCGTGACAGTAGTAGACGTCGCACTGCTCGCACATAACCGTTGCGTCCACCGGGTTGCGGTCGCACAGCTGGCACTTCGCCGCTGTAGAAGAAGAAGACGAAGAAGAAGAAGAAGAGGAGGACGAGGAGGCCGAGGAGCGGCGGTTCTGCTGGTACCGCGTCACGATGGCCTCGAGCAGCCGGTTCCGAGGGAAACCCCGGAGCCCCCGTTCATCCAGGGAGACGCTCCGGTGGCACAGCGGGCAGGTGAGGGAGCAGTGTCGGTGGTGGTTGGCCGGTGGAAACACCCGCACCCCGTTTGGAGACTTGAGCTGGCACGGCGTGTAGGAGCCGTATCCGCTGTCCGTCTCGCTGTACAGGCTCATCTTGTCCATGTCCAGGTAGTCGTAGTCAGAGCTGCCCGAGGCTCGGCTTTGCACCGGGGTCTCCCCCTCCGGGGTCTGGACGGTGATGTTCCGAGCACAGGCCAGGCAGACATTGTGGGAGCACGGCAGGAGGATGGGGTCCTTGAAGAGAGAACCGCAAACGGGGCATTTTAACTCTTCCTCCATCGCTCCCGTCTGTTTCGGTGGACCGGGGAGGGAGAAGCAGCTTCAATGAAAACACTCCAGCACCGACTGACACGGACAGCTCCCTAAGCGGCTCTGCGCATGCGCAAAGGGGGCGGGGATTGTAGTTTGAGTTGATTGATCGAGTTAATTTAAAGGCTCTGAATCACCACAGATCTCCTGATCGTCATGGCTATTAACTTGTCTTTTGTTATAATCATCATTATTGTATATTATAGTATATTATTTTTGTAATTGTCTGAATTTATTTATCTCAATGCAGTCCCTGATTTCTTTAAATCCTGGTTCAACCATGACCACTTTGTGCTGTCAATAAAGGCTATTGTGGTGATTTAAATAAAACCTAAGCAAGATGAACAGTGAACATTAAAGAAAATCATCATTTATCTTGTGTACTTTGTGATTTAGTGTTTATATTTATGCTCAACATTTTACACACATTCTTTCTTTTTTTAAAAATACAGGATTTGAAGTAGCCTACAATAACATTGGTAATTATTGTACTTCATAAAAATAAGTACTCCTTGACTTAATTACAAGTACAAATACCACGGTGTAAAAATACAAAAAAAACTTGGATGGTTTAATCTAGAACAATGCATCACACTTAATAAACTGAGCATATGTTTTGAATTAAAAAATAAAATGTGCAAAGTAACTATTACTATAGTCATAGTCACTTTTATGGAGTAAACGTATACCACTATGAAGTAGTATCAGATTCAAATTATGTAATACGTGCAGTACTTCTTCCCCACTATAGGTCTGTTTACAACTCCTACTGCCTGTTAACTATTAAGCAAAAATAAGATTTAGATTTATGTCAGTCAAGTCCTTTATCTAAAACTACAACATACCAACTAAAGATGAAACAAACAAACACAAAACTGTGAATATTAACTAACGAATGTTGAGATCCTGGATCCTACCAGAGAAGACAGATGTTCAGACTGTATGGGGATTTTAGGTCTGTTCGATCCTGTAACCTTCTGTGTTGTGTGACATTAGCTTTCTGTGTTGGCTAAATGTATAATTGACCAGACAGCAGCCGTGACTGAAGGCCCTCAGGGTGCTGCATTAATGCCACCCACTGGGACAGCTCTTGCATCCCTGTCAGCGTTCCATTCCATGGGATTCAGATCTGTTCTGGGGTGAAATGAACACACACTTTTAAAAGGATATTTTTGTTTCAGTCATTTTGAGGACATTTACTCATAAAAATATTACAAGACAGGCTTCAAATCACAGGAGCTTGTGTGAAAGCTGGAGAAGCTCGAGTTAAATTGTCACTTTGAGAGTAATGCAGAAGTCATTGTAAGACAATCCTGAAGAAAATCCAAACGCCGAACAGCACTATCCCCTTAAAATTACAGTAAAGGAAGAGTTAGTTTGGGTTATTTTAAGACTGAATTTTTAAAATATAAATTTAGGCTATACATTTTCTGTATTTTTTTCCATTTCATATCAAAAGTGCAGTTTGTGAATTTACCACCAGGGATCAATATGTTCTTGTATAAAAATAATGTATAATAATACATTATAATTCATTTGTTGATTACATTTTGTGTTATTCATCTAAATCTGCATAGTAAAGTTACAGTGTTTTCCTTCGAATGAATGAATTAGAAGGAATAGAAGTAGATAGTAGTCGTAATGTTTGGTAATCCTCTCTGAAAGAGGCTTGAGATCCTGTTCATGACCAGGGGTCTGTTCCATAGAGCGAGCTTACCAAAAAAGCCCGGCTTATTTTGGTAAGTCTGACTCAGTGTCGCTGTGAAGTTGCAATTTAATTTAATTTTAATTGGTATAAATAATAAATTAAATCACATTAGAGGAAGAGTATGATATTTATAGTTTCAAAAGTTATACAGTCGCACTTTAGAGGGTATATGTTCAATATCATGGACACATTTGCTTGTATCCCTCTATGGTATCAAACCAAGCAGATCATTTTGACTTAATTTGTCCAGATTTCGCTGTTCCTAAAATTTGTCTTGCAAAATGTTGTCATGGTGAAGAATGTTTTCTGATGACTAAGAGCAACCAAGTTAAAATTGTGTACATGATTGCACACAGTCCAAAGAATTCCTCATGTACACATAGAGAATTTCAGCACAGAGGAAACCAAAGTCTCTCTATCAGAGGGACAGAATTCAAACCATGCTATTTCTGTCTCCAGCCAGTAAGATGAGTTCTCACAGGGAGAGAAGCTCTTTCTCGCTGCTGGACCACATCCCTCACTCCACCAAGACGTCAGTGATGCTGGACTTGGACTTCGATGTCATTTTGAAGAATCTGAAGACGACTTTGGGAGACACAAGTTTCACTCTCCCACAGACTGTTGGAAACCTCCAGCATGTCATCTTCAAGAAGCTTTAGTCAGGAGTGTGGCTTATCATTATCGGCAAAACAGCTGCAGGCTGCCATGGTGCCTGAAGGCATTGAGTTTGAGGAGGCGGTTGCCAGGGAATTCGGCTCTGCAGAAGGCTACACGAAAACCTCTCAGCTTTGGGAAAAAGGTGAGGGCGGTTTTCAGAAGAAGAAGCAGCAAAGTCGCTCCAGCCCCCTGAAGTCGACCCATCGGTGCCCCACAGCGAAGTGGCCCACCCGGAGAATGGATCGTCACCAGTGCACCAAAAGAGACAGCCTTGCGTTTTATCTCTACTCCGTTGCAGAACAGAGCTATGTCCTAAAATTGCCACTTGGCTGATATGGTTAAACAAACACATCCGTTTTTAGAGTGAGGGCGCGACGGTGGCCTCGCGGGAGGAAAGTGGAGGATTCGGTTTGAGGCCTCGGCCCTCTCGTGTGTGAAGTTTGCATGTCCTTTCAACGTTGACGTTGTGTTTCCCCCCACATTCCAAAGATATGCAGCTCAATTGGAAATTCTAAAATGCCCATGTACTGCATCCTGTCTGGACTTCAATACATGCTGATAATAAATACTAATACAATTATGATTAATCTAATCAATGGTTGTGACATCTCTACTTTACACCAGTGTTTAGAAAATCTATAAAAGCAATAGATAACTACATATTTTGCCACTATAAATGTTACTATAGCGTAAGTAAAGCACTCTGGATCATTTGTAATTTAGCCAGTAGACAGTGGTGAGTTCCACACTCATAAAAGCATTAATTGGAGCGCAAATGTGTCAAACAACACATGTATCACTATTTGACTAGAAGAATATGCCTCCGACAGCTTGTATCAAACATCTCCCAAGGCTGGAAACAACTATCTTAACAATTAAACTGAGGAACTGGATGAAGATGCTGAGATGAAGACTCCAAAGACAGCACCTTCAGCCTTTGCTGGTGAAGAATCAAACTATCTGCTCATCGCGTGAAACATTGCCTGTGTATTCCTGTTGTGTGTTGACTGAATAAATTCCTCTCCAATAATCCCACCAGCCTGATGCTTCCTCTCTGTGGATAAGCTGATAACTTCACCCGACGCGAGGCTTTCCTCGAGCTCCCGATCACATCGGAGATTATAATGAGATGAGCTGTGAAGCAGAGAGAACAATCATGTGTTGAATCGTGAACGGAGTCTAAAAATATCAAGAGTCTGCCAGCGTGGCAGCCTGGCGCTCCTGGGAAATATTTTAAAACAGAGAGAGCAGCAATTTTATTTTCATGTTGCAACTACACATGCAGAATTGGTTTATCTGCAGGAACGACTGCAAGGCAGATATGTCAAATGATTACGTTTGGAATTTTTTTGCAAAACAGGAATGCACAGATTCTTGTTCACACTTTACAACAGGGAAATAACCCAAAATATGGATTTTAGGAAGTTTCCAAGGAAATACAGTTTAACACTAGAATTATAAACAGCATTTATAAAACATAACCAACATTGTATCGTTATTTCCTGAACATCTGCATAACTTAAATCAGCTATCATATTCAAAATGACCTGATTCTGAGCTGCCACAAGGGGGCACCAATAAACAAGGTCCAAGAAATAAATTGTATTGTTTCACTATCCTAACTGCAGTGCTTGTATTTTGTACACTGAAACATACAATGGGCTGAAATGTAACAGGTAAAGCAGACGCTTCAGTCTTTCTCTGCATCCATTAAAGATTTGATGATTTTAGTTTAAAGAAAAACTTCCTTTGCTGTGTGAAAAAAGGTGCTGGTGTATCCAGGCCAATGAACAGGCCTATGATGATTGCTCTACCAAATATTGAGAGGACTAGATCAATCAAATCATTCGTAATCTTGATTGTTTTTCATTCATCAGTTCCCAAATTGTCTGGGCCCCCTGTGAGCGTCCAGTGCCATTAGGGTGCAATGATAAAAGCAAAAAACGTGGAGAGATTTTGTTTCATAGTATGACATTTTGACTTGTCACAGCAGGGACAGCACGGGTGAAACTAATAACATGATTTGCTGGAAGGGATCCCTGATACACGGTATCCTCACCGTCGTTAATGTTATTAATTCCACCTGTGCTTTCCCTGCTGTGAGTCAGAAGGTCTGCTGTAAAAAAAAAGTATATCAATGTGATTCATTTGGGATCGATACATTTAAAAAAGGAATTCTTTGGTGCAGATAGATTCGGATAGACAAACATGTAAAAGTGCCAAATTGACTTTTGTCATGGAGGAAAGGAGAAAGTGGGGATGTTTTTACAAGCAAGCGCATCAGACAAACTCACGGCTTTGCTCTCCAGTTCACTGTCGATGCAGCAGGAGAGCCTTGCTTCTGTTTGGGAAAGGTTTAACTTGAGTTTTCACAGAAGCAACAGCACGACAGAAACGATGAGAGATGTGGGGGAAGAAACATGCAGTTTGTGTATATGATGTTATGTTAAAAAGGGATACTTGGCTCCTCTAGTTACTGCTAGTCTATATGAATGAAAGAGGGCTGTGGCTTGACAGAAAAAGTTTTGATTAATGTGACTATTGGTCCTCTCTTGGCCTTTCTTTGTTGTGGTGTCATATTCCTTCCAATTTCTAGTAATGGATTTAATGGTGCTCTATCAGATCATGTGACGCTTAGATTGCACACAGGTGGACTTTATTTAAATAATTATGTGACCTGTAGAGGTAATTGGTAGCACCCGATCTTATTTGTTTTATATTTAATAATATAATATTTAATAATAATGCAACAAAATAGGAGAAACACCAAGGGGGGTGAATACTGTATACAGCAGGAACACAGACGTTGAGGCTCAATTCTCCTCAGCAAAAATCTGGAAACGCGTGAAAACAATAGATTGTGCATGAAGAGCTTTATTTCATTTCATGTGCTTTTCTTCAACACAAACTGTCAACATTTACCAGAGCATCTTCCTTTCAGTCATCCCTTTTAAATCAGTCCTATGCTAGAATACCATTTAGTGTCTAATAACGGTCCAGTGTAGCGTCAAAATCATAGCCGAGCGAGTTTGAATCAAACATCATTATATATTAAAAACTTAACAGCATTCTTGTTCATGACGAGTACATACATAAATGCATTAAGATGATATTTTTGTCAATAGACAGAACTGGGTATCACATGCACAGAACTCAAACTGCAGAAAATTAACATATTCATCAGCTGCTTGTCTGAAATGTGTCCTGATGAGCCATGAATTCATTGCACGATTATACAAATGTGTGCACTTGGTTATACCAGCACACACTCTGACATGAAAACACACTTCAATGTGCCAAATCTGTAGATGAGGGGGTTTTCCACTGACAAATGGAACATTTCTCAAAGACCTACAGGCAGTGTGGTGAGTGTTGGTACAAATCTCTTTTTACACGTACCTCTCTTGAGGTATCGTATTCTGCTGCTCTCCACGATGCATTTCTTGTCCTTTGCGATCTCAAAACAACCGACATCTAGCATCTAGTCATTCCTAAAACAATTGCCACAAACGGTGTTTTTTCGGCCACCGTCCTTTATTGCGATCTCACACCATAGATGTGGTGCTCTCTGGATTGATTCGAACGGGCCTGGTGCTCTTCCTCAGGTCCTGCAGCTGTTTGGCGGGCTTGCCCACGCCCTCCTCGAACCTCCGCTCCACCACCGGCAGCACGGTGTCGTGGAGGAAGCTGGCGTTCTGCATGATGAAGGCCTTCTTCTCCGGGTCCTGCTCGCAGCGCAGGCTGTAGTCCACGTGCTGCACGGCCACCAGGATGATCTCCCTCAGGCTCTCCAGCAGCACCATGTGCAGCTCGGGGAAGTAGAGCTTCAGGCCTTCCTCCAAGAAGCTCATCATCTGCTTCGTGAAGGCCACGATGGTGTAGCTCAGGTTCACCCAGCAGTCGTCGCCGGTGTACTGCTCGAAGCTGCTAATGCCACAGCTGCGCATCTCGTCCTGCGGAGAAAAAGATTGATATTTTATTGTGAACAGTGATTTAACAAGTACTTTAGTCATGGGCGTCATTAACACCGAGGAAATTGTACCAAAACAAAAGATTATTTTTCGTTTTTCATTACATTTTCAATGTATCAATCAGTGTTTGGTTCATAAAATGACAGATAATATTGAAAAATAACCATAAAAATTACCCAAAGTCCAAAATTGCAACTTTAAATGTCGGGTTTTGTCCGTCCGACAGTCAAAAACTCTGTCCATCAACTCAACAATTACTCGACTGTTTCCCGAACTTCATCATCCAAATCACCACTGACCGCCGACAGAGAGAGCGACATAAAACCCACCTTGAGTTTAGCCAGAGCCTCGGGGGTCATGAGATTCATCCTCCTCCACATCTCCTCAGAGTTTCGGTGCTTGGTGGCTTCCATGATGATGTCGTTGTAGCTCTGCAGGGCCGCCTTGATGTCTTTGACCAGCAGGGACTGCAGGGTGAAGGTCAGGTCCAGGCCGATGTCAGTCAGCTGCTGACAATGCTCCTTGGCCACTTTAACACACTCGGCCGCTGTCGACAGGCTCTCCTTACTGTCAAACACCTGATGAAGGCAACAATGAATCACTTTAGAAAGGATATTTTTCTGCAATTTCATAAGAATAAATAGACTTGCAGATCAGTTTTATATGATTTTAAGACGATAGCAATACTTTTGTCATGATTTTTTCACATTTATCGGTACCAAAGCATCTTTCTTGTCCTTTAAAGTCCCATATTCACCAGGATGTAACTTGTCCGTCTTCTCCTCTACCAACCTGCTTGCTGAAGGCGTCCACAAACATCCTCATGGCCGATTTGGACCAGACCACGAAGGCGGAGTAGCAGCCCGTGTTCCCCGCAAAGTCCATCTCAAACTCCTTGGCCGTCTCCAGCAAGCTGGTGAAGAAGATGTTGCAGAGTTTGTGGATGTAGAGCAGCGTGGCTCCTTCTATGCGGAGCTGCCGTATGGCCGTCTGGACTGCGGCGGCGCGGTTGTTCAGGAACAACTCGCAGGCCTTGGTGGACTGGCCTGCAACACAGTCGTAAAACAATTCACAACAATTACAATTCGAGTGTTTGTAGCACAAAGGGGATTTAGATATAAAATATCAAGAACCATCAGAACCTAAGTGATGATTGGTTTGAAGATAGAAAACCTTGTTTTTGACTTGTGCGATAGTAGACTACATATATTGTATATGGTGTGCAAGTTGCACATTGATGAAGACAGAAGACAAAGTTGCACCTAGTCGGATCAGCTGGGACACGGCCCGCCGCGTGGCTTTGGGTCCGCCACGAAGTGACCGATCCGGAGACAACTCGAACACCAGAACCTCTGTCAGCTGCCGCACGCGCTCCTCCACCTTCAGCCTCAGCTCCTTGACCCTCTGGGTGACCGGCTGGTCTTTGAGGTACTCGTTGAGCTTGTCCAGCAGGTCCACGGCACCCTCGAAGTCTCTCTGGGCGATGCACACGTCCAGATCTTCCGGCAGCTCCTGGATCCACTCGGGGCTGAGGTCCACGCTTTCCCCGGCGCCCGCTGGCTCGTCGTCCTCCTGATCGAAGGGATTGGTGGACACCTCGACCCTTACGGGAGACGTAGGGACCTCCTCCTCCGTCTTGTGCCGGTCCTTGGTGACTTTGTTCTTCTTGGTTTCGTCCAGGATCTCCAGCCACTCCTTCTTGATTTTGCTGTTCTCCGCCTGGAAGATGCGGCTCTCTGGGAACATGAGGATCTTGAACATGTCCTTCATGGGAGGGTTGTCCTTCACGTTGACCACGGCGAAGCTCTCCAGGTCGTACAGGGCGTTGTACTTGTACTTCACGGTCCCTCTGCGGTTCGGCAGCCAGGTGGCGATCAACAGACAGTCGTTCATGAGGAAAGCGTGCACCTTCTGGATGGGGGACATGTTGTCCACATCAAACTCCACAAGGTCCCCGTTGTAGACCAGGTGCCTCCCTGGGGTGTCCATGATGTTTTTGCCCCCCTCCACTTTCTCCAGCAGTGAGGTCAGCGTCCTCTGCTTCAGCTCCTCCGTCTCTTTGGGGAAAGCAGCCTGCATCTCTTTGGAGGTCTCGTCCTTGTCTGCGGACAACAAGGCCTGGGTGATGCTCTCCATGATGCTCTTCTGCTCCGTCAGGATGTGACTCAGCTGGTACATCTCGCTCTCCAGGTAGGAGATCTCTTTGGCCGTCTCGATGAACTGTCTGTAGTTCTTGTAGACATTTTTCTTCAGGTTTTGAGCCGTTTCGTCGGCCAAGTTTTGGATTTTCTGACGATGCTCCTGCAGATCTCTGTCGCCATCGGACTGCTGTGACAGCTGCTTGACGTAATTCTGCGGGTCGAAATTAGGCGATTCGAGCAGCTTCCGTAGTCGGTTCCCCGTTTCCGACATCTTCTATCGTGTGTGTTTACTTATTTGGACAAAATGTTGACAAGCTAGTAATACAAGAAGACAGAGGAAGCGTTCATCTGTTCACATCCGCTTTCAACCCAAACAGGAAGTTGGAACCGGTTACCTCCCTGTAACGTCACGGGATTCAGAAAATTAAATGGCCAACAAACCGCACCAAAACAAACGTTTTTAAATTAAATGTCGGTCGTTCATAGAAGTCAATATCGTTGCAGAATTGCAGCACTTTAAACATAAACTGAATATAAGACTTGACATGTTGCTAATTCCCTCTGATGTAACCACTAAAGTGCAACAGAAAAGCTAGAGTGCATTTTCGATTGGCCAACCACTTGAAATAAAGAAGATACAATTCCCACAATCCATTGCGAGGATTTGAAACAAGCAATGTTTCGTCAAGTTTGCGAGAGTCACTCAAATCTAGAGCTTGAAATAAGTTTCATAACAAGAGCACATATTACATCGATTTAGATTTTAAAGCATCGTGTATCCTACAGAGTAACTAACAATATACGACGTTCAAATAGGTGTCCTATAATATTTAAACTACACATTTTAAAAACTAAAACATCTGTATTAACCATACACTTCTCCTCTGAAAATAGATGCCATCAGCTATTTATTTCAGAAGTTTTATTTTGAAAACCTTAACGGATGTTGTTTGGTTGCATTGTGATAGACTTGACACAACTGTTGGCGCTAGCTGTGGACTGTCATCAGTGGACTGTCAGCAGTAACAACACCTTCGTCCAACATGAAGAAATGCGTGTTTTTAATGGAATCATGACACAAATTCTAGTAGTTGTACAATTGGTATATTTATCAGACTGTATACTGGCTCCGGTGCTTCCGTCACTTGTTTGTGAGAGCCCTGTACAAGCTACGTTAGCTAGTTAGCTTTAGCAAGCTAAGGTAAACGTTAGCCGAAGCTACGTGGCTTGCTACCTCAGCTCGCATCACATTTTTAGTGCTTCTGTTGTGATGGATGAGGATTTTCTGCTCGCCATTCGGCTTCAGGAGCAGTTTGACAATGAATACGAAACACCATCGTATTCACCAAACAGCTTTGAGGAGAATGGCTTCGGACACAGTAGTAAGAAACGGAGAGTGGAGGTAGCTGGAGGTGGCAGCGATGTTGTTCCCTACTGGAAGCCGACTGCCCAGCCCGAGAGGCCGCTGTCCATCGTGGACGCGTCCTGGGAGACGCTGGACCCCAGTCCTGATGTTAGAGCCATGTTTCTGGAGTTCAATGACGTATTCTTCTGGGGGAAACTCTGCGGTGTCGAGGTTAAGTGGAGCCCAAGAATGACACTGTAAGAGACCTATTGTGTTATGATTCGTTGTGTTGTTATTGTTGTCAAAGACCAAAACCACACTGACTTGTAGGTGCAAAATAAAGTAGGTTGATTTTTGTATTGGCTTTAGTGTAACCATCAGAGAGGGTTATGTCACAGTTTAAGTAAACCAGTGCTGCTGGATGCAAATGATCTTGTGGGATTTATAAAAGGGCTGCTGGTCTCTAATGTCTCGTGCTCTTCCTATGCTTTTTTTTGTGTAGGTGTGCTGGTGTGTGCTCCTATGAGGGCCGAGGTGGTCTGTGTTCAATCCGACTCAGTGAGCCTCTGCTGAAGCTTAGACCAAGAAAAGACCTGGTGCAGGTGAGGTGGATTGTTACACCAATCTGGCTTTTTTTTCAGAAGCGATTTAAGTATCTTATTTCAAATCTTCAATTTGCACAAATTAGAATAATTTGCACCAAAATAGCCATCTTCTTCTGTTAAAGAAAATAATTCAGAATACCTAAACAGGCTATGAGGCAGGGTTGATAATCTTGAGAAACTAGCACGAGTACGCTAGATTTAACGATGATGACGATAATGATCCAACCGAAAAAGCCAGTCCAGTGTTACCAACTCTTTTCTGATGAAAAGTAGCGAACAGCACGAGCTCCAAAAGTCCTTAACTCTAATAGAAAGTTGGCAACACTGACACTCCCTCACAATTACCATAATAAAACCTATATAAACAATGAGCATGGCTGTTGTTAGCATGCATTTGCTTCATTGATTACTGTCAGCATGTATGACAATATCAACACAAATATATAAAATGTTTTGAACAAGATTACCAACCCTGCCTTTAGTAAATAAACTCAATATTCCTCTACATACATAAAATAAACTCTTAATTTAGAGAGACATTATTTACTTTCAGCTCCCAAGTCGTGTGTGTGTGTGTGTGTGTGTGTGTGTGTGTGTGTGTGTGTGTGTGTGTGTGTGTGTGTGTGTGTGTGTGTGTGTGTGTGTGTGTGTGTGTGTGTGTGTTGTGAAATAGAGCTGGAAAAGAAACAAAACACGTCGTTCCTTAGACCGATTTGAGTGGGTTAATAAATATTCATCATTTTGTTTTTATTTCCACAGACCCTCCTTCATGAAATGATTCATGCGCTGCTGTTTGTGACCCAGAACAACAGAGACCGAGACGGCCATGGCCCCGAGTTCTGCAAACACATGAACCGGATCAACGATGCCAGTGGGACAAAGATTTCTGTAGGTGTACCTCCTGTTACACCTCTCACAGCTGGTGTTGTCTTCTCTTGTCACGGCCTTTTTTACAGAGAGTGCAACAATAAAATAACCTCCTGAAACGTCTCTTGTCAGGTCTACCACAGTTTCCACGATGAGGTTGATGTGTACCGGCAACACTGGTGGAAATGCGACGGGCCCTGTCAAAACCGCAAGCCCTATTTTGGGTTTGTGAAGAGGGCCATGAACCGGGCTCCATCTGCTCAGGATCCCTGGTGGGAGGACCACAAGAGGACGTGCGGAGGGACCTACACCAAGGTCAAGGAGCCTGAAGGATACGGCAAGAAAGGCAAGAAGGATGGGAAAAAGGATGGGAAGACCTCAGAGAAGAAGGCCTCGGGAAAAGAGAAGCCTTCAAGTACAACCACAGGTGATGAGCTCGTTCCTCTGGTGTATGTTCTACCTGTAATAGCTATACATCCTTTCAGGCGGATAACAATATGTTTTGATTTGTAGCAGCTCTTTAGGTCGAGTAAATAGGTCACTACATGTTGTTTTAGAGAATCTGTTGCCGGACTCAAATGTCTACCTTTCTCCCTCTCAGGCTCTGGATCACAGGACATAAGGAACATGATCCCATTTAGTGGCAAAGGCTTCCTGCTCGGAGGAAATTCACAGTCGTCCACACCTTCCACCCCGTCTCACACGGCGGTAGTACCTTCTTCTCCGACGAAACTCTTCACCCCTCCGTCTCCGGCTAAAAGACTCAATTCTCCTGATAACAAAGGGATCTCTGGTGCCTTTCCCTCCATCAGACCAGCTCCCCCCAACAGGCAGAAGCCACCTATAAAGAGGTCTGTCGGGAACACAAGAGCTTTTATCAACATCAACGGCTCGCCAGTGAAAATCCCCAAACCCCACAGCAGCAGCCGGAGCCAAGAGGGAGATAAAATCAAACAGAGGTCCATTGAGGAGCTCTTCAACAGCAAAAGCATCAGGAGGTCAGCAAGTCAATCCTCCACCTCAAGCACAGAAACTAAAAGAGATTCTTTGACATCACCGAACACTACAATGAGTGCGTCTGCATCCTCCATCTTCCCTAAATGGCAAAATAGCCATTCAGCTTCCTCTCCCACAGCATCTGAGCCTAGCGAGGGTAAACCCAGCCATTCTGTGGTTTCAACAAAAACCAAAGGCAGCCCTGCTACACCAACACAGTCCAAGTATTTTAGTCATTCTGACAGCGACGGCACATCGGGAGCTTCTGCCGCAGGGCAGGCATCGAGGAAGAGGACGAGGGACGACCACAGGAGCTCATCCAGCATCATTGACTTCTTCCAGAAGACAGTAGGCAGCCATTCGGCAGCACCGAGGGAGCCCGCAATGCAGCAAAGAACTGCCACGGCCTCCTCATCCTCGTCTTCCTCCTCCCTCCATTCCTCTGCGGGGCTGCCTAGTTTCCCCCCCTCCTCTCCCTCGTCTTCCTCCTCCGCACCGACGGTCAGCTGTCCTGTGTGCCAGACAAAGGTGCCGCAGTCGAAGATCAACGAGCATCTCGATTCCTGCCTCTTGTGAGTGAGGAGGAGCCGATGGGGACAGTGAGAGGGGATGCTGCAATAAATCCAACTTTAGAAATGTCCAGAGAAGTTTCAGGGAGTTTTAGTGAGTTTTACCTGATGTTGAACCAATCTCCCTTTGAGTTTTCTCAACTTAACTTTGAGGTTTTAGATATTTCAGTGTGGTTGGACACAGTTTTCACTACCAGACTGGATTGTTTTCGTTGTGGTTCTTCCCTCACGAGTGCCTCTCTGACAGTTTGTGTACCAAGAGCTGCGCGTTGTTTTTAGCAGATAATGTAAGCGAAGAGATTTTAGCTGAATTAATGACGTCTTTTTCATCAGGCAAAACAAAACAAACCACATTCCAGTGAATTCGGTCTGGTGGCGAGTACAAGTTTGTGTCCCAGAATCTGCTTGTTTTAACAATGTTGAATATTTAATGGATGACGTTCTCATATTGGTCTTCTCTACATAAAACGTACTGAAAGACGTAATAGCGGTTCCGGTTTGAATCCAGAAGCTGTGCATGTGTGTAGAAATCGTAGCCTCCTGTGTTGGCTGGTTCCTGTATTCTGATGTGTCAAATCTAAATGTGCTGCCCTTCAGACAGCCGGAGACACTCGCTGACTTCTGCTGATCTTTGGGAATCAGATTTCCAGCTCGCCAGCGATTTGTTTCTGCTCAACATGGCGTTTACTCTGCAGGGTCAGGCAGGACACTGATTGTGCCAAGTCATCCAGTAGTACTGATGGATGGTGACATGCTTTGTTTGACTTTTTTTATTTTTAGGGAAAGGAATAAAGTACAAAATGTTAATTTTATAGCTACAACATTTTAGAATTATAAATGTATGTTCCACTTTTACATGTATGGTTTTGAGGAAATTGTTAAATATGTTTACATTTTGTTGCCAAATTAAATATTTATACTGTTCTGAGTATTTTGTATGGAGCATAATTCATTCCAGTTTCTAACAAACATCTAATGATAAAAGCTCAAACTATTCAAATGATGAATGAGCACGACTCTGTGCTTCATCAGCTTTAAATGCGGTGTCAGTGTTGCCTCATCATGTAGAGTCTCGGAGAGGGAATCAAAAACCAACGACACCGCGGTGACCGCCCAGAACTGCTCACAGCGGAAGGAGTTGTACTGGAGACGGGGGGAAGTCAGACAGAAAGTGGGTGTAACAGAGCTGGAGGAGGGGGAGGGGGAGGTCAGAGGTCAGACAGCTGGAGGCCAGCTGCTGATCAGGACCACACCCTTCTGTCGGTGCAGGACAGACCGGAGCGAGGCCAGCACACACCCATCCCATTTCAATTACCACAGCTGGCTGCTGCACAGATCTCTGATTACCATTTGGCTGCACATGCATCACACTTTGAGGCGGAGAATAGATCCGGGAATGAAGGCATGTGTTTTCTCTGGGTGTGTGAGGTGATAAAATGCGACGCTGTTTTGTTATTTCCAACCTCGGGTGCTTGAATGAATAAGTCATATTTACGACTTCTGCACTTGGAACTCGACGGCTTACAAGTACTGAAAGCAACAACAAGTCATATTCAAGTTAATGTTCACCCGATGAAGGCTGACGGGCCAAACGGTAGTTAACAAAGTGAGCACAAGTGACCCAACGGCGCACATGATTTTCTACTTCTCACAGTCAAGAGTTTCGGATCCCACACAGCTGCTAATATGACTTGATGGCCTGGAAGAAGCATAGGCAGCAAAATGCAATTAAAGTACCCGAAGTAAAAGTACTTGTTCTGCAGAGAAGTGGCCCCTGTGACTGACAAAATGTTACATTACTGGATTGTTGCAACTGATGCAGCAGATTTTAAGTAGCATTTTACTGCTGTAGCCAGTCAAGATGGAGATAAATTGAAGTACTTTATATCTAGTTTGTATACTACATCTTGTAGTTTAGTTCAATGGTTCCCAAACTAGGGGTTAAGCCTCTCCAAAGGCTCACGAGATCAATGAGGGCTCGTGAGATGATGCAGTTCAGCTGCACAAATTGGCATTCAATTTTTGAACTATGGTGAAATTATCCAATACTTCAATAAAAAGCAAATATTCTGTATATTTCTGGTACATAAATGTTGGGAACCACTGGTTTAATATTAAACTGAAGAGTAACTAATAAATGTAGTGGCGCAAGAAAGTATACTGTATTCCCTCTGTGGAAATCAAAGTAAAAAGTGCCATGAAAATATTCATGTGAAGTACCTCAAGATTACAGCACAGTGCAGTACTTGAGTAAATACTTTCCCACTGGCTTCTACACTCAAGTTGCAGGGGACCACGGTGAGCACTTGAAGGCAGCGCACACACCATGAACACACCATTGTAACGTTTCTGTTATATCGTTGTTGTTGACATGGCTTCCACACAGGTTTAGTTTGTGATTGTATGCCATACAACACAGCAGTATACTCCCATTGTCACTACAATTACCTCATTCTGATCTCATTCCCTCCAGAGGCCCTTCAGCAGAGGAAAACTCATGTCAGTGACAGCAGCTGTTCCAACCGGACACTCCTCTTCCTTGACCTGCTGTATGCTGACACGCCGTAGGAAGCTGACCTCCTCCTAACACACACGTATACACACACACCCTCCCTCCTTCCCTACAGACCTATTGTGTCCCTCTGACAATGATGCATTCCAGACTAGCTCCAAGTTCAGTGCAATGTAGTTCCGTCGGCTAGATGGGACTGAGGCACACTTTGAGTTAGAGGTTTTTGTTGGACCATTTATGCTCTTTCTAGTATAAGATAAATCATTATACCACTTAATGATGGCATCGTCGTACCTTGCCATGTTCAGTGGACGCCTGCGGTTTCATCCATGATTTAAAGTGTGATGGAAAACCTTGAATAACTTATTTATTATGGAATATATTCTATGCATTGGAGAAGTATGGTGTTCATTTGGGCCTACATGAGTAAGCTACTTAATGTATTTTTTTGGCCTTGAGCAAGATATCGCTTTCCAGCAGAGACATAAGCGGATATCTTTAGACCATTATTAGCCAGCCAACGCTAAGTGATGCAAACCCGTGTGCTTTTCAGCAGGGCAGATTAACACGAGCCTGCTATGGTATACATGCATCCCCAGGGGGTACCCTCATATGCCTAATCCTTTGATCTCAGGAGGCAGTGATGATGATGATGGTGGTGGTGGTGGTGGTGGTGATGATGAAAGCTTAAAGATGGGTCCGTCTGCTCATAAAACCCTCACACAAAACAGATTGCCCTTGATCAGTCTCTCTAAACTGTGCAGCTGTGGACTCTCAGTTGATGGCTAATTGTTTTGAGAGCAGGATTAGGCTGTACAGTGGGGATGCTTTCTAAAGGGCGAATACAACATATGGTCCTGTGTTGACTGATAGCATGGTATTAACCGTTAAAAAGTCACATTGTAAGTTGTTTATCCATCTCATAACACAACTATTTAGCCGTATATGGAGTCATATTTTTGATTTAACACTGAGTATTCTATTTATGTAAGGTGGATTTAAATACACATTTGAACCAATGATAACTATTGAGCCTCGAAATTGACAAAATTGAGTAAATGTGTAGAGGCGTAACTAAAAGTGTGTTTAACCTCAGTGGAGCAAACAAGCTAAGTAACCAGCTAACTAAACAGAAAACACGAATAAAAGCAGATAGCTACCTAGCTTACTTGACTGCCATGTTAATCATTCATATACATATATACTTTGCATCATGCTGCAGCATCATGTTATCAAGTCTTGTAGGCCTAACAGCAAGCTAACGCTAACAAAGTTAGCTAGCTACGGCTAACTAGAAATTCAGAACTATGCCTCTATCTTCATATTATTCACTTCATCAAGGACCGCAATGGAAACTAATGTTGTACTTTATGTGTTTTTCTTGACATTTTGTCTTTTTTTCCACCTAATATCAAAGAAATGACTCCAAGGAGTTGGGTAGCTAACTTTGTTAGTATTCGCTTATAATTAGCATTAGCTGGCAACCTTCTTTCTTTTATTTACAAACTGATTGGAGTTTTAAGGAAAGATAGAGATTAAGCTTTATATTTATTTTTCACTTCATTTTCAATACTTAACTGTTAATATTAGTAAATTAATTTAATTTTACATTTCGTCAGTTTGAGGGCTCCATAATAGCTTCACATCTGAAAACCACTGTTTATTGCCACAGATTAATATCTTCTCATCTTACTCCTAAGAAAGTAAGTGAATATACAATACATAAAATGTTGAACCATTCCTTTAATTCAATGACAACTTTAAAATCACCTTTTTTGACTAATACTTTGATCTATGAAAGCTGTTGGGTCGGGTGCTTACAAGAAGCACACCATGAGCTTTTATGTAGGAAATGAGTCAGGTTCAATTCATTTCAGTAGAGTGATTAGAAATACCAGGATTCAGGCGCCATCCATCTGCTTTATGTGTGTGTGTGTGTGGTACAGCTCACACTTCTTTTGCAGAGGAGCGTGTGTGATGCTTTTGTGTGTTGATTTCAAGGTTATTGTTGTGTTATTGTTGTGATGGAGCTGCAGGCTGGGGGGGAAGTGAAGCCCACCATCTGTCCTTTATACTCAAAACTATTGTCCTGTGCACACACACTCCCATCATGACCTCAAGCCCTCGGTCTCTCTGCTGGGGGAAACAAATCTATCAATGAGTTTTATTGTAGGCACTCAAATATACACAATGTTCTATTAAACCGATAGGCAGACATTTAGTTTATTGCAAAACAATAAGACCTATCATAAATTCCCTGGTTTATTCAATGAACTTCAGTAAATTATGAATAAACAGCGTCTATTGATGATATTGTACATTTTGTGTTTATCTGTGTTTATCTTATCACTAACTTTTCATTCACACTTAAATGTGTGAGATTCTTCAATTCATTATTAATTTACTTTAAAGAGAAAGAGTGTATTAATTTACCAGTATTTTAAAAGTGATAGCCAAAAGTATTTTATTAACAACAAACCTTGTCTTATCTCTTGTCTAGATGGATTAAGATGATTGAAAAGACAGTTTTCCTGCCTGTAAGTGTTGACATCGGCAGGGAGACGCCCAGCAGTCGCTGTGTTAAAAGGGCAGGAAGCGGATTTTACTACTCATCCACACAATCATCAAGTTAACAATAATAACTCATATACACCGGAAATACAATTCTAAATAAAAGATATTAGGTAAACAACAAAATAGGCGTGCAGTATAAATGAACTAATTAACAAGTTACAGTACAATTACATTCAATATCGTCCAATTTCATAAATTATATGAAACCAATCAAATTGTATAATATCATGAGTGGAAATGGTACATTAGTAAGATGGTCAAATAGTGAAAAATTGTCAAATAGTAAAAAAAACTAAATGAAGGTGTACATTGTGAAATGGGAAAAAAATGCTTTCAGAAACCACAGATTCTATTTTTACATTTTTAAAAAGTAATGTTCACCTGTGATGCTTTTATTTTTATAAGCGTACCGGAAATCCAACTACTTAAATCCGGGTAGCTTGATGTGGCGTCTCTGGCCGCCCTGGGCAGATAAAACCACGACTGTTGCTCGGCTTGTTTGGTGCGGCAGACGGCTGGTTTGTTCTCCGTGTTTACAGTATACAAGGACTCAACAGTCAACTTCAGAGTACATACTAACATCTTATCGCAAAGTAACCCACAGGACGATGAATGGTAAGTCAACGAACGGTTCGGTGGGGGGGATGGCCTGTATCGAGGGTCTGCCCCCGCTGCCGAAGAGCCTGAGCGGCTTGCTGAACTCGAGCGGCGGCTCCTGGAGAGAAATGGAGAGGATGTACGTGAAGAAAGCCATGATCCAGGACGACCTGAGCCGAGGGAGGAACAACACCGACAACCTGCTGGCCCACAAGCCGGCCAACCTCGACGCTGCTCTGGCTCTCCTGCGGAAAGAGATGGTAACATTTCAGGGAGTGTTCACACATCGTTTTTGTTGGAGAAAGAGAGAGAGCCCCGTATTTCACCCTGTTTAATCTCTATGCGCTGCACATTCGTATGCGGCCAAATCCCCCATAGACACGCTGCTAGTTTGATGTTGCCTGGCCTTTGGGCAAACTTACACACTGCTATTTAAACGAAACTTAAAGCCTAACTACTTGAGTTTCTTAATTGATTCGTCTTTTACATTTACCGTACATCGCAATAACGTGATTAAAATATCAACTCGCAGGTGTGGATCTCGCTTCTTTGCAACGACAGACGTCCTGTCCAACCGGACAAGCCCAAAAATGACACATTTGAGATTGTATGTTTGCTGAGGTTATGTAAAGAACCTAATGATTCATAAAAAGTATCTTTTTTTTTTTGTATATGCAAAGTCGTTTGTTTCGTTGAGCATATCAATAAAACGTGATTAAATAACAGCTACAAGAGGGACCAGGAACAGCTTTGTGCTGATTTTTAGTCAAAGCTCAATTTAATTAAGCTTCAGTATCAGAATATTTTGTTCATGAGTTTGCATACATTCTTGCAGTGAACATGTTGCTACATGGGTGTAAACGGAGTTCAAACACTTACTACACACACTCCATACACTCTTGCCAGCAGCATTACAGAACCAGACCTGATTTCAGCATCCATAGACTCCCCCCATGGCTTGTCTAGTCGATACATAACAAAAGTCTGTTTCCTCACAGCCAGCAACTCGGATAAAAGAGGTCAAACTGTTGCTGAAACTCTATCCCTTTGCCATTTGGATGTTTGGTTTGCAGGCTTTATTAAATCCTATTCCTGCCTCCGTGCTCTACTCTCACTGCAGCACGGTCCCTGCTCCAGGCTTACTAGCTTTGTTGCTGTAAATGTATTACTTTTGGGTTTGTAGTTGACATTGTCTAATAAGTTGTCAATGTCCTACATGTGGTAAGCGCCCCAGTTGATGGAGCAGGGTACTCTGTTTCAGCTGTTTCAGCTGACTGACTGTAGTTTGTGTGGAAGACAATGCAGTGACCCTCGGTTCATACTGCTTTGTCAGCTGAGTGGTCTGCAGCAGAAATGCTCTTTTCAACCCTGTCAGTAGTTTTTTTTTTTTTTTAGTTTCCTTGAATTATTAATGTCCGGTTGTGTTGCAGATGAGGATTATTTTACAAATGTATTCTTTCGATACTATTTATAGATTAATTCATCATTTGTAGAAATGACCATCAGGCCTCACTTGTTTGGCAAACAGTCAAAAAGCCTAAAGATATTCAAATTACGAACGCATATAAAATGCAGCAAATTGTCACATTTAAGAGAAGCTGGAACCGGTCAATGTTCGTCATTCTAACCTTTTTAAACGACTTAAACGAGTATTTGATTATCAAAAGAATAGTCCATTTATTGCTTTTTTTTGATTGACAGAAAAATCACCAGTAATTCTTTTGATGATTGATTAACTGGTGAGAGGCTTGGACATGTTTTTGCATCTTAAGTTTGAGGATTTGCTGCATTTGCTCTTTTGGTTTTGGACTGGTTGTTGGATAAAATAATGACAAAGATCATTCTCTAGTGATCTTGAGCTGTTCATAGACTCTAGAGTACCAATCACAGATCATCTCAAGAAAGATTTTACTTATAAAGCATTGTGGAAGAGCATAGTTTACGTTTAGCTCAGGTATTTTTGGGACTTTGTGGTCGTGCATACAGCAGATTTCTGTCAGACCTGCACTGGACAAGTTTGCATTTGCCCTCTTGAACTTAAACGTATCTGTAGTTTAAAACCTGTATTGTAAAAGAAGGAAAAGGCCTTTAAGTTAGTAGTAACGACTCGTTAGAAATGTATCTCTTATTAATCCGGCTCTTAATCCCGGTTTCTCCAGGTGGGTTTGCGTCAGCAGGACATGTCGCTGCTGTGCCAGCTGTGGTCGCTCCACGAGTCGATCCAGGACTACAAGGGCAGCTGCCAGGACCTGAGCGCCGCCTCCAGCCTCGGCATGATGGACAACGGCTACTTCGACGAGGACGATGAGTATTACCCGGAGCCTGGCGCCACCCCCACCGGGGAACAGCCAGATGGAGAGGTTGGAGACGGGACGGCAACAATGGGAGCGTCCAAGAACGGGAGCAGCGGCAGCGGCGGCGGCAAAGACGACAGCTGGGGCTCCTTTCACGTCACCATCTGAGGCCTCGTTGTCAGCGTTGTTCTGCAGATGGATACATGTTTCTGGAGGGGGGGGGGGGGGGGGGGGTGAAAGACTTGAGTGGAGCTGGAGAAGTGTCTCTGGAAACCTTTTTGGTCTCCAAGAAGGAACTAGTTGGTTAGAGGTAGCAGTTTATGGGATGCCGTCACCAGACTAGCCTCCAGCTTTCAGTTCAGCTCCTCCTCAGGTGAAACAAACCCCCTTTCTTGTGCTGCAGAAGAGTTTTTTTTGTTGTTGTTTTTGTTTCTTTGCAGCGGGACCAGGAGCTTCATCAGACTTTGGAGCTGGGTGTTTTGACAGGTCGCTTGTCGACACCCTCTCAAACTCAGGAGTTGAGCTGGATCGTAATCCAGGACTCCCTATACTAAACATTAGGCAATATATATATTATTTCTTTTTATATATAAAAAAAAAAAGCTCTGCTGCTTCTATATCAAGTGGTTTTGCTAGCCAGTCACCCTTTTTTGGCAGAACTTTTTATACATATACAAAATATATGAACAAAGTTGTATTATTTATTATATAATATAAATGTGAATATATTTGCTTTCCTGTTGCTCTCAACGGAAGTGTTGTGCTGCAGCTCTACCCGGGTATATAAGGGTACGTCATTTACTGGTGGGGAATCCCAGAAATTGGGACAAAAAACAAAAAAAAACATTCTGGACTCTGCAATCAGGTGTTGGTGCAAAGAGACGGTCGTCTGCGTGGACATGCTGAAAGAGACTGCGTGTGTGTGTGTGTGTGTTTTAGACGTTCTGGGCTGAAGAATGGCGTGAGAGGGGAAGTCCTCACACCTGCTCGCGGTGTAGAAATGCTCGGAAACAGGGTGAGTTTTGGTACAGCAGTGACTACTGTTACCGCCTTTCTAGAGGCGGCAGACATTTGCTCTGAAAATATGTGAACTGGTCAAAAATGCTGGCGACAGTTTTCAAACGAGTAACACGAGCAGCTGAGTCGCCATGTTCTCCTGTGCAATAGCATCCTAACCGACAACAACAGATCCAGGTACAACGTGCTTACTAGCCAGCATCAATTGAAAAATAATCTGTATAACATGACTTACTCAGCCATTTTACACATAACCAGCTTTGAGACTTTTCTTATTAATGTACTCTTATCGAACACACGCGTGGCCGAGAATTGAGAAATGATGATTGTCTGGGGATCATCTTGTCACGCACTCTACGCCGGCTGGTCGGATGGGCCGTTCATGTATCACAGTGACGCTGATGGAGAAGTGAAGGAGCGTGACTCTAATCGGCCTCTGATGGCCAGCGAGTTCAGCGTTTTGTTTGAACAAGTTTTTGTTCCTGCGCTCACTGTGGCCTTCAAATACTGCTCGCAGTGTAAACACTCAAGCTGTAGGTCAACGCTCAGCAGCAACTATCGGCTGAATACAGGGTACTTTATTTATAACGCTTTGTGTCACACGAAAACTGATCTCACCCTGACGACTCCTGCTCCGCAGCTCCGAGCATGGACTTGCGCTTAACCGGCTCAACACCAGGCTGAACATTATGTTAGACACGTCAGATGTAATGGGTATTCAAGTGTTTCAACACACCTGCAAACCTTTTTCGTTTAACTGTCCTAAAACGGAAGTGAATGTGGCGTTAAAAACACGGTACTGGTCACTAACAAGATTGTAACAGCAAGTGGTTCTAATTCAAGAGATCTAGATGGATCTCTGGCCACTTGAAGTGTTTTTGATTGAAACCCTCCACAAAGGCAGCCTTATTTCAGACTAAGTTGTTTTCTTTTGTTACCCTGCATCATCTACTCTGTGACGGAATGTTCAAATAGTTCTGCTCCACATACATAACGGTCTTCCTTAATCTCTTAGAACTCCACAGCAGAGAGTTCAGCTGCACCTGTAGCATGCAACGCCACCGCTCAACACACAGCTGTTCTATCAGTCAAAAAAAAGAAAAACGAGGTGGGTGAAGTTTCAGTGTTGACATGGTGTCCGCACAGATATCACCTGTTTCGTAGGCTGGTCCGCTATTTGTGTGCTAGTGGAACACAAACCAAAGAAAAGTCCAGCACTCGAGATGAAATGTATTTGGAGCTGCATTAGGCCAGTTTCCCCCAATAATGACCTGCTCTTGAATGATTACGTTTGACTTAAAATGTACAGTACATGATGTCTTGAAGAATGTCTTTTAAACGTGACGCCGCTGTCCTACAGCGGTTCATCTTTCATTGTGGTGATGGTTATTCCCGCTTCATATTTTTAGACGTTTTATTTTTTTTGTGAAGGTCTCGGTTGCTTCGTGTTTGGTGAAACACCTCTGCTTTCGACACCGATGGTGTGTAAGTCAGTATCTGTGACCTCTTATCACACAGACACGACGGCAGCGCAACGTCACACCACCGCTCGCTCAAAAACAACACTACCTACTCGCTTTGAACCTCTTGCGCTGTTAATATCCAAAATGCAAGTTTCTAAAAGGAACCGGAAACCTAAACGAGGTCTTCAGTAGAATACGACGGTGCTGACTTCATCTTCTAATAGATCGACTTGAATGTTTGCTCACTTTTATTTGTTACCAATCTTCTCAGTCCATAAAAGGTCACAGATTATAAAACAAAACCTTTTGTCCGTACAGTAAACCTGCTCCTGGTTGTTACTGATAGAACCAGTCAAATGACCCATCGAGGGTCAGTAAAAACGCCTGTTGTATCTGGAGCTGACAAACAATATAACCGATGCAGCGTAAAACATCTCGGCACAAACTTGACCCCAGATGTTTTATTGGATGTCTACACAATTAGTGCCTTTTGTAAACCTCCAGGTTTCAGACTGTTCAACCTGCGGACGAGAATAAACCGCTCACGGTTTTAGCGCTTGACTCGCTTGACACGCACTTGGTTCTTAACGCTGCTACCTGTAGAATTTTAAAACTTGATGACTTTTGCAACCTCCTAAACCCCCTTACTGGTAGTGTGACACGTCAATATGCAATTCCAGAAAATCTCAGAAAGAGCTGATGGAAAGCTGGTAAGAGATTTGGAGGTTCTGAAGTAGTTTTTTTCTTTTTGTTTTCTCCTGTCAAAGGCTCCTTTTTTATTTTATTGACGAGGATGCAGCTGTTGTGAGCGTTTTCTGACGCTTCCTTCCTCTGAAATTTGAGTTGCTGACGCAGCTCTCTTCCAGCCTTGCTTGATGCTTTCCAGACATTTTACACATCAAACATGGAATAACACAGAACAACCACGGTTCCCTACATTTATTCTGTCAAAATCTAGTTTAATCTTCCACATGAAGCAGCTTTAACGGCCTTAAAATCAGTCAAGTCACTTGCA
This sequence comes from Pholis gunnellus, assembly GCF_910591455.1. Taxonomy (NCBI): domain Eukaryota; kingdom Metazoa; phylum Chordata; class Actinopteri; order Perciformes; family Pholidae; genus Pholis; species Pholis gunnellus. Next base: position 7,278,788 of record NC_136546.1, on the reverse strand, counting down.
AAATAAACTACACGGTGCGCTCCTCACTTGTTCACGCAAGTGTTCAACGAATGACTTTGCGCCTGTTTTGTGGTTGTGTGTTAAATATCCCCAAAAGTACAACGACCTGACCCTTTTTGAGTTGGTTGTCGTCACACAGGCCCGCGGTGCTCCTTGTACAGTTGTTTAACTGTCACCAAATCCAGCAGAAGAGAGTAAGAAACGTGCTTTAAATTGAACACCAGCAAGTTGTGCCCAATGTCGTACCGTTAGCGGTTGAAAAGTGTGTTTCCTACCCCCCCCCCCCCCCCCCCCCTCCTCCTCTTTTCACGTGATTGTTGGATGTGCAATGCGCCGATATCATCTCAGGTTAAACTTGTGGCAAAATGTTTTGATGTGTTTTTGTTCATTTCCCCTGATGACAAATGATCAACATGTCCTTTACCGTATATAAATAATCTTAAATCCTTTAAACACGATTGTAAATGTACACAATGTGTCCCCCTCGTACTTACAGCAACTACAATGAATATACTGTATGTAAATGTCAAGTTCTGTTGCGCGTCTCTCTTAATCAAACAGCAAGGGCTTCTTCATAAGGCCGCCATTTTGCACCAACTTTGAACAATCGCACGAAGAAATCAATTGTTAGAAGAGACGGACTCCTTTTTTACTTAAAGTGGCCTCGATAGACCAGAATGCAATGCGACCAACAAAGACTTCCCGTGCTTTGACTAAAATGAGGGGTATTGCTGTAATCCTGGTTCACCTCGCAGTCCTGCTTTAGTGGTTGTCACTAAGCACTCTGGGAAATGTAGGAAGGATGGAATGAGATGAGCTGTAAAAGGGTTTCAGTCATCTAAAAACATGGTGCTTTTGCGTGGCCCCCTGAAGAAAAGCCCCCAAAATCCATTAAAAAAAAGAGTTTTTTCACTAAATGTCAAACTTCTTCTCCTTTTATCTGACCTGTGTTGAGACCCGGGTTTTATCAGTCGAATTGTAGCGCGTGAATCAGCCAAGTGAAACACAAAGAGAGCGTTTTATCAAACACAACGGATCCTTTTTACAGCCGATTATTAGATTGTTATCCACCTTTTGTAATTACTGGCTGCAGCTGTTAAATTTGTTTGAATCTGAGAGCGAAATGTCTGACTTCATATTTATACTGTATATCATTCATCATAATCATTGATTAAATCACTATAGTGGGAAAAGAAAGTTGTTACTGTATTTTTGTGTTGCATTAGCAGAAGTTACTGTTTCCATCCATCATAGTGCATCATACCACTGTTTCTTTGGACAATTAGTCCCAACGCTATCATAGTTATTATACTGATATGAATTAATAAAGTGATTCCATACTTTTCAGGGTTGGAGTGAGCTTTTCTTTTTTTCCGTTCTTCTACACGAAACTGAAGCAATTTGTTAGAAATGAGCTGGTGTAGTTTAGAGTTAAATTGGCCCTAAATGAACTTAAAGTCCGTCCTTGATTAGGAGACAGAGAACTCAAACGCTTTTTTTAGGAAGTTTGTTTTCTTTGCACATTCCTTCCTTCTTACCTTATTCGCCATATTAGTTTGCCGTGTTAGCATGCTAACCGTTGCTAATTGGCTTTGAAGACAACACAGCTGAGGCTGATGGGAATCCCCAGTGGTGGTAAATAATTAAGGATATTCACTGTACTTACAATGTTTAGGTGCTTGTTCTTAACTCAAGTGTTTCTATTTTATTCTACTTTAAACTTCTACATTATATGATAGACAAAGCAACTCCTTTAGTGCAGCATTAAAGTGATGTACACATGGATGCATCAATAATTATAACAAAATAATAGAATATAAATGATTCAGAAATGAATCCTTCTGCATAATGAGTACTTTTGCTTTTAGTATATATTGTGATCGTAATACTTCTGTATTTATATTTAAGAATATTGTTGAATGCAGGACTTTTACTTGTAACAGAGTGTTTATACCGTGTGGTTTGGCCACAGCAGATCTGAATACTCTCCCCCCCCCCCCACCCACCACCACCACCACCACTGGGAATTTCATTAGTTTTGAATGTGTGTCATAAATCAAAGTATTGGACACATTTTGATCTGATCAGGGCCTTTCATCAAGATGAAAAGTTAATTAAACACAATTATTTTTACTTCACCCAGAGGGGAAAGTGCAGGCCTGAACCAATCCATCAAATAGTCGTTGAGATATTATAGTCATGGCTAAAAATGATAAGACAGAAAATATAAACTATCATCCTGATCAACCCCAGTAAAACTCCTTTCAGACCAAACTGCAGTCTTCCGCCTCTCTCTCTCTCTCTCTCTCTCTCTCTCTCTGCTGTCCTACTTCTTCTTTCTTCCTCCTGAATGCGTCCCACTCTGACCTGCATATTAATGCACCGATCTGCATTTTGGTCCCCGCGTAGCCGCCGTGCCGGAGCAGTTCCGGTTTAATTGATCATTACTGCAGCAGGATGTGACGGCTTTGATGTTGCGGCTCCTGATGCTGGGAGCTTCGGATGAATTACTGATGACGATAACACTGTTTATGTTTTCACACTCCGAGACTCTTATTTCAATTCTCACAAACCTCCCTCGCTGTGAGACCGAAGAAATGGGTCACGCAGCAGTGGTTTCGTCTCCGTATGTGCGGCATGTTTTCTGCTGTGGTATATCACTGCTTTGTGCATTTTTGTCAATTAATTTATCTCAATCTGGCAGTTCAATATAGTCTGATAGGTGTTTCTTAAAATATGTAATACCAATTTAATAGTAAGCTCTAACATATGACTCAGTCTTGTAAACCGTTGGTGTAATTGAGTATGACTCAAGTAACGTGTGCTCACAGGTAAATATTGTACTATTTACTCCTCCAGTTCAATCATCAGACAGCTGAATACTTGGCAGATTATACGGTAAATTTTTTATTGGAACATATAAAATACGAGGCGATTATACAGCAAATCAAACAACTCTACAAAATAGGTCAAATCAGCTCAAGTGCAAAAATGCTGCTCACATATTAAATGCAGTATTTTCCATGCATAATGACTAGTTTTACTTCTGTACTAAAAATACATATTTCTCTTATAACTATATACTTTTACTCAATTAAGCCATTAATACAGTACTTATATCGTGGTGTTTTTTACTTTGTTTTCTTATGTACTCCTTTGCTTTTTGAGTTTTGTCGTTTCTGGCTTTGCAATACCAACACATTTAGTACTAATAATAATGGTGTGCATTCAATGTTTGTCCCTCCACTCGCCCTTTTCAGCTTGTTCACCCCAAATCCAGAAGTATTGAAAAGCAAACAAGTCGATCTGCATCTGACGTCAAATGAAAGGACTAAATATAGCCCCATGTATCAGAAAACAAGTCATTTAAAAGCTTTCTGAAAGAGCTTTGACACATTCTCTGTACAAAGGCCCCCTCTCTCTCTCTCTCTCTCTCTCTCTCTCTCTCTCTACTGTGCATCATGTGAAGCCCATGTTTGTCTTTCTCTCCCTCTGCTCTCTGTGCTCTGGTCTCGTGCTGCCCGTCCGAGCGTCTGTTGGGAGATTAGAGCAGATTAACATAATCTTGGCTGAGAGAGCAAATCCAAGGTGCGCATCACTCTCTCCACAGGGACGGATGGGACAGATTGCCACGTCAGAGCCGGGCAGTGTGGACCGGCTGAAGGCTGGTCTGTCACAGTGACATGAGTGAAAGCTGTGCCTCTGCATTAGGTAGCGGTAACATTGCCAAAAGTGAACATTTGCAGATTTGTGTTGATAATTCCTGTAAAATATTGCCAAAGAGCATAATATTTGTCTGCAAAACAATCCCCCGAGGCAATCTCAGTGAGGCCACTCCATGACAGACATGCCGTCTCTTTGACTGTAAGAGTTAGTGCGCAACACATTTCCTGCTCATTTAATAGCTCATCATTTTCATATTTTGATGTCCTCGTGCAATTCTGTGTGCTGCATCCTGCTGACATCAAGACTCAACTGCAGTGCAACCGCATCTCGGGGACGCCTGCAGGGAATGTCTTCACAATTCGCACAGTCGTCCACTTGGACTCGAGGATGAACTGATTTCGGTGGTCAAAGTGGACTAGCCATACCTGAAGAATTCATGTGCTATTATGAGAATTTCACAAAAATGTCAAAAAGGATGAACGATGAAGTGATGACAGTTTAAACAGGCATGGATTTAAACCGGAATCTGATTGGTGGAGGCACACGACTGCGACGATTGGATGGGTTCCCATGAAATTTGGTGACATTCATGTTCCCCACAGGATGAATTGTTGACTTTTCATCAAGTGCCAAACTAAAAACAAATCTTAATTTTTCCAATACTTTGGTGTATGATCGACATTCCATTGACAGTAACTAGCATGCAAGCGGGCTAAGCTAAGATGGCGAAGATGGTCGACGTGAGCATCAAAGTTGCTAAACATCAGCATGTTGTGATTGTGAGCGTGTTAGCATTTTGCCTTTAGTGGCATTGAACACGCTTAGCTGCTAGCCTGGCTAAATTAGACTCTTAGTGATGTTGTTTTACGTATGCAAAAAGAAAATCTAAAGAAGCATGTTCATCCATTACATGCTGTCACACTAAAACCCAACAGAAACCCACCTCCATTCAAACATACTTTCTTATGATAGTTTCCCTTTTCAGCTCAGATTATGCTATTTGACACATATTGGCCAACTGTTTAGATGAAAACCTACTTCAACTATGACCTCCCGTCTGTACTTATTAGGTACAATAACTTTTTCAATGTCAATTTCCAGCAAAGGGTTTCTACCTCCAGTGTGTATTGACTCGAGGTTGGATTTGCCCTCCAGCTTCAGCTCCTTGGCTTTCAAGACTGGTAAAAGGCCGCGAGGTGACTGCTGTTACAGTAATCCGATTAGTCAGATTAAACCACTGCATGCCACGGTAATTGACCGACACTCCCCAGATTCCACATTTAGAAGGTGCCTCAGGGCTTTGTTCACGAAGGCTTTGTCCCGTAGAGTCGAACACTGTGTCAACAAGTTATACAGACACAACACGCTTGATTCCACCTGTAGTGCATCAATTAAAAGACAAAAAACAAGTAGGCTTGCCGTCTGAAAAAACACCAGCTACACACTCCTGCCGAATAAGACGGAGTGGATTCTGCTAAATGTCTGTGCTGAAAGCTGGAAAAACCATCCAGACTGTGTTGATCTCCGCAGACTGGAGCACACCCGCCCAGGGTGAGGACACCTAACAGAACATTCCTCACTCGTTTGCTGTCTCCTCAACTATTCACCGGCCTGCAAAAACATGTGCAGAGGCAGCACACGCATACAAATAATACTGTTTTGACAGCACATACGGCAACATTTATATCTCTGCAGCTGGCGGCAAACTCACTCCACAAGTTTGTTTCACATAATCCATCACAGAAGTCAAAGTCCCGGGCCAAACTTCAGGGCTCGTCTGTGACAGAAAGCCACGTCTATTTCAACATTCACTTCTCTTGCAACAGTATCGGCATTTAGGATATTTTCTCTGATGAACCTTAATCTGAAAACATAGGACACACAATAACAAATATTAAGGCGGTCAAGAGACAAACTTTACTCTCTAAAATAGTTTAAATTGTTACATTTTTTGAAACTAGAGCGTCACATTATCAGCGATCTTGAAGAGAGTATCATTAGATCTCGTGGGGCGACTCCTCTGTCAGCAGATGGTTTTGTTCAGAAAGGATTCCGCCTCGCCCCTCGTGGCGTGTCCGGCCTCGCAGCGGTTCATAACAACGACTCGACTCCCGCAAAGACTGCTGGGGGGGGTCGGGTTCAGCTCTCCCTTCGTAAGTGCAGTGGATGAATTCCCCTCATTCCACTGACCCGCGGTCTGCTTCAGATGTCCGTTTACAGACAAATACATTCCATACATTTGTAGACTTTAGCCACATGCTTCACAATGATTACTTTAAGTCAGATCTGGCGAGATGCCTGCTGCAGTTTAGTGTCAAAGGATTTTACTCAGTCCCTCATCCATCACGATGACACGTGTACGTTTTTAGCATGGCAATAAATAAAGGGAAAGTCAAATACGTCTGCTTTATTTATCCACTTACCCCCATTCCATTCTCACAACTCAACCTGTGTGTGTGTGTGTGTGTGTGTGTGTGTTTCTGTGTGTGCGTGTGAGTTAAGATAAGCATTTCACCAATGAGCCAAAGAATGTGAAGACTGTCGTCTGGGTCCTGTCCAAACAGAGAAGTAGTTATTGTCAAATTACAACCTCGGGGTCCGTGTTTGTGTAAATCGTAGCGGTGATTTAGATCAGGGGACGTTCCCCGTGCTGGAGCTCCTCTCTGTGTGTCTGTCTCAATAAAGTAATACAATAAAATAAAAAATCTCAAAGGGGGTCGAGAAGTCATTGTCTACTTAAGAATCAGAAAGAAAAACAGCGACTCCTCGACATCCTCCCAAAATAAAGACGGATCTTTTTCTCTATAAAGAGTACAAAACAATCTCTTCTGCTGCTCTCTGTCTCCGTTTGACAGCTGGCTTTGTGGAGCAAAAACACTTCAAAAAGACATTCCTTCTTCCAGCCCCAGAGTGTTCATTAAAAAAACGTCTTCTCTCTGGCACAGGCTGTGGCGTCCGCGACCGCTTGTTGCTTCCTGCGATAACCGACATTTGCCTCACATTCATTAAAATGTCAACAGGTCCTGGACGCTCCATGGAAGCTTTGTACAGGCCTGAGCCACGCAGGTCTCCGACAGCAGGCCTAAACACACGGCCATCAGCGACAGACGTCTGCTGCTGTTCAGGATCACTGGAGGAGAGATGGAGGAGAGATGGAGGAGAGATGGAGGAGAGATGGAGAGAGAGACGGATGAGACGCTCACTTTTTACAGAGAAGGTTTTTGTTTTCATGTTAATCAAAGTACGTCTATAATCTGATCTCATACAAAGAATGTGCAAACCAAAAAAAAGTTCCGTTTTTAGACCTTCAACAAGCACCTTCTTGCCAACTGGTAGAAAACAAGACGCAATATGATACCGAAAAAGACTAAAAATAAAGCGGTGAAAAGACTTCGTTGCACTTGGCATCAGACATGCTCTCTAATTAGCTCTTCCTGAATGTGACGTGCAGACTCTCCCCCATCAGAGCAGCAGACCATAAATCACTCCACAACGTGTCGTTGTTTACTGCTCACAGGCGAGCTGCTAAACACAATGAGCAGATCTACGTTTCCAGAGCTGCTGAAGAAATAATGATCCAACTGTTGTGTTATGTAACGTATTTGTTTTCGATGTGTCGGGGTTCTATGTAGAGGAGGAGCACCCGGGGGGGGGGGGGGGGGGGGGGGGGTTGTTAGTTGCCACCTGCTGGTGCTTTAAAAGAAGATTGAATCCCTGATGTGTCTCCCAAGGTACAGTTTAAGGGTCTACCTGTTCCTTCAAATTAAAAGGTGAATCCTAATTTCTCTCAGGTATTTTCTTGGTCAGTAGTGGGTGTATCAGAAAATAAATAATAAACTACAACAATGATGTGTTTTATATTTACAGATTTGGCCTTTTTAAACAAGTGTGAGTGTCATTAGTAATTTAACATTGACCATGACTATTATTATGAAATCATTGTGTAAAATCTGCGTTAAAGGATTTGCTAAAACACTCTTTTAATGTTCTATAAAAGGCATACGGCTGTTTCAAATTATCCACAATAAACAAAAACATTTAGGGAAAAGCTCTAATTTACAGTAAGTTCAATATATTGAATATTGGTACAATATATCTACATATCTGTGTTTATTTCATCAAAGCACTGCCTAAAGAAATAATGACGTATTTTCATTCCAGTTAAGAAGGCTGTGTAAAGTTACCTTAAATTGCCTTTTCTCAATTGTTTTTACATACTTACTTAAATTCCCGAGGGGGGGAAGTGCTTGAAAACATTAGCTTTTATCCATCTATCGTCTATCTTCCTGGCTGGATAACGTCGGTGTTCGAGAACAGGCCCTCAAACAGACGCGTCCTCTTACCTCTGATGGCCTGTGAGTTGGACGTGAGCACAAACAGCTTGATGAGGCCCAGACAGAGCGGCGAGTGGTCGTGCTCCCAGATGACAGCGGGGATGAGGAGGACCTTGCCGTAGCAGGACAGCAGCAGGGCTCTGAGGAGCAGGCTGAGCTCGAGGGTCCCGCCGCGCAGACGCCCCACCGCCACCCAAAGGAACCACAGCACGCTGCCGCAGAACGCCGCCAGCTCTACGCCACCAACAGACAGACATGTCAAGACACATAGAGATGTATTAAGGGATACAGTATTCTTTAGAACAATAACAGGTGAAAATGCAGCCTCCTCCGTGGGTCTGCAAGATTCAGCCTTTACCTACAAAAGCAACATTTAGGGGATTTGTCATTTCTATTGTTTATCCTATAGAGGGCGCTGGACTCCAGGATGGTGCTGAAATGATTCGCTGACTGACAGAAAATTCATGGACAACAGTTTAAGCCAATTAAGTCATTTATCAAGCTAAAATATTCTCTGGTTCCAGCTTCTCAAATGTGAGCATTTGCTGCTTTTCTCTGTTTTATATCATTTTAAATTAAATATCTTGCGTTTGGACTTTTGTTTGGTAAAAACAAGTGATTTAAAGACAGCACTATGACCTCTGGGAGCGTGTTGATTTTACAGGCTAAATGATTATTACAACAAAAAAACTGAAAAAAATCAACAGATCTCAATAATATAGAGTAGTCATTAGTTGCAACCCTACAAAAAGGTAAAAATTGAACGTTTTTTCAGTTTTGTTCAGGTTTGCTTAGATAGAAAACATATTTTTTTAAGTAGCAAAATAAAGAAGTAACTAAAAGTACTCTGTAAGTAAAGGTCCTGCACTCAAAATCAAGTATTAGCATCAAAATATACTTCAATATACTCAAAATATACACCAAATGGTACCTGTACGGAGCACTCATTTATACTCACACTGATGTGCTAAGTATAAAATACTATTATCTATCTCCTTTGTAGCCTTCTGTAAATATAAACTATGAATACAAATGCCATTGGGAAACAAACAAATGTGTTTACTGTCAATACTCATAATAGTATCAGACACCAATAATTTAAATGAAGACGACATGAACTTAGTTCCTGTATTGTCCTGTAAACAAAATACAGCATATTGCAATTACAGTCCTCTAATTCTGCGTTCAAGCTCTGATATCAAAGGGATTTAACTGGTTACAGGTGTTTTCACAGGTGCATTCTGGGTGCAGGTGATTGATAATTGAGTGTTTAGCAAACAACCCACACAGGCTTATAGTTTGGATGTGCCTAATGTAGATAATCATGTGAAGTTATTTTCAAACATAATGTGAAGCAGACAATGTGCTTATGGTTTAGCTTTACTGGTCAAAAGATTCTATTTTTGATTTCTATAATTGTGCCACAGGTACCAGTTTTTGTGTCTTGGCAGTTAAAAGAAACTGTAAGATACACGCAAGATGACACCGTGAGGTTAATAGCAGCGAGTCACAACATCTAGTATGAGAAAACGCTGTACACCAGAATAACCTATAACGTTGCAGCTCAACTAATACATGTACTTAAGGACAGAACTTAAAGTAAATTGATACAAACAATAACAGACGTGTAATGGAGCTCCGGTTTCATCGTCTTACCGAGGGCGGCCAGTCCAAACATGCCGTAGAACTCCCATTCCTTGGTGTACCTGATGATGTCAGCAGGGTCACTGCTCTGCTCGGAGCCGTGCAGCAGGGACCACCTGAGGTAAGCCTCGCACAGCAGGCAGAACACACACAACTTCCAGTGGATCTGGAGAGGTGAAGAAGATGTACATACACACACACATGAAGTACACCGGAACACCAGTGTCGGAAGCAGTATTCAGATCCCTTACTGAGGTAGAAGTACTATGCTTATAACACAGTATTACACTACAAGTAAAAGCTCAGAAAAACAGCTGTCAGATTGGCAACACTTCATATTCCAGCTGATTTAAGAAGCTTGGAATAAATTAAGAAGTAGGAGAATATTTTCAAGACATAAAGGAACGCTTCATCCTTCAGTTTACTACAAATCACCATATTTGGATATACATGGTATTTACTGGAGAGGAAGGATCTGAAAAATGTAATCTGAAAGGTAACTAAAGCTGTCAGACAAATGTAGAGCAGCAAAATATACAATATTAGTATCTTATCTGCAATGTAGTGAAGTAGAAGTATAAAGTAGCAAAAAAGTGAAGTACCTCACATTTGTAATTAATACACACACAGTTATATACATTATTGTTTGTGCACGTGCAACAGGACTAGTTGACTTACATTCAAGGTTGTGTTGAACAAAATGTGTCTGAAAGCCTGCGTCTTGCACAAAATGGCATCAATCAGGATGATTACTGGGTCATATTCAATGTACTTGTCCACTGGCTTCTGGCACGACTCCTGGAGATACACACACACACACACACACACACACACACACACACACACACACACACACACACACACACACACACACACACACACACACACACACACACACACACACACACACACACACACACACACACACACAGGTAACGTCAACTCCAGCTAGTAGAGATACTGACGTATTAATCTGAAATGTCCACCTTGCTGTTAAGGGATTAACACGATACTATTCGGGAAATTATCCTAATCATTTATAGAAGAGTGTTCAGGCATGTTGTCCAACTTGTGTTAGCCATATACAGATACAAACGTAAAATACTTCAGTTTTAGAAATGAGTAATGTTAGATCTACGTTAACTTAACCTAGCTGTTCCATCTTTGAGGCAAACATTGTTAGCTAGCATTTTCATAATAAATAGTACTCAAATCCAAGAAGTTAATAGTTAACGCACACATATTGTTATCTTCAGGATCCCGTGACTGTAATCCCTGTGTAACTCCAGTGCCTTTTCGTTACATTCAACACATCTAAATTCATCTTTCCCCATTCTTCGCCCTGTAAACTGCTAGCTGACTACAATACAAAACACCGCGAGCGTGTGAGCATAGACTGTAACACAGCGGAAGTAAGAATTTTACATACAGTCCCGTCTTCAAAATAAAAGTCCACAATTGCATCTGTTATATTCCAAACGTTCCAAATCATATTGAACAGGTTGATTGCCGAAATGGGTTTCACATATAAGGGATTGTTTGTATGTGTGTTGTGGTGCATAGCAGTTGAAATAATGAGTAAGACAACAGAAAAAATACTGTAAATGTCTAGAAAATTACAATTTAAAGATATATTCTACAATCAATAGAATCGTATTTAATGCATTGCCCTTAATAAATTAATACGATGGAAATTACATTTATCTATTTTTAAAAAGGGATTCACTCTATTCTTTAGTAAATAATATCTTACGCTTTCTTTTATTATATTATTATACACATGACACTAAACGATTTATTTTATTACATCCTTTGCCAACGTATGTCATTACACCAGTTATCGCAGTTACACTGAAAGTAGTCGATTTTAGTTTTAGTTTGAAAGTTATAACGGAAATAGTTTTTGTTTGTCCTGTTCTGTACGTAGAGGACGGTTTGGTCTGGAGGGACCGGTTTGACAGCCGCAGAGTATGCTGGGAAATGCGGTTTTAACCGTCCTCTCCGGCTCTAGTGTTCTTCTTCGCCTCCCGCAGACTCGCGCGTGATAAGGGGGCGTGGTTCGTTCGGTTTTGATCGAACTGCAGCAGCTTCCGCTCTCTCTGGCGTCACACATGTAGCACAACATGGCCCCTGCCAGTCGGACTGTTGTTGTGGTAGCGCTCTCACTGCTGTACCTGTGCCGGACAATCTTCTCCTCCGAGTATTTCTCCACTCTCACTTTGTTCAACAATGAGCTCCACAAGCAGGGATGCAGCTCGCTGTCCGAGTGGGAAGAGTACGCGGCTGACTGCGGTAAAAGTCTCTCTTTTTCGCTGTTACTTTGCCACGTCTTCTCTGATTCAACTGTCACCGTGGAACCCGGCTAGCTTAACCGTTTGTACGCTAACGTCAAGATGAGCTAATCACAACAAGCAGTGACAGCCCGGGGTGGGGGGGAGATAACTGAGATAAGCTCTTGTTCTTACTGCCGTAGAGGTTAAATGGAATTTCAAACCAAAAGAGACGAGAAAGAGAGTAGTAACACAGGAGGGAGAGTATATTAATGTGCACATAACAGTCAGGAAACTCAACAAAAACTCACTTATAAACTGCATCTGTTAGCTTACCCCAATAGGTCAACATCAAGCTCCATTCAAAAAGATAGCTGTTACATCATTGTGGTGTTGCCTTGCTCGAGAGCAGAATCGCAGAACAAAGCAGAACTGAAACATTCTGGTGGTTGCTGTCCTTCTGCTGTTACAACTTATGCACCCAACTATATAGTTTTTATTTCTTATCAGATCTCAGCTCTTAGGGCACACTGTTCCCCACTGTGTATATATAGATAGAGCAAAACAACTGCACAATACTCATCAACAATAACTTTCAATAAAAAGTGTGATCATTTACTGTAACAAGCAAATCAGGTATGAGGTGGACATAGTGCAAATGACACTGTAAAGGTGTATTGCAGTTGTGGATCGGATCATTCAAAGATGTTGAAAGATGAGTTCAGTGAGAGATTGTTTGAGTGCATTCGAGGGAAGCATGAGGCGTCGCCTCCCTGGTTGTACAGGGAGGTGTTATTGTATTTTGGTGGAGGAGGACAAAGGACATGAACTGGTTAAACAAGCTCAGATGACTGCTGCTTGGCTCAATGCATGTGTGCTGACCGGAGGAGATATTCTTAGTGATTTCTAAGCATATTGTAAAGCACAATAGCAACGTTCATGGCTTCTTGCGTGTTTTTAGCCCAAGCGTGATATACACTTGATGCAACTTTCCTGCCTCCTAGGCAACCAGCATGCTCAGTTTAGCTTGTATTACTATCAAAGAGTTGTTATCTTTGTGAGGGTAATGCAATAGAGTCTTAACAAAGCAATCCCTGTCCGTGCAATTCTACCGCACATTAATAACACAGCTCTGATTAGATCTGATAGAGCCGTGGCGTTCACTATGGTAGCAGTGGTGGCCATCACATATCCACAAACTTTGGATTGTTGCATATGCTTTGCAGTAAATTGTCAAAAAATATAAAAATGGCCCTTTTTTATTTAAGTGACACACTTAACATCTTCCCAGATTTGAATGGAGCCTGGTGTGAGGTCAAGTCTGCGTGACATAAATAAATGTCACTTCAAAGACTAATGCTTTGGCAGGATGAGTTTATCGGTCATTTAAAATGAAATACATACACATGTATGTATGTATATATACATATATATATGTATATATACACATATAGTCTGAATACAATACATTCAAATGTTCATTATTGGGCTCAGTAATATAAAATGCCAATAACATTTGTCTTTTCAGATTCCTCCATTTTACAGTTGGAAGACCCGGACTGTGAGGAGGGAAGCAACCCACCCTGTGAGTCAGTCTTCTCACTTAACGCAGAGAAGATCCTGGTGAGATCTCACACACACACACACACACACACACACACACACACACACACACACACACACACACACACACACACACACACAGATCCATGAGTTGCTTCTAGTCGAGCCATAAAAGCTTGTTTTTATCAAAATAGCACAACACTGCGCTATGTGCTACATTTCTGTGTGACAAGCTCTCCAGTCCTTCATTTGTGAATCAAGTGACAAACTCTATTCTCTATTATTGATTGATTTACTGGTGAAACATTAAGCTTTGCTTATGCTTTAATTTGATACGCATTCCTCGAGTCTTAGTTTGGCATTCTCACATGTTGAGCCAAAAGACAGTTATGACAGAGTCTCTTTGTTGCTCTTATATCAAATTAGTTTTTTCATTCTTAAAAAACTAATTTGAATTGAATAACTGCACGCCTAAGATCTTTCAAAAAGAAGAAGATTCATTTCATTATCTTTTGCCATGTTTGCACAGTTCATCCAAATCTGTTTCCCATTTACTTTCAAGGAGGTCTAAAGGCACCAAATTGTGCACGTTCGGTAGTTTTGTAAATTGTTCTCGAAGCCTGTGTTGTGTCTGATTTACAGTTAAGAAATGAGACCTCTAGCTTTTGACCTCATGCCAGTAAGTGCGTTCTTCATTCTGATGAAGTTGCTGCTGGTCCCGGTTACGTAGGGCTATCTGAGGATACGTATGTGGCCCGTTTTTTGAATCTTAAAATGCTGCCACAGCAACATTTGCATGCTGTCAAATTTGCATCCTGTAATGGTTGATGTCATGCTGCCGTTCTCCATTTGGGAGGACGCAGTAAATACAATGTGAGACTGTGAGACTGCGAGAAAGATAAATAGCCTTTCGCTGCACACACAGAATATTTATTGCTTCACAGGAATTTGGCTCGGCAGTAGTAAAGGACCTTGACATTTGAAAGCGTTTCATTCTCTGATCTCTGGGGCTTAATTGTTCAGTATAACCTTGAGAGCTGCTGGAGCGCTTGTTTATCCTCTTTTTAACTCACCAAAACCAAGGCTTTAATTTACAGCATTTCCCCCACTTTACAAATATATAAAAAAAAGTTATTTTAGGGCAAAATGTCGCTTGATTGTCGCTTGGTTGTTTGTTCACCTTTGAGACTCGCATGTTATTCTGTGTTTCTGCTCCATTCGGCCTCTGGCTTCACACAGGAAACCAGTATTTTTATCTTTTTCTGAGCTTTGCGTGTCGGCGCTGCCTCTTGAAGTGCTTCTCCCTTTTCACCTACACTTGTTATTGTGTTTTTTTTTTTATCTCGTCTCCACCTCTCACAGAACCAGGCCAAGTTGTTTATAGAACAGAAAAAAATCCCCTTCCCTGTAGATAACCACAACACAAACGAAGAACTTGGTAAGTTCGCCTGTTCTAAATACAAACCGTATTCATGCTGAACTAATTTTTTGCCACGTTTTCCCAGTTATTCATCATCTGTTGCTCTGTCTTTGCAGCTATAGGCTACGTTCTGATAGGCAACGGCCTCTATGACGAAGCCATCAAACACTTCTCACTCTTATTACAGGTGTGTTTGCAATGTTCACTCTCAATGCATCATGTTTTATTGTTGCCTCACTGTTGCTATGTTGTCACCCTCTACATCTCTTCAACCTCGACTCAAAACACATCCTCCTGTCTTTCTGCTGAAGCCAAAAATATGAATATTAAATGAAGACGTGTTTTGACTTTTGATTAAAGGGCGACCCAGAGCTGGTCAGCGCCATCTACGGGAGAGGGATAGCTTACGGGAAGAAGAGTCTGCAGGTGAGTGGTTTTTGTGTGTGTGTGTGTTATTTGTTTTACCTCTCGATGTTTGAGAATACCCTGAAACTATCTGCTGTAATTTCTCTGCACTTGTGCCCTCTGGCTTTGAAATGTGCAATAGAAAGACATTTTATTCACTTACTTGACATTAAAAATACTCTTGAAATTTGCCTTTTATTTGAAGCATTTACAATGTCATAAACTAAATAATGAAGTTATGGCTGAAGTTAAGTTACGATGATTGCCCTCATTAAGATATGAAGGGTTTCCTTTCAAAAATAAATGTTGCTGCTCGATTATTTACGAGAAACGCACACCATTCACTACCGCGCTGTAGTCAAGGTTTATCAGATAATAGCAGAGGAACATTACAAGGTGCTGCTGTGTATCTTTTCTCAATTGATCGACTTCTTTTATTTGCATTAAAAGTTGAGTTTGCTGAACCAAAACCCTTAGTTTAATCGGTATATTCCTACTCATGCACATGCCAACATTAGATTTAAAAACAATTTGGCAGCATAGGGAGCTGTTGTCTGTATGCATTTTCTCATTCATCCTGGATTTTGGTGACAGCAGCAGTTTCAGGTAAACGCAGAATGACCCAGTGTGTCATTTTAATGAATGCTAATCTAATCCGCCAGGACTCTGCGGGTATGAGAGTGTGCCCTCAGAGAAACGGCCTCACAGCAGTTTTTCTACTTGTACGGTGGCTCCTAGTTTTGTTCACTATATGTTAAGGTTTGTTTCAACAAAATGTAACTGCCCCTCCCTTCCCTCTGTCTCCACGCCAGGACATAAAGAATGCTGACTTGGCGTTGTACGAGCTCAACAGAGTCATCACCCTGGAGCCTAACTGGCCAGAGGTCTACGAACAGAGAGCAGAGGTACAGAGACACTGTGATTATGGGTTATGGCCTCTGAAGCTCCTTCACAGTATGTTCACTGAGAACACGGAGGCACGGAGAAGGAGGCAGTCGTAGTCCAAGATGGCGCGTGTGAGATGTTCAGTTACAGTTTGGCTAATCGGTGCAGTTTTAACGTTGGGTAAACCGTACCCACTGTGAAATGTATCGGCGTCTGTGTCGCTTTAATCACGAGCACAGGAAACAGGAAAAAAAAACTCAGATTGTGAAAAAGTTGTAAATATTCAGTTGTAGAGAGACGTACGTCGTCTAGATCTGTACGGCCAGTAATATTCAGACACACAAAGTGTGAGGTCACGTGGTTTTTGTATTTCACCAGAGTGTTCGAAGAATCACACTGCCAGTTTGAGAAAACGTCTCCCCGAGGTTTCACTCTGGGGCTTTTTTTTTTTTATATAGGCCGCTTCCTCTTTGTGAGCGGGAAGCCGCTTGAATACATCTCTGGGGTAATCGGTCTGAAACGCAAGTCATACAAAAGTAGTTACACAATCCCGTCCACATCCTGACTGAGACCTAATGTCACTTTATGTCATTTATCTTCATTTTATTGAACTCATTAAGAACAACATTGTGCAACACAAAGGCCAAGTTAATACGCTGAGTTTTGCTTATTCCTTAAATCCTATTTCATGAAGATTATTCCTGTTGTTTTTAAAACAAAAAAAGTTTCGGTTCACTTTGGAAAAACAGACTCACTCCACCTTTTCCAGCAGAAGAAGAGTCTATATAGTCCTTTCTCTAAGAGGAAATCCTGCACAATTGAATAAATAGTGGAACACATGCAGCGTTTTTCTTTTTACATTTTTCATCTGTAAGTCAGTGTGTTTCACTTTAAAGACAAAGATCACAAACTCCTTTTCAGCTGGAATGATCCAACCAGCTTTTACTAATCTGCAGGAAAAGCAATTCCATTGCAAAAACAATTTCGCCGAGAATCAAATGAAAAGACATGATTATCCGAATGTGTTTTTAAGTGCGTGCTAGGACTTTATCCCTCCATTCGTTTGTGCGTCTTCAGATCCTGTCTCCTCTGGGTCGTATCAGTGAGGCTCTGGGTGATCTGACCAAAGCCATCCAGCTGCAGCCCTCGGCCCGTCTCTACAGACACAGAGGAACCCTGCTCTTCATTTCAGAGGTTTTGACTGTCAAAATGTCCCGCATGAGCAATGAGCATGTGTACATTGTGGGCCTTCATGCTTCCATTTGCTGACCCTGTGCTTTGCCTTCCCACCAGGACTATGTGGCAGCTATGGAAGACTTCCAGCAGTCTTTAGAGCTGAAGAAGAATCAGCCTATCGCCATGCTGTATAAAGGCCTCACCTTCTTCCACAGAGGAATGCTCAAGGTAAGTTGCTCACTGTCTCCTCTTTTTGTCTGTATTCAAGCGTAAATCTGGTAATTTGATTGTGTATGTTTTGATTCTTGAAAATGAATTAAAACCAAACTATTTAAATAGCCTTCTTAGCTTATTTAGAGGGATTCTAGTGCATAATCTGCTCCACATTTATACTTTCTATCCACATTTGTTTCTTCACTGTTAATTGCTGGAAGCTTCCTTTGAGTTGTCAACATGACAAGAGACTTTTATTTTATTTTATTATTTTACTGCTGCTCAAAAACATAACGTACAGTTTTTGGGTGCTTAGAGATGTAGATCTCAGGGGAAATGACTTTAAACCAAACCACTTCTTTTAGAACATGTTGGGTATCTGATGGTGGGAATTGAGTCATTATGTCTGCAACATGCCGAAATAAGGGAAACAATGAAATGAGATAAAGAGATTGATATACAATATCAACAAGGACATGCACCATATTGAAGCTCCTGGTGTGGCATGCAAAGACTTAATTACAAATAGTATACTCATTTTAATCGCCTATGAGCGAAGTAGATAGAGCATCCTGCTCTGGGAGGGATTGCAAGTCTGGGTTGATTTTTGTTCTCAGAAGTTACCACATCACACAGAGTATTCTTTTAGCAGACCTCTCAGCAGGGAGAAGATGCCGTGTTTCACACCAGTTTCCTGTATCTGCTTGTCGTGGAGGCAGTAAATCAGAAAACAATGCTCCATGCACCGTGAGAAGAGTCAAGATGTCTCTACTTCTGCCTTTTTTTAAAAACATGAAACGTCTAGATATAATATGGCTTAACTCTTAATCGTGTTGTTACTCTGTAGTGGGCCGAGGTTCAACATCCATAGTGTTTCAGAGCAGTGTCTGCTGCTGCGGGTTTTTCAGCTGCGAGACTTTTCAGTTGCGGTGTTTAAGTTTGTCACGTGTGTAGTTTTTTTTTTTGGGAGGGGGTTGTGTTTATCGCCTCTGCTAACCAATTTGAAGTGGGAAACCCCGTGCAGTACCCACAGACAGTTGACTGCAAGCAATAACAATGAATATACTGACAGTGGAGCCGGTAGTACATTTGATACTCGGATACAGATACTCTCATCATCATAAAGAGTAGTAGGATGTACTCTGAATGTGAGAGTTGGACATAAGAAGTGCTCCTTTGTGATCGTGGAATCTGCTGCAGCTTGTCCTCAACAAAGTGAACATTGCACAATCTGCTTTTTTATCAGTATAATCTGCGAGGAAAATAGTGTGAATATGCCCTTTGTTTGCATGGCCGGGGAGGCGCACACTTCCCTGTTCACGAGAAAAACGTTATCTACACTAAACAATCTTTTACGCTGCTTTGTGGAAAGAGAGACACCGTTTGTAGACACACTGAATATATATCTGATACAAGGTGTGAACACTCCGCTGAGTCTGAATTTTAGGTCCATCCCCACGTTGTGCAAGTTCCTCTTGTGTTGTCTCTCTGAAAGGTTGTTGGGTTTTCTGTCGCCAGGAAGCCATAGAGACATTCAAAGAGGCGCTGAAGTTGAAGTCCGACTTCATAGATGCCTATAAGAGCCTTGGACAGGCCTACAGGTACAGCCATATTGGCATTCGCTGGTCACGTCACATCTTCTTTTTTTTTTACCCAATGTTTAAACACAATATTTTCCTTTTTGAGTACCAACTTTTCCCCTCCGTCTTACTGACATGTGCACTGTCGCTCTCTTGGTGTCTCTTCTTCCTCTTTCCAGAGAGCTGGGTGATTTTGAGTCGGCGATGGAGAGCTTCCAGAAAGCCCTCATGTTGAACCAGAACCACATCCAGTCTCTGCAGCTCCGAGGCATGATGCTGTACCACCACGGCTCGCTGCAGGAGGCCATAGGCAACTTCAAGGTGGGGGGGGGGGAATCCACAGTTATTTCATTGAGTTAGTGAGTAACACAAACAAATGATAGCTTATAAGTTCATCAATCTTAAAATAATGTCCTGCAAACTTCCTCAGTCCAACCCTTCTTACAGTCTTCTGTTTTTGCTTTCTTTGAATTTCTCTGCTCCTATTGGTCCTCCAGAGGTGTCTTCAGTTGGAACCCTACAACGAGGTGTGTCAGTACATGAAGGGGTTGAGTCACGTGGCGATGGGACAGTTCTACGAGGGCATCAAAGCTCAGACTAAAGTCATGTTGAACGACCCTCTGCTGGGGCAGAAGGCCAGCTCCGAATACCTCAAAGTGAAATACCTCAGAGGTCGGTGTCGCATGCACGCACACACGAGATACCATAATGGACACAGTCAGATGTTTTGTTGCTCCGCTTTCATTCACACAACGCTCATATTTTTATTACAGTACTGAATCCTGTGCAAGTGAACTATCGAGAACATCCCATTCTATGCAAATGTTTTTGTAACGAGTACTCAGATTAAAGTTTGTTTTTAAGTTTCAAACTATTTAATTTCATGAGAGTTTTATCAGAGTTTACACCACAGCCCCTTAACATTCTTAGTTTTGATTGGCTGGCAGGTTCAGATTTGTTTTTAGTACCTTTTTTTTATGTAGGAGTTTGTTCGAATTTCTAAATTAATTAATTATACACAATGAAGGTAATGACCGCAACATTAGCTTAGCTAAAACTTCCATTTCTAAAATAAATCAGTACAGGCTATTTTGATATTATATCTTATATTCTGCTTTGCCCCCTCCTTGTTTTCCTACCAGAGTACTCTCGCTACCTGCACTCCCACCTTGACATCCCAGTAGTCGAGTACAACGTGGACCAGGACTTGCCAGGGAACTTTAAGAACCACTGGGCCAAGAACCTGCCTTTTCTAATAGAAGACTATGAAGAACAGCCCGGCCTGCAGCCTCACATCAAGTAGGTGTGATGGGTCCGTTACAGCTGATTCACACCTGGAGCAATAACTGACCAAAACTGTAGTTATTGTTATAGACGTGAATGGGCTTTGATATCTAAGATTCATACACTTTCTTGGTTTTATTTGACGTTAATATAGTGTCCTGCACTTCACGTGTATCATCATCAGGAAGTCAGAGCTGAGGCAAACAGTGTTTTATGGTTGAAAGCTAACACCTGACATCTTTTTTTTTTTTTATAAGGCATGATAGCTCCAGTGTCCTTCATGCAGATGTTTTTATTCCTCTGTCAGCAAACTGAAACGTGTTTCTTCTGTCTTATAAAGACATTTCAGAAGGTTGACATGTAGCCACAGTACAGTCCAGAAAAAAACTAAACAACGACCGCACGCTTCATGAAAGCTTTGACAAAGTTCATCCTTTACATCTTCCCGTGTTTTCTGGTTTGCAGGGACGTGCTGCCGCAGAACTTTGACAGCTACAGCAGTGAAGTTCAAAAGCTGATCTGCTCAGCCGACCACCTGGGGGCGCTAATGCAGTACGACACTCCTGGTTTCTTACCCAACAGGAGAATACACAGAGGTACCACTGATGAGTGCTGCAGTTCATGAAGATGTTTTTAAGTATTCACAGCAGCAGTTCAAATAAAATGAATTGTACTTTTTCCAGCCATGGGTTTAGCAACCCTGGAGGTGATGCAGGCCATGCATCGAACGTGGAGCAACTCCAAAGTGCGAGTCAACGGCAAGACCAGGCAAATGCAGTGGAGAGACATGTTCGATATAGCTGTGAAATGGAGGAGGTGAGGACCTGTCACAAGTGTATAAGAAAAGGAATTCAAACCCAGATGTATATACCGGGTATGGGGGTTAAACGTAAGGTAATGTTATAGATGTTTTGCATATTCTTTCCTTGGAAAAATGCAAGTAATCTGTGTTATAATGAACTCTATAGCTCAGCATCAATGGGTGGTGTAATACAGTGACTGTAGACACAATTTATTCACTCAAAAAGTGGATTTAGTGTTGAGTTACTCTGAAAGCATCCAACTGTTCGTTTGGTTTGGCGAGGTGACAGCAACGACCAAAATAAACCTCCTAAAAATGAATCGTATTCCAAGAGAAACTAAGTTCTGCTCAGGAGCAACTTTGGAATCCTAATCATCTTCAGGAAATGACCCGAAAACACACGTGAATAAAGCAAAAAAACAGAATACAGATGTTGACACATGATAGCTACCCATTTGTTTTCTTGCATAACTAAAAAAGTCTAGACTGAAGCTCGTATTCATCAGAAAAGTTTTATTAAAGCTCAGAGAACTGAGAAGTCGGTCACTAAAACCTCTTTAAACTGTTATATTTCAATCACTTGTGTTCACCCCAATTGTTTGCTCGTAGCATGAAATGAAACAAACCAAATACAGACACAGAGTTGAGTAAACCTTTCCTCTGTCCTTCTGACACTTCGGTCCTCAGCTGATTAGATTTCAGTGTTGAGAGACTAACTGGGCTTTTCCTCTACTCGTAGGATCGCCGATCCAGACCAGCCAGTTCTGTGGTTAGACCAGATGCCCGCCAGGAGTCTCAGTCGAGGCTTCAACAATCACATCAATCTCATCAGGTAACAACTAACAACTGGTAAAAACAGGATCCAAATTGTAGACAGTTTTTTAGTTACAAATTAAAACAGGAAAAAGCATTGCTTTCACGGTCCTCCCTCCGAGGATCGGATTCGGTCCGACGCTTTCGGTTGCTTTGGGCTTTTTCTCAATATTTAAAATCCTTGTAATACGAAACCACTTCTTTCAGTTTTTAACTCACAGTAGCTTTGACTCGCTGGAAGCACTTCTTCATACAAAAGTAGCCTTTTTTGGCAGCATGTTGAAACGCTTTTTTCTTTTCTTTTTTGCTTCAGGGGACAGATTATCAACATCAGGTACTTGGCGTACTTTGACAACATCCTCGACTTTATCAAAGACAGAATACTGGTGTACCACGGGTAAATTACTCCAAGACTTCATCCAGTTTCTATCTTCAGTGACTTACAAACACTTTTCCGTTCTTTCCATTCTGTTTCTATCGTTTGCATTCATTGAAAAACTTGAAACAAAGAACTGTGACATCAGCATGTCTCGCCTAATGTATTTGTATTTGACTGCGGTCATGTAAATAGGCTCGCCTACTGTACGCTGCCTACGAGGCAGAGTTATTGTTTCCCCCAGGCTTCATTCATTTTGCATGAGAGTCTTGAGGAAGTGTTTCTTACAAATACATAAATGAATATGTATTCTTCATTTTCTCGCTGCTTCTTTAATTAACAAGTTCCTGCTTTGCGTCTCAGGGCGTACAACCCCAGAGGACTCTTAGAGGTCCGTCAGGCTCTTGAAAATGTGAATAAAGTAGAAGATCTGCTTCCTATAATGAAGGTAAGGATGAAAATCTGGACTATTAGTGGGGAGGGAAGTAAGTAGAGATAAAGACGATGCGTCTAGTCTAAATACACTGGATTAAAGTTTAGACATAACACACTCAACTCAAGGTCCACTTACTTATGACATGATAAGTTGCTTTGGAAATAAGTGGACCAGTAACTTGACATTGTTGTCGACTTATTAAAAATGAACTTAAAGTTTGTTAAATGTTTTACTGTGAGAGACTTCTGAAGCTGGCACAATATCTTTTGTGTTTGTTTTATGTCCTGTAGCCGTTCAGCAGTGAAAACCCAGAATGGTTCTTTGCCTTTTTTTATTTCTTGAAGCAGTTCAATAGTAAAACCAGAGACGGCTTCACGGTCAACTCCAAGGTGCCGAGCGTGAAGGATTCTGGGAAAGAGTACGACGGTTTTACCATCACGATCACTGGAGACAGGTACGATGAAACGACGGTCTTGGCGTTTTTTGCCTTTTTTTTTCTAAAGTTTTCTGAATTTGTTTTTAGAATTTCTGCACAAACTATCAGAAACCGTCCCAGGGAAGCTCGTCCTCAGCTGATTCGTGACCTGACAGTAGTCCGTCGTCATAATCGTCGATCTATTCCCCTCGTCATGTGAAATCCATAGTTCAGTGCCTAATAAATGGCCTTTTTCAAGATAAAACTGCACATTTTAGACTGACCTTGTTATTGGGACCATCACAAGGCACATCTGGTGAATCATCATGCTGTTTAATCAGCATCTTGTTACTCCACATGTGTCAAGTGGCTCGGTTATCTTGGCAAAGGAGAAGCGCTCACTAAAATGGATTTCAACAGAATTCTGACCAACATTTGATAGAGAAAAAGCCTTTTGTTTGCATAGAAAAAGTCTTCGATTTAAAAAAAATAAGTGTTCTATGAAATGTTGGCCGGTATTTTAAAACTCGTTGTTATAACATGCTATGACAGCTTCCAGTTTGTTTGAGCTATGACAGCTTGGAGGAGATTAAGTGATTATGAATTCCCTCTGGGGAACTGTTTTCTGTGTCGTAGGGTGGGCAACATGTTATTCTCAGTAGAGACTCAGACGACAGAAGAGCGGACGCAGCAGTACCAGTCAGAGATAGAGTCCATCTACAAAGACCTCACCGCCAAAGGAAAGGCGTTAATGCTGTCCACTGAACTAGGGGTAAGATTTATCTTTGCAGTTAACGGGACGCTATTTCGGTTCATGGGCGTGACTTTGGCATTCCATACGTAATAGAAAGCAGAATCGTGTTCAATACAGTGATTTGTGGCATGACCTGAAGCTTTATATATTATTATCTAAAGTAGAAAAAGGATCCAGATGAAAACAGTTAGCAGCAGGCTCTGCAGATTAACCAGAGTTACCAGCATGTTGTTTTTCAATGCTGCAAACAGCGCAAACAAACCTCCATTCACCTCAGTTGTGTTGGGATGGAGGCAGAATGATATAGTCTGTAGTTAATAAACATATTTTAAACATTTCAATATTGAATGACATTTTAAGAATAATAAATGAAAAGGGAAAATAATTGGTGGCAGCCCGTGTTGCAGTTACTCCTTCAAATGATTCTGCATGGTTTATTGAAGCAGGAGGCTCAGCAGCCAACTGTTTTAAAGTATTAGCGTTACATATTTCATTTCAATTCAAGTCGTCAGTCAGCACAGCAGTTACCCGGTTCCCCCTCAGCATCTGACAATCTCCTCTTCTCTCATTCTTATTCCCCCTTCTGCACGAATATCCCAGATTTCTGTTGTCTTGAAAGGCGAACTGGGGAGGCAATTTAATGAATTCTCTGCAGAATATCACAGTCATTTTTACAAATGGATCCCTTTTACGAGATTAAAGCAGAATGTATTCTCCAGCTGGCTGCTGTGGAGGACTTTCAGACGGTGAGAAACAGACGTTTAGACTTTCGAGAAAGACGATCAAACTGTTAAAGAAGCATTCTGACTTGAAAGTCTTGTCTGTTCAACGCAAGCTCAGTTCTCTTCGACAACAATGTCCCTACTGTTGTAACGACTAAACAAGGTTATCGACTCTGAAACGGATACCTGGAACAAAATGAACACAGGACTTCTCTCGCTCCGGGCTAGTTTATGTCATAACGGTTGACTCTGTGATGACTTTTTGTTCTTTTAGGATGCAGACGCCGTGTGTAACCTGATCCTCTCCTTGGTGTATTACTTCTGCAACCTCATGCCCCTCTCCAGAGGATCCAGGTAATCCCTACGTCAAAACAGCCGTCCTGCAGGCGTACGGTTTAAATGTTTCGTAATTCGTAACCCATGGGGTGAAGATAATTTGTTTTTCTTCTGGGATGTGCCGTGGCATGTTATTGTGCGAGTAACTGTCCTTTTAGTATCGGTATGAGTGAGATCACCTTTTGACAAAATGACAACAGTTAACAGTTGTCGTTAAAGGCAGAATGAGTATGATTTTCCTCACTTATGACCCACTAGATGTGTGTGATGTGATGTGTACTCTGCCCTCTGGCTGTATTTGATCTTTTTCTTTTCATTTTGCATTGTTGTGGACGTTTCTGGGCGTCGGCTGCAGAAAAAAAAAAAAAAAACCCCGTAGCGACCAGGTGCCAGATCGTGAGCTGGCAGACACGGCGCTGAAAATCGGCCAAATACAGTGAGGCAATACGCCAAACGAGAGTGATTCTGTGGTTGGCTTTCACCCACTGGCGAGCATTATTACCCACAACTGACAAATTGCCCTTTGAAAGAATGTCTTTTCTTTTCTTTCTGGAAACCTGCCAGGCTGCATGTTTTAGAAGGTGTGAGGTGTGAGCTTGAGTAATGCTCGAAGGACAGCATGTTCTACCTTTTTAACGTGCAGTAGTTATGACGCTAGTGTCTCATCTGCTTCTCCTCAGTGTGGTGGCCTACTCGGTCGTGATGGGTGCGCTGATGGCCAGTGGGAAAGAGGTCATCGGCAGGATCCCGAAAGGAAAGGTAAACAGAAGTGACCTTTCCTGACTCTTAATGGGTCCGACCGAGTGACGTTTCTCTAAGAAACGACATGTTTTAAAAACTGTAAGCAACATTTACGTAAAATGTGTGAATAACAGAAAGCTCCCGTAACAGCTTGATACGGCCAACAGTGTGTGAATGTCTGAAAAGGCCGATCTGAGGGGAAAAAAAACTGTATGTAAAAGTCTTTCAATTATTGTGTTCAAATGAGAGGTGTACGTTACACATGAGTCAGCCATCCACTCCATTGATAGACACAAAGCCTCGTATTGTTTCTAACACATTTATTCCAGCTCTATGGAAGAAGATGAAATCTCACCTATGTCGTTCCTGCCGAGCAGACGCATTGTTCGACAGACAAGGCAGAAAAAAATCTGAAATCTGATCAGCTCATGAAATGTTCAGCCAAGGTCAACTTTCTTTTCAACCAGGAAGCTTGTTGAGTGTCCTCATAAAGTCCAGGTTTCTGTTTGCTCGGCTAAAGGATGTTTGGTGATTTGTGGATCTTAATGAATGAATAGAATCATTTGACTTGGATGAAACAAGAGGACGTCCAGATAAAGAAAAGCGCCCATGTTTTAAGCCTCCTTGCAGACGTATTGCTGCTAGTGATGACATCGGTTCAAAAGAGGATTTCATTTTTTTTTTTATTTTAAAGATGTTAGAGGCTTTTCCCTTTTACATGCAGCTGCGCATACTCCGATTAACCTAAAACGCCTCCATGACATCCTTCCTACAGCTACTTCCTTTAAATACCTTCCATTTGTTATCTTACATGTTAAGGGTTTTTTTTCCTCATTTCTCAGAAGTGGGCCTTGAGTGTCAACAGTTTGGGAAGCCCTGCTCTAAACTGTGGTTGTTGACTATTGTTTCAGCTGGTGGATTTTGAGGCCATGACCACACCCAGTCCAGACAGCTTCAGTAAAACAGCAAAGAACTGGATGAATCTCAAGAGGTAGGAAGACGAAACATGTCCTTGGTGTGTTATTCCTCTTCTTGGCTCGACTCTTATCGTTTTAACACTTTTTCTTCCTCCACAGTTTACCAAGTTGGTACCAAAGTCTTCCGTCCGTAGCGGAGACCTTCCCGTCCAGCAGAACGATGATAGAGGTTCTCAACACAGACTCGTCTTCGCACTGTCCAAAGAAGTCCTAACACAACTTCTACACGGGAGAGAAGTCTGTTTGATTATTAAGTCTTAATTAATAAAGCTTCTACAATGGGGCCGTCGCCTTCTGCACCCCAAACCAAACTGGATCGAGTTCTCCAAAAGCTTCTTGGGCTTTACTGGTAATCGTTTAAATTTTAAATTGGACCCAGGTGATATTGATACAAATTCAAAAAATTATTTTAAAGAGGATTTTCCTTTGTGAAGAGGTTTATTTGTTTGGAGGAAAGCTACAATTGATCTTATTTTGGTATCAAATTACCTCCCAAGTCCTGCTCTGTTCTCTGTCATCCTCCGTCACACTTAACTCTGAAATGATAAAAGTTTAAATTCTGACAACACCTATATGGATGCTTGTGAATGCAATGTAGGCCAACGTTGTCACAAAACCTGAAGTTTGACTTTGCTAGCAGTACTGAAACCATTCTTGTCTCTACTTGAGCACCACAAGTTAACGACCAACATAGCAACCGTCGCTCCTTGTGTTAACGGCATAATTCGGAAATTTCATTTCAAGTTCATATCCAGTTCAGAATGTGGCGTTCCAACTGCAGCAGTCCACCGTCACCATCCAGGCTGAGTTTTTATTTTTAATTTTCCAGTTTTCAATTCGTTTTATATTAGAATTTCACTTCACAGAACACATTGAGTCACGACTTTGGTTCAGGAACAGAAAATACTGATTTTTATTTGATTTTATTTCGACACTCTGTTTGGAGAAGATGACAGAGAACAATTGTGTCACAGTTTGGGATGCAGAAGCGATTCTGTCCACCCTGTCTTTTTCTCTGCTTCATAGGCATCGCCAAACCTGAAACACCCAAAAGCACACAGTCCTCAATCTCATCAGCCATCAGTATGAACAATCTTATGTTGCATAGTCATGGTTAAATCTTTAGCTTTAGATTAGCTGGAACTTTAACGTGGATGTTACTTTGCTGTCTGGTATCTGAAACCACTTTTGGTTCATATTGAAGTTTGTAATTGGCACTTAAAAACTTGTTTTTTAAACACACACACACACACACACACACACACACACACACACACACACACAGTCCAGCCTATCAGCAGAGAAGGAGTCTTGGGACATTTTGAAAACCTTCAGGGCTATTGAATTCCACTCTGGATACTTGAAGCAGTCTCTTCTTCTTTTAGTTTTCTTGAAACTTGCAGGAAGTGTCACTTGCTCTTATCGGGTATGTTGAACCCCCGCTCTCTTTTAACGTGACCAATAAAGGGTTGGTGTTTAGATGGGTTGGCTGCTGAACTAGTATGAAAGCAACAGTCAGAGATTTTTTGAGATTTTTTCAGAGAGACACTCGTTTCTTTTTGTGACGTAAAGTTCTCAAACATTTGTCACTGAATTGATTATTTGATCAACAGAAAACGAAAGTGACTGATGTTGTTTGTCCCGAGTTTTATGTCATTATAAATTGAATACATTTGGGACAAAATAAACTTGGACCAGGCTGAGTAAAAAATAAAGTATTTATTTCTGTAGAATTGATGACTCGTAAGTTTATGAAAAGAGACGAAGCCCTAGCTTCATGTGCTAGCGATGTGCTGTGGCGGAGAGACTTTAACAATAAGCATAATACGCTGCATTCAGGAACATGTCTCATATCAAAGTGAATACAAAAGTAAAGGCAGCCTGGTTGTTATATAGTAGTGGGATTTGAAATCGTACCTTTTTTATTTTAAAGTAAGCCAAAATCCAAATGTGCTCAAATAAATAAAAAGACTCCTGAATGTTCTCTGACATCTCTGACAGTTGGATCCCGTTGAGGATTAATTATAGATGGGGGTAAAAGCACACCACACACTGTTATCGTCTTCCTATCATTCCTTTAGCCTGCATCAGATGCCATCTGTGTCTCACACACATCTCTGGTTTTTCTTTGGATTAATTAGCTGGTGAGAGCTGTTCTTACTTAATTAAGAGCTCATATACCTCCAAATGTCTTAATCATCAAATACTGTTGCAAAAAGTTGAGTTGATTTTGCATGGCCACATGTCTGTCTTGTCAAACGTACAGATATCTGCAGAAAACCTGATCAGAGTAAACATTTAAAAATATGTGAAAAGAGGTTTCTGAAATCCTCAGACATTTAATTGGCAGTAAATTTGAAAGTGTTCATCACTTGTGTGGTTTTCTGTTTGGTATTCTCTGTAGGGAAAGCTCATTAGTTTAAAAAGTGTGAGTCTGTTGACAAGATCGACATTTCTGGCTACACAAAATTAAAGACTTGTTTATGGAAATTGGACGCACACGCATCATAAATATATATCTATATTTTTTTTCATAATTCAAGGTAAAATGGGGGTAATCCTGCAAGGGAGATCATTTGATTAATATGAATGAAATGTGATGTTTACAACCTTATGAAACAAAAATACGTGAGTGATATTGAGGCTACATTAGCCTGTGTTTTTTTTTTTTTAATGACTCATCAATGTTGGTTTAAGCACAAGGAGGAAACAAGCTAAGCAGGTAATTCACCTGGAGTAATCCGAGTCTTTTGAACAAATTTAAGCCGTTTTCTCTCTAATTGCAATGTTGATGAATTTGGGGTCTTGAATGCTAAATTATCGTCACAGACAGTTATCTCAATGCTGCAGTAGTTCTTAATTGAATGTCCAGTTTTTTATTATTTTTTATCCACAAAGTAAGAACAAATTGATCCGTTCAATTGCATTCCTGATTTATGTCTTGCATCACAGACAGTCTGCTTTCCATCACTTTTTGTTGTTCATATCAATGATTGTGCCGACTGTCATTCCCTTTTCTTTGTTTGCACTGGGTGACCCAGTCATAAAGTGCTATGGTGGGATTAAAGCTTAAAACTTGAAGGAGGGATTTATTTTTTATTTTATTGAATGAGTGAATGTTCAGCAGTCAATAAACATGGTTGACAATTTTAACAGGCTCTGTCCTTTTTTTGGGGAAACCTTAAATTGTCCGGGGGAAAACTATTGAAGACACTTTTGCTAATGAAAAATAAGTAAATAAAGTGTTTTCTTCCTTTATTTATACAATTAGTAGTAGTGCTGGGCAACGATTAACATTTGTAATCTCGATTAATCGCATGGATGTTTTGCGATTAATCGCATTGTTATGGCAAAGTTCAATAATGAATTCAAAAGTAGTGTATTGCGCAATTTTATTTGAAAAGTACTGCTATATGAACAATAACATTTGGTTTGCACACTTTAAACAAATAAGGTGCTTTTTAACAGCAGTATTCCCTTTACACAGTAGCAGTTATATTTCTTGCACTGTCTGTGCTCAGTGTGCTGACTGTATGTGAAACGTGTTCCACTGCTGTGCAACAGGAATAAAATGTTTCAATGTCAGAGCATGTGAATGCAGCTCTACTGTTGATCAATATAATTCTGTAACTCCGAGGTGATGATGGTTACCCAGCGATCAAAGAATAAAGACACTTTACGCACAATTTAGGTGTATTTTCCCTTTAACTCACGAGATGCAGGTAGCATGTTTTATACTTAATGTGAATATAATTCATACTTTGTTGGCATCTTATTCTGAAAACCGGATGTTAGTCTGAAGAAACCGGATGTTGTCTCACGTTAATCTTTCCGCTAACTTTCAAAGTCCTTCGCTCGCTCCCAATCTGTGCCGTTTGAATGCGTTTACCGTGAATTTCAGCATATAGGTGCACTAACATGTAAGTGTCTGCTGAGTTGAGCACGGAGATCTGAGTGTCTGCTGACTTTACCGCAGCGATGTCCAGTAGTCTCCATTCCTCCACCGCTGCCAGCGAGCAACGGACTTTCTAAATAAAAAGAAACGCGCTATAAATAATTGTCGGCGTTAATTAATGAATGCGTTGACGCGATAATAACGCGTTACTTGCCCAGCACTAATAATAATACGAATGAGTTTGCAAATATATTGTGCAAAATAATTTTTTCTAACAGGCAATTCAAATTAACAAAATATTGGTGGGGACAATTCTTTCCCAAACTTTGGTCGTGACTAGTCCCTATGGACCATATGCAAACCTACGCCCTTGAGTTAACATCTCCATTGACCCCAACTCAATACTACTAGATAGCGTGCACTCAATCTAGCAATACAAAGTCAGTCAAAACAAGTGTATTCATAATTGATGGTTTGGGTTTGCAGCCGCCACACCATGCACACAAAAACATTTTTAATATTATATTATTTTTCTGCCAATAGATCCGCCTAAATGGTACACACTGTTCCTTTTAACTGAAGTGAAATTGTACTTATTTGACACTTCAATTTAGTGAGTCAATTATATATATATTATTAATGTTTTAACTTAATACCTCATGTCAATTTAGTATATAATTTTTTTGTTTTGTGTTATTCAATAATTTTTGTAAACACTGCCAGGAGTAGAAGGATAAAGCAGCATAAAATGGAACTGAAGTACATTAAATTGTGCCAAAGTACATCGCTGGAATAGATGTACTTGACACAGTAATAGATTGAAATGGTTGAAAGTTGTTTTCCCTTTTAAATGAAAAATGATCATCAATTGTCACTATTGGCGAGGCAGCACGGGAAAC
Organism: Pholis gunnellus; assembly: GCF_910591455.1. Classification (NCBI taxonomy): domain Eukaryota; kingdom Metazoa; phylum Chordata; class Actinopteri; order Perciformes; family Pholidae; genus Pholis; species Pholis gunnellus. The sequence continues at coordinate 7,247,182 of NC_136546.1, read as the reverse complement.
ACAGGTGTTGTGTTATTTAAACATGAAGGCTAATACATAGATGACCAGCAGTTATGTCCAAGTGCTCGACCACTGTGTGCCGCAAACACGCGCAGTGTCCATAACCAAAGACTCCTGTATCCCATACAAGGCTTTACCACGTGACTTTGTCACGTGACCCCTCATTTTGCACTTGAGCTCACATGGCTGTCGGTTGACTGCCAGTTGTGGGTGCAGGTGAGAAAAGAGGCGGCGGTGTGAGCATGGCCGAGGATGCGACTGTATCGGAGGAGACTTTAACAAGTGCTCTGACTCTGATGGTCAACTCGGGAAAAGTCCTTCTACAGACAGCGAAGCACGAGGCAGAAGGTAGGACTGATGCAGAAGAGGGGGGCATCTGTGGGGACAGATATCATTGATAGTTTGGACTTTGTGTGTGCGCTGTTGCCAAGAAAGCTATTAGATAGCACGTTGATTATAAGGGTGAAAGTAGTCCGGTACGGTCCGTTAGTACGTACCATTAACATATCAGTGCCGGGAAGATGGGACAACAGCTGGGTCAACATAGTTAGTTATCTCCGTACAGGAACTTGTACTACCGGCTCGGTTAGTCTCTTTGTTTGAACACTCGTTACAATAAAGTTACATTCATTAACATTACGAGAAAGGCAATTTGTGGTGCATTCAAGTGGTTTTGGAATAATCGCAAAAATGAGTTCTTTAAATATTTTACGCGAACGCCCCTTCAAGTTGGAACAACGAGTCCCAAGCAGCCACCGTGTTGTTTTGAAACAGTAACATACGGCACATCGTATCTGTAGCGTTCATATTGTTTCCACATTATGTGGCTCAATGAACACACAGAATTGGGAAGAACGACTTCTAAACTCGGGTAAAGTGGCCGTCCGAGGAACACCTGAATGCACCACCTGTCTGCGCTCTCCCTGCGCCCTGCAGAGTTGCGACTTGCAAGCGTCAATCTAGTTTTCTTAGAATTTGCTTTTAAATTGTTCCCGTGACCCTCATTCTACCAGCGAACGAGAAGCGGAAATAAAAGACACGATTTCACTCCAATTGGTGTTGCTAATTGACCAATTGAATATGTAAACCGACTTGAGGAAGAGATCAGATTCATTTGGGTGTAATGTTTAGTTTTGCTTTATCACCTTTTCATTTGTGCCCAATGAGCACAACAGCAATACAAATCTAAGTCTGTGGTTCCATTTTTACCACGTAGGATAAAACGTCAAATCTAGAGATCAAATAACACATATTTAACTTTTCACCCACAGTTACCACAATATATTCATTTATAATTCACCTTTTAACTATTTCATAAGCTGGCTGCAACGCCGGCTTCTAGTGACTTATTAAAGCAGATAAGTGTGATCAGGTCACTGGATTGAAGGTGTTGTAATGCAATCCCCTTACCGTCATGCCAACACAGTGACATTGCACAAATCAGCCTGAATGACAGTGTCCCTTTCTACTCATCCAGAATCCCTCGAGACGTTTGTCCCATATAAGATCACCACTTTACTCGGCCTGATCACAGCCGGAGCAGACTTCTACAGAAGGTGAGGCGCTCTCAACACCTGCAGAATCATTTGGCCGTAACACCTGCTCAAGTACAATGACGTCAATCCACTGTTTTAATCAAAGTTTGACTATATATATATATATGTATTTTTTATATATACTGTGAAGCAATTCTGTGTTTTGTTGCTGTTGAGCAGCATCAGAGCGAAGACGAAGAGTGAGGCAGAGGACATTTGGCAGAAGTATTATCAGTAAGTATGAATATATAATCATGTCAAATGATGATAGTATTGATGATAATTACACAAATGTATATCTTAAATGTGCAATAATGTCTATCATTCTTTTCCCGGCCCCTTTTTCGTCCCCTCCAGCGTTTGAAATAGTGTAAACAGTTATGTTTGTGATTAAAAAAAAGTATAGGGATAAGTTATGTACGTTTATTAAGGCAAAACAGTGGGGAAACAAACAAGGGAGCCCTCTGCATTACACCAAGCCAAATGCACCAAAAAGAGATGAGAACACAAACCTCATAACTCTCCCTCCATCCTCCCCAAAACCATCAAACTTTGCTCAAACCTGCAGGTCCCCTTTACTGACATTCAACCCACTCCTCAACTTTCTTTCTTTTTTACACACAGTTGATCCAAAGCCAAATAGCCTCCGCAAACACAACACACACCAGGGCGAACCCTCATGAAAAACCTGTATTGGATCTTGTTGGGGAAAAAAATCTAATGACTAATTAGTATACATTTAATAATTGATGAATGTTTCACATTTAACATAAGCTCATCTCCTCTGTAAGCGTTTAAGGCCTGTGTCTTCAAAACGTTGATTGTGTGCTCTTACACCAGCTGTCTCAGCAGTTGTTTAGTCTGTCGGAAAGAACACTCGGCGCCGCTTGTAATGATAAATAAAGCTGTAGACGGCGTCAATACTTCATGGCGTCTTCCGATTACGATAAAAGTGACCTTTGTACTAGAACGAATGGTTACAGTGTCCAGCTATTGCTGTATGAAGGCAATTCGTGTGTGTGTTAGCCTTTTGTGACGTATATATTGCCTGTGACACTGTTGTTTACTTAGTATAAATATCAGAGACTCAGAGACGGATCTTTGAGCCGCCTGGATCCATGTATACTGTATGTGTTTCAACAAATGTCCTGTTTAATGATTGTTACCACGGCTCGAGTGAATTTTTCTAACAGATCTTGTTCTCCATCTTATTAGTTATTAATGTAATGGATAAAGATCAGTGTGGACGCCTCTTTGTCACAGAACTTTTCTCACTTTTCCAGCCATGCAGCAGTGAGAGAGCAGGTGGAGGAACTCTTGCAGCTTGAGGTCTGTATGAGTGAAACTTTTTGCCTTTTTTAAGTTTCTGTTAGGTCTTTGAATGTTGCGCATTATGACTCAAATGAGCAGATTCACAGACATATTTTGCACACGGCGAAGATTGGGATCCACATCTTTGGTTAGATGTTAATGTAATGAAACCCTAACATGCAGTGCGTGTATTTATATGCATGAATTTGTATTCTATTTATCCAGGATCTTCTTCTCATGTAGAATGTGTACAGTTTTACAAATCAGTAATAAATCAACAACAAAACAAATGTCTCCTGCAATAAAATGAAGTCAGAATGTCTATTTTGTGACTCTGTGACATAAAAACATTTGATAAAAATGACTTTGGCCTAAAAATGACTTTAGACTTTGATGCTATGTGCTTGTTAGCTTAGAAACAAGAGCTGGATTAGGTCTTTGTCCAGTTTGGGTTATTCGCCAGTTTACTACTCCTTTAATTATTTCAAGATAATTAAAGCAATTTATGAAATGCTTTTACATTATTTTTGTATTTAATTTGTCTCTTAACCGGTCTATGATTGACTTGACGTATACTGGGATTTGTTTAATTTCAACCCGTGTGTGTGTATGTGTGTGTGTGTGTGTGCGCAGAGTGAGTGGGACTCCTTCCTGGAGAATGTGGACAGACGTCTGCAGACGACAGACAGACAGCTGTCAGGAGGAAAGATCGTAGACCGCCTGAGCCCTGATACTCCGTTCACCGATGGACGGAGTGGAGAGTGAGTTCACACACTGCTGGTCACAAGCTGAACTTGAATGTTCTTACCGCCTTTTTTTTTTTTTTTGTCAATTAAAACCCACAGTGGTCATGGAGTAGAAAGACACATTTTGACCATGCATCATCCAATTATTTGTATTGAATCAAGCTGTGTTGTCTCATCGTCGTCTAAAGGAGCGTGACCCTGGGTCAGTACCTGGGTCGGGGTCAGAAGCCGCTGCTGGTCCTCATCAGACATGTTGGATGACTACCGTGACGAGACCACGTGACCGAGCTGGCGGCAAATCAGGTCAGTTAACATTCAGTCTCATGGCATCTGGCATCTGTTCTGACATCACTCTGTGAAACTGCTGTTTGTGTTGCTTAACAAACGCTGTTTGCATCCCATTAATGCATAATACCTTCTGATATGGAAAACCTGTACTTCAGGTCAATCTTCACTTACAGTCGATGAATAGAAGAATGAAATCTTTTAGCCATTTGTTTAGCCATGTTTTTTTTGCGTCTTTTATGTTTTTAGCTTGATGTATAAGGTGATTACCACACAAATGCAATCAAGTTAGCTCCTGTCACAGCACGTGTACATGGACATAGATATACCAAAATCTTAAATGAACATTGCATCCACTCAGCCTTGTACAGTGTATCCCACGTTATACAGAACCATGTTTAATCCCGCTACCGCGGAGGAGATACAACAGTGCTGTGTACCCCTTCGTCCCCGTTCCCGTCTTAACCGTGGCAGACGGGAACGTCTACAAGGCCTTTATCTTAACTTCTGAGTACAATGAGCAACTAATAAAAACGTTTTGCTTTTACAAGGAGATATGTGCTGAACTAATTATTGCCCAGCAGCAGTGACTTCCGAAGCTAAGCTAACCCAACCAGGTGCTTTGTACTTACTTTGAGTGGTATCGACCTTCTCATCTAACTCTCAACAAGGAAGAAAATAACCATATATACCAAAATGTTGAACTATTCCGCATGTGGACTCCTAAATCTGTTTTTTTTTCTCTTCTCTGGCTACAAAAGTGTCCAAACATTTTTTTCCACGGCCTTGCAGCCACCACTCATTGACCTCTAAGTCAATAAATGACTTGTGTTGGGACGGAGTCAGTGTAACATATAACCCATTACAGGCTTGCGATCAGTGTTTTCATGAAATTGTTTCATTTTGCATCTCTGTAGGCTGCCCTGGAGGCTCGGTCAGTGCGGGTCTTGGTGGTTTCTTTCGGGGGGTTGGAGGGGGCTCAGGTGTGGCTGGAGCAGACTGGATGTTCTTACGACATGCTGCTGGATCCACAGAGGAAGGTGAGGTCGTGACTGAATCAACTGACAACATGATAAGGAAATAAAAACGAGGATTTGTCTTGTTCTGTAAATTTAAAATATAAGGATGAGATTACAGCAGATTAAACCTGTCTGCATTCTATTATATTGTAGCTAGATTTATATTCAGTGCAGGTGGGTAGGTGCATGAGACGAGAGAGATTTGTTATATTTAGCAGCTGTTTGATGATGTGTCCTGAAAGCCCAGTAAGTAAGCTGAACCATTAATTCTGAAAAGTCAACCACCAGATGTTAGCAGATGTGAGATGGAAACCAAGGCAAGCAACCAAATATGAAGACAGAAGATTTTCCACATGTCACAGAAGCGATCGTCAATCATGTGTGTCTGTGTGAAAAACCTGAATAGGTCGTCCAGATACTATTTCAATACTTTTCATATCCATTTTTTTTTTTTTTCTTCAGAAAATATTACACATGCCTAACACAGTAGATGTCGTCTCTGCCACAGGTATACAGGAGTTTCGGCCTCGGCTCTTCCTACTCCAAGGTGATGAAGTTCGGCTGCCTGCTGCAGTACTCGGAGTACGGAGCTGTGGACAGAGACTTTCCCGTTGTCGCCCCTCGTCTGCTGGAAGATATCTACCAGGTACAGATGGACGACACAGCAGCAAATGCTTTGGCATTGAGGTGCTGATGTAAGCACCTGAATCGGTGACGTAAACCGAGGAAATATGTGCCAAATGTTTAGATTACGCGCGTGGGGTTTAAAAAAATGTGAATACAGAAAGGTATTAAACAAGCTTTGATGTGTTTTGGTATTTTTAGATGGGAGGTGACTTTTTGCTGGATGAAGCAGGGAAGGTCCTTCTTTCTCACCCGTCTAAATCCCCAATGGACAGGCCGACTGTGAAGGCCATCCTGCAGGCCCTGGACCCTTCAGGCTGCTCTGCCGACTCAGCAGAGTAACATCAACATGTGGACGAGCTTTTTTTTTTTTTTTTGTTACCACATCACTGACACCACAGAGGAAGAGCAGCTCTTTGACTCACGTTTATGACGTCACGTCTCGTACTCATGACACCATGAAGAAATGTGACCGATGCAGAACTGTAAATCAAAGACAAATAGATCTTCTCTTTGTTGTGTCATTGTTGTGATGGGAGCATCTTCCAAATGAGCGGTACGACTGGATTGCAATATAGTTTAATATGATTTTAGCAATTTTACTGTAATCTGTCATGTTAGAGAATATGGCATTCCTTTTAGGCTTTACTTCAAAGGTGCTGAACCACTCTGCACTGCGCTCATGCAGCAGTAACTACGAAACACGCCGTCCCGACCCTCGTAGGGCCCACCCTCCGGTTTCCCACTCAGGTAGACACTGTTAGCTCTATCAGTAATGTTGATATTTACACTGTTTGTGCTGTTAGCATCGTTAGCTGCTAGCCACCGGCTCAGCCATCACCATGTTGAGAGCCTTGTGGAGTCAACAGATATGCTCTTTTTATTGGTGAATTAAGCAGGTTTGGATTTTGGAGGCCCTAAGTGGCGGTGAGAGGGAACAATTTTAGTTTTGGAAGGGACAAATTACTACATTACCCAGACATGATATCATTGGCTACTTTGTGGCTGGTCAGGGTAGAGATGAAAGCTGCTGCTGCTGCATCCTCTTTTTCTTATGTAATCATAAAACTGCACTTTGAGATTTTACAGGAGAAAAAAAGTCATCATTGCTGGTGTGCTACACATCTGATCTGTTCTTATCTATAAATGAAATAAGAACATAATTTGTCGGAAACTGTGTGGTGTTTGATGTTAAAATCCCACAGGATGACAACCCAGGATTTCTGATGAGTAGGAGCTGGGTATTAAAAAAGGTATGTACCAAAAACTGTCGGTAAGATATGTAGTCTTCTTGTCCTACAGTTTGATGAGAATGTTCTTGATTTAAATCAAAATATTTGCCTATTTTAGAAAAACGTATTGTATAGTTGCATACATTTAGACACCATTGAACATTTTAGAACTTGGGCTTCTTTAGTTGAGTAAAAAAGTGTTCCGTAGAAAAATATGTCTAGGCCTATATTTCTATAAGGAAGGTCTCGCAAAAGTGTCATTTTGGTATCAGCACTGTATCGAAACATATCAAACAATACCCAGCCCTACTGATGAGGCAGATTTATGAAAAGCATTTACATTCAGTGTTTTATATACAACTCTTTTGCTTTACATACTGTGGGAAAATGTTCTGGTCTGAGATGTTGAAGAATCAGCAGTTTGACCAGACTTTGTTCAAATAGCTTCAAAGCTCAGAAGTAACAGCAAAGCACTGGCTTATTCCTGTTCAGCCCAAACACACATTGATTTATATCTTCAAGAGGTTCACTATGTGCTGATTCTGAAGAAAGTGTCTCCAGATTTTCATGGTTTCCTTTTTTCAAACTTTGAACAAATATTTAGAATCGCCGGCATTAAATCACAGCAGAGTCCTGACTGGTTTACATTCATATCACTGAAGCCGCATGAATAATATATGTATTATACTAACTTCATCTGATAGTTACCTATTCTTACTTTTCCGTACTTTTAGAACTTAAATGGCAATACATGGATTCTTGAGCATTGAAACATTAAAAAGGTGCATTCTGTTTCACCTTAAAAAAAACAATACCTTGAAATATTTCCATGGCCATTTTTTTTATCCTACATGCATATGGACACTAATTAAACACTGCTGCACTAATAGCATATAGAAGGGAAATTATAATTGATATTTATATTGAAACACATTCGTTTTCTTATGGAGAATTTAAGACCCCACCCTTGAATACAACCACTCCAGCTATGCTTTAAGTCTTTTAAAGGGCAATAAGTTATTGGAAAATATAATGGGCTTGTAGTTCTCATGATTATAATGACTGAAGCTCAAAGTAAGAACAACAAAAAAAAAGAGTTCTTCTTAAAGTTTAAAGTGCCACCCTGTCATCAAACTCGCACATATAGTTCATGGTCCGATCGCAGTAGTGGTCCCACCAGTCGCCGTCGTCCGACGACATCGCCACGCAGTTCTCCCGCCTCCCGCCGTCCGGCTGGCTGGACAGGAAGTGTTTGCGCCACTGGAAGTACGTGACCCGCGTCCCGTCGTCGAAGAGGTACATACCCTCGGATCGCAGGTCGTTGACGCCCAGCCAAACGGGCCAGTTCCCCGGGTGGAAGAAGGACTTGACGTAGTCGGCGAGGGCCTCCTGCTCCCTGCGGTCGCGCGGCATCCCCATGCGACCGCCGCGCTCCAGGCACTTCCTGGACGCTCCGGCGTAGTCCTCGTGGCTATTGTACACGAGATAGCATTTGTATCCCATCCGGTGTCCCTTCTGGCAACCTGATAAACAGAGACAATCATCCAGTCTTAAAACATGCATCAGCAGATGTTTTGTTGTCCACTTGAGGGCAACGCAACATTTAGATATTACCACCATACACCGTTTATGGTGAACATAGCGCCCCCTGTTGCTTATTTTTCACAGCAGACGCAGAGCTAAAACAGCAGTAACTTGGAGTTGTATGAAAGTAACTCTGTTACCCTCCAGTCTTCCCATCTCCTTGCGGTTGACCTTGCTGTGCTGGTAGACCTCCCGGATGCTGTCCTCCAGCTCCTCAACTTTAGCTGCCATGTTGGTGATGGGGAACAACAAAAAAACAAGGAGACATGAAAGTTAGTCCAGGGCATCGTCCTCTTGACTTCCTTTTTTTTTTTTAAGTTACAAATCTATAAAGGCAAATTAATCTCTCAAGCCAATTGCACCGTCTCAGCTCATTATGGGGGATTAAATGGTAATGATGGTCTATGGAGGACGTCCAAATATAGTCAATCTCATTCACTTTCTTTCATTCTCATTCAGCGTCGTTTTCATTCATCTTGCTTCTTTCGTCCTGTGCACTATGAATACCTTATACTTTTTTAGCAGAGGGGGGCGCCACATGTATCCTATACATTTGTCCATTTTACAATGAACATGACTTACTTACGGAGAAATGCCAGAAATATGGATACAAAAGTATTTAAAAAATAAATATATACATATATTGGGTGGAAAGGGAAAAAAGTCCGTGGAGAAATGTGGATGTGTTGTGATCGTCTTACCATCCACCCTGGTCAGCCGGTCCATTAACTGGCTGACTTTAACATCCAGGGTGTAGTGGCCAACATTCAGCTTGTGGATCGCCTGGTCCATATCGGCTAATCTGGACACTAACAGAATACAGTACAAGGACAAGAACAGGAAAGAGAAATGTGTTGCATTCATGAAATATGAAATATTACTGAGCACTACATCTGAACTGGATCTGGATCTGGAGACTCACAGACATAGTTGTATGAGTTTTCAAAGTCTGACACTGGGCTGGTTGGCTCTGGTTCAGGCTCTGGAAGAATATCGGGAACGTCCCCTCGCGCCCTCTTCACCTCTGAGAGGGATGCCTGACACACACAGAGAGAGAAATTGCAATTTGTAACACTTCTTAGGTGCAATTATAAGGTCCTACCCATTTCTAAACTTCTTAATGTTTATCACATATACACATAAATAATCATCTCAAAATATATAAACATACATCTTCAATAACATGGACCACAATGGATGTAAATGTTTAGCTTATCATCCTCATTAACCTCTAAATGATATGCAGGATGGGGTGTTTGTGATCTTTACCTTTAGTATTGTCACAAAAAATCTGTTTAAACTTGAAACCATGTGTACTTTAATCACTCTGTGTGTCAACATGTTCCCTCTGTGGCATATGGACTGACCGAGGGAGAGGAGTGTTTCATGTTGAGGTCTGACACACACATTAAGTTTTAGTAGAGGGGGAAAAAACGACCAGACGGACTTGCTCCTCTCTGTGTATCATCATAAATTCTAAACCATCATCACCCTCAACATGTCTGGTTTATTTACACTTCAACCATGTCAACATAATATTTAGCAGAAAACGTCTTATTGTTTATTATCTTTTGCTTTGATTTAGCCTGACTCCCTCCTATACACATGTACAGCACTCTGAGCACGGTGAATGGTGTTTCACCCAAAGAAACAGACATACAACAGCAACAGCAACATCTCCAATGAAATACAGTTTTAAGTTCATCGAGTCCAAGCGCACACACAGTACACACAATCAGTCCTGACCTGTGTTGGTGCTGCGGCGGCCGTCCCTGTAGGAGCACACACACCCAGAGAATATAAACACAGGAGAGCGAGCGAGGTGGCAGCCGGTCCCATTTTCTGCTTCCTAATAACTCTGCTTTTACTTCAGCAGCAAAGCTCCCTCTGAGTCTCTCTCTCTCTCTCTCTCTTTCTCTCTCTCTTTCCACTGTCTGAGTCTCTCTCTCTCTCTTTCACTCCTCTTCCCCTCCCGACCCTCGTGCTTCTCTCGCAGATGTGATGCAGGACTCAGGAAAGCAGGAGCAGCAGCATCAGGGATCTCCCATTAGAAATGTGAATGAGAGAAAACACAACAGATGCTGAAATGTCACGTATTCAGAAAACAAATCAAAGTCACGTCCCAGTCGTCTCTCCGCTCCCTGTCTTGTTCAGGATGTCACTCCTCTCCTGCCAAACAACAGGAAAGCTCTATGCTCTTTCTCCCACTTCCACTCTTTGTGTGAACTCTGTCGTTCTACGCAGGAGGATAACAACACAGGTAATGCATATTTAAGGCCCTTTAAATGGTTTTATTTCTGCCTAAATATAATTCCCCTTATAATTTATATTTTTAAGGGGAATTATAATGTCAGGAAAGCACATTTTTCTCATGACCTGAGTCAGTTTAAAGCTCATAGCAATTGTGTACACTTTAATATAATAATCTCAACTCAATCTCCACTTACTAGCTTTTTCTGGAGCTTTCAACCGTATTAAACTGTCTTTATGGCAGATGGAGTTTGCTCCGTTCTTATGGATGTCCCGTGTCCAATTTTCGCCTAAATGTTTGGCATGAAAGTTCAGTTTTGGCCCTTTGAATAGTAGTTTGATCAAATTGTCAAACGACTGAAAAACTCCTATTTACATAGCCAAGAATCAACGATCGTGCCGAATGTACAATTTGTGTGTTGTTTTAACATTTACCTCTGGCTTAAACGTTGGCTGAATTCTGTTGCAAAGAGGAAACACTGCATGCCTGTACACACTTGCATGCTGTGGTCCTAAACTCTCTCTCTCTCTCACACACACACACACACACACACTGGCATACATATATGTACACACACAGCCCTTCTTTTAATTTGGCTAAATATCAGGCCTGCTTGCCAAGCTTTTGAATTAAATAAATTATCGGTGAGAGAAATATGAGGTTCTGGATCTATTTAGGGGAAATGACGACATTAAAATAAATGTCTGTGTGTGTGTGTGTGTGTGTGTGTGTGTGTGTGTGTATGTGGTTGTAACAGGAGGTATGCCAGTTAAAATGCCACAAGAATCCAGCAGAGTTTCCAGGGGAAGCGAGGCAGGGCCCTGGGATCCGGAGACTGGGAGGGGCTCCGGCAGCGCCTGGGACTGGGAGCGTTTGCGTTCAGCAAAGAGGGACAAATGTGTGAGTCTGCACTTTAAACACAGCTGTTCCAGTACACTACGGAGTCCAATACTCCCCAAAAAATGTTTCCAGACTTCAGATTGGAGTCAAACAACGGTCTGGAAAAAGTGTCTACCCTTGTTTTGACCTCCGCGGTTCTTGTTGATTTCCCACTGTGAAGAAGTTACTTTGGGCTTCAGAGAATTGCAACGGGAATGTCTCACATTTAATAAACCAAACGATTCAGCGAGATAATAGTTGATAATAAAAGTAACATATATAATACTATAAATAAGTTATAAGCCTGTTTTCTTTTAATGTATGAGCATTACATTTAAAACCACCCCATCAAATTTGCGATGCGTCTCTTTTGGTATTGCTGTCCACAAGATTACAATGTATGAAATGCAATGACCGTTTTTTGGGTCTACATTTATGTAATCGTGCATATAATAGGACTACAATGCAGATGTTTCGCATACTTTGCTCTCTTGCCATATTCCATCAGCACAAAAAACATGTGGATCACTCAATTCAGTTTCCAACTCTCTGCCGACCTCTCAGACCTTCATAATGCTTCTAACATAGGAAGAAATGTCAGTCAACTCCGTATCTATCCGATCAGTTCAGTTTAACAACGCGCCGTGTCTTATTAGACATTAGGGAACAAAATAACTGTCCTGGTCCTGTTCCCGCTGTAAGTTCAATACCGTGCGATGGTGTTCATTCGACCCAAATATCTCTAGTCCAAAAAAGTGAGAGGGAACACAAAGCAGCCATTCAGAGTGTGGAGGTCTTGGGTGGTGCTGCAGGGAGGTTGGCTGGACTGGACAAAGGTGCCACAGTTCAGCGAGGGATGATGAACACAAACATACAGTACAGACCAACACTGATACATGATATATTTTGATATAACCTGTTTGTGGTTTATTTTGTTCTGATATGAAAAATATTTTCTGACCAGTTTAAAGGCCTGAACGTATTAATAATTAGTGCTTTTAGTGACACACACATTGTAAAACTGATACGCGAAGAGGACTAGGATGAGACGTGGCAACGCAGTTCAAAACATATACGTACCACCTCTTTCACTCATAAGTCTCATTCAAAGTCTTACATCCATTGCACTATTCCCCCGAAAAATTGGCCAGAAAGTCACCACAGTCCAGCTGTGCTAGGTCACACGCTCTGGCCATGTAAATCACTAGGTCACTTTTGGGTGATTTTTGAAGTGCTCTCCAACATTTGTGGTGGGACAGTAGAGCCTTGTCCTGTAGCTGCATGTCTTTGGGGCGTCTTCATCAGAAGAACAACTTCCTGTTCTCTGGCTTTGCAGTGTTATTTTATTTTACAGCATACATTATGTATGAAACACAGTAATGCTCTTCCTTCCTTTAAACCCACACTGTGAAGCGGCTGCTTTCTGCCCGAGGGAGCCGGTGGAATGAGGGCTGGTTATTCTAAACTGGGCCAATGCGTTGTTCAACTGAACAGCACAAAGTTTCCTCTGAGCACCAGACATCCCTCCCTCCTCCTTTTCCTAAATGGCATTTTGGATCTGGTAGGAATTACAGCTGGAGGGATTGATGTCATGGGGCTGACGAGGAGGTCGACAAGAATGCAAACAATCTTCGACTGATGTTGCATTTGTAACCATAACAGACGCTGCTGGTAGTGACCTCCTCTTTCCCTCCCTGGAGAAATTTAGCAGGAACCGTATTAATGTGGGATTCATTACGTTTGAGAAAAAAGTCATTTGTGGGTGTGATCAAGAACTAAAAAGTGAGGGGGGGGGGGCTTGTAAACTGTTTGTGTCCTTTAAAATGTGTTGTTGTTCTGCAGAAAAAAGACAAAGACAAGGAACAGGTTTGACTTCTATTTATTTACTTTGACCTCAAAATGCACGAGTGCAAAATACAAGTATAGCTTAAGATACAATCAGCCGATAAATATAAAATTCAGTAAAATAGTTCTCTAATCACGTAAACCGGATTTTAGATTTATGACACAAGTGGTACAAATCACTACATGCCTGCCTAGTTATCTAAAACACGACGGTTGACTGCGTCTCTTTTCACTATAAATGCAAAGCAGCTTTGCTCAGCACTAGTTTGACGTCAAAGGTGACAGTTGGGAGGGGTGAGATGGTAAGGAGTGTTGTGGAGACATTAAATCCATACATCTGTAACAGGTTCCCACAGCAGCCCCGACATTCAGTCCATGAGTTTTCCATGACTAAGTTTGATCACTTCCATGGCTGTTCTTCCCTCCTGTTGTTTTTGGTTTCAGTTTGGATTCCACTTAATGAAAACCATCATCTAATTCAATGAAGTGTGTGTGTGTGTGTGATGAGTGAATGTTGCAAAATACATTCTGTTTAATTTCTGCAAAGTGATGCACGGGTAAAATTCCACGATATTCCCCACCTGAACATCCTTAAAATAATTCCATAATATTCCAGGAATTCCATAACCAGCAGGAACATCGTTTGTAGTAATTGGCCCATGTGGGCCGAGACTGCGGCACAGAGCTCTACTTTAACTCTAAATCTCTTAGGTTTATAGGAATATATATAGGTACGTATAAATAAAAGCACATTAGAGCAAAAGATTCGTAACAAAAAAGAAAAAAGAAAACAGAAAACAGACAGATGAGTGTTCTAGTGTTTTGCACACATGAAAATTTGACATGCTTATGGTACAAAAGATGTCCTTGCTTGCTAGTTTAGTGTCTAAAAGTTACACGTGAAAGGCAGCCAAGTCACACCGTTACTGTGCATTCACACTACAAACCTGATCAACAGGTTACCAGAGTTATTCGGTAATTCAGGGATATATTTGGCTGAAAAAGCATCTACAACTGAACTTGTTATTCGTGTTGGCTAACAATAAAACATTGGATTTTGGTACTACTTCCCTCGGCCTTCCAATTTATTTGTAACTTTTATTTGACAGCCTTCTCGGTAAAAGGATGTACAATCCACATCATATTTTGATGCAGTTGCAAATTTTTGTATAATCTTGTAATTGAGCTGATCGCAGTGTGAATGCACAGTCGGGGGGGGGGGGCACTATCCCTGCTCACTCTCCATTTGGTGGGCAGGCGGGTGTTTGGCAAGGAATCAAAACCTAATTAAGAGAGGAGGGAGAGGGAACTCCAGCACACAGGCAGTGAGATAATACCTTAACGAGCCACTGAAGATAATTGCAACAAACATGATGTGATCATTCTGAAGACTGGTGTGTCGTCTGTCGTCATGGCAGTGTGGTCCTTCTTTAGAGTGATGAGGAGGGTGATTCATTCATAGCGGTGACTGGTCTCGGCTGTGGTTTACCAGTTGTCTAGGAAGTCGAATCCAGTCTTCAGGAGGTTGTTGTTCGTGTTGTACTGAGGGGGGGAGACAGTTCAGTACATTTGAATGGCTATTAGAAACAATAGTTTTTTAACTCTTGTTCTCCGTATGATATGAAGGATTGATATTGGACAAACTAAATGACATGTTTTTAATTATGTTGGACTATTTTTTGTTTACCTGTTGGCTGAAATTCTTTCTTTTTGTTTCAACTTTCATTCGCTTCCTTCTACATACGACTAATTTAGCTGGAATCTCTCTTTTAGTTGCATCTCTCAAGAGTTCTCCCATTTTATTTCCCTAAAGTACTACGGCTTACTGTCACGTTCTTACTGGAGCTTTTAAACCCGCTTGGTTTGGTTTGGTTTGTTTGTTTGGTGTGAAAGTTGAGAATCAAACTCTGGTGCAGACTTAAACCCCCGGACACAGACTGAAAAGTTTGGTTCGGTTCAGCTCCAATTGGACTGATGCTGCTCGTTTTTAATATGGAAGCAAAACAGACCAACCGCAAGACTGTGTGACGGTGGATGTGAGATTATTTTTAGCAGGAATCCACCGACTGATCGTAACCAAATATTTACAGCTCCTGGTTAGTGTGTCTAAAATCAGTCTGAACAAGAAACGGACCAAAACTAACAGGTAACAATGTATTTTAGTTTTCCTTCATCTAGACCAAGTAACGCGAACTGCAGGTGTGAAAGCCTTTAGAAAGCGTAAAAGTAAAGAACTATTGCTGTTGTGGGTCTATACATATTGGGCCAAACAAACTCCCTGCTTTTCTTCATCTCATACAATATTAAATTAATTATTTGGCGATGTTGGACTGTTCATCGAACAATAAAAAGGTATTTAGAAGAAGTTACCTCAGGGATTTTCTCACATTTAATAAACATAGAAATGCTGAACTTGATTTTAAGGCATGTTGCATCACTGGCCACATGGTGATATATTTGCCTTTTATTGTCCGAGTAGACATATGCAGAGCTCTCCAAGGGTAACATTCAAGCACTTTTCAAGGTAAATAAACCAAAGATGTCCAAACTCTCCAAGCCTTTATCCTCACATCTAAATTGTTACTATAAATGCACTTTAAAGATTTAATGTATACTTACAGCAATCAATGTATATTGCCACTTTGTTCATATTAACTATAAATGTTTTGATCATGGTTATTTAATGCGTGCCAATTTAGAGGTTGCTGTTGTAGCCCCAAGACTGTGGAACATCAAGCATTTTTTAGCTATATTTCAATCAAGCATATCCCCAAGCTTGAAATCATACCGGTTAAAATCAAGCTTTTTAACTTTCAAGACTTTTTACGTACCCTGCATTTCAAAATATCCAAAAGCAGAAAACTTGTACTTAAGACTGTGCTCACGTCACTCTATCTGTTTCAGAACTCACCTGAGCAAAGGTGGGGCTGGCGGATGAGCCGTCATCCTCTTTCTCCACGCTGGCGGGGTGGTGGGAGGGCTTGGACATCATGCTGGAGGAGAACACTTCATCCACCGTGGTCCCGACCGACGGCAGGGTGCTCTGAGAGCGCTCCCACCCGGCTACCGACGACGACACGCTGACAGGGGGTCGTGGGTTCGGCGAGATGGAGAGGGATGCAGGCGTTGCGCTCACAGCGACGGGGATGGCGATAGGGATGGCGATGGGGGGCTGGGGAGCAGGAAGTTTGGGTGCTCGGTGCTTGGTGGACCTGGTAGGGGCCGGAGGGTGGGGGTCTACTGCCTCATGCTCCTTGGTGGTGACAGAGGTCTCCTGTAGAAAGATGATATTTAATGTTGACATTTTCATACAGTTAATATCAGATTTTTAAAGTATGCTTTACATTATACACATGTTGAAGATAATTTAATTCAAATGGCAACAACAAATGTGCACAAAAAGAAAAAAAAGGAAGAACGTCAAAGATGAACATTCAGAAACAATATAGAAATCATTGTTTTCTTTTTTTTGTTGTGTTTTTCCATCTGCTTCTCTGACACAGTCACAGATGCCAGCGATCTCGGCTTGAGGCTGGCTTCTATTTCAGGATACACAGCTCGATAGGAAAAGCGACAAGCGTGTTTGGGTGGGAGCTTGCTTTCAATCTGTTGTTTGTTAGAAACTATTCAGACGCCCAAATGCCACGCTTGTGCCAAAATGTGGGAACAAACATCAATGGCAGCCGTTACTTGAACTGAAAACGTCACCGGATAGCGAGGAGCAAGGTAGATTTTCCATGTTTACCTGTCGGATGTAGGAGGGGAGCGATTTCTCTCCTTTCTCGAGGGATTTGATCTGGCTGGGGGTCAGGGACTGGAAGTCGGCTTGCTCTCCCTCCAGCCTGGACCTCTCTGCGCTGATCTTCCAGAAAGACGACTCTTCCTCTGGCCTCCGTACCTCACTGACAGACACCTTCACACAGTCACACAACAACACGTTGTGTTCAAAATTAGGTTGTTTTCACAAAACGTACAATTTGCACGGCCTCTCCTGTAAAATTCCCGGAGGATTGGGATTTAAGTTAAGGTAAAGGTTATTTAAAAAGCACCATTCAAACAAGCCAACAACGCGCTCCTTATCATACCTTGGTTCCTGGTGTACTCTTGCCAAGCTGGCTGGAATGAGGAACCTTTGCAGCCTTTGAGTCTGCCTGCGGGGCTGAGACCCCCTGGTCGATGGGGCCCAATGTCAAGCTGAAGTCCAGCTGGCTCTGATAGAAGGACGCAACAATATCTCACAACTCAACTGGGCTCAACGCTACATGCTGATGGCAGGCAGAAAACAACAACGCATTTGGATCATGTAATTGCAGAGATTAAAGAAACTTGAAACTACAAAACACAAGTCATAAGTGAATTATGGTCCATTATGATAATCAAGTAATCATTCTTAAATGGAAAGATTAGATTATTATCAGTTGTATGTAATTGTAAACAGAATATACAACACATACATTGATAATGCCAAAGAAGGAGCTTGTTGCAGCGCTACAATATTGTTCCAAAATCTCTTCGCAGAAACATTTATGTCAGACTTAATATTGAACGTATTTACCTTTGTTTCCCACGAGAAGGGGGCAGAATGCTCATCTTGCCAGGTAATATCCTGAATAGAAACACAACAGTGTAGTAACCATTTCAACCGACACACTCAGGGCTTTCCTTAGATAGCCTAATACATGGGAATAAATACGAGGATAATTCAGCTTATACCATATTTAGGATAGAGTCTATATTATTTACATTTACAATAACAGCAACTAAAAACACACATTGTATGGCCATGTTATTGATAGGAGCCTATTGTAAGTATGCCCAGCAGAACGTATTGATATCAATGGATTCCCTGTGATCGTGACTAAATTACATTTAACACGGTAGCTGGTACGTACGCACCAGGAAGCCACCATGACGTTTACCTACGCGCCTCACCGGCTACGTGGCTAACGTCAGTTATTAACCATGACAACACTGGCTATTCCCACCTCTAAACACACACACAAAGCAACGTCACATCAATTAAAACGTGGTTTAAGCACCTCTTCGCCGAAATGAACTATCTTCTGACCCGTTTGAATGAGCAGTTTCGGGTAACAGACCACTTCTCCACGCTCGACTCTGTGCATGGCGTATCGGGCTCGGATATGAGGGTCCATCATCCCGTTGTCGATGGCGCTGTCTTGCTCCTCGGGCGTCATCTTCTCCCAGGACGAGCCGTGCTTGGCTTCAATGGTCTTCCTCTCCTGCATGATTTTCTTCGCCATGGAGTTGATGGAGGAGAAGTACTCGAACTTCTTTTCCTCCATCCTGTGGGCGTCGAGCCCCGCCATGGTCGCGGCGGCCATCTTTAGCTGCTTCCAACTGTTGTTATTGTGAGGAAACGGAAACTGGTGTCCGTCGCCGTGTGGGCGGGACTACGATGACGCGGAGGGACACAGTTGGGCGTGTTAATGGCGCCATCTAGTGGTGATTCCCCGGCAGGGAGTGGCTTGTGCACCACCCACCACCACAGGTTGGTATGGAAGCCCATTTCTGACAGCACAGAAAACAAAGAAATTGGGATTCTTTATTTTTTTTGCTGCCAGAAATGGGCATGAATAGGTTGATGCTGAGATGTTGAGTTTTAATACTTTTGCTATTAGGGGGCAGAGGAAAAGGGTGGGAATGTAACAATTGACATTTGACGTTTTAAGTTGACACGGGTCATTTGATAAATTATAGGATGCATGTTGAAAACTTGCCAGAGGAAAAGTTTAACCTTTCTGATGAATAAAAGTCGACTCGTCAACAAGGTAACATTGCGTTAGCAAACTGTTGCTTATCCAGAACACATGCCGGAATCTCGTTCCTCGAGTGAATTTCCACAAAATGTAGTTGTGATTTGACTTGTATTGTGATTATTGTGATCAAATTGCCAATTATAGGAGATTTTACACCAGAAGAGTGTCATACCAAAATACACATTTTGTAATTTCGTTGTTTTCATTTTTATAATGTATCTAAATTAGCTATTTACAGTATGCTAAATGTGATTTTAGTGAAACCCCAAACAGTGATGAATCATGAAACAAAAACTGAGATTGCAGTTTGAAATGTTTAATAAACATAACTTATTTTTTTACTGTCAGTTACAAATTCATATTCAAATATATAACATGAAAAGAGGAATGATTTGTTATTAAAATATTTACAGTCCTAAAAGTCATGCCTGCAAATTGAATAATATTTAGAAAAAAAGTAGCACTAACAGCTCTGTACACACCGCTTTAGAGCAAATCAAATCACTAAAGCTCACTTTTTGTACAATCTTTAAAAGTTTGCTTCAGGATACAGTATATATTCTATTATTCTTGTGCATTTTTCCATTTTCATAAATAGTCTACACATACGTGAACCAAATTTGCATCACTTTCAGGATTTATTTTAGCATCACATAAATAAATAACATTTGTATTCGCCCTCCTGTTTTCTTGGTAACTATGCGCCTGTCTCCATTTTGCACACTGGCTCTAAAGCCTTCTTCAGGCTGTGCTGTGGCTGACGTCATGGAGGCCGAGCTTCTCGTGTTTCATCAGAGGTTCACCGTTTGAACGCAGGTGAATGGCGACAGAATCAACCGTCTTTGTTTTAGACCTTCGCCTGCATGCGCGATAACACGCCAGGTAGAAGATCTCCCCTACGTTGAGTAGGAGCGAGATGCAGGACACCACGAGCATGAAGATGATGAAGATGGTCTTCTCTGTGGGTCGGGACATGTAGCACTCTACGGTGAAGGGACAGGGGGCCCGGGTGCACACGACTCTTGGGTCCATGATGAACCCATACAGATAATACTGCCCTACGATGAACGCTACCTCCAGAAGGATTCTGAAAAATATGGAGGTCATGTAGTTTCCCAGCAGGTCGCCTTTAATCTTGATGTGGCCTTTGTCGTCAGAGTACTTTGGAACTTTGACAAGTCCACTCTTGGAGTGGGTCAGGACATGTTCTCTCATCTTATTTTCTTTGTGGATAATGTGGAGGACGTGACCGAGGTAGATCAGCGTCGGAGTTGACACAAAGATAATCTGGAGGACCCAGAATCGAATGTGTGAGATTGGGAAGGCTTGGTCATAGCAGACGTTCTTGCAACCAGGCTGCTTGGTGTTGCAAATCATATTCGACTGTTCATCGCCCCACACCTGTAATGTTCAGATGAGAAGTTAATATCATTTTATATATAGATATATACGGCAAATGAAGTCACTTTTCATATTTACTTTTAATGTAATTATGCCTTCTGAAGATACGTTGTTGGGTTAGGGTTAGAAACAATAACTACGTTGTTTTTTTTGTTCTTTCTAAATCAATAACAAAAGCAAACTTAAATAAAGAAAAACATATTTTTTGTTTCCAACAAGCAAGCAGGTTGATTGATCACATTGCATTTATACTCTCTAGCCCAATGCATGCTGGGATAGCCTCCAGGCCCTTTTTTACGGCTTTATCGAAAGAAAAGCAGTAGAAAATTGAAAATTGGAGATAAAGGTATTTCATTATTTGAAATGTGTCAGTATGTTAAAAATGTGTTATTATATGTACAAAGCCTAATCAGTTGTTATCAAGCTGAGCCCGGTTTTGATTGGAGCTGTGGGCCTTCAACACATCCACCAGAGGGTGTTATTTCACCTGGAAGCTTTTAACGTCTCATGAAAGTAATTCAGACATTCATCAATTAGTCACAGCCCTACAAAAAATAAAGTATGAACAAAGAGAACTAGACCTTCTCTGCTCCAGCTCCAAGGATCATGATCCTGAAGATAAAGAGCACACTGAGCCAGACCTTCCCGATGACGGTGGAGTGGGACTGGACCTTGTCCAGTAGAGAGGACAGAAAACCCCACTCTCCCATGGTCTCTGATCTAATGAGGAACAGCAAATACAATTATATTTTAGACAATAAAAGGCGTTCCTTAATATTGTTAATCCCTCTTTTATCATTTCCCAAGTGAATTATAATATTCTAGGTACAAAATGAAAACTGGTAAATTGGTATCAAGTGTTTGAATGTAATCAGTAGTTTATTTATTTAAGTCCTGACTGGTGTCCATTTGACCCATTATATTGTATTCTCCATATAGCACAACATCATGGGACGAAGCATTCTGGTATTTTTTAACACATAGTAGCACTAGGGGCTTTGAGTCGTGATTATTGATTAACATCATCAGCAACCGCAGGAAGTCTATTTTGCCTAGTAGACACAATCCAGGCTTTACAATTGTAAAAACCTGAACCTACAGTGTAGCATGTTCAGAACGTAAACAGGGAGCTATAAAAACCATTACACAACGAAGTACTTATCTCAAGCTATCTCACTATATGGGATTAGATGTAATGATCAGAGAGGAATTAATATTCCAAAGATATTACTGCGCGCCATATTTCTTTTTTCATTAGAAGAAAAACACTTTGTTTTTGTGTATCCTAATCACACATCATGACTTCATCTAGCCAAAGTTAAAATAGAATATGGTGTATGTATGCATTAAGAGCATTGAACCCCAAGAAAATGTAAAAATATGTAAACATAATATGGATTTTTTTATCCTCATGGATTTATGGACGATGCATCAGTCTGGATGGTCAAGCGGTCTCTAGAGTTTCCCTGCACAAGTGGTGGAATATACTAGTTTATACTACTTATACTTGAGTATTTCCATTTTATGCTACTTTATACTTCACTACAGTGTGAAATATTGTACTTTTTACTTCACTACATTTATTTGACAGCTTTAGTTACTTTGCATATTCAGATTCATAATACAAAATACAATCAACAAGTAAATGACTCTGTATTATTATAGGTTAAGATAACATGTATTGATATCTATATGCGACTTGTAGTAAAAAGTAGCTCCACGTTTACCAGCTGCTTCATTAAAGTGATAAACACATTAAAAGCATGAATAATTATAATCCAGTAACATAATATATAGCCTCTTATTCTGAAATGGCCCACTCTGCGTGAGGAGTACTTTTACTTTTTATGCTTTAAGTATATATTGATGCTGATACCTTTGTACTTTTACTCAAGTACAAGTTTAAATGCAGGACTTTTACTTGTAACAAAGTATTTCTACACTGTGATGTTGCTACTTTTACCTAAGTACAAGATCTGAGTACGTCTTCCAGCCCTGCTCTGTACTCTCACGCACACTCTTACAACACTATGCTTAAGTAAGAACACACTCGTAACAATAGATCCATCATAACATATCTTCGAGGTTGCGTATTTTACTCCAACGGTGATACCATAACATTTAAGTTTGAATTCATTACACGTTGTATAATGTGCAGCACAAAATATTTAAAACAAAAGAAGTAATTGCACACCTTACCTTTAAAAGGCCCCTGTGCAGACAAACAGACCGGTCACCAGCTGTGGAGATGAATGATAGAGAGCCCAGTGAACCAAACCAAGCCTGTGTACGGTACCTTGAACTCTAGATTAGATGAAACTGCGCAACAGTGTCATGACATCTAGAAATGATAAATCCCAAGTGGACAATTTTGGGCAGAGCACTGACAAGATTGCACAGGTTAATGATTGGCAGGGCTATAAATCAAATTATTGTGCTCATGATGTTTCTACAGCTGTTTTATGCCATTGCTCACTATCACCAAGGCGTGATTTTTGTATTGATGCTATATTATAGGTGAATCATACACACCGACAGAATCGCTGAACTACTCCCCTTTTTGCATATTGTGTTTGTGCTGAAATGTCAGGGACTAAAGGTAATTGGCACAATAACATGAACACCTGTACAGACTGATGCAATCCAGTATGACCTTGCGACGAGTACTACGTGACGATTGAACAGGCGCATTTATTTTGTTGGTGGAGACTGTGTCAACAGAAGGTTTTCTTCTTCTTTCAGGCTGTGTGATTTACACAAAGTCGGAAACAAACGCAGCAAATCTAATATTATAAGCTCCACAAAGATGCTTTTGTCGAAGGGATTTTGTATCGAATTGCAAAATGTTGAGCAGGTCCTCGTGATCGCCGCGGGTTTTATGGCTGTATTCGTGGCCCCTTGATGTGTCACACATCGTGTCCATCTGATGTAAGTGTCCTTAGCCTTATATGAAGTCACTCAAATGGTTCTCAAACCAGCGGTGGTGACTAATAAATGTCAATCTATTAACCACTCCCTATTCTGAAGAAATAGCAAGAGTACACTATTATCAAGATGAATTAATCAACGATTAATCTGTTAGTCACTCACCAGACAATGAATTGGCAACAGGTTTGCTAATTGATTAATCCTTAAAATTGTTCTTTGACAAAAATCCCTGGTTTCAGCTTCTCAAACTCTGAATTCTGTTTATTTATCACATTCCAGTGATATTATACAGATTTTAAAAGTGTCACCATGTGCTCAGGGAAACTGTGACGGGCATTTTATACAACTGCTAAAATTTCATAGACTGTTCTATGACGATTCATATTTTGAAAAGAGTCTATAGACTCATCAGTAATGAAAATAATAATGAGTTGCAGGCCTTACAGCTTTACCGAACAAGTGTCAATCACACTCTTTGAAAGTAAGGTGTTTAAGTGTACACCTAACAATTATAGTCATGAAACATTTGTTTTGATGTCTTAAATTTGAATCATTTATTAAAAACAATACAGCACACAAAAATGTCTATCATACACGGCAGCAACCTTTCACCACAATCATCTTCACCGTTGAGCAAAATATTTCAAGTCCAAATAATGAACATGGCAATAACTTACAGGACACATTGAAAAACTAGACATGGACAAAACTCTGCTCACTAAAAGAGTATTGAAGAACATAAATACATCATCAATATTGCATGCTTTCCATTATTAGCTTTCCATTATTCAATAATACAAAATAAATGTAAAATTCCAACAATGTGGCCCTGGAAAATAATTCAGATTTATGCAGACTTTTTCTCAGCAAGAATATGACTTAACTACACAGTGATGAAGCGCCTCCTTGATAATCTGTCAGGATTTTTGAAAAGCATTTAGCATGAACTCTTTACTTCAGTCTCTTAGATGTATCTGAACAAGGACGCAGCGATCTAAAAACAAACATTTCATACATTATAATGGTCAGAGCAGTGTTTTTAATGACCACTCAGTAGTCGTTTCTCCTCTTTGGCTCCGTCCAGGCTTCCGCCGATGCTCTGGCTGCCCTCTAGCTCAATGTTAATCTTGTTCTGCTTGAGCGTGTCCTCCATAGTCGGCCACTTGGGAGACGACAGGCTGGCGGGGTTTTCGGCCGAAGTGATCTTGTGACTGCGAGGCTTGGACCCGCATCTGACCCTGGTACAAATCAGGTAGAACACCTCGAGGAAGTTGAGAAACAGGGAGACGCAGGCCACCACCAGCATGAAGATGATGAAGATGGTCTTCTCTGTGGGCCGGGACATGTAGCACTCCACAGTGAAGGGACAGGGCTTCTTAGAGCAGGGGAACATGGGGACCATGATGAAGCCGTACAGGTAGTACTGGCCCACTATGAAGGCAGCCTCGATGATGATCTTGAACACGAGTTGGGTCAGGTAGCTCCCCAGCAGGGTCCCCTTGATCTTCACCTTTCCCTTATCGTCCGTGTATTTGGGATGTTTGACCACCCGCGACCCCCCCGGGCTCAACAGCTGCTCCCTCATCTTGTTCTCCTTGTGGATGATGTGCACGGCGTGGCCCAGGTAGACCAGCGTCGGCGTGGAGACGAAGATGATCTGGAGGACCCAGAAGCGAATGTGCGAGATGGGGAAGATCCAATCGTAGCAGACGTTCTCACAACCAGGTTGCTGAGTGTTGCAGACGAAACCCGACTGCTCGTCGCCCCAGACGTTTTCAGCACCTGCACCCAAAACCATGATCCTGAACAGGAAGAGCACGCTCATCCAGATCTTCCCAATGACCGTGGAGTGGGACTGGACCTTGTCCAGCAGGCCTGACAGGAATCCCCAGTCGCCCATCTTTATCGGTGATGTTTTCCGTTACTGATCTGTGATAAATGGATAAAAGGACACACTTCTAATTTAGTCTGCAGTGATCCTACAACACACCTTACTAACTGAAACATTAACCACAGCTTAGTATCGAATCAATATGCTGCTGCAGGAAGAAAGGCACTCATTGTTCTTTTTATTGTAGATAAATGATTGGTACTTGAGAAGTAAGAAGGTATCAAAACCTAGTCAATATTTTCCGAAAATAATAATTAATCAGAAAAAAGAAGACTCGGTGGCATTATAGGCATAGTAGGCTGGTAAAGAGATAAAATAAAGAAGGGAAGAATGGAAAAAAACAGCTCTTTCCCTGTGTAGATGTAACCTAAAAGCTTACAATATTCTGTATAATGATATTTACACAAACGTATTAAACGTGTCTTGTGGGCAAAGCTGGATGGTAAAACATGAAAAGCAATCTCATGCAAGTATTAATTGAATGTAAGTCATATTAACACCGGTTAGAAAAAAGCAAGGTCATTAACACTCAAAGTAAAAAAGAAAAACACTTTCTTATAAATATGTTTTTATAAAAAAAGACAGAAAACTCTACATTTCCATTCTGTATAGTGCTCTTTACAAATATTCCCTCCTAATTACATTTTTTTTTTATGTTTAAATGATTGGTAATCTGTAGCATAGAACAATAATCGTTGCATCTTACCTGCTGACCTGGTCAGAAAGGACTGTCTCTCTCTGGGACGGATCGCTAACTTTAAAGTTGGACCTTGGAGTGTGCTGGGTGAGGGCAACATGAGGACATTGAGCAACACACATCTGGCTTTAGATGTGACGTTGTCAGCAAACGTGAAAATAAAAAGTTGAGACCAAGCGGACGAGTGTAATGATTGACAGATGTTGTTTATCTCAGTTAAATGGCCTAGAATACTTGAAGATAAACAGGGAAAGAGTATAATCACTAAAACAAGGCTAAATAAAACTGCTGCTCATATTCAAATATTCTCTACGTTTGACTGAATGATAAAACAAACTCATAGTTGTAAATAGTTGGAAGTCACATGAAATATAACCTGTTACTTATTGAGCTATAGAGGCTAATTTTGGAGCAGTGCTCGCCGTTCATCTTGTTTGATCGTGCTAAGCCAAGCTAACAGTCAAAGCTAAGTGCATATATTCTCAGTTTACAAAGTTTAAAATGGCATTAACAACTCATTATTTTATCACATTATTAACTGATTGCCAGCATTGTAGCAATTGTAGCTCTTTATTCTTTGAAAGAAAAATGGACAAAATTCAGACAGATAAGCATATATATGAGAGGTTTATTGAATCAAAATTGTAATAACATTGTCTAAAATCATTCCAAAAAAATACCATTTGCAAAATCTGTCAAACAAAAAAAATCTAAACTGATGGATCTGTCAACTGCAAGAAATCTTTATTTTTGATCACGTCACAGTCATTTAAAGCAACATTTAGCATGTGACTGAGTAGTGTTTACAGAAGCTGGCTACTCTCCCTCCCTCTATCTCAATTTACTGAACACAAACCCCCTTTTTCCTGCCCAAAGCCAAAGCACACAAACAGCTGAACTCAAACCGATCGCTGCCTCCGTGCTTCAGATGCGGACCTCCGCTCCCATGTTGTTGCTCTCAGGCGACACATTCATAGCAGCCTCGGTGACCCCGATTTTGGCCCCGTTCACCCCTAACTTTCGCCCTTGGAGCTCCAGATCCAGGTTGACACAATTCTGGAGCATCTCGTCGCGGCTTTTAAAAGCCTTTCTTTCTGAAGGCGGAGGCGTCACCGGGGTCACGGTGTAGTCCTGCCTCCTCGCCATGCACTCCTTCACAGCTTTCACGCACAGGTAGAGCAGCTCAATCAGGCTGAGGAGGAGGGAGAGGAGCGCCGACACCAGCATGAACCAGATGATGACCGACTTCTCTGTCGGCCTTGACAGGAAGCAGTCCACCTTGTGAGGGCACGGGAAGTGGCTGCAGACATAGCGCGTCTGGAGGGTGAAGCCGTACAGGAAGTACTGACCCACGATGAACAAAACTTCCAGGACAATCTTGGCCACGAGATGGAGGACATAACTGCGAAGGAGACTGCCCCGGATGCTGATCTTGCCAGTGCTCTTGGTGTACTTGGGAACTTTGTAGGCCCTTCTAAGGAACAGACTGGCCTGGTCGTCCAACTCGGCGTGCCTCTTCATCCTCTCCTTCATCTTAGATTAGATTGGAAGAGTTAGACATTGTTTAATAATTGGAAAAAGACGTCTAGATGTATTAAAAGTAATTAGGAGAGAGATGAAAGATGGATGCCACCGTAGAGTATAGAGTTGAGGAAATTCACGAGATATAGACTCAAACAGTTTTGCCAATTGACACTTCTGATAATTGACATTTTGTCAACTGATTTCAAGCTAGCCACATCTACTGTTCCTGACTACAAAACTACCTTTAAAGAAGGGAGTTTGGGGTCCTGAAAATATAGATTTGGGATAAGTATCGCTTTAAAGCTGTATTAATCAAATCTTGGCCCCTAGGGGGCAGAAAAACTGTAAACAGCTGCCGAAGGGGTTTGATGAGAGCGGCTCACTTGGACTCAACCATACAGTAAATATGTGAGCTTAAATAAGCTAAACCCGAGCAGTCAGTGGCACTACGCTGTTACGTCACTGGCCCGCGCTTCTGCCACTACGTGGCGTGCCCGACAAACAGCATTCGCCCAGTCTCGCTGTCGTGCTACACCCACTGCGGCGACGCACCTTCTTCTCAATGTGGATCACGTGGAGGACGTGACCGAGGTATAGCAACTTTGGAGTCGCCACAGCAATGATCTGAAGGACCCAAAAGCGGACATGAGAGATGGGGAAGGCGAGGTCGTAGCAGACGTTCTCACAGCCGGGCTGCAGGGTGTTGCAGACAAAGTCGGACTGCTCATCGCCCCAAACCTAGAGGAAGATTAGAGAACAAGAGATGATGCATATACTACTACAAACTTCAGAGAGTTTAAGATTGTAGTAGGGACAATGTTTACTGCCCTGTACCTCGGGATGATCATAAAAACAAAGTGCTCATGTGGCTTTTCTGGCTTTTTTAAGTACTTCTTGCTCACCACACATTGGGAGGAGTTTTAAGACATCCACCAATCCCTACATTGTGACTACTGCGGTGAAGTGCATTTTGAAATGGTTGAACATGTGACCGGACCTTGTCGGCACCCGTGCGCAGGACCAGGATGCGGAAGACAAACAGCACGGTGAGCCAGACCTTGCCGATCACCGTGGAGTGACTCTGCACTTTATCCAGCAGGCGGCCCAGCACATCCCATTCGCCCATTTCAGTCGCCAGTTGTCCTGCTTTCTGTGTGAGGAGATGAATACGAAAAGGCTCCACAACATGACTAACGGAAAGATAATCTCTGAAGTTATACTTGCATAGAGAAGTATACACCATTATTGCTTGATCAAAGGAGAATGGTTTGTAGTCTGGTTTTCTTACTTTCATTAGCAATTGAGTATCACCCCTTGACATGACATTTTCAGTTTTACAAAAAGTGATACTGAAATCATACTGTAGGTGTAAACGTCAGAACAGGCAGGCTCCCTCACAAGGCCAAACTTTTATCATTTCTTGCAGGCTTGATAGAAGCCATGGCTGCTGACTCCGATCTCCAAAACACACTTATCTGCTGCAAACCAAGACCATAACCTTAACGGTTGGTTAATGCCAACCGTCGCAAATCTTAATTCAAAGTATGTGAGCTCAACCACTGATGTAGAAATACAGATTTACCTGACTGACTAGATAAGGCGGTGCTATGTTATTGGTGCAGGTGTTACATTCATAGGGGTTTCTTTCACATAGTGAATTCTTTTATTTTGAATTCATCTTATGTGGCATTGTTTTGTTTCTGTTGGCATCTGTTTATTTAATCAGAATACTATTTTGTGAAGCATTTGGTAGCTGTTTGATGTGTTAGTTGTAATGAATCACATTTTTTTAAATGTCTTATTTACGTTTCAGAATGGGATTTCATCCTACAATATGCCATATCCATGCCATATCCACTACATAGTTACACTTTTTGAACTTCTCGTTATGTTCTGCATTCACATGTTGAAATACAAATGCATATTTAGCGTTTTTCAGATTGTGCATGGTACAAATTCTGCATAGTACAGTAATGTACACCAACATACTCCAAAAATAAATCTGTTAAACTTCCAATTATTTCCAGTCCATGCACAGCACAATATGCTTTTTTTTCCCCTTTTCACAAAAATCTGAGAAAATAGATTTGTAAATAGAATCTACTTACCAGTTGAACAAACCCAAAGAGGAAAAAGGTGAATGAAGAGAGCGATGACTCTGAAGGACGACAAAGAGAGAGAGTGTGGAAGAAGCTGTTCTTTCATGGTTCTTTGGCATCTTATCTGGAAGGACACCATCCTAACCACAACAACCATCCTCCAGTCCCAACACTGAATTTGAGTGGCTGGTAAATGCCTTGTTTTGTCCTGTTGCTTGTATCTGCGGCAATTCTGCTTCACACCTGAATAAATAAGTGGGGGAACAGATGCAGGCGCTTCGAAGGTTTGAGGAGTGAATGAAAGTGGTGCGATTCAGTTTGTGTGCCCTTTACAGTCACTAGATCTCAACCCTAACGCAACAGCTATAAGAGATTTTAGACCAACGTGTCGGACAAAACACCAAGTGAGGGAATATTATGTTTGGCGTTTTATCCCCTCAGTAGACTTTCCCACAGACTCGGACAAGCATCACTGAAGCAGTTCTGGACCAACACCAAACCTCTTGATATGGGGCGCACCTGTAGCTTGGAGGATAAGATGGCGATTTTGTCCCCGCAAAATAAATTGCTTAAAAATGTCTGTTGTAGGTGCTTAAAGACACCTTTTCTTTACAGTTTCACTAATCTGTCTGTATAAGCAATTCTAAACTAGGCTAATAGCTGTTCTCCCAAATTGTGGAATACCATTTCCAAGGATACTCAAAAGGGCATCTTATAACTTTCTGTTTGTCGTAAACTTAGTTTTAACTCTAGTCTTTACATTTTAAGTAAATTCCATATTTTTCTGTATCTCTACCACTATTTTGAATATCATTTTATTGCCATTTCTGATGGTATTTTGTATTGATTTAATTTATTTTGTACTGCTACTTTTTAGTTTAGGGCAGGTGTTGCTTTATTTCTCGATTCTCCTAATTGTTATAGCACTTAAGGCGACATTATTTGTATGAAAAGGAGCTGTATAAAAGTGTATTAGGAAGTCTGTTATCATATTTCCTTTATTTCTTATGTTTTTCAGTATTTTCAGATCTAAAACAAAATGCCTTCTCACCATTACCTATTTCACGTAGACATTTACTAAATGCCTCAGAAAAAAAACAATCAGACCTGTAAGATCCTAGTTTTGTGTTGAAACCCTCCCAAAACAGCCCAGGTTTGCTCTGCAGCACGTGGCTTTACGGTCACACTGCACCTCATGCGTGTTTATCAGGTTTACAAGCAGTCTGTGACCTGGCTGAAGGGTCGCAGAGTAAACTCTGGCAGTCAGCATGGGGTCTGTTCACGTAAATGATTTACGCTACCCTAATGTTTTAAGAGAAAAACAGAGCGTTTGTGGCCTTCAGCGTATAGATTAGTCAACATCTCATCTACAGGAAACACCCTACCCAGTCAGATAACGGACTATCCTTAAAGAGAGACACTTTGGCATACTTAGATTCAGAAGACAGGACAGTATAGGAATGGAGAAAGAGTTTTATTGGTCTAATTGGTGCAATGACGACACGTATCATATTTAAGTCAACATATTATACGTTGTATTGTATGTGTAAGCGACCACTCAACACAATATCTGAATCTGTTCACATTTCTTAATATAAATATTTATTTTGAAGCAATATATACATAGAGTAAATTAGCTCAAATATAGTTTCTCAACGAAACAAAACATCACAATCTCACTCTTCATCGCGTTTCAAACTCACTCCTGGATATGCTTGAATGTTGTACTCTGAGCAATGACACTTAAAGATATCATTCCCATTCACCACCACACGCGCATTCGCTATAAACACTTGCATGTATAAAATTAAAAACAATGAATTAACATGTTTCTTACGTTGAGATCGGGTTATTTTTATCAGAAGAACACGTTGGTTAGTGTCGCATAATGCAGCTTTTTCTCACTAAAATATCAATCAATCTCGTAAAAACGATTCTCATTATGATATAAATCTGTCTCTGTAAATAAACAATGAGTATGATTTCCTTAAAAACAATGTATAGACTCCTAAAAAAATAATCCTGATCACTCATCACTTATGACCCACAAGGTCGTGCGGGGGTGTCTGTGTCTGCAGAGACGCTGCCCTCTGCTTGTATTTTCTCCTGTTTTTCATGTTGCTGTGCTCCGGACGTTTCTGGGCGTCAACCTCAATGACAACGTAGCGATCCAGGTGCCAGAGCGTAAGCACGCATCCAAGAGGAGGCTACAAAGAAGGTGGGCACAACGCAGAAGAAACACAAATACAGCCGGGGAGGAGGGGCCGACTGACAAATCCTTCTCATTCTTCCTTTAAGGTTGAATGATGTTGGGTTTGGTTTTGGGGAGAATGCCATTTGCTGTTTGTATGTGTGCCATATACTGTAGGTGTGGTCAGTGCGGGTAAAAAGCAGTAGACTAGCAGTAGTAGTAGGACTTTTTCTAAAGACGTTCTGAACATCAGAGCCTACATAACACAAACCACGACACAGGTTAATGATGCAGATGTGAAAAGGTCTTGCAGATCAGCAATTTATCTTATGATTTTGTTTGTTTGCAGATGGATTTATTATTGTTTTCTTCTGACTGTCTTTTTTTTGTAACATCTGAGGTGAGGCTTTTGATCTCAACTGCACTTTAATACTGAACTCTATTTCGCGAAACAAAAGTATTTCAGTGAGTAACTCTCTTTTTTAAATACATAGAAAAATAAAATCATTTGACTTCAGTTCTATATTTACCACGCCTTTATCACCCATGTTGGGTTTCAAATATTTTTTCATCCAACCGTTTAAAGTGTTGAAACTACATGTCCAAGCACTAAACCAAATGATGTCATATTATGTTGTACCTGTTTACAATCCTAACTCAAAGTCAAACCCAGTTCCCAGCCTCATGTCTGACCACCACAAAGACCTGTATACACAATTTAAGATGTCACAGATTGGTCAGACCATGTAGTAATACAGGAGTAATATATATATAGTTCAAATTCCACTGCAGCTTTCTTTGAAATTGACACTAAATAAATAGAAGAAAATATCGCCACCACCAACCTCAACAGAGCCTGAAAGTTTAACACACTTAACCTACATGACTCCAGTAACGAGAAGTTCCAGTAACTAGTGAGGAGTGAGAGGTGAGCTCTTAACTGATGAGCACACGTGATCCAAGAACCCAAATCCACTCTGGAATACGTGTCATCAGTCCATACTGGGAAGAAAAGAAAAGAAAAACAGCAGAGAGACACACATCAGCATCCAGAAATGTGTTCCATGTAGTGTAATTGTCCGAGAGTTTACAAATGACAACCAATCGTGACTTATTTTGTGCCGACCTGCAGTGTGTGAGGCCAGTAGCCGGTGGTCCTATTAGAGACGCCCAGGGTGGAGACGGCGTGGCGGGCGTAAACCTCTGGCTTTGGTACAAACCAGCCCGGTGGCGATGATGAGAATGGTTGTCGCTCACTTGAGGCTATCTGGACACACATACACACACACACACACACATGCGGTATATCAAGCACTGACATACATATTAAAACTCAGGGTATACAAATAATATTAACCTTTTAATTTTAGAGCACTTGATTTTCTACTAAACTTATTTTCACTTAAGAAAAGAAGCCAAAGTTCTCAGATGTTGTTTAATTATAAATAGCAGTAAAATAACTTATATAATAACTTGTGCAATAGTAAAAGACATATTTTGGTTGGCAGTATAAATATATATTTAAGTTCAGTACACACTAATTAATGGTCATATCAGGCCTTGTCTACCTGGAAAGGAGTCAGACTTTGGACAAAGATCCCTTTGCCGCTGTACTCAAGGTGAAGAGCTCTTGAGAAATGATCCATGTAGCCCTGAGATGTAAGGATAAGAAAGGGAAAGAGGATTATTGTCAAGCGTCTTTTACTTAAATGGGCAGAAGAACAATGAATAACAGCCAGCAGAAGGGATGTAGTTTGATTTGCTTGTGGGTATGTTAGCCACATAACCCTCAAACTTTAGTTGGACTGAACTTTTTAAAAAGTTTACTCTGCTTGGAAATACCAGCATCAATAGACATCTTTTGGAATATTTACAATATGTATTAACAAATGTCCTTTTATATACTAGAGGAGATTTCCTCAGTGTTTTGTCTCACAGTGGAGGCAGTGAGGGTCACTCTTCCAGGCAGGGGTTTGGCGCAAGCCCCCGATGATATATTGACCACGGCTCCTCTGCTGCGCTCCAGCATCCCCGGCAGCACCAAGCGGGTCATCAAAGTAGCGACCGCAACGTTCTTATTCACCAAATCCAACAGGCTCTGCTCGGGCATTTCAACCAGGCTCTGAGGGGAGGCCACAGACTCCACACAGTTCACCAGGAAGCCGATATCTTTACCCCTCATGGCTTCTTTGATGAGGTTGCTGGCTGCCTGGTCCAAAGAGAAGTCGGCTAGTATGACAACAGTTTCCACTCTGTAGCTTTGGGAGAGGGTTGCAGCGGTGTCTCTAACAGAGGAGTGGTCCCGAGTGACAAAGATAATGCTGACTCCGTGCCTGGCCAGCTCCTCTGCATAGGCTTTGGCTACAGGCTCTGCTGCACCTGACAGGACAGAGGACAATATATATATCAATGAAAGTCATGTTAGGAAGGAATGAGGACATAGAACTGAGAACTACAGCACAGTAACAGCGCCATGACCTCAAAACCTGAGATTTACTTTGTTACTAAAATAATTGAGCGGATTAATCGATTGCCAAGACATTAAACAACAACAATTTTGAATTTATCAGGGGAAAATGCCAGACATTTGCTGGTTCAAATGTATCATAAATACCCTGCTTTTCTCTGTTTTATAGAATTGTAAAATGAATATCTTCAGATTATTGACCGCTGGTTGATTAAAACCAGCAATTCGAAAATGTCACTCCCCACGCATTTGTCACTAGTTTTACACATTTTATAGACCAAATGAATAACTGATTGTTATATATAACATAATTAACCGATCATTATTTGCGTACCTAACTGTCTTAGCAACATTAGTGTGGTACCAAAGTCTCACTGTAGTGTGTTATAGTTAGCGTTGCAGCAATCTGCCAATTATGGTCTTGCTTCATTGATTAATCACTTTAGGAGTGTCAGAAAATCCAGGATGACATGTTCAGATGTCTTGTTTTGTGAGACAAACAGCTGAATACCCAAAATATATTATAACAATGACATCATAGAAAGAAAATCAGCATAGTGTCAAATCAGATAGGCTGAATATTTGGCATTCGTTGCTTGATAAATGACCTAAATGGTGATTTGTGTCACTAAAATAAAAGACATGGAACGGACTCTCCTCTCCCCTCTGTCACAAAACATCTACAACGTCATGCACTCTCCTAGTTTGTGCTGAGGTCACTTGCTGCATCCTTACCATAAACGACAGCCCAGTCTCCAAATCTCTGGGTGAGCTTCTTACTCGGGAAAATTCTTGGCAGGAAATGCACCCTGACCAACGCGCAGCAGTCTCTCAGCAGGATTACCGCCCTCCTGGCCGCGTAAAGAGCACCGATCAGGGCCAGGGTTTCAAAGTAAGGATTACATGATCGAGAAATTTCTCCATACAAGAACTGAAAGCTGTCCACTGACGCCATAGTCGACACTATGGATGCTGATGATGCTAGCTCGCTAGCTAATAGCTTATTCAGCCGATTTAAAGCTGTGATCTCCAAACGTAACGCTAACCAACAACTCGGGCGTGTGAACAAAACCTGTGGCTGTTCTCACATAGTAAATGTCTGATAAAGGCAACGTTTGCAGCTCTGACACACGTTTCCAGCAGGCAGAGATGTCAGCTGTTCAGCACACGGTAGAAGAAGCAAAACATTGAGTCACGTGACACATGTGTTTCACTGGTGCTGCATTCGAGACCACATGAGAAACTCCGTCTCTTAGCCGTGTTTACATCAGGCATGGTTGGATTTTGCGACGGTTTCTGGATAACAGACACTAATATTTAAACTTTAAACTTTGAAACTCATTTAAAAATACTTCATACGGTTTACCCAGTTGAAGAATTTCTTTAAAAAGGTTCGAATTCAAAGTGGACCCTCCGACTTTTGACGTTTCTCTTTTTTTATATGGATAATTTACACCTATCGGTTTCTAAAATGATTAATATGATCGTCATTCTTAAGGGTAAATTGCATTTTTCAGTTTAGCAAGTGGATAAATAATGAGCCATTCTTTGTTTGGTTTGTACATTATTTCAAATGATTGTTCTCATCACCTAAAAAAATGTACTTGTGGGGAAGTATATCGTTTCTTATTGTTTTGATATATGCCCTTTCTTTTTGAAGTCTTTGTTTGTTCCTATGCCTAGTGATAAAGAAATGCCTGTTTATTTAATATTTATACATTATTTAATAATATGTATAAATCCCCCTTACATATATTTTTATTAGTAACACTTGTGTTTTATTATTTAACATGTATTTATTCTCTGCGAGATCTTGATTGTTCCTAAATGTGTCTTTAAAAAAGAAGAAGCTTTTAGATATTCTAATCATCTTTATCTTACTTGTAAAACACATATTTCCGACGCTCCAAAAGGCAGCGTTTGTTTCTTTGGACATCCCATAATGCACCGCAGTTAACGCCAATGTGGACGTTTCCATAGAGACCCAGAGCTTGGTTGTAAGTGCTCTCAAATGCTCCCTGGATAAAAGCTGTTACAAGTCTAACAGAGAGGTGACTGGTTTAACATATACCGCACACGACGTGTTTCTGTTCGGATGGGTGTCTCGTGCAGCGGGGAAGTGTTTGGTAGTCTCTGATGTCTGCTAGCTAGCTGTGTTACAGTGGTGCACTTAGCAACGTCGAGCTAACCAGAGAGAAACAATTAACTCATTTAGGCTCTAAATTAAAGACAGTAAAACATCAGATCGTCAGGTGGGATGTATAACATTGACCAATTCATATTTCTGTTAGATTTGTATTTGTATATATGAGAGGAAAGGGCTGTGTAAACCGTTAATCTTGAGATATGTTATTCTAAGGTAAATTAGCTCATTATCACACCTGTTTGTGATGAGCTAATGAGCCAACACGTCTGAGCATTAAAACCAGTGGTGGAGGAGGTACTTGGTTCTTATACTTAAGTTAAAAATACTTTGTTACAGGTGAAAGTCCTACATTCAAAATGTTACTTAGGTAAAAGTACATGTTGGGCAGAATGGTCCCTTTCAAGAGTTTATATTATTATATCATGCTATATCAAGTTATTGGAATATTAGTACTGATGAGAAGCATTTTAACCGTACAACACGTTTTAACATTTACTTACCATCACTTGTATATACTATCGGATTGTTTAATCTGTAGCACAGTATCATAATTTATAAATTGATCATATATTTTGTTTATAACATCTTAATCTGTAAGCTAGTAACTACAGCTGTCAAATAAAAGCGCATTCCATAAATTCACCCCTTTTGACAGATATACATCTATTATTTATATTTGTCCTTACACTTGTTTTTATGAACAACCTACTGCCTGCTCTCTTCAATTTCAAACAACCTCTGGATACAGTTTGGAAGCAAATCAATTCGTGCCTTTAACTTCATGAATGCAGTTTTAAGATCAACTACATCATGACATTCGAAAACCATTCACTCCATTCTGTCCCATGGTAGGGGCCAGCAGTAGAGATGTCTCAGTTGTCAGCTGAAGATGAAGCAGAGCTGCAATCCCTGCTCAAGCAGCTTCTGAGAAGCATGAACGACCGGATCTCTGGCGCCCCGTCGACCGAATGTGCTGAAGAGATCCTCCTTCACTTGGAGGAGACTGACAAGAACTTCCACAAGTAAGGCCATCTGTTCACATTTAATGTACAGTATATATCCAGTAGGTCTGACTCCGTCATTGCTCTCTTTACAGTTATGAGTTTGTCAAGTATCTCCGTCAGTATGTGGAGAGGTCATTGGGGACTGTGGTGGAGGAGGAGACCAAGAACTTGACCAGAGGAGATGGACAACATGCTATAGGCTCAGGGCACGACACCCTGATCCACGCGGTCACCCAAAGTACCAGGGACTCAGCTGAGTGAGTGCAGCTCTGAGCTTTGTCTCCTCTGTTTTCTCCAGATGTTTATGATTCATTTATTGTAGTCATTCATAGATAATAAGTTAGTTTTGTGTGAATTGTGGTAGCATCAGAAATCCTTCACTGTCTCGCTGTATGATACTTATTTTCAACTTAAGTGTATGCATGTTTAGAGTTTTTATTTGTAACCCTTCCTAGAGAGAGGGAAAGAGAATCTTAATTTCTATATTCTTTATGCCAGGTACCAGCAGATGATGCAGCCCTTGAAAAACTCCATGGTCATGGTGGTGGAGTCTTTAATCAACAAATTTGAGGAGGACCAGATGAGGAAGGAGGAGATGCACAGAGAGAAGCAGCACAGTCAGTCCAACAGCCAGTACACTGACAACTGCTCTGACAGCGACTCCTCCTTCAATCAGGTGAGAGATACACTATCGAGGCACTCTGGTGGCAATAAATGGTTACATTTTATTTATTTATTTATGCCTGATTTTATATTGCTGTTAATGACTCTCGTAAATTGTCAAGATAGTATCTTAATCTCTGGATGGCATTCGTCGCAGTTGGTGTCCTTAGGGGAGTTTGTTCCCTTCCATTGCAGACTGTAGACTGAGAGCTCTTTTTTTATTTTGCTTTATGATGGATCATCATAATTTGTGTTTCATCTCCATTGTCCTTTTATAGAGTTATGCGTTCATCAGACAAGAGCAGCTGCAAGCTTTGGCTGAACAACTTGACCCCAGCAGACCCCAAGAGGTAGAAGGTCTCACTTACACATTCATTATGATGGTGTACTGTAAATACAGGATTTTATTTTATCCTACGTTCCCTTAATATTTTCAATTTTTCTACTAAAATATGACACAATTTACTTCTTCAGGCTTCTAAAAGTGAAATTTATAAATAGATACTTTGGTTGAACAGTTTTTCTTCAGTAGACATTAGCGTAATAATCAGGCTGAATTTGACAATTTGTTTCACTTAATTCATTCAGTATCGGTTTGCCAAAGTAATTCTCAATTCAGAGATCAATGAAATATGTGGATTTAAGAGCTGTTACTTCTGTAAGTCGACTAGTAAGTAATAGAACTCGGTAGCCGGCATCACCATTCTTAACCCTGCCTACAAAGTTGATTTATTGTGTCGCTAACCTTTTAAAAATAGCCCTCAATGGGCACAGATCACCTGTCTGCTCAAAGGGGTCAAAATTCACAAAGTCTGTGAATCGCTGCTTTTTAATGTGAATATAATTATCGGTGAAGTCCAGGTGAAGTGATGTGACTCTGTGTAGGTGCGTTGGGAGGCTCTTCAGGCTCTCTGCTGTGCCAATCCGTCTGATGTGCTGAGCTGTGAGAGCTGGAGCAGCCTGCGCAGAAATCTCTCTGCAGCTCTGACCGACCCCGACCTCAGCGTGAGTCCTGAGCAACCTACTCTACACATTCACAATTCATCATTTACAAATGAATCAATAACAATCATGTTGTTTTTATGAACAATTTCAGGCTTTTTAATGAATGATGAATAAATGGACTGTTCATCATCCTGCGTGTCATTTAGCCACACCAGAGAAAACAAGATAACACTGTTTTCCCTTAATGATTGAGAGCTAATATGCAGGCCTCTCTCGCAGTAGAGGCTGCACATCTGCTCTGTAACAATCGTGTTTAATTTCCTCTCATTGTATTTTCTTATAATTTAACATTCAGATAGCAGTGATTCATCAGGTGTATTTGACTGTGTGTGTCTATGCTGATAACGTATGTTGCGTATCTCCATCAGGATAATGTACTGCAGTTCTTTGCTAAAAGCTTCTCCTCCTCTCCACTGAATGTGACACGAGAGCTCTACACCAGCTTGGGTAGGCCCTTCTGAACGGACACCTTCATGTTTAATCTGAACAATAGACAATGGTTCACAATCATTTTTCAGTTCAAATAAATTACATTTTAAAGGGTCAGCTCCTCTTTATTTCTGAAGAAAACATATTTCCCAGCATACCTCTAGTGGTACCATGCAGATAGTAATTCTAGTTTTATCTACACAGTTTTTGAAATATACATTTTTATACTGAATTAATAATTCACAGGCCTCAATGTGGACGATCTAGTTTTACAATATATAGTTTTTATTTTAAGAATGTTAAAGGATACTCTAGACCAGGGGTGTCAAACTCATTGTTGCTCTGGGGCCGCATCGGCATCATGGTTGCCCCCAAAGGGCCGGTTGTCGGCGGGGGGGGGGGGCTGCTGCTGCCACATACGCTGGTGGAGGTGTGTGCGCGCGGATCGGGGAGGAGCTCCGCCGTGCGCGATTTCCATTTTTTTTTTTTTTGCTGGTAGATTCGCGGGCCACATAAAATGACGTGGCGGGCCGGATCCGGCCCGCGGGCCGTATGTT
Source organism: Pholis gunnellus (assembly GCF_910591455.1). NCBI lineage: Eukaryota > Metazoa > Chordata > Actinopteri > Perciformes > Pholidae > Pholis > Pholis gunnellus. The sequence goes on along the minus strand of NC_136546.1, from coordinate 7,207,089 downwards.
TGACACCCCTGCTCTAGACCCTAATTTCATATGTATTTGTGTCAAAGTGACTAATGGAGACAACACTTTTTTAAATTGGTCCGGTATTGAGGGATTGTTTTTGCCGCTGACAGGCTCAGATTGTACCTTCACTTGATCGTTATTGTTTCAAACCAAGTCTCGTACGGAGAGTTGTCGTTCTAAAATGTCTTGCGTTGCATCCATATTGTTGAAATCGGCTACATTTTCAGCCATGCCATTGCAAATCTTGTCGATATCGCCAAGCAAAGCTTTATGTACTCCAACACAGACGTAAATAGTTGGTGAGTTACACCGAGCGATGACATTGCTGCTCGTTTAGCGGCTGCAGGCTGCAGCGCTCTCGCTCAATACTGGACCAATCTCAAAAATTGATGTTCCCATTATCACTTAGACAGAAAAACATGGTTGTAAAATATCCATTTTAATTACTTTGTATTGCTAAATCAAGAATATTTGCACTGTAAATGTATCATGTATGTGCTGCATTATGTATACAAACACCAATATGATCTTGCGTGTATTACAAGATTTCTAATAAGTATATTTTGCCTTTTGATGTGCAGCTAAAAGTTTGGAGTCAAGTTTTGTGTCTCAAAAGCTGAGCTTTCCAACTGGCTCAGCCTCCATCGACATCAACAGACCTGAGATCAGTCGTCTTCTCAAACAGGTGCAGCGTGTTTTGTCTTACAGTATTTAAAGTGTATCAGCATACGAATCCATTAAAGCTTTCTATCTCTCCGTCTTGTCTCGCCTCAGATTCGATTGATGAATGACTTTCAAAAGGAGGTGCCAACGTTTTGGATCCGCCATCCTGAGAAGTGAGTTTTCACCCCAACAGGTCTCTCTCCTGATTTAAATATGAAAAGATGTTTAATACCAGTAAGATGTATGTTCAGTATGCTGCAACGGTTTGTTGTTGTTGTTGTTATATTTCTACCTGGCTTTAGATATATGGAGGAAGTCATAGAGAGCACCCTCTACCTGCTGTCCTTCCCTCACGAACATGGCTCAGCCTCACCTGGCACAGAGAAAGCCCTGGAACCCGTTCATCTCCTGGCCTTACTGGATATTAAAGCAACCTGGTTTATAAAGTGGATGGTGTGTTTTTCAAATGAACAGTCATTTTTTATTTGTGCAGATTGCCTTTTTGTATATTCACTACTGTGTTTATGTTTATGTGTTGCTCAAAAGAGTCTTTATCTCTTTCTCTCTGGTGGATGTACTCTGTCTCATATATTCTCTTTCATCTCGATCTGTTGACCTCTCCTCCGCTCAGCATGGATGCTACAGTAGGACTGTGGTTCTCAGACTCCTGGAGAGAAAGTACAAGTCTCTGGTGAGTGATTCACTCCTTAATCAATACCTCTCACTGACTCCTTTTGTACTTCTGAAACGTTTAGCGCTGTAGGGAAACAAACCAACGAAACATGAATTACATTTCTTTCCAGAGGGCGTTCAAACCCACTACCTCATTTAGGCAACAGAAATGATTGCACTGTAGATTGCATTCAAGAAAGACAAAACTGTGCATGAATTAGGAAATGGAAGGAATTTGCAACAAATCAGATATGCTTGCAGGCCACTAGATCCCGACCCTTACCTTGCAAAAGTACAACTTGGGTTACTCTTTGAGGTGGATGATCAGCCATTTCCAGCTGAAAATCTTTGTCCTTTCTGCATTTTCCTCTTTTGTCCCTGGGCCTCAGAAAAGAAGCTGAATGTGCACTCCTAGTCTCGACCGTTACTGTACCATGACACTGGATGCAATCAGAATAATTATAATGAATAAGTAATGTTCAATACCAGTATGTAGCAGGGAAACAAAAGACAGTTTGATGACATCGTTAAGTAGCATTGGATCATGGGAGTTGTTGTCTTTACCACCATTGCACTCAGCTTCTCCCGGTTGGGATTTCATCAGTTATGATCGTTAAGGAGGTTTTTACCGGGAGCTGAACTATCCGTCGAGATCTCCTCCTCTCCAAAACAGACAGACAAAGGTCATTTAAAGTTGGTAGAAACCCGGTAATAACATTGTGAATGAAGCAGTTTCACAGAATCAAAATCTGTTCTTTCTCCGACGCGGTTCAGTGGACAAAGGAGCTGCTGCTATTGTTTGCTCAGCTCGTTTCTCTGGTTAACTTCAAAGGGGTAACGGGGATATGACGCTGACAAGCGACCAAATGAAACTGACTGTCAACTTCAAATTTCTTTGGGTTTGAAAATTGTCGGAAATATTTGAGATAGTGTAAGTAGACAACTCAACAAAATAGAACACATAGGTCTAGTCATTTTTAGACTATTATTATACTATTTGTGTGTGTGTGTGTGTGTGTGTGTGTGTAACTCACATAGCCAAACAGAGGTCAATGTTGGGAGTCTTTGAGACAAAGGGGCACACGAGTTGAGTGTCGCATCAACATTTAATAATTGATTGTTTAATCCTGAACCTCCCTCTCAACTCTCACTCTTGACTTTCGAGAGGCTTACTGTGGAATCACCCCTGAAACTTTCTCTAACGTAAATGTCAATAACTCTTCCAAAGGCACTGTAAGCCTGAACTACTCTTGCATTGCAGTGCATTAAACCTCCCTCCAATGCTACAGGACTTAGATTAAACCAAACCGTTCTAGTCTCAAAACTCTTGATTAAGAGGATCGATGAGAGGAGCTTGTACATTCTGTATGAATGCTTCAGGTAAGCCTGTGGTCTTTGGCCCGTTCAGAGCAACATCCACATTTGCCACAGTAGTCGTAATTTCATTCAGACCGATCGGGTGTTTGCAGAAACCACAATAACGTGCATTGTTTTAATTTTTCATATTTTCAGATTGTTGCAGCCCTTCAGCATTGTATCCAGTACAGTGAATCCTGTGAATGTTCCACAAATGAGACAACTGATCCCCAGTCAGCAGAGCAGCAGAGCACTGGTGAGTAAAACAGTCTGTAAACTCATGATTTCAGGTTTATGTCCTTTCTCAGGCATATCTGAGAATACCAAATTCCACTCTCACTCTCTGTGGCAAACATCAGCACATTTGCAGTAATGCTGATTTAATGTGTCCTGTAAAACAAACCCCAAATAATAATGCACTCAGGCTGAACTACTGTGAAAGCCTAATGAGAAAGTAATGCTTCATTTGAAGCCTGTGGGTGTTAAATGTATTTGTACCTCGACTTTGCGTTCATTATTTAATCCATTTCCTTAATGCGCACATGCTGTCCCTGCTGTCATTAAAACATAGGGATGCAGAGAAAAACCGTTGAAAGAAGAAATAAAAATGAGATGAAGAGGAACAAAAGATAAACCAGGCAGAGACATTTTATTTATTTATTTCAAACATATAATAAGAACAAAAAACAAGAATAACCAATAAAATGAGCAGTAAACATATAAATCAAATTCTAAATAAACAAATACAGGCAGAAGTAAACACTTAGAAGGTCCTACCCCTTTCTTTAACTTAACTACTGAACTTCTTTTTTTTTTTTTTTTATCACATATCCACATAAATGATCATCTTGATATATAAAACTAAAACATAAAAACAACCCCAAAACAACAGTAACTACAGAGAAAATAGAATGATGGATGGGTGAAAAAGTACACTCAATGAAAGTCTCTCATCAAACCTTTTTATTGTTTCTCTCCTGGCGGTTTTTATTAGCAAAGAACAATATAGAAAGCATGTGAATAGCAGACTCGTCACTTTATCATCTCAGTAGATTAGGCTGTCTGTCCCGTATGTGCTGCAGTCTTTGGAGCAAGTAGCTTGTGAGAATTGGAGTATAAATCTCAGTCTCAGTGTGTAAGATACATCTCATATCTTCTGCTGCTTATCTCATTGTAGGTTGTGACTACAGTTGTGGACATTAATTAGACTGTTTATGCCTTCTCAGCTAACCCGGAGGTTATAGAAGATATCTCGTCTTCTTTGCGTTTTCAGTTATTTATACCTTTAGTGAACTGCAAATGTACAAACGTTAAAGGTGCCCTGTTGAGTATTTGATGTACATGCATACACAGTGTGTGCAGATTTCCGCTTCCTGGGGTCAACAGCTGGTGGCTCTAAGAAGTGTAGCAATGTACCAAAAAAGGCAATGAAGAAGAACGCAAAGCTGGCAAACAAAGATGTGCTCCAAAGGTCACATTTTAAATCTAATTCGATAAAGGATTTCAAATCATTGGATTCAAGAAGATGATTCAATGTTGAATTTTGATTTGATGAAATGGTACGGGATAGTACATTTGGTGAAGAAGAGCATGATGTCATTGAAAACCATCTAGCTGCACATTTAATTGTAAAAATGTTATAAATGAGATATGGGAATGCCGGTGTCGGTGTTTTATCTGCTGTAAGCCAGCTGGCTGCTCCAGACTGAACGTATTGACCTTGTCTTGGATGAGTGGAGATACTCCGACACGCTGTCAATGATACACTCCTCATAACAGAGGTTTATTTTTTCTGAGCTCAGCTTCTTTTGGATTTTCTGCACCCAGAAGCACCGCAGTCTTTTTTACTTTTGTCGATCTCATTCTATTACAGAAGCTTTAGATATGAAATACAGTTTAACTGTCTGTCCGCCACAGCATCATAACAAGGGCCTTCTTCATTGTTTCATGAATAGACGTTCAGTTTATATTTTTGTTTTCATATTCAACTGAAACCACGAATAAGACAAACAACAGCTTGACAAAGACTAATCAGTCCTGGCCATGCCAGCTGATTCTACCACTTCACAACCTCTCTTTATGTTTTGCAACACTACTAAATGTTCTGTACAGTTGTTAAGAGTTAGCCATTGGATAGAAAAAGACATAATTTTGTTGTGTTAATTATGTTTCAGGTTCAGTCCAGAGGAGTGTTTACACAGGAAAAGAGCTGGAATATGCCTTCTTTGTCCACTCGCTGTGTGTCCTGGGTAAACTCCTCATCTACACCAATGGCAGAAAGCTCTTTCCCATCAGAGTGAGGAAGCGCAAAGGTACAAAACTAGACTCTTCTGTACACAGTTTTGAACATCTGTCACAGGCATCACATTTAATATCCTACATACCTATTTCACTGAAAGCAGTCTAAGATTCTTACTGTCGTTAAATGTTGAATTTGACTTTTTAGGAAATATGATCGCTGTCTGGCAGGTTATTAGATGAGAAGACCGATACATCCTCATATCTGTCCGTTAAATATGAAGCTATATTCTGCAGCGGGTTTGTTTAACATAGTGTAGCACAAAAGCTGGTAATGGGGAAATAGCTAGTCTGCCTCTGTACAAAGGTAACACAATAGTGGTTTCTATCTTTCTGATGTCGATCATGTTTTATATGGCATCGTCTGGTGTTATTTATTCTTTGTAATGTGTCTTTGTCTGTTGTGTACTGTGGACTGTGTCGTCTGTATGAGTTTTTGGGGTGGCAAATGAGTTTCCCCACTGGGGATTAATAAAGGTTTTCTAATCTAATTCTATTCTAATCTACAATCAGCAACTCTAAAGATCACTAGTTAATGTGCTATATCTTGTTTGTTTTATCTGGCCAATAACTATTCCAGCACATACCTCTTGTTTTTTACACTTACGTTTTTATACAGATTAAACCAACTAGATATAATGCGTTCGTTGTGGGTGGGACCTTTTGTTACCTTGACAAGCCAGGCTAGCTATTTACCCTGATTTACAGTTGTTGTGCTAACTTAAGCTAACTGGCTGCTGGCAGCACATGTAGCTTTATATTTACCATAGAGACGGTAAAGAGTGGTATTGATCTCCTCTTCTAACTCGACGATTAAGCATAGTTCCTTTTTAAAAATGTCAAACTGTTCCTATAAATGAATGTCACTCACAGAATGAACATTTCTATATCAAGTAGTGCACAGACACCTTACATTCTTGAAGAGGTAACACGGGGTGAGTAATTGATATATAAATGGTCATTTTGTGGGTGAAGTATTTCCTCAATGTCTAAACCTTGTAAAGAGCTGAATCCTGTTTATTGTCCGTTGTTGGCAGCTGCAAATCATAAAGGAATTGACTCATGGTTTAAATGAGTGACGCGGAGTTAAAGGGAAAAATAGATTTATTGTCCTGTGGAAATCGTGTCCTACGTAATTTTTTAACAAAATTATCTCGTTGGAATTTGTATGATCAGTTTAAACACGATGCCACTCCCTCCAGGCTTAACAGTGACTTTGTTCCCTCCACCCATCTTAATCACTAATAAAGTTATGTAAGGGTGTGAATGATACTGAGGTAGGCCATTAAAACAGACTCAACGTCTGCTGTCACTGCTCTTTACTCTGCTTCCTTAACCATTAGTGACTCTTATTCCAAGGCAGTCTGGAGGCACTTAAATCATTGACGTCAGAGTAGATTAAGTTCATCATAAGACACACTATGTGCTTTATAATATGTGTCAGTTCCTATAAAACATGTTTGCTCTATTATTTGTTTCGTCTTAACTTTGCCACGGTGACAATTGATTTTGATAAAATTTGATAACTTAGCGTTTACTGAAAGTGTCAGTGCTCTCTTTCAGATGGAACCAGCTAAAATACATTTAAATGTGCTTTTTAGTCAACAATTTAGGTCTGTGTTAAGAGTTCCAGACACCTTTTTAATGTTTCCAGGTAAGACGTAACTGTCACAGACAGAATTTGAAGTCCACTATCCTACCTGTGGATAGGAGTTTTCCTCAGCAGTGTTTCTCTTTACAATATGAGAAAAGTGTCTTGTGCTGCAAGAAGAATACCCAGATAATACCCACTAATCATCTGTCCCTAGCAACATGCGTTACATAATGTGAGAGTCACATTTACATTATAACTATCATTTACCTTTCTACTTCATCAATTAATCATTAAGGCTCTAAAATGTCCAAAAATAGTGAAAGATTAGTATCACACTGTCTTCAAATGTGTTCTTTTCACAACATATTCAATTTATTAAGATTTAAAACTTGATAAAGCATCTCATCTTTACATTAAAGAACCTGAAACCAGCAAATGTTGGACGCTGTTGCTTGATAGATTAAACAGTTTAGCGTTTATCAAAATGTGGTTAATTGACTGATTGTTTCAGCTGTAATATATCATGTGTTATACGATATGCTATATAAATCCCCTTTCGACATGCTTGTGATAATACCACACAGTATAACGCTGTATATTTGACTTGTTGCAATTACGTTGAGTTAAATTACAACACACATGATGCGATTCATTTACTTTGATGGCAGGTCATTTTTAAACACACCAGACACTAAAACTCATACCGGACATAAAATTTGGAGCCAACTGAGCAGCAAGACGATCCTTGTTATCAAGGTCACCAAAACTGGACACGGACCATTTCCTTCCCAGCACTATCGACTACTTTTTATGACTGTCCCCATTTACTCCGAGTGACTAGACTGATTTTCTTATTTATCTCGTCCTGTTACAGATCCAGTCAGCCTGACCGACCTGGTAGTCATCCTGATTAACATCATGTACCAACACCCCGAACCTCCGCACAGTGACACCTCACACACAGGTGGGGGCCCCACGCACTCACACACGGTTGTAAACGACATGAAACGGTTTAGGCTCCCTCCCTGTTTTCTGTGCAGACTTTGAGTCTGGAATCGGGGGACTGAAGGAACACAGTGACCCTCCCTATGAGGCGTAGCAGCATTCCTCAGACCATATCTTTTATCTCTTAACCTTGTACTGAGTCATGCGGCACTGTGGTTGTCTCCTGGAAGACCTTGCTTTATTGCCCCATTCATTCTCTTGAATTACACTGCAGCAGTGTCCCTGCCAGTGATCAATAGTGTCCCCTACCTTGACTTTGTCAGATGAGGATCATCTCTTTTGGCTTGCTGCAGAGAGTCACGCTGAGCAAGTCATAGATTCATTTTAATATTTTACCGGCACAACGTTGAAGTTCGTCCTCACCAGTTGTGCGAGGGTGTTCTAAATGGTAACGTAATGCTACAGAATATAATGTCAGAGATAGATGCAGAATTCAAGTGTGTGTTTGAGATTTAAATTGTATTGATTAAAATCTCGAGGAGGCAATATTTAAGTAAAAATATATTAACTTTGTTACACTATCAAGTGAAGATGAATATTCCCAAAATGTTTTCAAGATGTGTGTGTGTGTGTTAGTGGAGGGAGAACTACTGTATACTTAATACTTGCTCTACCTAAAGTATCAAACGTAAAATAACTCATTATGCAGAATGACTTCTTTCACATTGTAAAATGATTATGTATACTATAATATTGTTTTATTGTTACCGGTGTGCAAGCAGCATTTTAATATTGGATTTAATTCTGCATACTACAGAGTAGTTTGGCAATGTGGACTGGTGAGCTGTGTTACAGTACTCGAGTAAATGTACATGACGTTATTTTCCGTCATTGGAGTGTGAAGTATTGTCAGTAATTGCTTGGTTTCAAGTTCACCTTTTTCTGTCCTCATAGAATCATGTATGAACCTGTGTCCAGGGTGATCAGATTGATACTGGACATACAAGCAAAATACATCAATCCAAGTTCAAACACACTCACACTGACGATGTATAAATGTAATGCGTGTCCAGTCTAGAAAAACTGACAAAATCTGATTCCCAGGATATCAACAAAGGGGGTACGAGCACGACAAAGTGTTAACTGTCAAGATATATCGACATGCAAGTACTTCATTTAAATATCTGTGTGTTCAGACTCCCTGTCGCCCAGCTGTCTGGTGATGCAGGTGCTGTGGATGCTGTGTGAGAGGACAGAGTGTGCTGCAGAGTGTCTCTACCAGACCCCTGTAATAGAGACACTGCTGGCTCCTGTGATAGCTCTGCTCAATGGACAGCAGGTGAAGCGCAAGCACGAAGCATATTTGTTTTAATAAAGATGTGACTGGAATAGACCACATACAGGTTTGCAGATGCACGCCACAAACAAGATTATTGATTCATGAATACAGACGAACACAGAACGTTTTTAGTGTCAATAAGCAGGTTAACTACATCACAATAGCATTCCATGTTTAGAATGACAAAAAGGACGTTTATATATTGTAATGACCTTATATTGATCCTTGACAAGCCTGTCATGTTGCTGTGGACCCTTTTATATCACAAATATGTTGGTCTGTAGCTTTTTAGTAATCAAAATTCTGTTCCATGGACTTTTCCAATCCATGGTGTTTTTACCTCCGCTGTTAAATGGTCACTTTTAAAGACGATTTGGCAACTTCAGTCATAATAAATTCTTTGGCCTTTCGCCAACATTCTACCGTCCATTAACTTGATTTTTTCCCCCTAAACAGTAGCTCTAACTCAACAGTAAATGCATAACATCTGCCGTTACCATATTTCCCTAATGTACATCTAATCCCAATCTGGACTATAAATGCAACGTCTGTAGCCAGAATGTTATCCTAACCTCAACCTCAACCCACGTTTTTAAGCTTGATTCCAACTCGATACCATATTACTTGTGATTCTACTCGTCTCTGAAGCAGTTGGATAAATTTGTCTGTTTATTATCTCCGCTCTGCAGGCCAAATTAAAATCTCCAGCAGCAACACTGATTCTCATCGCTGACGTTCTGGCTCGCATCGCAAATACTGACAGAGGATTATCTCTCTTCTTACATGAGAAGAATCTAGTTGTAGCCCACAGTGAGAGGTGAGATGGGTCTTTTTGTATCTTTTTATGTTAATGAAATAAATAACTTTTGGCTTAGCAAGAAGACTTTAATATAAAGTTACATTTGCATAAGAAATCCTCTGCACAGTGCGCAGATTAGACCCAAGGATGCTGGTGTGTCACTGCGGTTCTTTGATCTACACCAGTCCCATTATAGCAAAAACCAAAGAAAAAAAGAAGTGTGATTTATTAAAGATACTCGGGGTCACTCTGTGGCCCCACGTTAGTTTTAGATTTTGTTGTACTTGGTTGACCCTGAACAGTCTGTCCAACCTGAAACAGCAGTTCGTTGTTGTGTGTTAGCAATAATACATTCACCAAGACTGAAATCACTGAGTGCAAACTGTTTTGACGAATGTGCTCTAGTCTGCCATTAATTATTTGATGTGCCTCCTCTGAGAAATATGTTGTAAAAATGAGCATATAAAAGTGTAATGAGACAGGGAAAAACAAAAGCAATACAAATGAGTTGCTTGCAGTTACATATAAATACTACAACTAGCATTAGAAAGTATTTGACATTTAGAAAACAACAAAAAAACAGGAAGGGAAGGAACTTAAAACATGCCGCTCCCCAAACATTTTGCTGAGCAAAGCACCTCATATTACACACATGACATTCTTGAACAGTTTTGCCCGTCAACGTGTTTCTCTTCGTCTGTTTCCCCTCTCCTCTGCAGAACCTTTCCTGCTCATGTCATTGTACAGTTCACTCTCAGGCTGCTGGAGAAGGAGCTGTCCTCACCAAGTGAATCCGACGGGTCTCATACATCATGCGGAGCCTTTATCTTTGTCTGTAGGCAGATATACAACACCTGTGAGGGTTTGCAGGTCCTCCGACCCTACGGCCTGCACAAGGCTGTAGCTGCTGCATGGAAAAAGGTATAGCTGCACTTAATTCCTCAATATAACACTGTTCAAACCTTCAGATTCCTCATGCTCAGTGACTTAGATTTCCCCTCAGATTTTGAGTGGTTAAATAATAGCCTGATAAAAGACCTCAGTGGTTTTAGGGTGACGGTATCGGATAAAAAAAAGTTTAGCATTAGAAAAAACTATTTAGTAACATAATATTGGTGTTCAGTTCCAGAAATGAGACCCTTTCTTGGAGAGCGTTGCTTGACTAATGCCCCCCCATAAAAACGTTGTAAAAGGTGGTAGATAAAGGTTCTATCTGAATCATTTGTTTCTAGAATATCTAATGGAGGGGTGTCCATGTCTAATGATCAGTTTCACTGGCTAGAATACTCCTGTCATGTTTCATTTGCCTGATGAATGCTGTGAAGGAAAATGCCACCACTGCTTGCAAATGGAAGGAATTAACTAACCATTGTAATCTGCTCCATTTCATTTTTACAATACTACTTTTGTCCTCTTAATGCGTCGAAATCAGAATACCTTTAGTCTGTACTGAAAAACAAAACTGAAAATGCAAAAAGTCAAAACAGACACAGTTGAATCTGCAACCAAAACCAAAAATAACTCCTGCTACAATGCATCGACAGAGGAAGCAGAAAAGACAAGCAGTGAAACTGCTTCTCACAGGTAGGAGACATCATTAATGTCAGACAGGTATCTGTATTTACTGCATACAGTCCCACATCACATATTACCGCTCCTTTTTCCATTACATTCATTTCAAAAATGTACTTTTATGAGACATTGTGGCATCAGTATACAATCAGTATAAAACATGTTCTCACTCACTTCCTGCTAACTTTCCTCCAGTGTGTGTGTGTTAAATATTAATTATCAGTCTGCACACACTGCGCTGTCTATGATGTCTTAAATCAAAGTCTACATCTATTTTCGTTGTGTTACATAATGTAATAACAATGTTGACCTCGTTCCACCCACTTTAAAAAGACACAAACATGGCCCCCAAAGTTTGTGGGAGGCATGTGATTTTAATTAGTTTACAGGGTAAAAAACAGTTAAAGATTTGATTGTTTAGAATGACGTTTTTGACCCTGATTTCAAATAACATACAATACTAACATACAGTAGGCGTTTTTGAAAATACAGGTTTATTCCATTACGATTTTGAATACTTTTTTTTCAAGCTGAAATTAGCAAAAATAGTCATTTATTTATGATTAAATCATCAGTTATAGATATTACAATATCTATAGAATATGAAGAAGACAAAGGCTGAATGTAGACCAACAGTACAGCAATTTACAGAGTAAGGTGAGAGTCACAGAAAAGAAGCAGCGAGGTTTAACAATTTATAAAATCAAAATACAACCCAGAAATAGTCCATTATCAATCTGTAGTCTTTAATTAAGAAAAAATAGCCAACTATAGATAAACTTTACATTTACTTTCTTTATTTCTAGACCAGTTCCTTGTCCGAAAGGGTTCCAACTCCGGTACCCGGAGCCACCGCTGGAACATCCACCCAGGAGCTGCAGAACATGTGAGGCCATTTTAAGTACTTTATTCTGATCCCTAGAATTAAAGTAGTGATTAGTCATAATGCAGCTATTACAGAGACTGATTATGGACATTTAAAGACACAGGAATGATGCTTTTCCAACCCGGTGTCCAGCGACTTAAAGACATAATTATCAGAATTCATTTGGAATAATTGTTTTTGTATATAAACTGTTTTTGGAATACATCATTTAAAGCCTCCTACAGTGAGCTCGTTTCCTGGTCAAATATGACTGTGAGCTTATAAAGATAGCACTGCAGCTCACTCTCTCTCTTTGACTTTGGCACAGGCTCATCTGGGAGGAGACGTTGTTGGACAGCCTGCTGAACTTTGCTGCAACTCCTAAAGGGCTGCTGCTGCTCCAGCAGACAGGAGCCATCAATGAATGTGTCTCCTACATGTTCTCTCGCTTTACAAAAAAACTACAGGTAATAACAAACCCTGTACTTTAAAATGCTGCACAACGAGCTGGATATTTTCAATTTGGCAATTTTCCATCATAGAAAATAATAGTGCTCAAAACTGTTTCTTCTACTTCACAATTTGTATTTATTTATACCCAGTAGGGCTGTACCGGATGTCTTTTCTTTTATATATATATATATATATATTTATTCCTCAAACAAAACGCTCAATTTAAATAAAGCGATTCCTCAGATTAATAAAGTTAGTCTTTTTTTGTTAAATCAACTTTCCTTCATGAATAAACCTCATCAGTGCGTGCCTCCCTTTGAATACGGCAAGCGGAAGAGCAAACAGTTTTTTGCCCGCAATTCTGAAAATGATAACATCTAACTATTTCATATATTTAGACTTTTAGACTTTACAACGCTCTCGAGTTATTGGAAATGTTTTGATCACGCAGGATGGAAACAGTCTTATGCAGCCACAGAGCCTCTCCTCTGATCCGCTCAGTGCATGTGTGAAGAGGCTTAGCCCTGAACTCAGTGAAACACGCTGCTGCAGAATGAATATAACACTGATTAGCTTAGTCTGATTTTAAACTGTAACTGTGTAGAAATACCGGGTTCAAAAAGAACGAGTAGACGTGCAAAACAAAACAAGCTGTGCAGCATGTGCATGTTGATTTTAGTATCTGAATGTCAGGTTTTGAAGCTTAGTACAGCCCTAATACCCAGTTTGCATGTATTTTTGGGGCTTTTCATTTAGTCACTGAAAAGCCCCAGTGGAGCAGTGAGGGAGTTAAATGACTTGCTCAAGGGCACCTCAACTGTGGTATTGAGGTAACACCACCACTAATTTCCTTCCCCACCCAGTTTCCCCATCTTGCAATCCAACAAGTGCTTGACTTTGCACCAGCTGATGTGAGGAATTCCAGATGTTGTTGACAGAATCATTTAGTTGTAAAAGCTCTGCTAGTAGATACCAAGTTAAATGTTAGCTAGATAACTGTTGTGCCACCTTCAATCAAACAGTGGGACTTTACTGCAGAAGTACTGATAAGCATTGATGCTGATATAGTTCGATGAAAGTGTTTCATCACCTTTATGGAAACCCTGAAAGAATTAACTTTGGCAGTGGTTCAATGTGCCACATTGACTTGAGTTACAGTGCGCCAACCCTGATGCCAAGATGCCGGATTACAAATAAATTCATAACACACGCAGACTGTTTCATCAAGTACATTTATCTTTATTGAAATAAAATGTAAAATTACCATTTGGCTTGGAGAAACACCCGTTGATGGCAATAGATCACACTGTAGAGTTGTTTTATTTGTTAACACACATAGATATAAGTTGTGGATACAAAATATATAAATTATGATATAATATACAGCATGCATGCATGCAGTATTTCTAGGCTTCTGTTTCCTATAATGTCCTACCCACGCAGAACATAATGCATTTTAAAGCATTTTATTCATTCTGTAGGACCATGTCGTCAGTATCCGTATTTCACTCAGCAGAAGATGTGGTCGTTTGTTGCTCCCGCTGCTCCTCAAGGCCACCGTCATATCTCCTGAAGACTGTTCAGTATTCACCAGTAGCCTGGAGACAGTTACATGCTGCTAATCCCTAACACGGGGGTTCATTTATTCATCTCTGGACTCTACATATGCCTAATGTACATCATATTTTCCATTATTCATATTGTGGACTCTCTCACTGAGTCTTAGGGAAAACCTTAACGAATCCCCCGTGGGCTACATTTAATGCCATTGTTTACGCACACTTGTAAACGCGTCTCTCGTTTGGCATTTCACTTCGATTATGTAATGTAATGATATTTTGTCTTATTTAGTCGGGACATTGTGTTGTAATTAATGAAGGGCCTGCACCCGCAAAAATCAATTTGCAATCAGATTTCTCCTCGGTGTGCTAAACTACATTATGAAGTGCCTTTTCAGGATTCTAGCAGTGTCATAGCAGTTTGTATACTGGATCATAAATGCCAAATTTACAATTATCGGTTTCTTGTCCAAACTTCTCATTCATTTTTGATAATAATAAAGTAATAGATATGTAGTAAATATTTGGGGATTATGGGATTTCTGTGTGTGTTTTCTGTAGGTGAGCCGCTGTGAGAAGTTTGGATATGGGGTGATGGTGACACAGGTGGCAGCAACTGCTCCAGGGGTGGCTGCTCTGCACAGTTCAGGTACTAAAGCACTTACTTGTGCCAACATTTGGTCAGCACACAAAAACGACCTGGGGTACAAGCCCTAATGTATCACAGTTGGCACAGAGCAGCCCAGGAAGCAACTTCTTTTTCAAAGTGTTTGTGACGGGATAAGTGGATGAAGAAAGAGCAAGGTGAGGTGTTAACGGTCAGGTCTGAAATGTGAAATACTTTTTTTTTTTAGTAGCGTAGTAAATCATATCCGAATACATTCCAGAAATAAAGTACATACGTTAGGTGGTAATGAGGCTTAGACACAGATGGAGGCATACAACCAATACAGCTTGTAAGTGTAACATTAGATTGTAGATTTGGAATCGTCAAATTGTAACAAAATGGAAACCACTTGTAGTGATCACGGTTACAATGATGAACCGCTTATATGGATCAAAAAGCTTGGGACAGAATCATTCCTATGTCGATGCTAGTTAAGTAATTCGCTTACATCAGGCATGTCCAAAGTCCGGCCCGCGGGCCAATCACGGCCCGAGGTCAGATTTTATACGGCCCGCGCCTTCTGTCTTAAAATGCATTATTTATGGCCCGCCAGCACAGTCAAAACGGAATGAATAAATCATACAAATTCAACATGCAATTCCTCTTTTCACCTCATGGTGGCAGCACCACTCTGTAACTGTCTGGCTTTTTTTAATTGTCTCTGACCCTTCAACTGTCATGGCTACGGCAAGTAAAATAAGGAAAGTCGATACCGAGGGCCGCCGCTTTCATATTTTTTCACCGAAAACCGAAATAACTGTGTCTGCCTAGTTTGTCATGACAATGTTGCCTTGTTTAAGTAATATAATGTAAAGAGACACTACGAGAAAAAACATGCTAATACTTCAACAAGCTATCAGACTATGACTGTAATGTAATGTAATATATATATATATATACACATGTGAACATAAACCTAGAAACAATGGCAATGGAATTGAGGTGATAGTGCAAACAGAGGTAGTAGTACAAACGGAGGTAGTAGTGCAATATGACTTATTTATTGTTCAACAGAGTGACGGCCAGTGGAAAGAATCCGTTGTAGTCTCTTTCTGTCCTGTTTGGTGGCCGATCCAAACCACACAGTGATAGGGGAGCAGAGGACCAGCTGTTCAACCTCCCGTCTGTACGCAGACTCATCACCGTCTCTGATGAAGCCGATGACCGCCGTTTCGTCTGCGAACATATTTAGAAAGTTTGTCATACATTTATTTGTATGCATACAGTTCACATGCACATACGTATGTGACAAATGAAAGACCTTGAGGTTTTTAGAATTATCATTTCTCGTTCAGCCTGAACCGTCTGTCTGCTTCTTGGTTTGTGATCCGATGCAAAGAGCTGCTGACGGCTTCCTGTGTGTGTGAGGAGCTTCCCAAACCCACCAGCACATAAGAAGCAGACGGAGACAAACTACGTCCTCTGTGCCGGTGGGGAGGGGGCGCTCCTCGTCCTCTCGGCTGGTGGGTGGAGCGGGTGGTGTCGGGTGGAGGGGCAGGGAGGACGTAACTGTACTCACTGGGTCTCGGACTCACTAGGGTGCTGAGAGTGGTTCAATGGTCTGTGGTGGGTCTGGGTCTTCCTGGGATGATGGGTTGGTTGACGTCCACTCTCAACTGCCCCAGGAGTGAGACAAAAGCACAGAGGAGTCCTGCCCTGTGACACACAAACACAAGAGATGAACACTTTTAACTCAACTATACGACCTTTACATTGTTCAATGATGGAATCTTATTACTGATACGTCTGTAGTCTTAGTGAGGGATTACTTACTCAGCCCACTGAGGACTGACAGACCGCCGCTCTCCATCTGGTCCTGTAGTCTTCCATCCTTCTCATCTGGTCCTGTGGTCCTCCATCCTTCTCATCTGGTCCAGAGTGAACACATCTTCTCTGTTGTCGAGGAGATCCAGGATGTTGCTTCCTGTGTTACAGCCATCGATACCTGAGTAAAAGAGACTTGGAAACTTTTTCTTAACGTTAGTAATTTTTACCATACCTCTGGCTGGTACAGCCACCTTCACCTAACTATGAAAAACAGATATAGAGTGAGTACAATGAACAATCTTTGAATAACTGTAAAGTGAGACTTTGAGTCAATGTGTGTTAATGTTGTTATTAAATGTTGACTTACCTTTGTCTGCTAAAGACATCTAGACTTTATAAAAAAAAATACACAACAGAATAACAACCATTCACTATTAACTTACCTCTGGTTTCTACATCTAGCATCAACTATTACTCAAACAGAAAATCAACAAAGAAACAATATTTAAAAGCTCTGCTGCAGGATGCTACCTATCGCCAACCCCGCCAGACGCAAGGGAAGGCTGTCTGGTGCTTTATCAGTCCTACCAGACACAAAGGTTTTACAATCCTGCAGCAAACAGGCTGTCGGTGTCAATCCGAGTCACTGTCTTCATCCGATATACAGAGTCCATTGTAAAAGCGGAATGGCTTGGGGGGTGGAGACCATCTGTACTCATCTGCCCGGCTCTTCTTTGTGGAGGGACCGAGGCCTGAAGTGGAGGGCGCCGATTCGCTGTAGTCCTCTTCTCTGGTCCTCTTCATGGAGGATCCGAGGCCTGAAGTGGAAGGCGCCGACTCTCTCTCGTCCTCTTCTCTGTCGTCCTCTTCTTTGTCGTCCTCTTCTCTGTCGTCCTCTTCTTTGGTCCTCTTCGTGGAGGATCCGAGGCCTGAAGTGGAGGGCGCCGACTGCCTGTCGTCCTCTTCTCTGGTCCTCTTCGTGGAGGATCCGAGGCCTGAAGTGGAGGGCGCCGACTGCCTGTCGTCCTCACCGTTCCTCTTCCTCTTCAAACTCACCTGCTCCGGGCGGTCCTCATCGCTGCTGTCCTCGGTGGGCTCTTCTGACCCCTGGAAGATTGGGGACGGAGGCAAAACAGGTTCAATTACTTCCGCAGCTTCCTCTTCTTCCTCCCCTTCCACTACTTCATCGGGGCCGTCTTCGGGGAAGCCGTCTTCGGGGAAGCCGTCTTCGAGGACGCCGTCTTCGGGGAAGCAGTCTTCGGGGAAGCCGTCTTCCGGGAGGCCGTCTTCGGGGAATCCGTCTTCCGGGAGGCCGTCTTCGGGGAAGCCGTCTTCGGGGAAGCCGTATTCGAGGAAGCCGTCTTCGGGGACGCCGTCTTCGGGGAATCCGTCTTCCGGGAGGCCGTCTTCGAGGACGCCGTCTTCGGGGACGCCGTCTTCGGGGACGCCGTCTTCGGGGACGCCGTCTTCGGGGAGGCCGTATTCGGGGACGCCGTCTTCGGGGACGCCGTCTTCGAGGACGCCGTCTTCGGGGACGCCGTCTTCGGGGACGCCGTCTTCGGGGACGCCGTCTTCGGGGACGCCGTCTTCGGGGAGGCCGTCTTCGGGGAAGCCGTCTTCGGGGACGCCGTCTTCGGGGAATCCGTCTTCGGGGAAGCCGTATTCGGGGAAGCCGTCTTCGGGGAACCAGTCTTCTGGGAACCAGTCTTCTGGGAAGCCGTCTTCGAAGAAGCCGTATCCGGGGGAGACGTAGTATCCGGGCAAGCCGTATCCGGGGAAGCCGTATCCGGGGAAGCCGTCTTCGGGGAAGCCGTATTCGGGGAAGCCGCATTCGAAGAAGCCGTATCCGGGGAGGACGTAGTATCCGGGGAAGCCGTATCCGGGGAGGACGTAGTATCCGGGGGGGCCGTCTTCGGGGGGGCCGTCTTCGGGGGGGCCGTCTTCGGGGAGGCCGTCTTCGGGGAGGCCGTCTTCGGGGGAAGCCATCTTGTGCAGGATGTTCAACGGCGAGGTCGACACCAGCTAAGAGGGAAACATCTAAACAGTCAGGATTTTTCATAACATGAAATATTTCTGGATTACATGAAGTAATAATCAAAATTAAAATTAGAAAAGACGACAGCAGATCCAAAGTAACTAGGACAGCACTACACGACTCACATAAAGTCCCCAACACGCAAGAGAGTTCACCTTTAAACATTTATACCAAACATAGTGCAGCTCTGCCAGTTAGTTTGAACAGAGAACACCTAACAAAAGAACTATATTAATAATGATAAAAGCAATAAATATTGTTATTGTCGTTATAGATATTATCCTTATTACCGAAACAACAGAGTAGGGTGAGAGGAGCAGCTGGCCACGCGCTTTTACGCACGGGCTTGTCCCACGTTTCTGATCTGGATTCAGATTCCAGCTGCTAATCAGTCAGTCAGCGGGTCAATTAACCGACTGTTGAGTAGTCGTGAGCTCTGGACAAAGACGTTCATTTTGCATTTGTGTGGACGAAACGGTCAATGGCTTGCAATAAACAATGTGAACGTATTTGTTGAACTACGTGCGTCACGGCGCACAGTGAAACGTGTCCACATTAATCCAACATGACTAACCTCTTTAGTTTATAACTCATTATTCTCCCGGTTTATGAGTTGCATATCACAGCGCGTGGAGGAAATGCAGCACGCGCACATGCAGCCCCGTACAGTTAAACAGATCGCTCTCTTGTCCCTCGAAAACCAAATATCACAACAACGACCAAAGCGCATCTCAATGTTAAATGTTAAAGAAATAGATTATGTAATATGATGACGTAAAAGAAGCAGATGTTTGTTCAATAACTCAAGTGTCAACAGTCAAACCCACTCAGGGTCGCATCATGGCCTGGTTTGATGACGTAGCTACATCCTGACGTTAAAATGTATATTTCTGAAAATAGAACATTTTCATAAAAGGCTAAATGCATGCTTAAGTTGTGCACCATGGTAACCATATATATGGTTACCATGGTGCACAACTTGCATGCATTTAGCCTTTTATGAAAATGTTATATATAATATACATTTTAATGTTAAAATAGGAAGATTTTATGCCTTCAAGTAACTGTGTTTAAACCGCTACACTATTGTGAACACATTCCACAGAAGTTCTGCCACATTTAAGACATTCTGTCACTCAAATAATCAGTTTACACGAGTGTCTGTTTCCAACGGGCCTGATAATATAGTGTCAACACCTTTAAACTCAAAAAGTTTCACTGATTTCTAAACTGAGAATGCTTTAAATGGTTTGAAGGGGATGAATCAAAAGAAAAATGCTAAATTAAATGCAAACTTGTACAGTTACCGTACTTACCATCCCAGTTAGCGTTGACCATCTTCAGTCTCTTCTGTTGCCCACGATGATCTAGTAGTTCAGTTCTCCAACAAGTTTTGTAAAAAGTAGCTTTTCTCAAGAAGTTAAAAACTCAAAGAGTTAGCTCTCCACAGTTTAGATCCACAAGAGTTGTTCAGCTCAAGAGTTGTTCCGCTCAAAAGTTGTTCTGCTGGTGTTAAAATCCAAATGCAAAGTGAGGATCAGAACGTTCTGAGGCCTTAAGTAACCTCGGTCGTTTCCATGGCATCCAGCGATGCGTGCGTGTGATTGGCCAAGACAGAAAGACAGAAATATTAATTATTTTCTCTTATATATAATATATTTTTTATTTGATTTATACTAGTTATTTTTATTTTATCTTTCAGTGCTCTATTACCATTGAGTACAGCTATGAGTTGTAAACATATACAACCCGTCTCTATACAACCAGTGGCGGCCGTGCATTTTACTGCTCGTTTATGAGAGTGCAGAACGTACGTGCTTTAACGTCAAAACACCAGAAAATTCTCCAATAACACCATGAACAAGTCGCTAGATTTGTCACTAGTAGCTTTTGACCAAAAAAAGTAGCCATGAGGGTTTGGAAAGTCGCCAGATTAAGCGAGAAAGTCGGCAAGTTGGAAGAGCAACTGAGGAAGACAGTAGCTGCGCAATGAGAAAATAAGATAATCGTAAAACTATTTTTATAAATTATAATACATGGCGCAACTTCCATTTTGTGTTGATTTTGGCAGTCCCTCTACATGTAGCAATCAAGTGGTCCGCTTACAATGCTCAAGTTGGGTCTTTTCATATGTGACAACGTATGGAAAAACGTTTTAAAAACACGGTACATCTACATATATGTATATATTCTTTTGCTTTACTTCCGTGATACTTTGCCTTGAAGCAACCCGTCTGCTTCCAGCTGGCTATACCTGAGGCTGGTGTTGCGTGCACATTGAGATTGCGACGGGAAACGCGACTAATCTCTCTCAATGAAAAACGTAGTCTTCTTGAAGCTTATGACAAACTGCCAAGAACAAGCCAAAGAGATGCAGCAGCGAACATTGGTGTTCCTCAGGCTACCTTGTCATGGCTGCTCGTGATGGAGACAGAAAATGAATGAGCTCACCTGTGGTTGAAGCCACCCTTGAAACAGCTGTACTATATTTTGAAACAATCAGTTCAATTCAGTAAATAGCGAAGCTTTCCGTTTCATTATTTTATATTCATGTAATAAATATATAAATGCCAATTTGATGATAATCTACATAAGAAATTTAACCCAGACAGACTTGATCAAACAAATATTATACCACATATTATAACTACTGGCTTGATGATGTGTTGCAGGTTTTGTCCAGGCCCTGGTAGTAGAGCTGTGGTCTGTTCTTGAGTGTGGCAGTGAAGATATCGGGGTGGTCCGTCCCAAGCCCACGCCCATGGACCCCATAGACGGGAGCTGCCTTAAGGTATTGTGTGTGTGTGTGTGTGTGTGTGTGTGTGTGTGTGTGTGTGTGTGTGTGTTGCTAGCCTCTGACAGGAGCCAAGTCGTCTCTCTCTCTCGCTCTCTCATTGAAACTAGCCAAGTGAGTACGGACAGCCAGTGAACTGTGACCTGCCACTGGTGACTGTAAAGCCTGCCTTATCAGTGGGTCAGCTGCCAGGTTACATGCATGCAGTCAGACCTACAAGTCCATCTCAGCCCAAACTGTTGCAAACAGAAAAATGTGCAATTAAAATATGTGAGATGATGTTAATGCCTAAACAAACTAATTATGTAGCACAGACTAATTACAGCTGCCTTTTTGGCAAATTAGCTCTGATGTACCCATAGGTGTATGCTGGCATTGAGGGCATTTTCACCTTTTGTGAGTTTAGAATTTTGTTCAATGTGTTCGATTCATTTATGTGTTTGAATACATTTAAAACACAAGCAGGCAGATGATCACACACATTGAAGTCTAATACACACGTCAAACAGGCAGGAGCAGATGAAAGATTGGACCTCAGATCAACTTTTATACTATACTTTTATATATTTAAACATTCATTTTCATCATTGCAATTATTGAAAGGCTTTGTTGATTGCTTCACATCATTTAAAACCATGAGTTTTCCCTGTTCTCCTTGAACCAGTGATGAGCAGGAGGCTACTGTTCTGTTCATTTGTTAAAATTTCATTTCATGGTGAACTGTAAGTGTTCACATGCGGTCACATCTTTTCGTTCCCTAAACATCCTTTTTCTCATGTTCGTTCCTTGTTTTTCCAACGGTTCAAATTTTCATCATGGACAAAATGCACTGTAAACTCCTGGTTAACAACTTCAAGTGCCATTGTGTAATTGAGCCATCACATTTCTCTTTTATCATACTATCTTTCTAGTATTTGTATTTATCTAGTATTGTATATTATGTTATGGTAAACTTTTACTTAATGCAAATCATTTGACTAATGCCACTGTATTTATAAGCTAGTTTTCAAAACCAATAAAAAATATTACACACACCCAATAAGCACAAATTATGATGAAAGTAGATTCAATCTTGATGAAAATAGCCTATGATAGCCCGATCACCGTTCAAAAACAGTTTCAAATGAATTCAAAATGATCCCAGCTGTGATCAATTGTGAGTTCTAATTTCCCTCTTTCTTTTTTACTGCTTTCTCTAACCCTCTAATTGTCTTTTTGTCTGCCTCACTTTCTGTCTCTCCAGTCCTTCTTGTCGTTTGTCAACCTGCTCTCCTCTTCCCACTCGGTGTGGGAGCTCCTGGGCCGGCAGCCTCTAGCCAACAAGAGTGAATACACCCTGAGAGAGATGCCAACCTCAATTCCTGTGAGTGTTTTTCAAACAGTGTAGTCCAGACTTCATGCAATGCCTCTTTCAGCCATTTGAGGGCATGTTTGCACTTTTTATTTTGCCTTCAACCACCACCCACACATTTGTTTTACCTCTCAAAGGCCTCCTCCTAAATCCCCCAATACACTGAGGCTGACGTACATTTTTCACCTCACACGCCGTAAACATCCACAGTTTTATTTTTTGCACCATAACTGCTGTGTTTCTATTTTCACAGACCCTCATTTTACTCCACAGGATCTGATTGACAGGCTGATTGCTGTGAATTCAGATGCAAAGATTCATTCCCTGTTCCACTATGAGCAGTCTCACATATTCGGCCTGAGGTGAGATTGATATTTTATTTCCATATTACTTAGTATCAGTGGGGAGGCACATGGTATCTGATTAGCACCTGGTGACTACACGCACGCGCACACACATGCACACACTTCAGCCTCTGGCAATAGCAGACTGACATGCGGTTCTTTATACTTTGATTACCCAGCTTTGAAAGGCTGATGAAAGGATTTCTCTGGATAAGAGAGAAATAAGCTGGTGTGTGTGTGTGTGATGGTGTCTGTGTGTGTGTGTGTTTCAAATTTGGAGTCAGGCTCTAGTACAAGTTGAAGTTAATACTGTACTGTAAAATGATAATAATTCAAAGGGATTTGGTTATGCCTGTGTGGTAAAAGTTGCATACTGTAGCATAAAGGGTTACAGTAGGCTTTAAACGAAGGTTTATTGTGAAGGTCAATGTGCTTGAAGTGTGTTTGAGGGAGACATAATGCAGTTTGTGCAGGATGATGTTTTTTTTTACATACATGGGTGCATATGTGTCTTGGCTGTGTGTGCAATGCTCTGGTGGCTGCTGTGCATTGCTTTCTGCATCACAATGGCTTTGACTTGTTTTGGAGCCTTGCTGACTCACTCACTCAGTCTGTGCCTGTCAGTCAGCCCACTCCTATTAACATCCAGAAGCCAAGTGAAAGGAACAAGATGCTCTATTCATTTGACGTCCAGCCTGATGGACTCACTGACAAACCTACACTGTGTGCCTCCGCCTGGGTCGCTAAGTGTGCTAAATGTAGCATTTCAATAAAGCCAAGGCATATCGTGTTCATTTTGAGGTATTGGTATAATTTCCTTAAACCAACAACTTCTGAGTCAATCTGCGGTAATGTTTGGCCATGATCACAGCAAAAGTCTTGTGTTAAGATTCCACGCCGCTTGATTTCAGTTTCATTCATCATCGGCTCACAGTGATAAGCGAGTGTGAAATAAATGGAAAGTTCATTCAGCTCTTATGTCTTTTGCCAAGTTGTTGATTGATTTGGGTTCACAGTCACTTGACCAGTCACCATATTTACATACAATTGTGTTGCTACTATACTGTTTCTGTGGGGGTGCTGCTCTCCAATACATACCCACATGACCAATGTGAACTCAACAAAAACAAACGCATTGCTTTAAACAAGTCTTCTTAACACAGCACCACCCTCGACAGAGTTCTGCCTGTTTTCGTTCTATTTTGTGATTATCCACAGCCTGAAGGAATATGGCAAGACGGTATACTGTCGGGACGTTACTTCACTGATTCCAGTGGAGGGAATTGCATCAGTAAAGCAGCTTATTCACACAAGAACATTGAATTTATTAATAAAAATATGTCAAAAGATGTATAGTTAAAAAGCATATGGAGAACAGAAGAGTGCAAAAAGATGAACTCTAAAGAAAAAATGGAAAATGGATATGAAGGTTGTATAATACATATCATAATGCCAGTAAAGGCACATGGCAGGTATTGAAAATACAGTTACAATGGGTAATTAATATCTCTAATGGACACAATATTAATTGTCTGCGTGTGTGGGCGGCTTAAGGGGGTCAAGCAGATGGTCCTTAAACCACAAGGTTGTCGGTTCGATCCCCGGCCCCTCCTGTCTGTCGAAGTGTC
The DNA here is from genome assembly GCF_910591455.1 of Pholis gunnellus. Classification (NCBI taxonomy): domain Eukaryota; kingdom Metazoa; phylum Chordata; class Actinopteri; order Perciformes; family Pholidae; genus Pholis; species Pholis gunnellus. Next base: position 7,182,385 of record NC_136546.1, on the reverse strand, counting down.
CTTGAGCGAGACACTCAACACCTAAATGCTTAGGAAGGGTTAAATGCAGAGGTTACATTTCATGTATGTATGTGACGATTAATGTTTAAGTGTGTGTGAAAAGGCAATCGGGAGGCAAATTGTGAAGTGCTTTGGATAAAAGTGCTCCATAGAAGCAGTTCATTTACCATTTCCATTTAACATTCAATAGTTAATATGAAGTGAGCTGACTGGCGGTTGGGTTATGAAACTGTTCACAAATAAGAAAATAGTTGCTAACTGTTTGTCTGCCGTTTGGTGCTGAGCAGGTAGATTACAGTGTGTGTGTTGGAGCTTTTTTCACTGAAAGCAACATGAGAGCAGTGAGAGTGAACTGACAGCTGAACCACTCGCTACAAAGCTACGTGAAGACGAGGGGAGGTTCAGGTGAAAGTTCTCTGGAGCTTTATCACTACAAGCAAACCTTTTCACATCTTCATATGATAGATTTTTGCAAAAGTCTCAACATTGGTTATATCCGCTTTACGTTTTTCTTCATTCATTAAATGCTGTTGTCTAAACAACAACAAACAATCACAGATACAGTTTGGCTAGAACTTCCCGGGGTAATATTTATTAACAGCTAAGCTGTAAAACTCAGCTTATCTGCTTTATTATCGTTGTGTCTGCGCTTTGATCAGATAGAATTGAGAGTTTCCTGGGAACATCAGCAAACTCCACAGCTGTAAATGATTCAAGTATTGCTAAATCCTCATTGTTTAACTGAGACTGGCCCACTTCAGACTAGCGGACAGAAAACAGCACAGGTTCAAATCTTTCAATAGTAATAAACAAAACCGTGTGGTCATGTATAACCTCGTCACTCATGATAAGAGATGTTTTCAGGCCCTTTAACAGACACTCACCAGAGTGGCAAATGTACAGATAGTGAATAAATGCTGACTCGGGTTGATGTCTCAACCGCAAGAGTTTGGGGGAGTATTATTTTGTCTGATGGCCCGAGAGACATCCTGGTAAAGTCATCGTTTTAGACGACGCTTCACCAAAGACCAGCAGTTTTTCACACACTTAAGAAGCTGAACGGCCACAGGAAGCAGAGCTAGCTGTGGTCCATCTGTGAACTTGTCCTGACACATGCCTCTATTGCATTATGAGGTAGCTCTGGTGCTGTTTTTTTATCTTATATTGGATGTTCATATAAAAGCATTTTTCCTTGTGGCTTAGGCTGTTGCAGTTTAGCTTTGGCCAAGGTTGTATTTAGTGGAGAACGGCGCCCCCTGCAGCGTAAAGTTCATTCAAGCTCTGCAGTAAACAACTGGATTCATTATTCTACTAAACTGCGTTTCAAACAGTTGTACTTAATGCCCTACTTAATTTTTTTCCCCCCTTTCTTACATCTTAAGTTAAGTCATTTCATTGCAGTGTTGGATTGTAAATTGACTGGTTTTGCGACCTTATTGTATTTTCTCTCACTGTCTACACGTTTTCCTCCTGAAAGTCAATGCAAACAAATGATATGACCACAGTAGACTCAATCATTAGCACAGGTGTCGATCGATCATGTACGTTGCATAATGAATAACCGATAACCGGTCCATGTTTATAAAGAACATTTAATTAGGAGAAAGTACTCAGATATGTACTGAAGGTTGACTATATTCTGTGAGGCGTTGTTGGCACTCAGCTGCAAGACCATTGCTTTCTACTGAAGACATGAATCTTTAAAAACAAAGGCTCAGAATTTTCCTAAAACAGCTGGGCTCTGTAGTTTTTAGCAAACATCAAACGGGACTTAATGGTGCATTTGTTGGGTAGTATTTTCAGATGCAGATTCATAAACATTTAATGCACATTCTCAAAATAAACGGCGTCATGTTCACTGTATTGATTGAACGTGTCACCCAGTGCAAGCGTGAACCTCACTGATGTGTTTTGAATCGTTTTTGGACAAGAATGGAGCTCTATGGCACGGAGGAATAAAATATATCCGGCTTTGTAAACACAGACGCTACTTGTTAGGATCAGTTCATTGCTTTTTTTCATGGTCATAACAGAATAGAGAGCTTTGCCAACCCTCTCCTTGAAACAACCATCGTAATGAAACCTCAGGAGCCGGTTTGAACTATTGCAGGTTTCCTGAAATTGGACCTCTTCTACAATTGGCTCTTGTAAGAGTTCACCTCAAAGCAGTTTGACAACCAGCCTTGGACTTAACCTCCAGCAGTTTGTCACTTCTTCACGGGTTATGTATCGTCATTGCAACATATTCATCGCAGGTTTAATCACTTCTGTCGGTGCAAACGTGCACCGATCATTCCTGAAGGCCAGCCCCTCCTAAAAAAAAACAGAAGCCACTATTTCAACCCTTCCTGATCTGCACAAGCTAATGAGAGCAAACATCCCACCAGCCCTCTCTGTTGTCATGGCAACCATCACTCTTGCATATTTTTCCCCCGTCTGAATTGTTGGGATGCCTTTTTAGACGTCTCTCTCTCTGCTGTTGACGGCTCTGAACACATCGAGTGTGTGCGTGCTTGTGCAGAGCTTCACACGTTTTAAACCTGGTTTTGATTTATTTTTTTATTTTTGAAGTCTCCACTACAGAGATTATTGTGAATGTGACCATGTGTACTTCAACAATTTTCCAGCAATGAGACAAGGAAGGACACGCGCATGAAGAAAATCTTGTTCATATGCACAAAGTTGGAGCATAAAAAAAGAGGACAAAGATGATGTTTGTGTTGCAGAAAGGTCCAGATGTTCTCAGGTCAAGGTGAAACGCGTGAGAACCGAAAAGGTACAAATGAAACATTTAGTCGTAGAACTAAAACGGAAGTCTCTGTGGCAGGTCAAAAAGCGTTATCTCGTCCTCATTTCGGTTCAGTTGTAGTCGTCTCGCCTCCAGAGACAAAGTAAACAAGGTAAGAATAGATTTGTGATAAATAAAAGACCATAAATATTTCAGAGTTTTGTTCTGTGTCGAAAAACAAGTCAGATGTGAAAGCTCCCGAAGATGGACAACAAAGTGTAAGAGATTACTTTGATTTGTTTTAGGCTCTATAGTGACAGATTAAAAAAACTCCCCACAGTGTACTGATGTTTCATGGTGTCATTTGGGGGGGGGGGGGGGCATGCAGTGTTAAGGCCCAAATGAAGCTCCTAATTGATCTTTGCAGATACAATGCCTGTGGGGTTTTCAGTCTGCTGCCTGATGATGTATAGATCATTAAAGCGATTGTTTTCATTTGCAGAGAGCGGTGTAGTTACAAATGTGTCCCTTTTTGATTCATAGAAGCAGAACCTGCAAACTGATTTTTCCACTAATTGCTGTTTTTCCACAGATTTACGGAATATGATTGCTTCTTATGGCCACATTTCCAGAGATTGTCTTTGGATTACTGCACTTTTTTTAACGATTGTATGATTGATTTGAGCAGGACCTCCTGACTGTCAAAGATATAAGCCTCCCAAATAGTCCCTCTATTAAGTTGACCATTTGCATTTCACCTCAGGTATGACAAATCAATCATGCAGCCTGATCTTCAATCATTCTGGCAAGCAGATTACTCTTGGGAGTAATCATCTGTCCTTGATAGGTGTTTCAACACAAGATAAGTGACTTGTAGTCCTTGCCAGCAGCAATGTCAACTCCCAAATGAGATGGATTGTAGTTTTTCATGTCTTTCCCTTGGCACAATTAAAAAAAAAAGCACAAACTATCATTACAATACTGCCTTGCTAGCCACATACCATGCTTGCACAGTTAGAGGCAAACACAAAAAACACCTACAAGTGTCTGTTGGAGTAGCCGAACACTTATTCTCTGTTTTCTGCCACTTTCGCTTTAAAGTGTTGGACCTCCATTATTGCTGTCAGAGGATACAGCGTGTTACTGTTGGCTGCTGGAGAGCTGTACTGTGAGTTGTGTGTTGTTAGGCCTATAGGGAATTGAATTGCCGCTAAGTCTTGATGGCTGTATCTTACGAATGGGTCACAACATGCCTTGATTGAACAAGAAAGGATGCGGACCTTACCTGAACCCCAAGTAGCTCATCCGACGGCGTGGTTAGGGACAGCCCACTCCAATCCGCTCCTTTTGTTTATCAACCGCTCACTGAGCTCAATGTCTCTTCATTCGGGTTAACACATGGACGCAGACTGAAACTAAACCAAAACAGGGATGATGGGCTTCATTCATTGTCAACCATGGATGTGAATACAGTATTTCGTCTGACTGTAACATCAGTATCGTTGGGTTTTGGAATGTTGTAATGTTTTTTTTTTTCTCTCTATTTTCTGGTTTGTAGATTCAACAATTAATAGAGAAAGAAATTAGCATATTAATTGATTATGAAAATGATAATTAGTCGAATGAAAACTCCGACAGGCGACACAATTACCGATGCCGTTTTCAAGAGTTTGCCAATGAATTGCTATTCAGAACAGCTTATCATTTCAAAAGAGGTCTGATTGGAAAGTCAGTCTTCACCCCACTTGACTTGAAGAGCAGCCCATCAGTGAGATCGCAGACAAACTGGAAGCAGGCCTTGTTCCCCATTTCTTAGTTTCAAACAGCGATAGGTCAGAAGGTCTGACAGACTCTCAGCCTCTTGCTGTGCTGCTGTCAGAATGACTGAGTCGAGCTGTCAGTCAAACGGTAGTCGAAGCAACACATCAGGAAATGAAGCAGCTGCTTAAAAGGAGAGATGTGTGTTCACAAGGACTAACACTAAACAGCATGCAGAGCTTAACACTACCTCTTATATGTCAGTATGAGAACACACACACACTAGTGGGATTTTTTAAGGTGTAAAAATAACTGACATTTATGTCAATTTCATTGTTGTCTTTATAAGCCTGATTGTGAAAAATAACTGTTAGCAGTTGTTAATGATGCAGGAAATCAACTTGGATGCATATGTAAAACTGTCTAAAAATACAGTAATATACTACGCATGTGCACAGTAACAATAAACTAAACAGATATTTCCTAATTTAAAGATGTGCGTGACTCTCTGCTCTGTCAGTCTATTACGTGACTAATGGGTTGTTATGGTTATGCTTTACCTCCATACCTCCACAGGTATGAGAGTGGTATTCATCCGATCATCTACTTACCGGCAAGAAAGCGAATGAGACATTTTTGCAAAATGTGAACATATTAATTTGAAAACTTCTGTGGCAACTTGAGTATAGATTTGACTGTCAGTCTATCTTCAAAATCTTTAGGATGCATATTTTGATCATATTATACATGCACCATATTCACCGAGGAGAACAATGACCTCATCTTCTGTCCAGTTTAGCTTCCTTTTTTATTCTCTTTGTTGACCATTTTTGAGAAGCTGGCTAACACAGACAACAATGCTGTCAAGTAACGTTAGAGGATGATGCTGTGAGTGAAGCATAGCCATGGTAAGTGAAGTGCACTTGTGCTGTATTTTGACAGTAACTACAGTGAAAGCCTTAGTCTGAACTCTTAGGCCAGGAGACAACCTAAGAGGCTTTATGCAATCATCCTAAATAAACCTCTGAGCTCAGGGAAGTTATTTTCAAAAGGGACAAACTTATGTTTGAAACTTAAAGTAACCAAACACTAATATTTAAAAGAGCAGTTTTGATAAATTAGTTGAAGGAGTAGAGAACAGCAGGTAGACAAAATGAGAATTCACTAGATTGTTTTGTTTAATGCTGCACACCAGTGACATACGCATGATGGGATCTTTTTGCAAAGCAATTAATTCAGTCTAAATTAAGATGAGCGCTGGTGCTGCTGGGAGGAGGTGGTGGAATGGGAATTTATGCATTGGGAAATGGGTTACCACCCTTGTTCCCATGGATTTTTATTCCACCAAAAATTGTCACTAATAAAACTGTGACAAGCAATAACGCTGAAGTTTAAAAGATGTTTTCCTCTTTACAGGCGTTGGATCATATAATACACGGAGCTAAAACAGTGTCCCAGAATGCTGCTGGAGCCTGGTGTCATTACCAGCAACTGAAAATGAACCATGAAGCTTTTTCCCAAAGGGGTTCCTATTTAACAAAGCTTACAATTGGCTACGCTGAGCTGGTGAATAATTGTGATGACTGATCCAGCACTTGCAGACATACATTGCCAGAGGAAATAGACAAACAAAGTCCAAATTGGGTCTTTGTCGACATGGTTCTCCCCTGCTGTACAGTAGTGCTATTACATTACTGTGTAAACTGCCTGTAAATGCCAGTTCTCTCTGTATTTTTGACGTCTTGTTTTGTTTTGTATGCGTTGCTGCAGACTGCTCAGTGTTCTCTGCTGTAACCTGGACTCCTTTCTGCTGCTGGAGAGCCAGTACAGCATCTGCTCCATGCTGCTGAAGAGTCAGCGGGAGAACGTCACGGAGCTGGACGCAGACGATGGGTATGAACCAACAAACGCATGGTTAGAAATATATGGTTGGAAAGTTTTATTATTGTCAATTACTTAAACAATTCTGTCATAATGATGTAATTATTTGTATTATTAGTGGTTATTCCCAGAAGTTATGGATGTAACAGAAGTCAGAAATTAAGTGAGTAATAAGTGCCTTAATGGAAAGAAATGGAATAAAACCAGCATTATAATTTGATTTAATGTAATAAAGCTAGAAATAAAGGAAGTCTCTCTTCTCACTTAAAGAAATAGTTCCAACATTTTGGGAAATAATTAGCTTTCCTTCCGAGTGAGATGAAAGGATGAATATTAATCTCATGTCTGTGCATTAACTATGAAGCCTGAGCCGGTTAGCTTAGCCTAGCATAAAGTCTGAAAGCAAAGTGAAATGGCTAGCCTGGTTAAAGGAGGTTAAAATGACTCCAACCAACGCCTCTAAAGCTCATCAATTTACATATTTGTAAAAGGTCTTTGAAGACAAAACGGGATTCTCACTGTGACGACGACAAGACCTTGTCATGTTGTTCGCTTGCACCTCTTAGAGGTGTTGGTAGGTATATGAAGTGTGGACAGAGCCAGGCTAGCTATAGTCTCCTTCCTCTAATCTCAATACTAAGCGAGGCTAACTGCATCCTTATTTCAGCTCTGTTCTAAACACACTGATATTAGCTTGATATTGATTTTTTCATCCAACTAGAACAAGAAGATGAATGAGTATTTCCCAAAACGATTCCTTTAATATGCTTCCTGTAATTGGAAGTTGCCCATATAGCTTTCTAAGAAAGTTAACTTTTCTCCAGAGAACGGGAGGAATTCATTTCAAACATTTAGACGTTTCAATAGTTTCCACATTGAGTACACTCAACTTGCACATATTCATTCTCTCTCTCGTTCAGTAAAGGCTTTTTGCTCCTCTGTGCATCATCCTGACGTGATGCAGCACTTTCAAATGTAATCATTGCTCAGGATGAGAAATTGTTTGTTTGTTTGCCTTGTCACAAATAAAATGAAATAAATCGGAAACACAGTGAAAATGCCTTTTCTGAAAGTGGGTGTTCAAGAGGCCCTCTCGCTTGGTAATGGCTGGCAGAGCTGTGGCTATTGGTTATGAATGAAAATGGCTCTGAAATGCCAACTCGCATTGCATGTCTGAGTCCTGGCTCAATTTTTGGAGAATGATGACTTGTTAATTTATTCTCCCATCTCCCTTCTGTGCCCTCTCTTCCCCTCATGCTCCCATTATCATCACAGACATCATCTTCTCTTCCTCCTCTTCACTCCTTTTTTAACTTTACTTTTTGATTTGTATACGCTACTTTTTGTTGTCACTCATTTCCCCTAATGCTTCTTTTGTGCGTTGACCTCTTAGCTATCAGTAACACACACCATCACCAAAACTACTAAGCAATCTTCACATTTATTTGACCCCGGCAGTTTGAGCTTTGAGTGATATGACTTTTTTTTTTAACAAATAAATGTATGCAAATTACATTTTGTGGCAAACAGGCCATTGGAAAGAGAACTGTGCAAGAAAATAGTCTCCTTTATTATTAACTTCCAGTCCAAATTGCTTCAGCTGTAAGAACTATCCACCAAGGCTGACACCCTTCGACCCCAAAGTGCCTTTGTAATTGGGCTATTCTATGATCTTATCTAAAATTCGAAGCATTGAAACCCTCCCTCTTTCTTTTCGTACTTGTCTTGCAGTAATGACACAGTCATCCAGAGGCTTCAAACGCTGCACAAAGTCTTTTAGAAGACTTTTCAAAGAGTTAGAGGAGGTTCAATACACTGGGGAAGTTTCGATGTGTTAGTGAGCTGGATGCTGTATTAATTAGCATGACCTTGTGTACCAAAAATCGTATACATGTAGAATAAGACGGACATGTATTATATTCTACAACAGGCCCAATGTCCTTTTTCCATTTCTCATTCTGTCATCTTGCAGACATGCCATAGCACACAAATCTCAGTGCATGAACGTTTAATACGTTAGGGCCTGAGGCCATCGTAAGTTTTCTTGTTTAATTTTTGTCTAATCCCCCTTTTTTTTTTTAAACCTCCTTAGGGAGTTAATCATAGACAACTTATCGGTGGAGAGGAATCACGTGCTGGTTCGCGTTGGTGTGGTCGGAGGACCGTCTGAGAGAAAGCTTCCTCCTCGAGCCCTTCAAGAGGTCAGCTATGCTCTACTATTGTAACCTGGTTTTTAACTTGTACATCTATGGTTCCTCTCTCCCTCTAAGGTGGATTGACTGTATTTGAAAGCACGGTTCATGTGATACAGACACTGAATGGTGCCTTGTGCTTCGGTATCAAGATGCCGAGGGCCACCGCCGAAGGGTTGTAATTTGACGCCCTGGTAGTTGGACCAGGCTGAAAGAAATGATATACAATCATCACAACAGTAGCATTTCTGTGAGGCTGTGGTTAACAATCATTTTGAAGACATTTCAGTATCCAAAGACTTTTGATGGTAAAAATCGCCACATTTTATGTGGATGCCCAATCAGTGTTGATGGTAAATGTGGTCAATTGAAGCCATTAATTCCTCAGTGAGTGCTGTATTGACCGAGAAAGCAGAGTTTTCCTGCTCGCGGAGCTGTGCTGACGGTGCCGACATGTAGCAGGATTTGCGTGCAAGCTTCTGACACACACCTGCCAGCCATATCCTCCTGCACAGCTTACAGCCTATAGGCCTCTCTACGCTGCATTACTTCAGCCGTAAACTCTGGCTCTCATAAATGCGGCAGCCAAAACACTGTAAAACGTATCCTTGTCCATAACTCATATTTTGGGATGTCATTTTTGCTGTTGGAAATCGAGCTAGTTTTCAATACGAGGGAAGAGAACTAGGAAGTTCTGTTTTTCAGCGTCCTTTCGAGCGAACCCCTGGCTACCCAGATAAAGACAAGGGGAAATAGCCTGTCGTCCTTCCATGCCTACAACTGTGGCACTGTTGCAACTTATGGCACCAGATGCAGGAAGATATGTGGACTCAACTTTTTTTAGTCAGGAGAGCCACGCACTCAGGAATTTATTGCTTCAATCGACTACATTTACCATCACCACTGATTGGACAGCCACGTATAAATGGTGGCAAATTTTCCTGTGTATTGTTCGGGAAGACATGTTTTGGGATAAATATGAAATATTTAGTTGTTGGTTGTGCTGAACACGAACGGAAAACTCATTTATAAAGAGGTCAAGGAAAGGATATGACGGATTTCAAAAGGGGAGAGGTGTGAATTAGTTTAGGGAGTGTTTCCTTTGTGTTTCACAAGTCTGTTTTAGTCATCTCTCCCGTCACCTGTACAGAGACCAGAAAGCTGTTAAATTAGTACTGATTTTGTGTGAAGTTTACGAAACAAGGAAAATGAATCCACTCTTGGTGAGGAATGAGAAGGACCATTGTGTTAAAAACAATGGCTATGCCGGCATTTGAAAGTGGCTGTCAGAATATTTACCGCCTACAAGAAGACCGAATGAATGCTATGATGTCTTATGAAACATCTTCAATAAATAATTAAACAATTACATTTTTAAATGGCTAAACTGTTAGATTTCTTGTACAGCTGCATGGGACTAGAATATGCAGAGATGGCTCGACAGACATGTCATGTTTTAATGCCTTCATGTCGGTAACGGCCGTCCTTATGTCCCATTTTTGTGAATGCAATATCTCAGGAGAACACCTGGAGGGAATTTCTTCAAATTTGGAACAAACGTCCACCTGGACTCAAGGATGAACTATTATAATTTAGTGGACAAAGGTCAAGGTCATTGTGACCTCCTAAAACATGTTTTTGGTTATAAATAATTAATTTGCTATTTATATGAATTTCACACAAATGTCTGATAGGATAAAATGATCAAATGATGACATTTTGGGATGTAAACTGCGTCTTGGCTGGTTGGCGGAGGCATCCAACAGTGAGGCAGTAATGTATGTTTTTATAAAAACTGTTAGATACTCTTTTTAGGAAAAAAGGCAAAAGTTAAGTACCTCAAATCATGTTGAATGCAACACTACTACCTACAATAGAAGCAGAGTTCCAAAGCTGTATAAGGATTGTATGCAACTTACCAACATACAGGGCTCTGTGCATATCCGTCTGTCGTTAGAGCAGCACATCACCTGAGAGGCACTCAAATACCAGCAGGGATTATTATGAGCCGAGGGCACAGACAATTGGATAAACAGACCTGCTTTCTAAAGCCCATAAACATTTACAGCACACTATTTTGGCAAGTCAATTGTTGAGCTATGACTCAGTAGTCGGAGTACTTTTAACAACGATATGACAGGCGTAATGAATGCTTGACTAAATGGCCGTGGGCTACAAAGGAAGGAAGGGAGAATGAAAAATAAAGATAGAAGGGAGGAAACAAATGATGGCATACAAATACAAACACATTTGATAACAGCTGCCAGCTCTGCGCTAAACGATTACTCCTTAATTAATTGATCTACAAGTAACTGTTTAACTGTCCCTCCCTGTTTGAAATGTTTTTAAATTACAAACCAATACTAACAATCCAACATGATGACACATCAATAGCCCAGCAAACTCATAAACAGCCGAAGCATTTATCTACTCAGAGTGGTGCAAAAAACAAATCAAAGACGACAATACAAATATGAGTAATCTTGTAGGTTATTTGTAATAATTGCATTAGGGAGTAATGAGGTGTCCAACATGGTCAATCCGATTTATTTATCTGCTTATTTCAGGGAGAAGATCCTTACCCCTGGCCCATGTTTTCAAGTTACCCTCCACCTGACTGCTACACTTTGGACCCACCAAAGATCCACCATGACTCACAGGGTAAGAGGAACATTGATGGAGTTGCCATGGTCAAGGTGCATTATTGTGATTTCTTTATCTATAGGTTGTTTCTCTCCCATACAGACTCTGAGATCGGTACATTTCTGCTATTATCTAAAGACTTAAAGAGTGAGGAGAGCTGGATGGAGATCTGCCGGAGACAGTACTGCAGAGCCATGACCTCCAAACCCAACGTGTTAACTGGAAAGGGTAAGCCGAGGTTCACTGGTAGCTGCAGGTTTGCGTTGTAGTCTGGACGTTCTACCTTCTAGTAGCACAAGGAGAACGTGGCGTTCATCTTGATAATATATCTCGGCCAATATTGTCATTTTAAAGAAACTTGCTGATGACTCAGGCATGAGAGTGTTACTGGCAATTTACTAACATTTGTTACAAAGGAAAACATTTAAAAGAAAAAAAAGTTAATGAATAAAGATGAAATAAATGTTTCTAGTCACAAAACGGAGATAAACAAGTCATCAAGGGTGCATTTACTGTTTCTTGATTGTCTATATTTGAGTCTTTGGTTTCAAATCAGGGTAGACTTGTGCACTTTATCAGTTCACAGCTAGCAAGCTAATAACTATCCATAAATGAACACAAACACAGTGGATGAATTGCATTTATGGACTGCATAAAAGACAACGCTTTTATCGTCTTCATGAAGTCTGAGTCACACCACTCCCTCACTAATACATAATAATGTTGAACTGGCCAGGAAACAGATAAACACGGCTCACCTTTGTAAATCACTGGAACTGCTTTTAAGCAAAAGGGAGAATCGCAGCTAATTTCTGTGTAACTCCAGTACAATTTAAGCTGCCATTACCACAGTGGCAGGCCCTATGTTGTATATTGCCTTCTTTTTTTTTACGGACTGCTTACTGACGTGGTTACACTTGGGTGGAGTATGGTTTCCCGTGATGGTTTAGTCCACCCAAGATGCATGAAGTGACTTAGTAAAAAGGAGTTCTTTGTTTTTGTCATAACTCGCAGTAACAAACAGTAATCAACGTGAGGCTCGGAAGACCTACAGCGTTTTGTAGGAAGTCATAGACTTTCAAGTCACTTAAAATCAGCTGTGAGGATTCGGTGTACATTACATGTTGTACAATGACGGCAAATGGCACCAGGGTCAACATATGGGTCATACTGTGTGTCCAATGTCCTCTTCAGAATGGTGCTGGTCAGTGAGTCAGTTGTGTCCGGGCAAAGTCTTACCAAAGGCCAGATATACAAGTGATATGTGTAGCCATTGAAACAATGACGTTTTCCAAGCTCAAATTCGTATTTTGTGTATTCGTATAGTGTGCACCTCCATGTGTTCATAGTGTATATACCAGTGGCGGGCCGTCAGGGCCTTCAAAGCCTTCTCTGCTGGCCTAAACAGAATCACAAAGTTATAGCTATTTTATAATTTAATATTTTTTCTTAAATACATTTAATTTTTTCTTATATGTATTATAATTTATAAAAATATTTTTCCCATTATCTTATTTTCTCATTGCACAGCTACTGTGCTCCTCAGTTGCTCTGCTTCCAGTGCAGCTTGTTTTAAGTAGAGCTTTTATCCAATCAGATTTCACCTCTGTGTCTCTAGTAAGAAGAGAGGCCCCAGCCTGCAGACTCACCCAGTGCTGGCATGTGCAGATTAAGTTGAATGGGGACGATATTGTTGATCAACCAATCAGATCTTTAGTTTGAGATTCATGGCCGGCACCAGAGCGGTTTGCAGGCCTAGTTACGTCAGCATTACTGCAGCTCAATGCCTCTCTCCCGCAAGGTGCAGAGTGTGCTGTGATTGGTCAGTGGGCGGGCACGTGACTATGTGCCCGCGAAACATGATTGCTAGCAGAGCTTTGTAGCAGACAGAGTTCAAGTGGAAATATTTGAAAGACATTTTACCTAGCTTTGTTTTTTTAATATCAAATGGCGGAAGGAGGAGAAACGGATTTAGTGGTGGAGTTACTGGGAACGCTTTTCTCAAGAAGGACATTTCTGAACAAACTGGACATAGTAAGAAACGACCCCACAGCTAGCAGCCCTGACCCAGCCAGGAAAAGGATCTGTATGCAGCGTCGGAGAAGCGTTGCACATGTTATGGCTGGGAATGTGTTTCATTTTAACTGAGCGTCGGTACTTTTGGAGAGACTCGAGTGGATCTACAACTCAACGACCACGTTCGCAGGGAAACAGCTCCACAACCGCGGCCCGCCCTTCACCGGTCCACGGCCGGTCCACGGCCGAAGACGACCACCGGCGGTGGAAGACTGACTACCATCGGCGAAATATAACTGGGGAGGCTCGACTGGCGTCGATGAATCGAGTAGGACTTCTTACTGGAACTGATGTAATGGGATTAAACTCTTTGTCAACAAAGAAAGGAGGATAGACTGCATTTGGTAAGTGAACTTCGTTTGTTTACCTCTACTGTTCACTTGTCTATCGTGGCGTTTTTATGAATAATATTTGAATGGTGGGTGCTGCTGATCGTAAGAGGAGCGGCTGTTGCCGGACCTTCGTTGGCGGGGGCGGTGCTTGCGGGAGAGCGACTGCTGCATCAGGCTGACTAATTAGCTCGCGGAGTTTTGCAGTAGCTTGCGCGGTTCACTGTGCATACGTGGTGACCCGTGTGTTAGAAAAGAATGGCATGCGATCTACCGGCACTACCTCTGCGATCGCGATCGATGTATTGGGCACCCCTGATTTGGACTGTATTGTCCGGTAATGACGCAGCGTCCCGTCATGCTCGTATTCATGTATCTGCACTCTGCATTTCGTGTTTTGTATGATAGGTGTTGAACTTCATGTAACATTTTATTTCATTTGTCAAATGTTGCAGTGTTATGTGAATATGCGGCTTTTACACGAAACAAATAATAACCCGTAGCTGTGACGTCAAAATGAGGTTATTAGAAGTGTAGAACAGCACTGAAGGCCCAGGTATAAAATCCACGGCCCGCCACTGGTATATACAAAGCCAGCTAAGTGGGGAAAAAAGAACGTCACCTTTTTAATTAAAACATTTGTTTCCAAATAGCTCCTTTTATAAAGAGTTATATGCAAATGTGTTCATGAGTAAAGAAATATCGACGAGACAAACAAAAGAATAACTCCATACGATACATTGAAACTGTACTTCAGCGTGGATTCTCTGAATGTAACTACATTATCTGCTGATGTCTTCCATTTTGCTCCAGGTGCACCACACACACACACACACCTCCTCACCAAGATAACACAGATCTGATGTCCATTAACCTTTTAAGAACTCATCACTGGCATTGACAGTCACTATGAAATGACACTGAAGCTGACTTTTCTTACGGAGGAGTAATTGGCTGTGATTCAAGGAGGAATGAAATACATTCAAAATGAAGGAGGGCTGACAATCTTGTCATTAATGCATGCGCTGTACAGTGATTGCATCCTTTCATCAGCACACTGTTGAACTCAGCCTGTGAAAGCATCCGCTCTCGGCTCTGCGGCGCTCATTTCAGGGCTTTTCACTGGAAGACCATGATCAAGATTTATTATCTATTAAGCTTCCCTCTGCTGCAGAAGAGCTATTTTCATTCAACTTTTTAAGAAGCGTTCAATGAAAGAAATTATCGCCTTTTTTAAATCTATTAAAATAAAAATTAACCAACTTCCTATGCAATTTAGGGAACATTACTTATGTCTACCTCTGTATTTAAAGACACTGATTATCACTTGTGTCTTGAAAGGCTTCTACACAGCTCTAAGACGGAGCTGATTAAGTATACTATCTCTTCATCTGAACACTCATGATTAGAACTGTTTGCATGTTCAATACCTCACTATCTTGTCAGCGTATCGATTGCTCAATTGGTCTCCGTCAACAGCATGTCAATGAGATGCCTTCACTTGTGCTACAAAAAAAAAAGAAGCTTTCATCGTTGCATGCATAAGCAGTTGCATGAACTTGTTTTTATGTTGACGTATAACAAGTGATGGAGGCGAAAGACAGAATCTGAGAAGAGCTTGAGCTAACACTAAGCAGGGTCAATTTAAAACTTTGATTTCAACATAAAGCCCATTCTATGATCACATGTGAAAAATCGTTGACTGTCATTGTAGGATGAATACTTTTTTAATACATTAGAGTTTCATGAAATAGCTTCCTTTGCCATTTGAGAAGTCCTTTTCAAGTACAGAACCAGATAAGAAGATAAGATTCAGCTTTGTTGAATGTTAAAGGTTAACTGGAGGCGAGCCAAAGGCAAATGCTGAGTCGGAGGTGGCTATCAATGAGCAGCCGTTACACATCAGGTAAAAAGTACATCAAAATGCATTGAATTGATTAAATGAGTTCAATGCAGTACAAATGGACCTGAAGTGGTGCTGTTACTTTATTAAATAGCATTTTAGTTCTTTAACAGGCAAGTTTAGGAGATCATTAATATTCCTATCAAGTGGGGTAGACTGAATATTAAAACCTTTATACTTTATAACTGAAAACTGCAGCCTCCAAAATGACCTTAAACAAAATCAGGTAGGTTGTGTTTATTGCAGGGCTTTAGATCACATGAAGTTTGTATATAAAATATACCACCAGTAGGCTTTGCTAATATTCACCTACAACATATTTATACTTTTTACATTACATTAGTGTGACAAGTGATTCTTGGAGATTTTAAAGGAGGTAATAAGTTCCTGCGGAAAGGTATATGTATTGCTACTGTGAAGAAAAACACATCATACATTTTAAATGCCACTCAATTCACACGTGTATTAACATAATGGTAAAGAAGTGCACCTGCAAATATGTGCCACTTATGTTAAGTGAACATTTGAATGGCCTCTTCTAGATCTACTGTGGCTTGGATTGTACCTCATTTGTAAGCCACCGAGGAGAATATAATTCCCCAAATGATTAAATGTAAAATTGTTCAGTATATATGACAATGTTTGGTGTTCGATTCAGTAGGATATGGGAAACTTTTATCAGCAGGACAATAAATAATTGCAGCTTAATCAAGCTAAAAGGAAAATGAATGCAAGTATTAAGTTAAGTTGGTGATGCAGCTGTGGAAAAACAGCTGCCGAGATTGTAAGCCGCTTTCAGAGGAAAACCTTTTCTGTGTGAATTTCCTGCTGTTCACTGCACTACATTTCATTCAAATACTCTTAAATACTTCTTTTTTACAAGAGGCCTCATCACCTCATGGGTTTCCCTCTTAATTCCCACAATTAGATCCTCAGTGACTGTGGGTGGGTTTTCACAGCTGTGCGATATGACACTAAAAGCAATGTAGTCATTGGATACGAGCGGATGCACATTTACATAGTGTAGTGATGGTGTTATTGTACACGTGCTTCTGCAGCTGAACCTTGACCTTCTGTGTTGGACATCTATCTGTTTAGACTTAATCATGCTTCATTTTTGAACTATATATATAACTATGGGACTTTTTTGGCCTTTCTTTTATGCCAATGACTCAGTGATTGCTACATTAAACATGCATACTGTGGTTCACAGGAAATGTGTTTTTCCAGACCACTTAGACTGTAACAAGGTTGCTTACTGTAGTGGTTTATATAACCGGATATTATCCACATTCTATAAATAGTCGGAAGTAAAGGATCGGATGTATTTTAATTTGTAAATTGGGTTTTCTGTGAACTCAAGATTTACTGAGGCCGTACTAGCATACATTTTGTTTACGTGTCTGTTTGTTTTTAGTTTTTTTCTTTCTCCCCAGTGCTGGCTGACCTTCTGGAGAAGGTTGCAGCCCATCTATCCAACTCTGCCACAGAGTGCTTCTTCGCTCCAGCTCAGTGCAAAGGTCAGTGTGAGAAGAGCAATACGTTGACAATTTAGTCCAAGTAAAATAAATGAAGGGTACTCTGTGGAGCAGTGAAGTAAGCCATGAGCTTTGTACGTGGGACATAAATCTGTTTACTTGCTTTCTGGGGTATGAAAATGTACCCAGTTGGTAACACTTTCTATGATGCCCACGTCTATAATGCATTATAAACACATCTGCTGAACAAACAGACAAATAACTACATTTGCAAAAGATACACCTTTCGTGACATTGACTTCCTGTTTACTTAGCAACTTGCAAGTTGTAATGGTGCAACCCGATTTATTAAATCACTGTTTTGAATCGGTGTATTAGTTTCTAAGAACTTGGGAAGGACTTAAAACACAAACGTGGTGATGGATTTACGAGTGGATGGGAGTTATCTTGAGACGTTGAAGGCTCTGAATATTGTCTTGGTTGACACACCGCTTCCACGTTGTGTGGGAGTCAGGGACAGTCCATGTGGGCTGGCATACGGGTAAAAAAAAAAGTGGAGGAATTCTTCCTCATTTTTAGAGCAGTGTTTTACCCCAGGTCATAATGTGTTATGTTTCCCATATCAAACGCGTAAATGATTTCAGTAGGTTGGCTTGTTTTGTAGCCGTTGGGCTAAACAACTTGATCAGACTGATGGCAGCTAGAAAGAAAAGCTGTTAATTAGCGAATACCCAGAGAATCTTGCATACTGAAGTACTAATTGCATATCTCAGTCTTATTTTACATATTTTTAAAAGATACAGTTATAAACAGACGGTAACATCATGCCCTTCACCCACACAACTTTTTTTGCTGTTAACTATAGCAGCAAGTAGTGAGCTGCTTGTATTGCTTCTAACATGCAGCAACAAATGCCTTCCCTATTCCACTCAGCAAGTGTTCCCTGAATAAATGGAATTAGTCCTTTATGTTTAAACAAGTTAAACTGCTGTATTAGTGTAAATAATCACAGATTTAAAATATACAGTACTGTGTGTTTTAAACGTACATTAATGTGTGTTTTAAATCAATTCATCACTGGAAATAATGAACATTACTTTGGAATTAAATTAACTGTGCTTCATACCTCTGCTCAAATAATGTCTTCTGGCACTGATTAGTAATATTACCATTATTATGATAATGCAACTGCTTTAAGCGCTGGAGGGCATGAACCCAAGTGCAGAGATCAGAAGGAGAGTCGAGTACAATTTTAAAGCATTTACTGTCGAGCAAAAAGACAGAGAGGTTTACAGCAACACAAACTACACCGAAGAGCAGAAGGGGAGAACAAAATTGAACACTATGATGACTGGAGATAAAATAAGCAAATCATGTGCTCGGCTGGTTTCTCCCTGACTCAGCCCCTCAGAAATGGAAAGAGACATTTATATATTATCCCCATAATCAACCGGTTAGAATCAGTGACAAAGGCCAACACCCACTGGAAACGTGTTTGAGTATCTGGACAGAGCGCTCACATAGCCTGTGTATAAGAAGTGGACAGTGTCATCGTAATGTCACCCATTGGTTTGTGGACGGACGGTCTGAAGCCTCGAGTAAGGTAATTGTCGGTCACAGTAAGCCCGCCCGAAAGCATACTCCGCTTTATGGTCTATTTGACTTTAAATGGGACCATAATTTACTAAATGAACATCATGCTGTATTTGAAGCTTGCGATTGATACCACAAACTCATGTTTACAATGTTTACTGAGGTAATAAATCAAGTGAGAAGCCTGAGCTCTCACTTTGGTTGTACACGGACCAAATGGTTTGTAGCTATGACCCAGGTACTCCATTTTCCTGCAGTACTCCCCACCGGACTCCACGGGGGGGACACGGTCATAAACATTATCCAAGTCCACAAAACACATGTAGACTGGATGAGCAAACTCCCATTGCCCCTCCAACAGCCCTGCCAGGGTACAGAGCTGGTCCACAGCTAGGACTGGAATCCACATTGCTCCTCCTTAATCTGAGGTTCAACAATCGGTCCGGACGCCTTTCCAGCACCCCAGATTAAACTTTCCCGGGTAGGCTGAGGGGTGTGATAACCCGATATTTGTAAAAGTGAGAGTGAACAACTTAAATAGCATGAACGGTATATTAGCTATACAAATGGACCCTCAATTCTGTAGAAAATTCTATAGTTTTTATTTGGTTGCTGATGAGAGGATAAGATAGAAGCCTGACTGGGATTGATGATAAAAGCTCAGCTGTCCTCATACATCTGCTGATTGTAATTGAGTTACTGCATCAGTCATTACCATTTAGTCCGACTCGGGACACCTTAAAAGATGTGACCAGTTTCCTTTCTAGCTTTTTGAACTCAGAAAACGGCCTGACTGCCATATAGTTGTACAATTGTGTTAAAAGCACGGTAGCTGCCCTGAACTGATCATCAATCTTGTAGTGACAGATTAATCTCGGTACTTTTCTCCGGTACTGCTGCTGTGTTTTTCCACAACCCATAATAGTCTTCAGTGTTTTTAAGAATATTTTAATGTCTCTGAAATCAATTTATATCGCGCTTGGGAGGCTTTTATCAGTAATTCTATTTTAAATTAGATGTTACTGATTTTAAAATCGAAGATAAACGCACGGTTAATAAAATAAAACTGAATAAACAGAATAATAAATAGTTGCAAGGCAGTGCAAGATGCAAATACAAACTGAAACGTTTTAAACCTGAATTTAACTGAGCTAAGATGGAGCAGACCTCAAGTTGTGACGAAGTTGGTTTCAAATCTGAAGTACACCATGAAACAATACAGCAGTCCCAGAATCATCTACAGCAGGGGTGTCAAACATACGGCCCGCGGGCCGGATCCGGCCCGCCACGTCATTTTATGTGGCCCGCGAATCCGCCAGCAAAAAAAAAAAATGTAAAAGTCGGACAATTTACAAATATCCGTTGTATCGCGCACGGCGGAGCTCCTCCCCGATCCGCACGCGCCGCGCACACCTCCACCAGCGTATGTGGCAGCAGCAGCTGCCACATACGCCCCCCCCCCCACCCCCCCACCGAAGACGAAGGAGCACCCCCCCCCCCCCCCCCCCCCCCGCCGACAACCGGCCCTTTGGGGGCAACCATGATGCTGATGTGGCCCCAGAGCGACAATGAGTTTGACACCCCTGATCTACAGCATTCTTTAAATGTATCTGGTTGTATTTGGACAATGTGAACAATGTTGCAAATCAGTGAACAGGACAGAATCATGGCAATATTGGGATTTCAAATTCATATTTTGCCCTTGTCGGCTATCTCATTTGTTGAATCGGACATTCCTGTCGACTTATTTTATCCACAAACAGGTTCTCAGTTAATTTTCTAGAACGTATACCATCTCCTGATACATATCCATAACATTACATAAACCAGTCCTAGTTGTATTTAACTGCTACATTATGTTGCACAAGGCAGTAGAATTGTTGCTATAGTTGTAGTTTAATATGCTCTGTACACCCTACTTATGTAGAACGACAGCTGAACTGTAGGCTTGAGGTATGTTTCCTGTTTGAAATGTAAATGGGAAGCTTAAAAAAGCATTTTGCCTGGTCATGATATATTAGTATTAGCTATAATGCAGGTTTTTGAAATAGTGTGCAGAATTGTGTGTGTGTGTGTGTGTGTGTGTGTGTGTGTGTGTGTGTGTGTGTGTGTGTGTGTGTGTGTGTGTGTGTGTGTGTGTGTGTGTGTGTGTGTGTGTGTGTGTGTGTGTGTGTGTGTGTGTGTGTGTGTGTGTGTCTGAGCTACTGAAGAAGAGCAGATAATGAACAAGTGTAATAGAATTCGTTAGCCAATCCTTTGTGGCAAGAAGACTAATAAAAGGCAGCGTGGATATGTTTCTGAAATACAGTCTAAATCTAACTATATCTAAATATAACTCAAGGATCATTCTCTGTCCGTCTGTGTTCTTTGCACATCCCGAGAAAGCGCTCATCTGATCTACACACAAACCCAAGGGAGTGCTTTGTCGAATTTGGTGCAATTTGGACACTCGACACGTCCAAATCAATTACATTTGAATAAATAAGTATACAGCGCTGTGTGTAGCAGCAGGAGCAGGGCTGCAGGGCTCTGCACTCCAGCATGTCGTCCGCAGCGGGCAAACAGCGACTCATTGACTGCGGTTCACTCTGGCTGCTGGATGCTGGATATTGCTATCGTTACATGAATGCTGGATAACTTTACAGCCACCCTTTACTTCTCTTGTAGCCATCGGGCATGAGCGGATAGCCTGCGGGAACAGCACCACTCTGCCATTGCGACTCAAATTTTGAAAGTTTTTGCCATAATAATTTATGACACTACATTGCTGTCTGCAAAATAACTCCACTGGACCCGGCCTTGGCCAGTTTCAAACCACCCTCCCTCGGCTTTATTTAAATTTGCATACTAAATACTCAATCAGTATGTACTGCATACTGCCAACTAAATGAACGATGAAGTATGACTATTCGGACTGAAGTATGCAGCGCTAACAAACTAAATCAATGATGTCACTAATAAATAAACGATAGCACTCTGTGCAGCAGCGAGGGCGAGTGTCAGGGATTTGCCGACTCCAGCCCCCGGATTTTTCCGTTGAAGAATGAAATACCTCCCCGCAGTGTATTGGATGTCTTTTATCAGTATCGGCACAGAGGCACGTCTCCTCTGAGGCCACACTGATGAAGACTCTTAGAAGTGTTTGTTTTGATGAATTATTTATCTAAGTTCACTCACACACTTTAAAAGTTGTTTATTTCCACATTATGACATTCTTATATTTAAATACTTCATTTTTAGAAATCAGTCATTCTGAATTTGCATCATTTGATTAACGTTGAACACTTATAGAGCCTAGTCCTCCCACATTTTACACATTAGATTGATAGGAATTTGTCTGATCAGTCTTATACAAATGTGTATCCTTATATTTTGGTTCATAGGTAAAAATTTGAGAAATCAGGTTGATGTCAAAAAAATTGAAGAAAAATGATTCTATCTTCAACCTGTGATATGACAGGTTTGTAGATGCTGGCAGCTAGTTTGGTGTAAGCAACAATGATTACAAAGCAATCAAAGCTTTTCAGGAATTGACTGATGTACACACATCTCTCTCTTCACTTAAAAATGCAGCTCCTAGTCTAACTCACTTGTGTAAACTGCATCCTGGACGATGATTAGCTTCCAAACTAGTTGTGATGTCACAACATCATGCCTGTACCTACATGTGTTAAAGGGTAACTTCTGTATTTTTCAACCTCGACCCTATTTCCCCATGTTTTTGTGTCTATGTAACTAATTGGTACATTTTTTTTAAATTGGTCCATTATTGAGAAAGAGCACTGCATGCGGGCAGCAGCGAAATTAGCTGCAATGTAATTATATTCCTCACCCTCAATGTATATCCACTAAAAGAGTTTGTTTTTGCCACTGACGGACTCAGGTTGTTAAATTATCAGTTTGTAAAAATACAGACAATTATAACGTTTTTATTGCACTTGATCTGATTGTTATTGTGTCTAAACAAGTCTCGCTCAAGGAGAAGGTTCGTTCTGAAATCTCATGAGAGGGTTAGGCCTCATCCACATTGTCGAAATCAGCTAGATATTCAGCCATTTCATTAAAAATTCATCTCTATCTAACACAACAAACTCTTCGTGGCACTCCTCTCGCCAACTCCCACTCACATTCTTCTGTTGTTGTCTTCTGGCAACAAGTCACATGACGCAACACCAAACAGCCCAGATCAAATGAAAGTAAAAGAAAGAAAGTTCCATTTCTCTGCAGGGTCCTACCCGTAATGTTTTCAGACACTTTTAATACCAATCTGAGCCTGTCGGTAGCAAAAACAAGCACATTTAGACGAGGTACATTGACGGTGAGCAATTGCCCGAAGAATTACATCGCGGCTTGTATAATGACTGCCGGCTGCAGTGCTCCCGCTCAATACTGGACCAATTTTAAAAAGATTGTTCCTCACTTACACACAACAACCGGGGAAAATAGGGTCCAGGTTGAAAATGACAAAGGTTAACCTTTAAACACAGATTTAAGCAGAGCACAGAATAACTTTGCCCCCTTCAGCAGATGAAGTGTATCAAACACATGCACAGCGAAGTGACAAGAAGCAAATCATACATTGAGTGGAGGGGACTTTAATTAATAGACTTGTATGTAATGCACTGCAATGTATCATTTAACAGAAATGCGTAGTTTTTGGAAAGACGGAACTAAATAACCGCAAGTAAACAATTCACTCTTCAGTCTTTTAAGTCTCATCTGAGCAGTTGGCTTTGGTCAGACATGTTCCAACTTGGCAGAAAATCTTTTAGTCAGTGCGGTTGCATAGAAGCTGTATAAAATCTGTGACACCCTGAAATCCGTTTGGCACCCTCTGTTGGTCTGATGCTGGAGCAATCAGTTATGAAATTGTCATATTAACCTACGTCTCTGCATCTCTTCCTTGCTTTAAAATGAAGGTTATTTGGTGTACTTTCTACTTCATACACACAAGCTGCTATCCCATTTTGCCCTCGAATATTCCTCCCACCTGATAGCCTCTGAGGAGACCAGACAGCTGTCGTGGCTCTCGGTGAATTCTACAATCTGCCAGTCACATTTGTGCGAGAGAGTGTAAAAGTGTGTGTGTATAGCAGGGGTAACGGGTGGTAGTGGGCTCCTCTTACTGTTTGATCGACACGGACTACAGTCTCACCCACTCTGCCCTACTTGGGAGCTCCCATTGTATGGAGAGAGCCGACTCATTTGGCAAGTATTGCCCTTTGTCAGTTCACTGTTCCGAGTTGTATCTCCTCACCCTCCATGGCCGGACTCCTGAAGGCAGCTGTCAAGCAATCTCATTATTTTAGCTGCCTGTTGAAATTGCATGGCAGGAAACAAAGAGACTGTGACTGTTACATCTTAATAGCTCAGCCGGAGATCTACACTTTCTCAAATGAATCCTCATTTCAATAGATTTCTGACCGCATTCTGCTTTTGGTTAAATCGCCTTCTTTTCTCTATTTTAGCAAAATACCTGAAAACCACAAGTCCGTTTAATTCAACTTTATTGCCAGTATGTTTGCATACAAGGAATTATAATGTTGTCATTCCACCAGTCATGTTATTCACATCCACATCTGTCCAAAGTGTGATCACCTCTTCATTTTATCCTATGGGACATGTGTGTGAAATTGTCATAATTGGGATATGAATTTATGAGTTATGGCCCAAACTGTGGTTTGTGAGGTCACAGGTCAGTTCATCCTTCCTGAGACAACACGGTCATTTTCAAAAGGGGATTCATATTGTGCACGACGTGTTTTTATTGACAGTACTGGAACATTTTGTTATATTGGTTCAATGTGCAAGGAGTAGTCTTATTATGTTTTACGTCGTATTTCAGAGATTTGAGATGAGCCTGGTCATGGATATACTTGGTGGCCTGCAGAGCCTCGTAAAAGACGGAGTGTTGAAAAGGTTGTAGATCGACAATTTTGAGATACCTGTACTCTACTCGTGTATTTCCATTTTATGAAACTTTATTCTTCTCCTTCACTATTTTTCTGAGGGAAATATTGTTTGAGAGCTGTAGTTACTATAGATTTCAGACTTGGATATCATATAAGAAATTAGAAAATACATTGTTGAAGATTTAACCAGTGGTTCCAAACCGTTTCGGCTTGTGACTTCTTAAAAAAGAATAGGTTATAGTTTCAAGGTTCACTTTTTAGCTTGTTCTGAAGATTTCAAACATACCGCACATCAGAAGATGATGTTTGCTTAGTTGTCATGGACCTGCAGATACTGATCACCTTTAGGACTTCTCCTCCTCGTGGGCTTGAAAGTTAACCTCGGCACCTCATTCTTAATTCCACATTTATTTTGAAGACTGCACACGTTTGCCTCCTTGTTCATGTGTGTCCGTCTTACATTGTTACACCTCATGGCAAAGATACAATTCAGGTGCCATCTTTCAACTTCTGGTCTTTGTAACAAAAGTTTAAATGGTTTTGATTATAGTTATCACAAACTCTAAAGTAGACTCCGGTGGCACAGTGCTGTAAGGACGGAGTGCAGAGAGGAACTGGAGGGAGGGAATAAATACAACAAGAGAGCATTCATCTCCATTAGACGGTAATTGCCATCAGCAAGAGTTTTTTTGAGATGTTAATATGTGATGAGAGAAGAGTGAGAGAGAAAATGCAGCATTAGTTGTTCTGGCACTGCTTCATGCCTCTGTCGCAAGCTATTTTCTATCAATTAATACAAGATTTGACGGCCTGTTATTCATCCACATTGCTCAGCTCCGATTTTCCAATGGTAACAATGCAGAATTATCACTTCGATATGTCGATTACAGCGACCATATTATTATTATTTCCCTTTTCATATTTCTGCACTACTAGTCTGTCAATTGGATTTGACGTTTTCCCTGCCACTAATGCTGTCTGGATAATACTTTTTCTATTAATTATCAACATCTTCTCATCATCTTACCACAAACTGTCTGAAGCAGGGGATCCATTAGCACAAATGTAATAATATTCCCTTTCCCCAAAGCCAGGAAGCAGTGCAGACATCTTTCAAAACAAAATATCTGTCCTCCCGCAGTTATTGCTTTATTCATCGCTCTCCCTTCACAATTACTACTGTAACTCCAAAAACTAATATATTTTTATGATTCTGCACACTTAATGGGGCTAACTAAGAGCCCATGAGTGCAGCTGGTGAGACTGATAGCTCAACGATCTGTACAAAGCTGTGGCATGTGGATCTAAAGCTGCCCTGCTGCAGTATTTGCAGCTGCTGTAGTATCTCGCTCCACAGATGAAGATAAAGTCCTGAGATAAAGGGCTTTCTCGCAAGGGCCAACATTTCATGCTGTGGTTTCTTCCAAAAGTCCAACCCACTCCTAAAATCACGAGTTATGACTCCACGGCTCTAAACCATCAAAATGCTGCTGTGAAATTACCCGTGGCTGACTGATAGTGAAATTACCCAAGTCACCTTGATGCCATGCTGCCTCACAAGCGTCACAATTAAATGGCAAACAACCGCTGTAAAACTGCCAACTATGAAATTACCCAGACAACACCACATCCGTGGTGCTTTGTAAGTTGCTAGTCATGATACGTTCTCATGTTTTTGCAATTCTCTGCAGTCGTAACGCACCCCGTTAGTGATGTCTCGGGAGTGTTGTTCCTCCATATCCCCTTCTCCTGCCTATTGCCTTGCTTGGTAACAACCACATCTCCTTTTTAATTGCCGTGTTTTACAGCAGAGGAGAAGAGTGTAAAGAGTGCTGTATTATCATCTGTGGAGCAGCTGGGAATCGACACCTGTGTCAGGTATGTACAGCTAACTGTTTTTTCTATAGCTCATAAACCTGCATTTAATTAGACCGTATTCTGACAGCAGCAGCCCGGGTAGGAGGGAGAATCCTGCTGCGTACGAACACTCCCTGAACCGCAAGCTTCATATCAGTAACTGCAGATTAAGAAAATACCCCGAAACACTTGAATTCTGCTCAAGGAAGGTACATTTAGCCCAGTTTGATACAGGGGGAAAAACCCATTTCACTCTACTTTATGCTACTGTGTTACAACCAACTATCTGCTGCAAGTCATTTTAAAACCTTTCCCTAAATTCCGAGCCCCAGCAATGCTCCAACATTAACCGATATTCAAACTACCTCTAAAACTTGCCCTACAGTTCACTTCAATCATGAACTTACAGCAAGCTATTTCACTCTGACATCAGAGCTCACATGAGAGCCTATTCCCCAACACGGCACATGAGATTGAGTCTACCGCCTTATTTTTACATTTCTATAACTAAACTGCATTCTCAATTACGTTTTTATGGGAAATGTATTTGATCCTGGATTACGGTCGCAGTTTTAAACATGTGGCTAATATTGTAAATTTAAAAAAATGCAACAAAACTACTTCAACTAAAACATTGTGGTTTAATTAAGTTACGTACGTATATGAAGGCAACGTTGAGTTTTGGTTTCACACCTTTTAAGAGTCCTGCGTTGACCCACCTGTTCACCTTCACCTTCTTTCTACGCAGACCATGTGATTAGAAGTTTTTTAATCTTTTGTAATCCAGAAGAAAATATGTTTCCCTCAAAACGTAATTGACAGAAGTTCACATCGTTTATGCATCTGGCCCCAGGTTTTGGTTTCAATCCCTCAGCCACGGAGGAAAGGGGTGCGTTCTCTTTGGAGCTGAAAATGTGCACCTAAAGATAAAAAAATAAATACAAAAATAATTCTTTAGACGGACTGAATTGATTGAAATGGAGTGCAACAACAAGGGATGTTAGCTGTTTCCCGATTCAGTAGCCCTCTGTGGGCTGTGTGGAGACCACAGCTCACAATGGTGTGTCCCTCAGAGGAACAAATAGCCACCTGTCCACACTTTATGTGTTCTACATGAGAGATGCATGCTGCTGTGTACAGAGAAATAATAGTATCCCCCTCTACTCCTACCAGCAGAGCATTAGACCCCCACACCTGTGGAAGGTGTGGAAGGCTTCTCCTGCTGTTCTGTTCTCACTCGAATGATGCAGCCAGTGTGCACTATTTGGTCTGCTCTTTATTTTCCCATTAGTAGATCCTCTGACTTGTGCTGTAGTTCTCACACTGCTCTTTTTTGCCCTTAAGGAACGCCCCCACTGCAATATTACATAGTGCATATATACTGTATAACTCTTTGTTCGGAACCTCTCCAGAAGGGAGCTTTAGATAAAAACATGTTCAGAGAAACTGAGTGCCATGTTTACGTTTTCTGTATCAACAGAAACCGTGTGTGAGCGCTCCCTCCAAGAGCACCGTGTCTTAAAGGAATACAAGTTGTTTGACATGAATTTAGAATTAAGCCTGGATTCAGAAGTGTCAGACTTGCAGAGTTAAAACTGACCACGTTAAGATCGTTGAATTCTATTTTGAGGAGTACTTTAGTGTATTTGCCTGAGGTCTCTGTATTTCGTTGTCTTTTTTATTATTAAATCTCCCATTGTGTTGTGTGACTTTAAGTATAAGAAGTTCATAGAAAAATCGGATACAGAACAAAGGATTTGGGTTTGTAATGATGAAAAGAAATTCAGAGAATTTTGAATTGGAAATATGCAGAGATCATATTTGACTGTGGTAAAATACCAAATATTCACTAAAACTGTGTGACAAACATATTGCGGATTGAGAGGTACATGTGAGAAACCTTCTGTTGTCTTTTCTCTACAGGTACGGCAGCTACCTCAAGCTACTGACAGAAGATGCTGTGAATGGCCGGACTCTGCTGACGCAGCATATTAACGTCGTCTTGTCCACACAGAGAGTCAAAAGTGCTTCAGAGCTCAGTATCCTTTACAGACTCCACATCTGGACTCATGATGAGTAGGTAGACTGTGACTGTAAGGTATTCTGTCATTTTGCACATTTTCTTGGGCTACACAATTCAAATACATTAATATGCAATTTGCGTCCAAAAATGTTGATTGGGGTCCCACCATAACCTTAAAATGATTCAGTTCATAAATAAAAGATGTTTGGAAAGTGACTTCAACAAATAATACTTAAAGATGAACCATCCCAAATATATGAACACATTTACAGTGACTACAGATGTTTAAATCCAATATCTTTTTACTCATTCAACAGATAACTGTGTGTGTGTGTGTGCACACAGTGACAGGTTAGATTAATAACTTCACCAGTCTCACTGTGAGAGGGACAACGTGGACCTGATAGTGTCCATCTCTGCCTGATCAACACAATACAGATTATATTTCTCAGTTCAGCCTCCTTTTGTCCTAAATAGCAGCCGATAGGCCTTCTCTCTACTAGGCTCTCTAGGTGTGCGTCTGTGGCTCCTTATTTATCAGCTCCTTGGTTTTACTGGTGTTGAGCGATAGGTTGTTCTCTGTGCACCACTCTGCAAGACTGTTGATATCCTGTGTGTATGCAGTCCCGTCGTCGTTTGTAATCCGGCCGATGACGGGACTGTCATCTGCAAACTTCACTGCAGAGTCCTGTCCATGACGGAGGTTGCAGTCGGAGGTTGTACAGTGTGAACAGGAGGGGGGCTGAGCGCACAGCCCTGGGGGGGGGGCTCCGGTGTGAAACACTAGAGTGGAGGAGGTGTGGCTGCCAATCTGTTTGGGAGGAAGTCTAATAACCAGATGCAGAGTGAGGTACTTGAGCCCAAAGTTTTAACAATCAGTTTCATGGGGGAGATTGAGTTGAACGCTAAGCTGAAATCAACAAACGACATTCGAGATGAAGTTGTTTCAAGATGTGTGTGGGCTGAGTGGACCAGAGGAGACGGCATCCTCTGTGGATCTGTTTGCTCTGTATGCAAACTGGTGTGGGTCCAGGCTGTGGCTGGGGTGTTGTTGTTGTTGTTGTTGTTGTCGATGTGCTGGAGAACCGCTCCCTCAAAGCACTTGGTCAGAATGGGGGCGAGTGCTACTGGGCTGTAGTCGTTTGGACTGAACACTGCAGACTTTTTAGTTGCAGGGACGACGGCGGCTGTCTTGAAGCAGGTAGGAACACTCTCCTGTGACAGTGATATGTCAGCGAGGACTTCATTTAAAAGCAGTTCCTTTTGGTTTTAGACAATACTCTCAACTCTGCATTCATCCAGACATGATCTAGGAGCATGCTGGGTAGTATACAATACATTGATACGATGTGGATAAAGTCCACATTGCAGAAGTCTCTCACTTAACATAAGGAAATTAAAAATATATTGTTTTTAGAGGGGGGGGAGTTGTTTCATTAAGTCAGTATTTTTAGTTTGAGTGATGATAGATCAGGCTCTGCTTTATTTATTATTCTTTATCATTCCAAATGATGTCTTGAGAGAGTCCACTACAAATAGATGAGGCTTGTCTGCCAATCAGCTTCAAAGAGCATGAAGTGATATTCAACTGTGTGTTTGTTACTGAGGGCTGACCAAGTGGTTAAACCAACCAACTCACTCTGTTGCAATTTCCTCCCTTTTCAGTATTTATAACCTGAATCATTTCTGAGTTTGTGAAGCATATTTTACATGCTGTTGCACGAAATCCAGTGAATGTTTTATGGGCAAATTGCATATTAGACATTCCTGTGTGCATTCTACCTAAACAAAAGTAAAGGTTTACATTATTCTAAGGCAGCAAATCAGCAGAAAGACATAAAAACCAGGATGTGTTGGTAGCCTGGGGTTGTTTTCTGGAGTAAATCCAGATTGTGTTCTCACTCCCCGACTAATCGCTCCACAGTTCTCCTGCAACAGGACCTGCATATCAGGGCAGTTATTTGCTTCCCACAGGATCCGATTTAATTATTACAACGTCTAAATGAAACTGAGCTTAAGGAGTAAATGCATCAGAGCTCGAATTAACCACTCGAGAAAGCTGTAAGTTAGAAAACTGTGGATTGTGTTGCGGCCCCGGTGTTTCCAATCGTGTTTGTTTGTATCCTCGCCATTGCTGGCGTAATGTGGTGTTCACAATGCAGTGGTGCCACCTGTGAGCCCCTTGTAGTAAATAATTCACATTCTCACAGGGTTCACACTTGACTCCTCGTACAACAAGATCCCCAAAATCATAACTTCACACAGCGATGCAGCCAACAGAGAGCTGGATCTTTGCAGCTGTGTTTTGTAGTTTTTCTGTTCAGAGGTATTGGTCTGGTGTAGCAGGGTTTGTTGACTGTCCAAGCGTTACTCACTCTGTGGTTGACACTCTGCAGTGTGAGTTGAGAGTAAAGTGGTATTTGTGTAATGCTTTATTTAACAAAACATCAGCACTCAGCACATTCTTGTGACGCCAAAACCGGATCTCTACAAATCCTTTAAAATATAAACAAAATCAATGAATTTCAGCTTTGATAATATTTGTGTAACTAATTACACGGTTTAATTAAGTCAACACTTCCTGCTTTTGCCAGAAAATATATTCTATATTTTTGTATTTCTATGCCACTCTGATGTACAGCTCTGTAGATCATTATTAGTAATAAAATGCAGCGATTGTTACTTCAATCAGATTTATTTTTGCATACAAAGTGGTACTTTCCATTCATTATAGCTGTTATGAATTGAATTTGTGTTACAGAAGCTCATTTTTGTAAGCAATTTAAGATCCGTATGGGTCCGCATGCATCGCTCCCATTTATTATCAATGGACCACTTTCATGTTACTAATCTGAAGAGCTATGTTTGTTGGGCATTGCTGAGTTGTCTTTGTATTGTCTGAGTATCTTTTCCATCAGTTCTTTTGGCTCTTTAACGTGGCCCTCCAGTCACTCAGCAGGACGGTTATCCAGGCCACGACTGGCTGGCCTCCACAGTGTTCCTACTCATGGCTGGAGACATGAACCGGTCTCTCGGTTTTCTACTCAACCTGTCCTCTCTGCTAACCTCTGCATTCATCTGGCCAGCGAGGATACATGCGTCTGTGAGTAGAACAATGTCCAAACATGACTACAGTGTATTCAAAACTACAATAGCTAGTATTTGAATAGGCAGTAATGGAACACTTTTAGAAGCCTCAAATGGCAGCAAGGTTGAAAGGTCTCATGGTGCTGCTGCTCAGGAGACTGCGGGAGATTGCGGACATCGGCGGTTTGATCCCCGGCTCCTCCAGTCCATGTGTAGTGTTAAAGTGCTTTGAGTGATCAGAAGACTAGAAAGGCGCTACACAAGTACAAGTCCATTTACCAAATGTAAATGTGGGCTAAAAAAAGTGTCGTCTTGCAGCTTTTCATATCTGCGTGCAAGTGTGTAGGTGGCGTTGAGAGAGGTTCATGCGTGTTCTTCATACTGGATTTTTGATGAACATTTCAAACATACCTCCCAACTATTAACATCTTCGGCCTCCATCTCATTTAATCCCTCCTCTTTCCTACAAAGCGCGTCAACAATCGCAGCACGGAAAACATAATTAAATAAGGATGATAATGAATCCTAAGAACAATTTTCACAATGACTTTCAGTTTGACTTTTCAACATGGTGAAAAACAAACCGGATGTAAAAGAGGAGTAGTACTAGAACGAAGACGATTGAAAGTGATACGTAGGGAAAGAAGAGAAATAAAAGAGTAAAGGAATTTAAGTTAGCGGAAGAAAACGCAGCCTGGTTTCAATCATTGAAAACCGCAGGGGAGAAGTTTTATCATTAAACCAACCTCAGTCATCTTGTCCCATCAAAGTCGATACAGCTCAGTTGGACTCGTCGGTTACGTGTTCTTAGTGTTCATGATGCAGATGCAGCCGGTGAATTTCTCCACAGAGCAGTTGGTCTCCAAGTACTCAACGTGGTCGATTTTGTCAATATCGTGGAAAAGAGAAAGGGCACGAATAATTAAGAGGCAGCAGCAGCAGCAAGCTTAGGAGGGAACGTGGGCATGAACACACGTACACACAGCTCTATGTGAACACAAAGCAGCATGCTCTTTCTGTTTCAAGTATTCAAGACTGTTTTTATCTCTATACCAGCATTGAGTACAAAACAAGGAGCTTGTAATTGATGCGTCCGTTGTTTTTTGTTTGAATGTCCACCAGTAATACAAGCAAAGCTGGACATATTTACAGATACAGAAATCAGCTTTAAATCTAAAAATGTCCTGAGATGAAAAAGCTTGTGGTTGTCATGACAGGTCCATTTTCCTGTGGAAGTAGCTGAATCAGGAATCCCTCCTGTGTACTGGTGTACAGCTCACTATGTGGAGATGCTGCTGAAAGCTGAAGTTCCTCTGGTCCACTCCGTCTTCAGGATGTCTGGTTTCACCCCGTCACAGGTACGATCTGTGAAGAAATAGACAAACCGTTCACTAAAAGATAACTGCTGCAAAAGTGTCTCTTGGGCTGAGATTTAGAAAATAACTGATCCTCATCAGGCGTTTTCTTCAAAATGATTATAACTGATTCAAAATGATAGAATGATACAACACTGGAGTTCAGGATGTACCGTTATGTAACGGTCAGTTTATCATCTGTGACATTGTTATTCCCCTGTGACGGCTACATGCGTGGCCGTAGGCAGTATGTTTTCGGGTTGTCTGTCCGTCAGTCTCAGGGAACGCCTGTAGGGAAAATCCTTAAATTTGGCACAATCATCCACTTAGACTCAAGGATGAACTGATTAGAATTTGATGGTCAAAGGTCACTGACCTCACAAAACACAAATGTCTAATAAAATGACGTGAATGAAATGAAGTGATGATTGGACTAATGTGGATGTAAGCTATACTGTGTGGTGTGTGTATTTATTTATTTATATATATAAATATATTTCCATTTTATTTCTGTTATTTCCCACGATGCCCCGTTAACTCTCATGGAAAGTTTACTCCGTGAATACCCCGCAATTTTTCAACCTTTCACTGTCGATGTTAGTTGGAAGTCTAACCCTCCCCTTTTTAATCCACTTTGTCTTTACTAGACTTTAAAAAACCAAAATGCGGTTTTGACATTGAATCTTTTCCCCTCTGCCTTTTTTTTTAAACAGCAGTTGAAAAGTTAGATCTTTGTTCTCCTGCGCTTATTTCTTTTGACACCGACTTTCTCTCACAAACAACGAGATTGAAGAAAGTTCTTTCACCTTGAATCCTCTTCTGTTTGATCCTGTCTTCTGTGTGTCGGTGGTTGACAGTTGAGGTTCACATGATGTACGGCAGCTGATAACACTCGCCGCATTTGCATTCAAAGATCTGAACTCTCCGTCTCCAGGGTGGAGCAAAACGTTAACATTCAGCTCATCTCTTTGCTCTTCTCGGCGGTAATGGGCACCTGTTCTTCAGTTGGAACTGGAAATATCTGTTCCAAAGGTTTGAGCTTTAAAGCCTGACAAAGCAGCAGTGGCAAACGAAGTGTTATACACCTCTGACATTCAGAGAGTAGAGGTTGTGTTTGAATGTGTGTGGACGTAGGCCTCAGTCGAAATCCATCCACAGAATATGTAAGCATTTGAAACATACTGCCTTGAGAATAGATGTGTGTGTGAGAAAGGAAGAGGCTTATAATTGTCTTTAGTCTGAGCAGTGACCTGTGGTAGGTAAAGGATAAATAAGCTGAATGATGGGGGGGAGATAAAAGATTAGTGTTGTTCATGTGTACTGAATAAGAGACAATGTCTGCCTTTAGGCGCACTAAAACATTTGTGGGCCAAGTTCCCCATACTGATCATTTATATATATCCTTAACATCATCATGAGGTCATTACAGTTCAAAGGTTGTTTTTATCTAGTTATAGTTAAAGTCAGTTAGAGTTTAGGGCTGCAGCAACTTGTTCAACGTCCAAGATGGCGTCTTTAAATGTATCGTTCTGTCCGAATATTATATTTTCCTGTTAATATGAAAATACAGTATAGTGCAGCTTTAAGCATCAATATGTTATGGTGTCAATCAACACAAAAAAGGGGCTTGGTAATATAGCGATATCAGGAAATAAATAAATATATTTACCAGTATATAAGTACATGTTGCAACATGTCAAATGTATTCAGAAGCACCTATATTGGCCAAGTATGCATGCACATTGTGCACAAACAAGGAATGTCCTTGCACAGAAACAGACATCACAGCTAGGAACAAGGACAACAAAGCCGGACAAATAAAGGAGAAGAATAGATAATGTACTGAAAAGGTATATGAACAATGACATTGAATTATCACTCATCTCTGCCGCAGAACATTCCGTGTTTCACACACAAAGATACCAAGGTAAGCCGGACGATTATAATAGCATCCAAAAGCCTCTTTATGGCAGAAGGAAAGTGAATACTAAAGTAAAGAATCCAGTTGCACTCAGTGCAGCCTCAGTTTTAGCACACAGGAACACTAACAGCAGCACATTTTGCTGCTCTCAGAAAAAGAAGAGCTGCTCTTGGAAGAACCGTGAAGGGATTTATCGTCACAGAAAGTACTGTACTGTATCTGTTATACTTGTGTTTCTGCCTGAGGGTTCAGAAACAAAGCGCGGCATGGATCCAGTCGTTCCCCGTTTTTATTACAACACACAAATTAGTTTGTCAGTATTTTCATTAGACTGTAGCTGAGGAGGAGGGGGGGGGGGGGGTGATAATAATCTAATATGTTTATGGAGCGTAAGTGGAGCTTGTTCTGTATGCTTGAGCAGACTTGTGTCGTTAGTGAACACAGTGGCTAATTATTGGCACGACAATTAGTTAAAAACGCGGCGAGTGCACTGATTGTTGTCTGTTTGGATAAACTGGATATGTGGGTGTGAAACCTCTGTCTGACTCAAAACTACTGATCTAATCGAGAACAGCTGAGCTCAGCCAAATAAAGAGAGTGGGTTCTACCTTTCCTGACACATTTGTCAATGAGCGGTGCTTCCCTGTAAGGCTGCACACTTTAGACTTTAGAGTACATGTAGAGCTTTCAGTGTGCCGTCTTCATAAGCCATTCTAAAGGCATGGCTCAGGGCAGGGTAATGTCGGTCCACCCCTTTTGTTCAGAACTAAATATTTGATGGTTTGCAAGTGAGATTTTGTACAGACATTAATTTCCCCCCAGAGTAGGAATCCTACTGACTACTTCGTGATCCCGCGCATGACCAGAGTCTTCCACGAGGCTAGGCGGGTTAAAATGTACCAATACACGCTAGCTTAGCTTAATGTTCATTATGTTCAGGTGTTTTCTTACATTGAGACGTGATGTAGTTTTGATGTGGTTAGCAATGACGAGGATGCGCTGCGTTTCTCACTCCAACACTCTCGGGGCCTCGTCCTGCAGCAGTAGTCAGGCTGTGCGCTTTTGCATGCTTTTTTAGGGGAGGAAGGCCTGAAGGGAAGGGCTGGGATATTTTCCAGGTAGATACTTTGAAGATCTTGTTTACTCTTGGTTTCTCCAGTTAGAAATAAGTCTAATGGCAAAATTCTCATCTTTAAAATGTCTTGACTTACAATAGTTCTAACTTTGAACCTAGGCACCAAATGGATGGAGATGGGGAGAGAGAGAGAGAGAGAGAGAGAGAGAGAGAGAGAGAGAGAGAGCATCGACTTTAAATCACTGAGGGTTCACTGTGGTGTGAAATCCTTCTTTTTAATATTCGTTAACATTTTTAACAACAAAATCTGCCCACAAACAAAGCGGAACAAGTAGCCTTACGTTACAATTTTAAGGCCGTCGATTTTGCAAATGATCAAATCTTGTGAATGCACAAATACGCAGATTGAAACCGAACCGAGACGAACGAGGGTCACAGTAAATACTGTTGATGTACAATGCATCATATCAAGTCCATCTTCTGTTCTTCTCCTTTTTCCAACTGAAAAACTCGATTTACTTTTGTAACTAGATTAAACCTCATTTATTTTCCTTTTCCTTATTGCCACTGGAGAAACCATCTGGTTTAAAATGCAGCAGCAAGACTTTTCTATAGAACCACACTGTCATCTTTGTTTTGGCTGAGAGTAGGTCTGACAGCTACTTGTGAAATACAGAAGCCATCAACCTCCATCTTTTATTTGTAACCTCTTAGCCCAGTAGCCTGCTGGGAAAACTCTTACACCTGGTTTTCTGGTCCTCTTATATTCCTGTAAATCACTACTTTTCTGACCACAGATGTGCCTCCACTGGTTGACTCAGTGCTTCTGGAACTACCTGGACTGGCCAGAAATCTGCCACTACCTGTCCACCTGTGTGGTGATGGGTCCCGACTACCAGGTGTACATGTGCGTGTCCATATTCAAACATCTGCAGCCAGACATCCTTCAGCTGACACAGTCCCAGGAGCTGCAGGTCTTCCTCAAGGTGAGACGAAGCGTCGGTACTACAGTGTATTTCATACGCGGAACATCCTGTCAAACTCCATTAAATCTCAGCTGAAGGTGGCATTGTGCAGTAGGAATCACACATGTTTTTAAAGTTCATATTTATTACTATAACAATCCAATGTTTATTTTCTCAATCATTCAACAAAGCGTTGGGTTAATAAAATGTCCATAATAATATCCCAGAGATCATGCCTTCAAATGTCCTGTTTTATTAGACCAACAGCCTGAAACTCAAGGATATTGAATTTACCAAGATAGTATATTTTTTAAATACTACATGATGGTGTCCTGCTTTTCCTTTATTAGCACAGTTTACTGGTTGATCAATAGGTGACGGGGATCTTTTGTGAGGTTGTTTTGTTTGTTTGTGCTTTATTTTTATTGGAGGTTATCGTTGAATGCATTCCACACTTGTAAATAAAAGCAATCTTATATTTCTTACAATAATGTTGTAGCAGTATCAAAGAACGTACAAGTCAAATCATTTGGGGAATTCCACACGCATCAATAGGCGAGGTAGTTAAAAAGCAACACTCATGTTAGGAAACGGAGCACAAACCTAGAGAGCAATATAATGCATTATTAAGGCTTTCTTTGGTAGAAGCACTCCCTTATTGCGGTGTAATAAATTAGAAATACTTCATTATTTGGGCTCGTAAATTGTCTGGATTTAATATGAAATATCTTCTGCCGTTGCTGTGGTAGGACCTCACTGAATAGTTCAGCTCCCCTGTTAAATTCCGCAGTCATCCATGATTAACATCCGCCATGAATAAAAAAAATGTAATGTGAAAAGAAGCCAATTCTGAAAGTGAACACGTTTCATTGGATCAAGTTCTGCTCTGTGAACGCTGAATTGAAGTGTGGCCCCAAAGGTTTCACAAAAGGTCCAAGATGTCTACCGTCTCCCAATATCCAAGGCAACATTAAACCGCAGCATTGTGAATGAGGCACGGCTCGACACGAAGCACTCATCGTCATTACTCATTAAGCGCTTCGGTCCGTCTTGTCTCTGGCTGATCGCTCTGGTGTTAACATCGCCACGAGCCGCTACTGACAGTTTTAGTGAATAAAAGATCAGTTATGTTGGCTTTATCTGAGGAAGCTCTTCTAATGAGCTGTAGCATCAGATACTGCTGCAAGAGACAGCTTTGAGACAGAGAGAGAGTGTGTGTGTGTGTGTGTGTGTGTGTGTGTGTGTGTGTGTTTGAGTTTGAGAGAGACACTTGCACAAACCTCGTGCTGAGCTGAACCGTTGAAAGTTTCAGACATACAGGTTTGCGTCCAACGGCCTTATCTTTCCTCTTCCCCTCTGTCTCTCTCTCTGTGGGAGCAATGTGAAGGAATTATTTTACTCCGACAGATGTGGTATTAAAGGATTTTTTTAATATTCTCACACACACACACACACACGCAGACTTGCACGCCTCTTCGCTTATCCCGTCTCTATGGGGGGTATATCTATATTTCATCTAAATTATAATTTGAAAAGCCAAATGACTTGTTACAATCGTGTGTCTGGAGCTTAACTGCAGTGGCGCTGAAGTGGTGATAGGAGGAGTGGACACAAGAGACAGAGGTTATGTCTGCTACTGACTCAGAGGCCACAAACAATAAGATGCCTTTTAGTTTTGTTGTAATGCATTCAGAGTCAAACTGCCTAGCACCACATGCATGTATATGATGCTTATACACTGTAGATATGATGAGGATATGCTTCTTATTTTTAATGTTTAATGCAATGTTCTTTTTTTAATGTTGGTCAAATCATTTCTGAGAAAAAGGCAGCTGTCCCCGTAAACTTCCTCTCCTTCCAATATGACATCA
Source organism: Pholis gunnellus (assembly GCF_910591455.1). Lineage (NCBI taxonomy): Eukaryota > Metazoa > Chordata > Actinopteri > Perciformes > Pholidae > Pholis > Pholis gunnellus. Next base: position 7,143,738 of record NC_136546.1, on the reverse strand, counting down.
CTTGTATTGAGCTACAGGGAGTTAAAGAAACAGTGTAACATTTAGGGGCTAAATTGGCAAAAATGGAATATATATGTATGTGTTCTTTAGTGTATAAATCCATGAAAATAATAATTGTTGGGTTTACGTTACCTTTGAATGAGCCGTTTATATCTCTTTACTGAGCGGGTCATGTTTCTACAATAACCCAGAACAGACAAAAGCTGCTTTTGCTTCACAGCTGTGGTAGGAAAATACAGGGGGACGCAGATGTTTTGGTCTCCAAGGCCAAACACGGGAAAACTCTGGAGCTGCAGCATTTATTTCTAGAGAAACTGCAACTTCCACTTGAAATTCACTTGAAATGCTCACCGCCAAACTAACTTTCTTCTGCCAACTCGTTTGCTCACACACATTCGCCGCCACTCTCTCTCTCTACTACTCACATCCCACAACATACACACACACACACACACACACACACACTTCTATTCTCAGTTTTCACATCAGCCACCGTAGTTCTCCTACAAGCTTGGCACATAGAAGTTTTAACTGGTTGCAATCTGCAACCTCACCACTAAATGGCGCCAAATCCTACACACTGCACCTTTAAAGAAACAAACTACTTCGTAATGAACTTGTGTGCCAGTGTAGTGGCAATGGCAGGAAATAACTGTCCAGTCAGAGCTTAGTAAAAGTATATCATTTTCATGCTTAATGCTAAACACGGCCATGTGATGATATCAGTCCTGTGTGAATCGGGATCTCTGTGATTTGGGGTCGGGGGGGTTTTTTTGTCTGTTTTGTCCACTTATAGATGTTCTGCAGAGCCTTGAGATCATACCCGGGGGATAATGACTGTTAAATACAGACTTTTTGTGTCCCATGCAGATGTGCCGCATGAAAAGCACGAGGGATCATTTCTAAATCACATGAGGTCTTATGGTAAAACTAGTGCCAACAGAACTTTTGGCATCAATTGGTACCATTCGTCCTAGTTGAGCACATACAACACTCACCACCTGGACACTTTGAATGGCAACGATTGTTTTGCCCTGAAAGTGCTCATAGTGGTGTGACCTTTACATAGTTATATGTGTGTGTCCGTACATACTTTACATCTTTACACCTAACCTTAAACTCCTCCTTCTGCTCATGTGCAGGTTCAAACGAGATTAAAATAACAATTGACAAATTATAACCTTTTTCTCTTCAAAGAAAAAAAAATATATACAAATTGTAAAATTAAAAAATCAGATGAGCAAAATGCCTTGCAAGTCAATATTGTTAAGCTTCATTTTCAAACTAACTTCTGTAATCTGTAAAAATCCATAAATCCAAATGAGTGAGTCAACCTGCTATTAAGAGGCACTAACTCCAGTGTGTTCTTGTAATTGACCAATCAAACTCTTAACGCTTATAGATATATTCCTATTAACTCCACCTTTTATGCAAATCCAGACTCATTTAGTATGCATACCACTCATTTGTCATGGGAGGACAGGCTTAGCAATCTTGGTAATTAATGCATTAATTAGTGTGCCTAATGATCTTATAAGTTAATAAATCTTGAAGATTATGAGAAACATTAAGCAGCTTGTGACACCTGAAAATATTCAACTGAACATCACTGTATCATCACAATGTTCAGGTCCTGATTCCTCCACACTCAGAAATAACAGACCAAAAATACACTCCCAAGTGATTTCCACTGGTTATCTCTCCTCTCCTTCACGCTTTAACTGTGTCAGCAGCCCTTTCCTGCTGCGATAAATGAACAGGCGAAGCTACTTTAGTTTTGATGTTTCTTCAGGATTAATCTCACTTTGCAAAATCTTGGCTCAAATAAAGAATCTAACAAGTGGGAGACTTGTTATACTTACTGTAGTATATAGTGCTGTTACATTCTGACAAGCAGAATAACAACACTGGTACATTAGCCATCCGGATGGACAGGATCTTCACACAAACAAAATAATGGATTTAATAGACTTAAAGTTATGTAGCTGGTACTTCTGACAATAAACCTACACTTTATTAATACCAGTATATCAAATAGCTCTAGAATGTGACTTCTAATTCATAATACCGTATTAATAAAAGGAGATTTTTCTCTTATAAAGTGTGCTTTATGTAGTACATGCTGCCTTGAATAATCGCAGGAGCAGAGCCCTCTATCAGACTGAAAACTCATTTCTTCCTGACATTACTTACTCCCCTCTGAACAATCACCCCTGTGCAGTCACTCTATCTGCCCCTATTGAATAATAAAAACCCATCGCTTCATTTGCTCATAATCTTTTCCTACTTTTGCTCTTTACTCCTTCGGGGTTTTTTTTACACGCATATTATCATCTTATAAAGGACAGCGATCCTTAACCTGAAATCTGTGATCTAAAGCAGTGGTATTTCAATTTCAAGCGTAGTAGATGAGTGAAAATACACAAAATCACATCATTTCTGACTTTTCCCTCATCTTAGCTTTTTTTTATTGCGATATGCTGCATGGATTTAAAATTATTCAAACAAAACGGTCATTATCACTCGATTTGAACTGCTCACAACTCGCCTGTCCTTTGACGAGGGGTCACAAGTAGAAGTATTTCTTTGTATTAGAGGATAACAAGGAGACCACAGTTGAAGCAGAATGGCACTGATTGTATCTAGCTTAGTGCTTCCAAACCTTTTTGGCTCGGGCCATCTTAAAACGTTCACACGTAAACTGTCGTTTCAGGTTTAATAAGAGTTGTGAGCAGTTCAGCCAAAGTGGTTTCTCCTTCTCAAGTTGTTGACAGACCGGCATAAAGTGGCTTAGTTCCTCCCCTTCTGGGACCTTATTTTGGGAAAAAACATGGAAAGTAGTCACACATTTCTATATGCTGTGTGATTTGGGGCATGAATTACATATTTTTTGCACATTAAGTATGTCGTACTTGTGAAACCACATCTCACGTCTTGCACAATATACATTGCTAACACTAGCGAACATGGCTATGCTCCACTCACAAATGCAACATTACTTTAACTGATGTTCTATACAGTGAAATGTGGTGTTTTTATCAGCTGACGAGCAAGAACCGTTGCTTGTGTGACTACATCCCTGTAGGAAACACACAGTCATCGTAGCTTCAGCGAGAGAGACGTAACTTAAGATGTTGCTTTGCTTGTCCGACACATGAAATCTCACAACATGAATGCTAAGTAAGGATGCTGTTTATTGGCGCAGTGCAGCATTCGATTTCCAGAGATTTAATTTGATTTCCTGTGACTTTGAAATAAATTGAATGTAAAGCATTTTAATGAAAAGATTAGATTGAATTATTCACACTTTACCTCCTAACAAAGTGAAAAACAATAGAGTAAGCCACCTTCTGACTCAATACCAAACCATTATCTGGCTGCATACCGCTACCTTTATTTCTTGGGCACTAAAAGATAGTTAAAATGTACTCAATATAAGAAATGATAAAAAAACAAGGTAATTGACAATCTGTTCTGTAAAGAGCCACTCCAGCTAAAAGAATAGTGACAATCGGAGTCAAGATATCCTGCTTTTAATCCCTAGTAAGGATCAAGCTCCACAAAACACTGGATCCTACATTTCCCACAATGCCACCTATAGCATCGTTTAACACCCTCTTTGCCTGGTAAATTCCCACGCCATTCAAACTCCATGCCTTGAGTTTGTAATGCAAACTTTCTATTATAAATGTGTCGTCTCCAAATTCAAGTCAAGATAAATAGCTTTTTTTCTTGAACTCCTCCAGAGCAACAGGTGACATTATTACTACATTACAACTGTTTTCTAAGGCTGAGTTGTAACGAGTAAACTGACTTTTATGCGTGCAAACAAAATGTTGAAATGCCCCTTTAAAATGGTACAATGTTAAGAACTCCAACAATTCTTTGTTTCTACCTGCAGGAGGATCCAATCCAGGGCTTCACAGTCAGCGACTACCTGCCGTTCATGGAGGAACTGGAGCGCAGCTACAGACACATTGTTCTCACCGACATGAAAACCATCAGTAGCCCTGTCCAGTAAGAACATGGGGAAAGTTACACAAGTTATGACAGATATTCTTTTGAATTGGCTGTTGGTACCTTAATGTACCTTAAATGAATTACAGCTTGGCTCAGATTCAGTAAGTACCGGTGTGTATCTCCTGGTGTAATGCAACAATGTTCTCCCCAATTGAGAGAAATCTCAACATTACACTTTTTAAGAATGAAGATTCAATTTGTGAGGACATTGATGGAAACCCAAATTTGGGCCACAGTACTACAAGAGAATTGAACCCCATAACTCCCGTTTGTTCCATGAAATTAAAGGATAAGCATGGTGATAGTCTGTGCTTTTCTTATCGTCAACAAATCAACTCAAAGGTGAAAACCAACAATGGATTGATCCTGCTAATGTCCTTCTGCTCTAGATACCCAGTAGTGAACAGAATGTGAATATAGTCCCCAACAAATGCACTATTAACACCTGTTTGAGTCAAATATTCAGCTGTTTCAGGTCATTACTGAACCCTTTATACTCCCTACCTGTTTTTAAAGATGTACGTCCTTGATGGGAACAAATGGGCTCGGGGCTGACTGATGAGGCTTTGGAAGTATTGAGAGACGGACTAACACATGGTTTAAAAGATACAGAACACCACCGTGCTTATCCTTTAGAGTTGCAGGTTGAAGAAGACGTGATTTCTTGCTACAAAAATATCATAACTCTCCTGCATGTTGTACACGATGTAAGTATGTGACATTTATGAACAGCTGTGGTTTGAAAGACCTAAAATTAACTTGTATTTATTTTCTCCTACAATGTGAATATCTAAGATCTTTTGTATGTTCTTGTTAGTATTAAATATTCAAATGTCTTTTGACTGATCTGTTGCCATGCTTTGTTAAAGTATCAGGTCCCCTACAGGCCAGTGCAGCCTGGCCGTCTCATGGCTGTGACACACATCATTAATGCCAGGACACGCAACAATGCAGCCCACCAGCTCTTGTGTTTGTGTACTTATGCAGGCCCTCGTATGAAAGATGCATGAGGAAGGTTTTATCATTGTGATAAACCCTCATTAGTAAGCACAGCCTTTTCTCGCTCTCTCTCCCCCTGCACCGCCGTCCTGTCGTCCCTCTTCAGACACACTGAGACCTGAATGATAAATGAGCACATCTCATCCATCCGTCTCTCTCCCACAGCAACCGTGTTTACCAGGGAAATGTGGAGGGCACAGCAGAGGTGGTGGATCACAGTGAGGGGAATTGATCAAATGTTTATCATGTAAAAAGAAAAAAAAAAAACAGCTCTACACGCAGAGCATTTCAGCGCTGAGGGGGTTTAACTATTGAACCTACCTACGTATTGAAAGTTGTTTAACACTTGCCTATTCATACATCCCTCAGACATGTAGCAATACAGCATTCATTCGGCGTGTTCCTGCTGACCTGATGAATGGTCCAGTTCAGTATTCACTATCAACATCTGGGTCTTTAGCTGCTAAATGTTCCATTTTCACCATCCACTTTCTATTCTTGTCCGTCTGCTATTTGGTGCTCGACAGGTTAACGTACAGTCGGCTCATCGGAGCTTTGTTGCTAGAAAAAAAGGCTGATGAGAGCTGGGAGACTGAACCACAACAGTTAGTCACAAGAAGCCGAAAGACACTAAAACGCTCCGTAGAAATGAGGGGATCCGACCTTTTCATTAGTGCAGCTTTAAGTCCGTCAAACAAGTTTTCATAATCGAAACGGAAGAAAATCGACTTGAAGCATAAAAACAGGCTTTGGGTGTGCTTGGATATCGTGCGTGAATAATGATCTGTGTAGAAAGCTGGATTGATTACAATAATAGTGTCTCTGTTCCGTCAGATTAGCAAAAATGGCCGACTCAAAAACGTGGCTGTTGCACGACAATTCAGGGCTCGAGGATGGCTTTAACGCCATCTTTAAAAACAAACCGAGTCAACTTCAACTCATGTCGTGCCACATTCAATTTATTAGGAAAAACACTCAGAGGAAGAAAGTTTGCTTCTGTAGTAACATTATTATTTGTCTCATATGGAAAGAGCATATCGGATAAACATGCAGATGTGAGGCTGCTTACAGATGTAGAAAACCAATTCAAGAGTTTCAAATTTGATTCAGGGGCTGACTGGGAGCCAGCAATAATGATTTGAGTTCATTCAGGCCTTTGCCTGAGGGTGTTTTTGTTTCTTTGTCTGTCTAAGATGCAAAGAGATTAGTTTACAAGTGTGGCCCGTCAATTTAAAAGAAATGAAGTAAATACTGTTTTTCCTATTTATGCGTTTTACTTGAATAGGTTGCAGATATAATATAAGTATGATTCCTCAGCCTCCATGGGGGGAAACCGTTGACATAGTCGATGTTATGAGACAAAACGTACGAGTTGAGTTTGACTCGATCACTTGTTTCGGTGGTCGGACTACTGGCTGGCTGTGCAGCGTGGATTGTTTCACCAGCGCTCTGTCAGTTTTAAATGGAACGTTGAGCGGTTACCAGACGTCACCGCTTGCTCTAGTTTCTGGAGACCAGAAGAGGGAGTCAGCGGTGGGACGATGACACAGCCCATGTCAGTCAGCGACGCGCAGTGTTTTCATCAGCTGAATCTACGAGGATGCTGCTTCTGTTGAGCCCAGCGCTGTGCAGAGTACGAGAGAGCGGGAGACTGATGTAGTGCGGAGAGGCTGTTATCTGTCAAAGCTGCAGAACATCTAGATGGGTTTTTTTTGTCTTTGAGACACTGTGATGGAACTCGACTTTGCTGAGAGAAATGGATGTTCACAGCTGCTTAGAAGGAAAGCACTTCTAGCTCCGAACAGCCCGCTAACGCTAGATCACGTCACTGTACAAACTTTTGTGGAGTGAGGGGACGTCTGACCCCCTTTTTTCTTTTATAACTCAGCCTGGCAGCGCACCAGCTGGGGTGACAGTTAACCTTTTTAAGAAAAAGAGACGCAAAGAAAGACACGTTTTGACTTTATGTTAACAGAAGTTATTTGAAGCAGGGTCTACTGGGGCATTTAACATTTTACGATTACCAAAGAAAACCACAATCTTAGTTTAAACTAAAGTTCTATACTGTACTTACCTCAATGGATTTGATAAGTGATTCAGAAGGATCAGGATTTCATAGGTGGATTCGATACTGGATCAGATTCTAAAGCAACCTCAACCCTAAGGAAAGATTTACCTCTCGCTACATGTGACCAAATATTTAAATCTCTTCCTTTGTTTGTAATTAGACAATGTGAACTCTCAATGAACCGGCAGTAAAAGGCATTCTTTTTCTACTTCGGTAAGATCAAAGAAAACAAACAAGTATGAGCATGGCCTTAATTCAGCTGTAAGCGGCATCTATTGATGTTTTGTGAGAGAACTTCAGAGCTGAACTGAATAAGACTCTTCATTGACTGTTGATGAACTACGCTTAGTTCTGTTTCCTCAGTGTCCTCAGAGGGTTGGTGAGTAAAGTCAGGTCCTTCGGGACGTTTCTGAGGCATGAGGAGCTCAATGTTGGACTTTGATATTTCCATAAAACTTGGTTCACTTGCAGAAATGAACGGCACGAGATCAAGACGACATAATTGTAGTCTAGAGGAGTGGACACGTTTATGGTTCTTCGTGTTTGACAGGAAGTGTTCGAGCTGATCATTTTTTTTTGTTGTTAAAGGAAACTAGTGATTTACTACACATTATGTATACATTACAGGTGTGGTTCATTCCGATAGTATTGCAAGAGCAGCATCGCAGCCTACTGTCTGAAGGTACCGTTAGTCTTTTTATACTGTACTGAAATAAATGAATATATGAAGGAAACCAACTAATGCCTGGACTGGTAGGAAAAACATTAGACGTCCATCTGTTGTTAACCTCCATGTTGTTGCGAAGTAATGCTGTGAGGCCTCTATGCCCCTCTTCACCGAGCTGTTTCACTTGTTTGACTATCGGTCACTGTTGACTTTGACCCTCGCATTTATCGCAGAGAACCAACAGTCTCGTTCATCTTGACATAATGGGCTGTTTATTTCAATTAGCTATGAAAACCTCATTATCGTAGCAGGGGCTGACTTGACCCCAGAAGGGGATACAGTTTAGAGATGATGATTATAATGGCAACCTTTATAGTATAATGATCTGTTGTGCTGTTGATCTTGATTATGGACTTTTCGAACCTGACAGCAAGCAATTTGAGGCAGATAATTGGAGGTAATTAGGCTGATTAGGCAGCGGCGAGGACACACCTTGCTCTGCTGAGAGCCTCGAGATGTCTGTAAGCCTTTTTCTTTTATCAACGGCGCGCTGTTATCTTTATTTGGCTTTTATCTCGCAGATGTTCATTCTGAACTCATTTAGAAGTGTCACTGATTCCTTGATTATACTCAACTATTTTCATCCTTTTTTCCTCTGATTTGAATCTTTAGCTCTTACATTGGCTGCTGAAGGTTGGCTGCCTTTCCCGTTATCAGGCTCTTATCTCCATTTTTCATCTTCCGTTCCCGGTTTGTTTCTTGTGGCTGCTGCAGCAGCCTTTGTAATGCTTCTGTTCGCAGATTGTCTCCCACAACCTGATGTCATATTCTCATCATTGTATATGCACATGCCGCTGTGTTGGAACAGCTCTGCGCTGAAGCGGATTTAGTATTTGCATTTCCATTTGCTACGGTCAATATTGTCCACAATGGGGTGTATTGTTCATCGTGTGCATTGGAATTAGATGACTTTGGAGATTTGGAGATCAATGATACAGATACAAGGCGTATTGATGAGTATGTTGAGTCATTGGCGTCTCTAATAACGCAATCAGAACTTTGCATTTCATTTTTCTGCCGCTTTTTGTGATGAGACCAACTTAGAATTATGTATTGATTGTGAGGATGGAAACCCTCCACCTCCTCTTTGTTTTGTCTCTCTCGGGGCTCTGCTGGGTCTTTCTTTAATTTAAAGTTTGGCCCGGTCTTGTTTGGAATGCATGCTACAAGCTCTCCCTGAGTCCCAGTGCCTAAACCACGCTGCTATCAGTCAGACAGTCTGAGAGATGTGGTGCCGAGATGCCAAGAATTATAAATCACATTCACACTCCCTTGTTGCACAGACTGAAAGACCTGCACAGACTCAAGTTCAACAATCTAGAGTTGGCTTCCTGATCCCCATAAATCCAATAATATCCAGGGTCTACCGCTACATGAATTTGCCTCCTTGCAACAAACAAGGGATGAGATCATGTTGGGAATGACGTGTGGCTTGGATAAGGCTTACGTTTCTGTATAACCAAGATGGACTTTGCCAAAGCCTTGAAAGGAATCACTACAATCTGGAAATGACTCCCAAAACCAATGGGCAGCAATTTATTGTCATACCAATTAAGTTGCATTGATTTAGTTTTCAACCATAACCTTAATACAATCAGACGCCTATTATATGCCAGGGTATTAACAAATGTATATTTCTGTGATTGAATTATTGCATTATTGTGTAGGTTTCATTCTACTGCTAGATGTTTGTTTTTACCTCCTTTATATGTTCTTAGGTAGTTTAATCTACAGCAATACATCATATTATATAACAGTGGGCCGTGGGATCGTTTCTGGAGTCCCCAGATAGTTGTGGAGGAAAAAAAGGAGTAAAATAAATGACATATTTAAGACTTAGGAATGTTTTTTAACATCACATTGACTGTACCAATGATTTCATTTGCCTGAGAATAGATTTTGAGTGTATTTGTGAGAGTCAAAGTGTGCATGCCCATTAGTTTCTGATGGGGAGTTCATGTTGTGAGAAAAAAACTCACAGAATGCATCAAAATAACCACAGTGCCTGGAGCGCATTGGACAACAAATAGGTGCAAGAGCTGAAAAAGCTTTGGCCCAAAAAGGAGTCCAACAGAACATCAGAGGTGACTAGAGAACACGGGTGGAGAGGCGAGTCAAAGGGTCACAAAGGAGTTATAAATCATCCTAGGATATTGTCTGGGACACAGTAATAATTCAATTACGTACAATACCTGCTTTTTGAAGACGTCCTACACAGGTCACCACCGGAAGAACAGCCACATATTCCAAAAACCAAGATGCCACTTCAAATCGAAACCAGAAATGAAGGCTGCAAGCTACTCAAAACTGATGAGGCTGCTGGCCCTGACAGTATTTCACCTGAAGCCCTTAAAGTAGACGTGAACTCGTCAACAGACGTGCTCTACGGCTTTTTGGGGTCGAATTTGGGAATAGGAGAAGCCACACACAGAATGGGCAGAAGGACACATTGTGAAACTGCCTACGTTCTGTACTCGTTAAAGTTCCGAACCAGATCATCCTCAACTGTCTTCAGGACGCTGTAGACAAGAGGCTACGGGACCAGCGAGCAGGATTCAGGAAGGACGGCTCATGCACAGGCCACACAGCGGCACTATGCATGATCACTGAACAGTCCATGAATGGTACACGTCCCAGTAAATCAACCTAATCGACTCTGAGAAAGCCTTTGAAAGCTTAGACACGACAACACTATGGGCCCTAATGGACCTCAATGAAATTATCACCAAGATCATAAATTGAATCAAGAAGTCATATGACACAACCTCGCGTAAAATCATACATGCAGGCCAGCTCTCCCACAGGATTAATGTCAAGACGGGCGTCTACCCTGTCTACTGTCACTACTTCTGTTTCTCCTGGTGATCGACTGGATTGTGATGGGAACAAACATGAAGGGAAAAGAAATGGGATTTAGTGGAGGATGTGGGAGCAGCTGGATGACCTTCACTTTGCAGATGACATAGCCAGCCCCCCCCCCCCCCCCCCCCCCCCCCTTCACACACAGAAATGTGCATGTAGGAGAGGATGGACAGTCTCTCACAAGCTACGTGAATTTGGTTTTACACCCAGTACAGCAGAGACACAGGTGGTGAAGATCCACTGCAAAATCAGCAAAACCCCCTCATGCACAGCTCTGCCCCGGAGGAGGTAGAGGCATTCACATACCAGTGTCATGGACACCCCGGAGGGACACTACAGATGTAAAAGAAAGCAGGGTCAATGAGACTAGGGTGGTGTTGAATATGCTCAGGAAGATCTAGAGCACAAAACACAAAAGAAATACGCATCTTTAACTCTAACATGAAGCAGATTAATTCTGTGTGGATCAAAGACATGAGAAATGACAAAGCAAACAACAAACAGGCTGCAAAAAATAATTAACGACTGCCTCAGGAGAATACTGAACATCTGGTGGAGACACAAAGTAAGAAATGTAGACCTCTGGAAAAGAACAAGCCAGGATCCCATCGGCTTTCAATTCCAAAGAGACCGACCAAAGAATCTACCTCAAACATCACCCAACAAGATGGGAAATGGAACCCCCAAGGAACAAGGGAAAGAGGCTGCCCCAGGAACAGCCCCAGGAACAGCCCCAGGAACAGCCCCAGGAACAGCCCCAGGAACAGCCCCAGGAACAGCCCCAGGAACAGCCCCAGGAACAGCTGGAGGAAAAGCGTCTGGGAGAGGACTCAACTGGGCACAAAACGCCAACAACCAAGGGGGGTGGAAGACATTTGTCAATGGCTTATGATCCCTAGAGCAGCAAAGGGATTAACTCAAGTAAATAATAGAAAATGACAAGCTTAAATCAAATTATTCTTCAAAATCCTGGGTCTCACAAATGCTCCATTATTGAACATTAATACGGTAAAAAAAGCCATAAAAATGTCAGTTAGTCATAAGAAAAATGTGTATTAGTATAAAATGCAGTTATAAAAAATCATAAATCATAGTATTGTATGCCATAAAAATAACAGTATAGTATGCCTTGAAAAACGTCACAGTATAGCATATCATAAGAAATGTCAAAGAAAGTAATAACCTTGTCCTAGAATAGTACACCATCAAAAACAGTCATAATATAGTATGTCGCAAAATGTCACAGTATAGTCCGTCATACTGAAGTACGTTGAATGAAATCATGAAAAACAGCTTTTTCGTGGAAAAAAGTAAATAACAGTCATAAGTCGAAAAGTCCTAAAAATCAGAGCAAAGTATGTTGAAAAATATGGTCTGTCAAAAAAGTCGTAAAAAGGCAAAGTATGTTGAAAACTGTCACAATAAAAAAGTCATAGTATAGTATTTAGAAAAAAACTCATTAAAAAATATATAGTATAGTATGGCCAAAAAACTCATAAAATAAATCATAGTATAAATGTCGAAAAAAGTTAAACCGCCATAGTATAGTATGTCCCAAAATATCACGTAGCACCCAGGAATTTCACTACACTTTTAGTCTTTATTTGTTGTTATCGTGTTCATCACTTATGGCATATGACCGTATCCATTCATCAACATCGGTGAAAGAAGTGTGGGGATCAAGTGCAGCAGACCTCGAGACGATCACCGGTTAGCTAAGCTAACCCAGCTCAGACCTAAGGGTACTCCACTAGTCTGGACTCCCAAGTACACAAGTCCGTACTTGGTATTGAGAAAGGCCGATAGTTTAGTATGTTGAAAAAGCCATAGTATAGTATGTTGAAGGTGTTTATGGCGGACCTGTTAAATAATCGCCTTCTTACACATCCAGTAGACAGGAAGCAACAGTGGCTATAACGTCATGTTTCTGATAACCAGGTGATGATGAAGACAACATAGGAAACAGACTACAACTACTGCATCGTCACCTTTTAGTGGCCTATCAACCTACTGTCACAGGTATTATAACTCATCTTTGTTAATCCTCTTTACAGCTAAAATGCCATTTAGAGGGCCAACGACCAGGGATATTTAGTCAGGGAGCTTTGGAGCTCACCGCTTCATTACTGGCTTAACAAAAATATACTTTTTCTTTTACACCACAAAAATACTGGGGATCTTTGAAAAGCTTTAGAACTGATTGGATTACACATCATTTTGCTTCCATTTTTGCAATAAAATCAAATCTAACTCCGAATTTGAACCTCTCTAATACAGTGTGCAAAACTACTCAAACATACAAAGCCGTTCACACGAGTCAGCGCCAGCTAACGGTGATGTTGCTCTCAATGCCTGACTGCTGATGTTTGGCAGTTCAAGATGTTAGTTTTAAATTAAACTTAAACTAACCACGAAGTACAGCTGACGCTAATGGGAATGCCATTAGTTTTACAGGTACAAAAAGAAAAGAAACAACCTCATGGTCACCACCAAAGTCAGCTGGGTACATTGATTTTGAGATTCCTCTAACTTGGCTGCTATCGTGGCTTACCAAAATAAAAATGCACCAAATGTGCAAATGTTGCACCAAAAAACCCAAACGAACACAATGTATTCAACTATTATGTCACACGAGGAAACAGTCAAGCGTGTGAACACATTTTCCTGCAGCAGGGTTTTGATACGTTGCCATGTCTGGGGACAAAGTTGCCACCGTCAGTGACATTCCCCCATGGTGGCCTCCCAGCCTCCACGTCTCAGCCCAGTGGAGGAGGGAAATGAAAAGATGAAGCGCTGTGACGACACACAGAGCAGCAGCTCCTCACAAGCTACGGTGCAACTGATGTGGGGTATTTTATGTGCGATTCTGATCTGCTGTCACAATGAAAGCCAATTATTTCTCGAGCATTTTCCTTGTCTGCTTTTTTCCCTTGTCGTGATCGTTGGTGAAAAAATAAAAAAAGATTTCAAAGACAAAGAGACAGTTTTGGACCCAAACACTGTTTAGAGTTTTGTGATTCATTCTACTCTTTCCTCTCTCTGTCAGTCGAAGCCAGAAGAGCCATTCTGTAAATAAAATGCAACAGCTGATTACAGATGAGCGTCTGAGTTTTTTTCAGAGAGACTGAGCTAAAATGCATCACATATACATTTTCTATTTAATAGAACTAGGCGATGTTACTTGGTCTGAAAACACAGTTTTTCATGCCTTAAAGACAAACTGTTAATTGTTTCTGATCAACACTATCCAATCTATTGCCCCTAAGTTATTGTTTTAAGTTAGACAACTACTTGCCTTATTTGCGTCTGCTTCACGTGCTGCATGAGAGATTGTCCTGTTAGTGTCTGTGCTGTGCTGTGCAGTGGTGGAGGGGAAGTTAACCAGACGTGCATTTGCAAAATCAGTCAGTTTGTCTTCATGCTAGAAGCCTTCTCTCTTTGTAATTCAGTGCACACTGTTTAAAAAAACCATTCCTGTAAAGCATAAATCTCTGCGGTTTGGCTTGTCAAAGTATTTTTTTTTTTTCAAGAGTGGAATGACCTCATTGTTACCCTTTGTGGCCATTTGAAAAAATAAAGAAAAAAACACCCGCTGTAGCTTCAGTTCACACCACCTTCAGTGGCAGCAGAGTGTTTCCTGCTCCCTGGCCTCAAGGGGGCAGGAAAGAGCTCATCAAGGCTTGGTGCACTATGAGGTAAAGAACACTTAAATACATGCGACACAACGATGAAATTCATTCTTTACTGGAATGGTTTTCAAACTGTATGTTCCTTTGCTACAAGACAAAAGAGCTCAAGAAAGAACTAACTGCTTGGTTTAGTCTTACATAGACAATAGAAACACATTGCAGCTCTACTAACCTTTTCTATCATAGTGGTTTAGCTATGGAGTGAAATTAGTCTCAAAATGGTCACAAATGTGTATCACATGATCTACAAAAGAATATATATACGATTTGTGCAAGATTTTAGTTACTCACATATATATATAATAAATTTACATATATTTTACACGCAGACGTTTAACTTCAACCTCAATTGGATCATTTTCGCATTTAAAAAAACTCCCATTGTGTACAAAGTTTGTATTCATTAACAATCTTGTGCAAATTTCAAAGTGGGAAGGACCTTTCGTCTTAATAGCGGACTTGTTTAAGGCTGGAGGATTATCTTTGTCAGCTGTGACTGATTTTCACTGAATTTATACCTGGATATCTGGGAAATACCTGAATTGGCCGAATTGTTGTGATAAAACATTTTTTGCACACATTCTCTTTCTCTCTCTAAATGGACACAGGACAGAGAGGACAATTAAAATACAATGCTCACCATGAGATATGGGAAGTTTTTGTGTTTTTGATTAGTTTACCAGAATATCCACACACACACACACACACACACACACACACACACACACACACACACACACACACACACACACACTTCAGATTTGATCCCTGGTTATGATTAAGCCTTTATCTTGGAGGCTTTGTGCTCTCGTTTGCACTTCTGACTGGCCTGTATAAAAAGACATTGCTGTATTGATCACCACTGCTATCAACCTTTATGTTGTGTTGTATTGGGCTACAAGTCAGTGAGAATCATTGTACGTCACATCAAGTCAGCAGATGTGGTCGTACAGAGATTGAACCCATAACCTCCGACTGGGTGGACATCCTCTCTCAAGCACCGGGTCATATTGGGTCAGATCAGTCTCAATATTAATGAATTACCAGAATACCCTCGTGGGGTCACGCTCATGTGATTTGTTGAAAAAGGAGACATCTGGTTGGCTTAATAGATAATTCCCTGTTATAAAAAATGTATTTGTGAAACGGGCAACGTCTGGGGAGTCTCAAAACCCCACACACAATGACAGTGAAGTTTACACATGACACAGTTTGTAAATGCAGGTTTAACAGTATATTGAACATTCAAACGTTTTTGATGAAAATTGGTCGATTTATATTAGATTTATTTAAAGACATGTGTGCATCAGAAATACATTTGTGAACACTTTTTTGTGTTGAAAACATTTTTATGAAGATAAGTCTTTTATATATAAATCACAAAAGAACATTTGTGAATCCTTCTGGGTGCATTCAATAATATTGAGACTGATCTGACCCCGATGGGTCATCCTGTTGCTCTCATCTCCCTGACCTCCCCGATCTATACGTGATACACTGTGTGTGTGTGTGTGTGTGTGTGTGTGTGTGTGTTTGCGTGAGCACTGCAGAGGAGGACATGTCAGCGCACATGGCACCTGGTCGTGCATTGTGCAGTAAGAAAGGTCAGTGAGAAGAGAAGCATTATTAGCCCAGCACCGACTTCCCTACAGTACTGATGTGAATACACTCGGGGACAAAGACAGCGGACCGGTGGGGAGGTGATGAGAATATAATAACCATGGTTTGACATTAGAGCCGTTCACGTGTCTTTAGCTCTTATACGTGCGCAGTCTACCCTGGCTGCATTGATTGTATTTTGTCAACGAGAGGTTATCAAATACAGCAAAATAATGACTTCGCCCCTGGAGCACACTACTGTTGCATAATGAAATCGATGGCTGAATTCCATTTAGCTGCTTCACTTTCAGGGTCCTGGGATGGTGCATGCTGCCTCACTGCCGTGACTTACCGGGACACTTGAATAAATGGAGACATCGCTAATTTAATTAGCAACACGTGTCCTGCTGCTCCACCACCTCATCACTGAACGGGTAAAGTGACCAACAGATTGTATTTAGCGGTTCTCAGCTTAAATAGGCTGACTTTGATCAGAACTTACAGCATCTGAACAAAGCATTTAACTAATTAAGTAAAACAAAATACCAAATAACACAGAAAGGATCTAATTGTTGTAGTAAAACTAAATACACAAGTCAAAGCTGTACAAATCAACATTCCTGTACTAGAAATTGAGAAGATGACTATGTGTTGTTATTTTCACAATGACTCTGCACTTCCCCTCAGCTACATGGAGCGTTTTATTGTATTTTATCTCTTTGTTTTTAGGTTTTCATGACCGTGATTTACTGTTTGCGTTTGCTCTCCTCAACTTGGTTTCAAGGGAAAAAAGGCAGACAAAGTGGGTAAGTATCTGGTGAACATAGTGGAGCATTTAGCAGCTTAAGAGCCACATATGTTCCCTCGGGAGTGTGAAGAGACTGAAACAGAGCTACGATATATTGCAATATTGAACTTGCATCTATCAGGTGAACAATAACAAAACATCTCCAGACGAATGCTAATGTTGTAAGTCACAGATCTATTGCAACCGCTTTAAGCAACGTGCAAAGAAATATTAAGAATAGCAGAAGAATAAAGGGGACGTGATCAGACTGGTTACGGGCAGACAAAAGCCTTTTGGAAACAACCACCTTGATGTCTTTTATTAGATAACATTGCTAACCAATGAATAGTGACAAAGGGACAGTAACTAAATGCAGATCAACAGATCACTTTAAGCATATGTCTGTCATCGTGTTATGCTAATGCAGAATTATGAGGACTATGTCTTAGCTTGTGTGGTATTAGCCAGCTAACAGCAGCACATTTCATTTGCAGCTTCACAAATAAACCCCCCCCCCCTCACATCTCAGCACTGATTGGACTGACATTTATCTACACCGCTGTTATTTTAACACCGCTAATGGAGGGACTTCCACATAATGAGTCAATCCCTGTAGCAAGAAATGAGCTGATGGGAAGGCTGACCTTTAGGTGAGACAGGAAGCGGTTCTGTACACTGTTCGATAAAATGTTCCAGTTGTGAACTTTGCACAGACGACACTTTGAACTGACATGGATCTCCCCTTTTAAAACTAGAAATAAAATGTTCCTTGGATCCAGCTTTAGAGTGTGCGATATCTTTTCCAACACACGGTTTCTCAAAACTTTCACGCAACATTTTACGGCCTTTGAAACTAACCACTGAAGACTTTATGAGCGAACAACATACTTCGGTTTTGCTGCCAGAAACAGAGCAAAAGTCAGCAACGTTGATCAGAGAGAGAGAGAAGTATTGGAGCCCCTTATTCTTTGAAAATTAATACGGTTCAACAGTAACCCTCTCAATATGAAGCATTGACTACGACACAGATTCTCCTGAAATCGCCCTCCAATGAAACACCATCAATGTAGTAGCGCATACTTGTCAGTGGAGAGGGTCAATAATTAAACTCTATGAACTCTTGTGAAGAAAAAGTGATTTGTTAAAGAGCGAGCGGAGTACAGTGTGAGCATGCGAGCAAGCATGTGAGTTGATGGGGTGAAAACTAGTTCACTATTTCATGATGTGTTTCTTCCAGCTAGTAGTTCGGTCAAATCTGAGTTTAATTGAGTTGAGGATTAGAGAGTAACTGCACCCGCTTTGACAATGTAGTGGTGGAACAACCTGGAAGCTGTGCAGCACTAATGAGGTGGAACACTATAGCACCACTCTTATAGAGGCCACTGCAGCTATGTTTTCCCTCTTTTTAAAAATCTCATCGACCTCATTTCTCGCCGTAGAAGGCAGCAGACAGGCTCTGGTAACACTGTACCCCACCTGTCCAGCGCTTCACGTCAGAGAGACAAAGTTAGCGACTAGCCGGGGAACATTTAACAGCTAGAGGCAGATATTTCCCTCAGCAGTCAGTGGAGTGAAGCAACTGTTCATTGTATCAACCTAAAAGCTGATACATCAATGCTGTGTGGCCCAAAACATGGGTTGTTGCAGGCTAAAATTCCTATATACACACACACATATACATATATATATATATATATATATATATATATATATATATATATACTAACTAATGTAGGATCATTTTCCTCTCTCATCCCCATGATGTTCTGTTATTATGCTTTTCACATGTTACAGGTTTGCTGTGAAATAACTTTGTATATGTATACAGTCAACACTCCCTCCTGCACTGGGGTACTGTGATGATTTAGTGATGATTTGCACTTTCAGAAAGTTTATACAAATAATAATACATTTCCCATAGCGCACTTGATGGCACATTCCATCCCTGTAGGGTTAAGACCCATGTCTTTTTAACTCACACAAAGTTTTTTGTCGTCAACATTGTAAGTCTCTGCTTATTACTTTTTATATTGGAAAGCTTCCTCCAGACATACTGCTGTTTCACTGGCAGAGTTGTACTTCTCATGACAAGTAAGCTACATATTTGTATGTGTAAAACTGAAGGAGAGCCCCCTTAATTTTTAATGAACAAAGTTGTCTGGTGCAGCTTTGAAACATTTGAATTTTAAATATAATTTTCCCTCCCAGTGCAAATTGGAAAATACGACTCCTATCTTGAACAAGCTCCTCGCTGTTCGACCAGTTTTCAGTCTGAGCCTTTGGCTGATCTCAAGTCCTGTTATAATCCCTGAACTCAAATCCCAACCTCCCTGAATAAACTACTCCTGGATGTGCCAATCCACAACGCCCAACTTGTTCAGGGCTCACCGAGACTCTTCAACCTTGGCTGCCAGCTCAGTGTATCTAAGCTCCTTCCTTCCATCTGCCACGTCATCTCCCCCACGGCACACAGAGCTCTGCAAAGTGTAACAGTCCACAGAGTACTGGCCCAACAAGTCAGGTCCTGAGACTCAGTATCTCAGCGAGAACATCCGCCATGACTGCTCACACTCCTCAGTGCCTCAAGTCAATCTCCACAGCTGCTCAAGACTGTGTGGACGGCTAACTTTGTTTCCTGGCAGAACATTTAGGACAGCTGGGGTGTGTCAGAACGGGTGCTGGGCCAATACTAGCCTGTGTGTCGCATTTGGAATCACAAATCAGTTCTGATAGCATCAAGGTGCTTTATCTTTTACCAGAATGATAAATGGAGGAATGAGTGAATCATGATTAGATGGATTTATGTCTGTCAGGCTGTTTTCCAATGCTAATAGGATTCCTAGTAGCAATGATGCTAGTACTCACAGTAAACAGTGTGATGTTTTGCCAATTAAAAGACATCTAAATGTCTAAGTTGTCTGAATGATATTAACATTGTTTCAACAGCATTGTAAATTAATATATTTAAATGTGAAGCCCCTCCAAAATGTATTTGCATTGCCCTTTCTGCTTTGTTGTTGATGCATCTGTCTTCTTCCAGATGAGTATCCCTCATCTTTTTTTAAACCACATTGTCCTGCAGCATTTTTAAGAAACATGACACATAAATATCTTCACCACTAATTAAGGATGCAACGACACGAAAACCGAGAACAGGCTTCCACAGAATAACATCAAATCCATTCAATATAATCATGGAGGAGCTGTGCGCTGACCTCGCTCCACATGCGTTACCCTCCTCGTTGGTGGCTCTGAGGAAAAAGGAAAGCGATCCGGTTGTCTTTGTGACAGCAATACTGCCGCGTGGAAACGCTGTGTTTACACCATGAGGGTGAGAAGACGAGGTACGGATGCAAAAGGGGAGAAAACTCACTTCTGCGTGTGGTTGTAGAATCCAGATGCATGTTCAGACTGAATTATGCTGCTCATAAAAAGCTACAAAACAGAGCTCAATTACTGACTCAAAGACACTAAAACGAGGACATGTGAGTATATGAAAAAGGTTAGTTGATTGAACGTATTTATTTTTAGCACTAACTGACAATACACTGATTGTTTATTTGAATACATTAACTTGAACTGATTTTAAAAGGGACATTTTGATGAAATCTCACACAAGAAGTCATGATTGGGGCTTTTTTGCAATTATAAAGGGTGCTGCTATGGTGCACGCACACACACACACACAGTTGTACAGTATATATACAGTATACACACATTCCCACAGCAGCAGATTACTTTGATGGACTTCCTTTCCAGGCCCAAAGCCATTAGTGCAGTTCTGAGCCCTTTTCTTTGAATCTGGAAGGCGGTGAGTTTAGTTTGAAATCTCCCAAACACACACACACACACACACACACACACACACACACACACACACACACACACACACACACACACACACACACACACACACACACACACACACACACACACACACACACACACACACACACACACACACACACACACACACACACACCCCCAACCATGGGGTAAGCAGGCAGATGAGTTGGAGCCAGCAGGAGGGAAATGTCAGGACAATGTCGGGGTGTTAGCTTGGCATGGCGCAGCTGGGCTCGTCTCCGAATGTCTGTGAATGTCACCACTCTGGAGACCGCACGTGCACGCGCACACACGCACGCGCACACACACGCAGATCTGGAACAGAGTGGAACGAGAAGAGAGGGATCTGTGTAGCCCTCCAGCAGCGGTCCCATCGGGGGAATATGGTGGACAATGAAACACTCCCTCTATAAGGTCATATCCAAATGTCACTTATTGATTATTAAGAATAACACTCAAACGCAGTTTATGTGATGGGTATAAAAGTACAATTAAGACCTGAGTGACCTTCAGGGTTTGAGCATACTGAATGTAATGCGCTGAAGTGTATTGTACTGGACAATTATTTCTGGATATTTTCAAGATCGATAACCTCATAGAACTACTACCATTAAAGATAGAGAGGGTAACCAAAATTGGAGTCACTAAATGTTTTGCTTGGTTAGGTTTATGATGTCCTTATTTGCCATACCACACGGGACATGTATACTTATGTAACACCGCTCAATATATTTGGTCCCTATTCTGATTTGTGATCACCACAAGAAAGACCAAACATCTAAATCTTGGCTAGAATAGCATTACCATATATAAGTAGGACATTTAAGAAGATAAATGTAAAAGACAAGTAAATTAGGGTATTTACATTACATCAGTGGCGGGCCGTGCATTTTATACCTGGGCCTTCACTGCTGTCCTGCAGCTGAAACACAGCTACGGTTATTATTTGTTTCGTTTAAAAATGAAGCCAACACCTGTAGATACACTAACTGCAGAGAATATGCTGAGAGTGCGTCTCCTCTCTTCTCTGACTGCAGCTGGGACTGCTGCGCGAGGCTGCTGTGAGAGTTACCGCCTGTGTGTCGCCATGAGGGTTTGGAAAGTCGCCAGATTTAGCGAGAAAGTCGCCAAGTTGGCAACACTGGCACTGGCTAAATATGTCCCCAGAGCAACACTGGACGTAACAATGGTTCCTATCACATATTAAACCAAACAAAAATCCATCTTCATAAAAACAAGTTGTACAAATAATAATATATAAACAAGCATATTAAAGCTACTGCAGATGTACAAACAAACATTTAACTTACCAGAGCTGCTGTTCACTATTTAAAGACAAAGTCCATCCTCCTTTCTTTGTTAATAAAGAGTTTAATCTCACGGTTGTTCAGTACATCCGTGCGTTTTAGTTCCAGTAAGAAGTCCTTCTCCATTCATGGACGCCAGTGAAGACAATTGAGCCTCCCCAGTTGTATTTCCTGAATACGTTTTAATGCTTTTGAGGGCTGAAAATGTCCGCTCCACAGAGGCAGCAGATATTGGGATTGTCACCGCCCAACATGTCAGGCTAGCCCACTGACCAATCACATACTTGTAGGCCAGCTAGCAGGCTCTCTGGCACATCAAAGAATACGCCCAACATGTCAAATCAAAGATCTGATTGGTTGAACAATATGACAATCAACAATATCGTCCCCATTCACTTAAACTGCAAAGGGATTCACTGGTGAGTCTGCAGGCCTGGGGCCTCTCTTCTTACTAGAGACACAGAGGTGAAATCTGATTGGATAAAAGCTCTACTTAAAACAAGCTGCACTGGAAGCAGAGCAACTGAGGAAGACAGTAGCTGTGCAATGAGAAAATAAGATAATGGGAATTTTTTTTTATTAAAATTGCATTAAATGATAAAATAGCTATAGCTTTGTGATCCTGTCTAGGCCCACCGCTGCATTACATACATTTCCAGTTGTAAAATTGAGTACACGTCATCATTCTTTTAAAAAATAATTCTGAATTAAGCGGGTATTTAAAAAGGAGTTAAGTACTTTTTGTATGGTCATTGGTAGCCTATTCATTTAAAAAGTATGGATATTGGATGATATGGTGATTCTGGTAAACTTTAAAATACTGATGTTGGTATTTGCCTCTACATCCTGCATCAGTCAGGAAGACAAAAAAAAGAAAAAGGTCCCCTTTACCTCACGTCTCCTCGTCACGGAGGACCTGCAGACGCACAACGGCTGAACAATCAAAATTCCAGTCAGGATGGTTCACAATCACAACCAGTCGCTGGAAACATTAGTCCGAGATGGAAAACAAATCTTGTGCATCCGCCTGTCAGTCTCTCCAGTGTTTCTTTAAAAGTTGAAATTGGGAACAAAGAAGATAAAGTATTGAAGGGTTACTCAGGTGGACCGTTGTTCACGCTGCTGCTGCTGCTGCGTGTTTGCTTCTCTGCCTGTGAGATGATGGTAGTTTATTTTCGATTGACAGGCAGCTGAATCATTCATGAAAACAAAGAAAAAGTCACAGTGACTTATGACCTCTCTCTCTCGGAGGGAAGTAAACAATAAATACTGTCCTTTCCCCACACACACACACACACACACACACATCTACACCTACCTGGCCTTGTGGGAAGCAGAACAAGATGCTGTGAAAGATAAATGAGGCAGATAAACTGGCTCTGTGCTGCTGCCCTGGTTGAAAGCCATTCAAAAAGTGCAAAACTGAGAGGGCAGATCTTCATTGATCACAATGACCCCCCGGAGAATAAACAGACAATAACTCTCCAACACGCAGAGCTACACCGCCGAGGGCAGCTCAGGCGGCATTCAGAGGCACACACACGCTTGTATATCTATACTTTTGAGGACATGTGTCAGCCCAACTTTAATCTAACTGAACATTTCACTGAACCCCAACCAGTGGTTGCCCCATTATACGGTATCTTAGCAACCAGTTGCATACTCTCTCGAAGGGAAATATCCGATATGTCAGAAGGTGAGTCAACACACACACACACACACACACACACACACACACACTCAAAACGAGCATTGAAAAGAGTGGCCATTGATGCAATTCTTCCATGGAGATTGGTCCGATAATGGAGCGCGGCTATTAAGTCTCGAGATGAGATGATGATAGCCAGGCGGCCCAAAAACAAATGAAGGCATTACAGCCTCTGGATCATTTCTATATTAATGCAGCCATGATGAGTTTCTGCATTAATAGAAGACGGATGACGATCCACTCAAGGTTTTTTTTTTTTTAAAAGTTCAACCAAACATGACCTGCATAGAGATTTGAAGTGCCGTTAGATCAGAAAACATGAAAATGGTGCTTCAACATGGGCTGCAAAATGATGAGGCCAATTTCTGAGGCAGTATAAGCCATCTTTTAAGTAATGTTATCGCCTAAACACCGTCCTCTGGGAGTGAGCTTCCGTCCGTTAGGATCGTGTTGTGTTCAATCAGAACTAGTATACGAGACATGACCACATCAGGCTTTAAATGCTTTTCCAAGGCAGTGTGAGAAGCTTGCTGTCAGAAAAAGAGTGGGAAGGTGCAATATCTTTTAAATATGGGGGTAGTGGTGCACATTTGTCAGATAGTGTCATCCTTCATAGTGTTGCAATCTACTGCTCAAAAAGTGCCACAAGTGTGAATGTTTCAGTTCTAAAAATTGTCCATTTTGCTTTGATGTCAGAAAGGTGCCACGGTAGCTATTTCAGCATCCGACAAGCCGTTCTGATGGAGAATACTGGTCTCTTCAGGGTTCATGTCTTAGGTCTCTCTCTTTCCATGGTGCTGAATCATTCAGACCCCTGGCTGCAGTCGAAAAGTAAAAAACGACGTCCTACTGTCTTTTCCTAAACACTTTTGCTTGACCTCGATGGAAAACGTCATGCGGTTAAGGAGAATCTTTCACTAAACTACATATTCATGACCTAACATGGCTGTTTTATTGATATCCGCTGTAGTGAATCTACAATGTTCTGAAGATAGACCACACGATATGCATCTTTCACTTCGCCCCATGCGTTCTTACTATGTTGTTTCATGTAGGCTAAATAAACAGGAGCGATACTGCAGGTCCTTCCTTCCTGGTGCTGTCAAACTTTACAACAATCACTGTGGGTTTTCATTTTGCATCAATATAAATTCAAAAAAGGTCCACGCTGTGCTGTATCATCTGCCATTTTTGGTGCCGCTTTCAAACCTGCTCACTTTGGTTTTTGTCTGCATGAAATGTATTTACAAGCTGGACAGAAAACACACTCATATATATATAATGGAGGAATATGATCAGGATGCTCAGTATCCAGGCAGCGGATGTGAAGCTACAATGCAAATGATATCTTAATACAGGTTGCAAATGAGGTCTTAGTCAGTGTACGTATAATGAATCATTCTGCTTGTGTCTGCAAATTGATGTTGTGCACGTCGGGGCCATGTATTTTTAGTCGGTAAACAAGGGAGTCAATTCCTTAAATCCAGGTCTGCAACTTTTTTCTTGCATTTAATGCCAACATCATCACTGCCAGAACCTCCAAACCTGCTGATACAGAATATGTTGGATCTGTCAGCACAACACGAGCTTAGCTCACTTTATATAGACACCACTAAACTCACTGTCACGAAACTAAATATGAACTATGGGTATGAATATGACAAACTCCTGTCCTCGTAGTGTGGTATATAGGGGTACATCATGGGTTATTATTTAGATGTGAAGACTACACACACCACCCTCTCCATCTCATTAGTGATTTCCATTCAAACAGTCTCCACTCCAATTAACCACCCCTCGAAAGTTCACCCTCCTCTCGCCGCTATTGATTGAACAGTCAGTTAACTAGACAGAGGAGGAAGGAACGAGGGGAGACGGGGACCTTTCCCTCGGTGTAAGTATATTTTAAGACATTAAAGCAGGCTAAGAATAAACCTCCATTTCATCTTAAACAATGACCTCTCTAAGAGTGTGAATTTGAGAGTGAATCATGTTGTTTTTCTCTGAACTATAAACTACGATAGGAGATACATTATGAAACAAAACAGGGAAGAGGAAAACAAAATAACTAAAGAACCGTGGGACCTAAAACTGAACTTGTAACGAAGTTGTAAATTGAATTGCAAGTCTTAAAAGTGCTCTAAAAGCAGAAGGGCTAAAGCTTGCTCGTGTTTGTTTTGTTGTTAATTAATGTTTTATGGGATCTGGAGACTTAAGGTAAAGCTACCTGATCCTTCCAATTACAAAAAAAGAAAGGGAAAAAAATGAAAATTGCCAATAAGTCTGTAAAGTATATAATGTTCCTTCTCTACTGTACTCCCCAAAGCAGCATTCTCTGTGTCTATTAACAAGAACGGACTGTTCTGTTTTACCACCGGCTGCAAATTGAATTTCACATGAGGTTACAGCAATTGATTGCAGATTGCATCAAGCTCAACCATGACATAGATTTCTTCTTGTGTGTGTGTGTGTGTGTGTGTGTGTGTGTGTGTGTGTGTGTGTGTGTGTGTGTGTGTGTGTGTGTGTGTGTGTGTGTGTGTGTGTGTGTGTGTGTGTGTGTGTGTGTGTGTGTGTGTGTGTGTTTGCACGTGCAAGGACTGTAAAACAACAATGGCTTTGAAAAGGTGGCACTATACCTTCTGGTATATAGTCTTTTGGATACAGGCTCATTCTTTGCAGGCATTACATGCACAGCGGTGCTGTGATAATATTTGTGATAGCTCCCTGTCACAGCCTGGTATATGAGAGATCCTGCCAGAACTCATTTCCTGTAAAGCACACTTAAGATCATATCAGAGGAAACAACTCCACCGTCATTACCTTAAAGAGGCAACACTGCCAGATTCTCCCAGAGAAAGCCAACATGCTTATTCTTTTCAACAAAAACTGTTGATGCATTTTTAATAACGCAGGAGAGACGCCACATTCCTGGCACGTCTCCCTGCTACCCGTGTTGTGCACCGGTTTGTTTAGATGCATTTGCTCTTTCTTGGTGTTGTTTATTAGTTATGTTTATGTTTCTGTTAGGAAAGCTGGAACGTATCTACTAAATATGTATTTAATGGATAAAGGTGGCGATATTCTAAATTTGTTTCTATATTTCTGTTATTAAATCTCATGAAAAGACCAAAAGACTAGAGCACCAATGTATGATGTGTATTAATCTGCATCATGAAATGATCCTCAAACAAACACTATTCGTTCCCGTTCGTGTTATGTTTGTTAAAAACTACAATGCCCAGCTGTTTTAGGAACGTATTAAGTCTCTTTTTAAAACAAAGATATTTATGAATTATTATTTCTTTAGTAGGAACACAAGAGCTTGGGACTGAGAGCAAGTATTGAGAGATGAAATGACACATTGTTGGATTTTCATAGATTTGTTTACAATCAGGAAAATCCACAATACTATCAATGACCATTAACATTTATGTTAAGTTTATTTTTATTAAATAAAATCAACTGAACACAATTTTTACTTACTAAGCACAACAACATTAGATCAGTTTAAAAGATGACCCACAATCTTGCAAGTTCAAATGTGTTCTTGTTACATTTCCCGGCAATACAAACCAGAGATGAGATATCTCCATATTAGCCTTGAAAGTGCAGTATTTATGCATCGTGTAGTCCTCCCAGTTTTGAAGCTAAGACCATTTGAATATTCAACAGCAGCTCCGAAGTAGAAAACCCCTCATTTTGCACTCCAAGATATGGACACAACTAGTAATTTGGCAGCATTAATTAGGCACCGAGACTCACTGTGTGTGTGATTGCATGTGCATGTTTGTTTGAGAGAAGACGGAACGAAAAAGACGAGAGCAGCTGCAGAGGCTGAAAGTTAAGTGTGAGTCATAGATTAGTCGAGCTTTAATTAATGATCTTGGCCGGGGGGGGGGGGGGGGGGGGGGGGCTGTCACATTCAGACATCACACGGCCAGAGAAGAAGTAAAACACAAAAATGAGCCAAAATGTGAAGATAAAATACTTTTCTAACCTTTTTCAATCAGGCTAAAGCATTTTGAAATAATGTTTGACGTTGCAGAATGGAGACGAATTTATCTTAATATGATCCATGACAAGAATAATAATAATAATAAGAGTGTTCTTTGGCAAGTGCAGTACAGAAACAAGATTAAAGAATACACAAACAAGTGATTTGTAGGCTTCTCTCATCTTCTGAAGCAGAGTTGGAAAGCATTTGAGAACCGAAGCATCTCAATATGTTTTCCATCCTCTCTGTGTCTCTGAGTGTAGTTGAAGTCAGACTTTAAGAGGGGTTCATTCCTCCACCCACATCGAATCCGACTGCAACACATCATCCTCCTCCTCCTCTTCCTCCCTCTTTTGTAAGGAGGGAAGACAGGTTGCAAATGAATCACTCAGCATGTCAAGCACTAGACATGCATACTCTCTCTATACATCTGATTCAGATGACACATTCTTCAGTTTCTCTCCGATCGGCATGCGGCACGATATCAGCAATTACTGTTGGGGAGTCGGAATAGACAGAGGAATGTCAGCAAGAGGGGAGGAGAGGCTTCACTCTCGACTAAAGAGAAGTTGGTTTGTTGAGAGGAAGAACAGATGGAGGGAGACGAGCGACAAGTGTCAATGTTCCATGCACCCATACTTGTGTCAGATTTTAGTCAAGGATTTTAGGTTATTTCCATGTTATAATGTGCAATAAATGTCAAATACTGTGCATTCTTGTCAACATCCCATCAGATTGATTTTGCGGTTGAAGTAGAATATTGAGGGGGTGGAGGAAGTCACTGGCTTTGATGACAGGAGGCAGGCTTACAGTTTTTAAATGTTCATGTTCTCTACGAGCCAACATGCTGGCTTTTAAACAGACCTCCCTTTCCCTGGTTATGGCCCTCTCCAATAACATCATGTTCCAGCCAAAATTATGCTGAATCATGAAATCATCAAAGTGCCATTGCCCTATAACCTTGCAATTCCACTTAGCGCCCTGCTTCTGGTTCCAGTAAATGAGGAAAATTGAATCAAAGAAAACAAATGAAAGCAAAGTACAAAACCTGACACATGTAGCAGCTAATCTAACCTTTGATTGCTTCCAAAGTAATCTAAATTTCTGAAATCAATTCTAAGAACATTGAGCCATGAGATGTTTGACATTTTGGACCAGTTTCAGGCCAAAAGAGACTTTCAGGAAATGAAATGACATTAGATTGCAAATGGCTTCATCTAGTTCAGAAAAAGATATAAATGAGCGGATCGTTGATACCTCAGAGCTGGTAGAATCAGGACCGGACTAGAGTCAAGAATGGAAGTAGCCAACTTAAAGTTAGACGGTAGGTTGGCAATAGGGTCATGCATTTTGGCCAAAGACAGCGATCATTATTTTTACAGTTACACATCATTGAGTGACATCCAACATTTAAACTCTTTAACCCCGAGGGCGTCGCAAGAGTGTTTTGCGAAGAAGAGCGTCATATAAATCACTTTTCCGAACCGAATATAATTAATTTTACCCACATGCTATATACCTACTTAACGACGAGATTCTGAGAAACAATACAAAAAACGTGCTTTTACTCACTCAAAACACAATTATACACAAAGTAATATATAAACTACCAAGTTCCAGCACAATACCACGTATTTTTCGGCGAGCTACAGCGAGCTACGCACTCTGAATGCAGATTTCATCACTAAACTAGAAAATGCATTTCCTGCTGAAAATGCGTTGGAATGCTGAAAGCTGAAATGAATTGCGAAAACATTGCTGAAAATAGATATCCAATTAAAAAAATAAAATTGCAAAAAGCTTAATAATTCAAAAAGTTTCAAGATTACAAATTGCTGAAAATACAGAAATGGGAGACTACCTGTCTGAAAAATGTTGTAGCCTGAAAGAATTTAAACTGCTGAAAACCCTTCTGATAACCGATGTGTTAAAACTGGTTAAATCAACACTTTCTATGACGCCCATGTCTATAATGCATTATAAAATATACTTATCATGCATTATACTCTGCTTATAGCCTTGTATAATAATAGTTAAGCATAAACATTCATAATTAGGGTTATCAATGGATTTAAATGAATGATTGTCCATAGTTTATCATTTTTATCTGATCGAAATGTACCTTAAAGGGAGATCAGTCAAGTATGTAATACTCTTATCATTAGGGCTGCAACAACGAATCGATAAAATCGATAAAAATCGATTAAAATAGTTGGCAACGAATTTCATTATCGATTCGTTGTGTCGCGCGATTATTACGCCACTCAATAAGTCGCGGAGATGTTTGCCTCTTTTCGCCCCCTCGATGCTCTTAACTGAGTGTCCCGCGCGGTCCGAAGCGTTTACTTTGAAAAAACGAGTGTTCAAAGCAGGCCCGGTCGCCTGAATACCGCAGCTAGGAATAATGGAATAGGACTCCGGTTCTATTTTGTAGGTTTTTCTCTGAACTGGGGCCATGATTAAGAGTGACGGCCGGGACACTTCGTATTGTGCCATTAGAGGTGAAATTCTTGGACCGGCGCAAGACGGACGAAAGCGAAAGCATTTGCCAAGAATGTTTTCATTAATGAAGTACGAAAGGCGGAGGTTTGAAGACGATGAAGACTCTCTGTACTCCAACCTCTATCAACTTGGCCTGCTTCACTTTATCAAAGCCATTTTTTTTAAAAAGGACTGCTGACATGTTGTGCTATGATTGTGGAGAGGTTTAGGCTTACTGCTGCATTATTTCAAAGACAAAAGTGCTTTCTTTTCCAGGCGAACCTGAACATTTTCAATTTGAGCTGTGTGTTATATTCATTCAGCATTTACCAGTAACATATACACTGATATGTACACATATTAAACTATCACAAGTGTTAGTGTTATAATCCCATTGAAATTATTCAAATAGACCTTGTAGTTAGCGAGATAAGCCCCTTTCAGTACGGGTATGACATTTTTGAGCAGAGGGCTAAAAATAGGCTAAGGGGTTAATAGGTTATTAAACAGCGGTGAAACAGTACTATCGTACTCAAATGCTGTTTACAACCACAGTAAAGGACAATGGTTATTTTCTGATTCAAGAGCAATTTCATGTACATTCTGTTGCCATATTATTGGATACACAACAGCCATGTCAATAAACCCAACCTTTGTGAAGGGTTTATTTTGTTTTTTTTGTAAACTGTTTGTTTCTCTTGGAAACAGGTACATTCAGGAGCTTTTATGGATCTTTCAATCATATCACAAATCAAGAATTCATTTTAAACCTAAGCTATGAGTCCTCAAACCTTTTTTAATTAACATCTTCAACTCAGCAACTCTTGCTGATGAAGATCATGTGATATGTTTGAAAGCTCCAGAACAGCTAAGCTACTTGTTGCTTTCTCAACTGCTTTAGAGAAATTCATCTTTTAGGTGTTGTGGTCATTTTAGAGGCTGCAGATTGTGTGTTGTTGATCTGAACCGTAAAGTGTTTCTAATAATTCATCTCCTCTCATAATTAGTAACGCCTGTGCGTTCTTCTGTCTATGAACTAGCAGGCAGTCTTGGTCAAACCCTAAGTTTCCTCATCTAAAAGTGGGTTTCTATAATTTCCAAGCACACTTTTTTGTCCTTTCTGTCAACCCTTTCCAAAGCGTCGCTCTGTTTTCTCTCTCACACATCGTAGGACTCTTTCCCCACACAATATGACATGTATAAATATCAATGCCCAGACATTTTCCACTGATATTCAGTTGACTGACAGTGCCTGTCAAATAGGCTACACGTTGCATCTATTTATCCCCTCTGTTCTCTCATTTATTTCCTTATGAGGTTGTCTGTTACATTTCTTTCATTTTGGTTAGAGGGTACACAGAGTCTTCACAGCCATTTGTTTTACGCACAGATGCAGACACACTCCCACAGAGTTTTATGACGGCGCTCAGCGGAGCACCTCCATTACAGACATTCATCCAAGTGACAGTAATGCAGCAATAAAACAAAAAGAAAAAAGACAGGAAGAGGGCACAGACCACCAGATGACCTGCGCGCGCGCACACACACACACACACACACACACACACACACACACACACACACACACACACACACACACACACACACACACACACACACACACACACACACACACACACACACACACACACACACACACACACACACGAATATAATAAAGTTACTTTGCTGAATTACAGGAAATATTTTATGATGAAGAGCTGTAATAAACCTTTTTACTACACTTCCTGATACCCCTGATTGAGTTAGGGATTTCTTACATTTCCCAGAATGCTCTTGTCACCTCCAGAGAAGGGTTATGAACCTCTGGTTAACACAAGAGCATGTTGTTGATCACGACTTCCCCCGTTATGTCTGCAGACACGCTCGCTGCCCTGTTTACTTACAGTGGTGCTTTTCAGCCTAAGTAAGAACATTCTTTTGATTGTACTTGTTTTTCAATTACCGTGTGTGTAATTCACCGAATCCAACCGTATTACCTCATATGTTGCTGTTTGTAATTGCTGCATACCTTGTGAACAAAAAAGCATTTGTCAATGTTTGTCACACAGTCTCTTGTCAATATTCATATATACACTAGAGGTGAGAATATTCACTGGCCTCATGATACAATACAATTCAATTACAATTCACCTCCCATTTTATTTTGAAAGTGCCTTAAAAAATCAAGCTACAACAGCCTATCTTAAAAAGCTGTATCTTTCCAATACTAGTATCTGTGTGACCCCCTCAGTACACACAATACATTACATCTTTCTGCAGTGTGTTACAAGTGTGATGTAAATCTGCAAAAATACATGTTTCTTATAGCAGCTCTAAGACAGCATGTCCATGGCATTTTACACTTTTCTGACTTTTTCCTTACCGATAGCTCTTCTGCTCTTCCTTCCTTCCTCTACGTCACACCATCTCCTCACAGGGTTAATAACACCATGGTTCACTGTCAGCCTGCATGCGCCTTTATTTCAGCCCAACATTGTTGACAGCAGTCAGTGCAGCTAAGAATGGCAGCGAGCTTGGGAGCGACAGCATCAAACTGCCGAGTGCTGTCTGCTCTGCACACAAGTGTAAGCTCCGCCCTCAGTGAAACATGAAAATCAGAGGAAAAGGAAAAAGAAACAAGCGCGACAGTAACAGTTAATGAGACCACGACACAGTAAAGACTTGCAAGGAGCTGAAATTAAACTAAACTCCCACATGACTGCATCGATGCAGAGTTGTTTACGTCCGCATTGTGATGCATCTTAGAATCGAGCTATTTCCACACCTGTCTAGTGTAAACTCCATCTGTCTGCATCCATCAGTCCATCCATTTGATATCTATCAATGATAGAACGCAGATGGATGGATAGTTGGACGGATGAAGACGTTTACGGATACATCCATGATGTGGACAGATAGATCCACGAACAGTAACCACCTTTAGTATGTACTGTAGATAGAATTGTTTCCTTTACATTTCATTTCCACCACTATAGGTGCAACTGTACAGAAACGTGATGTGGGAGCAAACTTCAGGTGTCTATTTGAAGCAGAGATTTTGTATTTTGCTTGCATAAAAACAGGATTAATCCAACTCAAATATTGTTTAATCATTTAGCCTAAACCAAGATGTGTCGTGGCCCGCTCTCCTCTCCCATGATGGGTTTGGAGACATTTGGTCATAAAACCAAAGGATTGGACACTGGACTGGAATTTTGACACCAGTGATGGCACGGGACAAAAAAAGTTAAAAGATCAAGTTAATACAATATATCCTGAGGGGAACATGAATCTCTGAACCAAATTGAATATAAATCCATTCAATAACAGGAGACATTTCATTTAAGGCCACACATTTCAACCTCATGGTGGTGCTAGAGGGAACGTCAGGTGATAACTTAAGAAATAAGGATATTTTTTCTTTTCTTCTGTTTTTTTTTCCTCTTCCCTTCTACTCTCTCGCCCTCCCCCCTTAAATAATAAAATAAGGATTCTTCCTCTGGTGACCGTGGATACAAAATGCCATCCACATTTGCACTGTGAATGTCCAATGATGAGTATTTAAATGACAGCGGTTGAAACACGCTCTAACAGCGTTGCAACAAAACTGTATATTTACTGTGTGTGAGTTTCAACAGGGCCATTCGAGCTCGACACATATTTCACTGTAGTGTGATTAAGTTTGTCTGTTCTTACAATGTGCTTCAACGCACACAGAAACTGACCTTGTACAATCAATGCTGGCGGCAAGGGAATAATTCACACTCCATGGATCAACTTTATTCCCCATATCTCAGTGTTCTCTCTCTCTCTCTCTTCCAGGCATGGCTGTTTTGTTTGGGATTATTTCTTAAGGAAGCTTATTGATAGAAAACTGTTGAGTGAGCACAAAAACAAACTCACGCCGCAAACAATCTGACAGTCAGGATTGAAGAGCGTGCACGGACAAAACACAAGCACAATATCCTGCTATGTTTTTGTTTCAGTTGTAATTTTGCCTGCAAGGGATACATACTGCTATAATTAGAAAAGTGCAAATGTGAGCATCAGTGCTTTAAACCATTAACAAGCATAAAGGACCTTTACCTGCAACGGTGAAGTTGCAACTTTAGTAGACTTTGAAGGTGCTTTGACACCCCAGCCTCAAACAAACTGCTTCATTTGGTAAATTTGTTTGGTTCATTGGGGCTTGTGCGAAAGCTCTTAATTTGTAAATTGATTTTAGATAAGATGTTATTTTAGTATAATTTCAAAAACTATACGACTATCTGAGATACGACGTGATCTGATAATGAGCAGTGTATGTAATTATTTGAAGAACTTGATAACCATGTATGCAAAAGGCTGATCAATAAGGCAGAATGCAGTAAAAACGGTGATGTGTGGTGCATGCATTCTCTCTGTACTTTGGCAGTTCATTAAGTCCATTAAAAAAAAATACCCACGGTAATCCTCACCTTATTATCGCTGTACAAGACGTCTCTTATTTTACCCGGTCTCCACATAATAATTGGTCATTTCTCCGTGAGCTCTTTGAGACACCACAGAAAATTAATGAACTCATAAGAAGCAGCTGTCAGTCACTGAAATGTGTTTTTCCCCACGTGGGTCCAAGCGCTGCCGATACAGGATGATGTGAACGCAAACCGAACCAAAAACCAACAATTATAATATTTTCAACTACAGCGCCTTTGGATTTAACCCCTATGGATGCATACACACTCACTTGAGATGATCAATACTTTGATCACAGGACAGAGACAGATTGTCTCAATACATTTAGAAACCACAGTCATTGGTCAGTGTTAAGTGCTATATAAAATTGCTGCCGTTGATAGATGATTTAGTTTCTACAGCAACCGCCATTACAGCTTCATCTATCATGGTGGACTGGTGTGCTCTTGTAGGGCTCATTACTTGCTATAACACACACACACACACACACACACACACACACACACACACACACACACACACACACACACACACACACACACACACACACACACACACACACACACACACACACACACACACACGCACACGCCCTTAAGAAATGGTTGAAAGCTTCAGAAATACTCAGCACTCTGGAGAGCAGAGGACATGCTGTCTTATGACTTAATGATATGAAACACTTCATTCTGAAAGATTGAATAAGTGGAAGTAATACTTTTATGTGGTGTGTGTGTGTGTGTGTGTGTGTGTGTGTGTGTGTGTGTGTAGGTGTGTGTGTGTGTGTGTGTTCATTGCACGCGCCCCGCCCCCACACACGCCGCTCCACCACCACACACACCTCCAACATTTCTTTCCTGTTGCTCACCCAAGAGGATGAAGTTCTGACAACCCAGAGTGCATAGCAAAAACAAACGTCAAGCGTCGCCAGCCAGCAGTAACAGCCAGAGCATCGCTGTGTGTGTGTGTGTGTGTGTGTGTGTGTGTGTGTGTGTGTGTGTGTGTGTGTGTGTGTGTGTGTGTGTGTGTGTGTGTGTGTGTGTGTGTGTGTGTGTGTATGACTGCGCACAGATGTGTGTATGACGCAGGCTGTCTGTGGCTCGCACGGCCCAGCGGCTCGTTGTTTAGTTGGTTTTTCTCTGGCGCTCTCATGACATGACAGTTTATAACAAGCAGAAGACAGGCAGGATGAAGCTACACTGACAGCGTGACCTGCAGAAATACACACATCACCTATCCTCTCGCAAACACATCTCATACTTACAAGAAACACAAAGAAAGTGTGCTGGTTCATGAACTTGATTTGTAAACTTTGCATGATTGAAAAGACAGAGGCTTATTGGCAATCTTTTCGTGAATTCACTTCATGGACAGAGGACGATAAGTATCTGAAAGTCTGGATCACAGAAGTAAAAAACTCATTCATATTCTTCAGGTGTCCCTGAGTCAGGATGGCTCCAAGGTTCGTCCTATTTAGATTAATGAACACTGTCAAATAATTCAACCCTGTCTCCTACAAACTAAATTCATATGCAAATATTCTGCAATACATATTTACATTCTGTGTCAATGACCAGTACTGTGAAGTTCAGTAAAAAGGCCTTTGGATGGGTGTGTCAGGAGTTTATCTTTGGTACTATTGTTGTGCCAAGAATGAGAAGTGACTCGCCTATGCAAATTGCCTTCATTATAATCATTATGTCTGAAAGTTCATTCTCGACATTGGAAACAGCAGTTGTCAAAAAAAAAAGCCTAACCAATTAACGACCGGAATATATCATTGACATCACATTTGGCGTTGGTTGCCAGACGTGCTCCTGCACTCAGCTCACCCCTCGTTGGACTGACAGTCTTCTAGTGACACATCTCACACACACACACACACACACACACACACACACACACACACACACACACACACACACACACACACACACACCTGCTTTGAACATAAAAATAGAAGATAAGTAGCCAACTTGTAAAATAATATGATGCTTCGGTTGTTTTGGTTTTCATCCAAACCTCAAAGGTATTTTGTATATAACTGTAATGTGCAAGTTAGCCCAATCAGCCAGAGTTCTAATAATTTATTTCTCTAAAATTATAATCCTTAAGATTTCCGTTGCGGTTTGACTTGTTGACGTCTGTGGTTGCTGGTGGTAAAGGTAACTGTGTTTTAATAATACAAATCCTAGAGTTCTGTTTGAAATGACACTTGTGTTAAATGGAGATGGTGAAAACATATTGAGAGGCTGCCAACAATGCGACGATTGTGCATGTTTCTACAACACCAACGCTGTGGTCCGACGGTAATGCTTAACTCCTGATCAAAACATGTTTTCCACAGATGTGAACAGCTCTCGTGCATCATGTCCAGTATGTGCATCGTTTCCTGTGAATTCAAAGTGGGAGGTTGCGCAATATGAATCCTGGGAGGGAAAGACTGACTCTGCCAAACTGTGAAATATTTGACTATATGCACCTATGTTTTGTTATGGACTTCTACAGTACTGTATTAAGCTCTTATGTCAGCAAAAGTTTAGTTTGTATGGCACATTTTGGGTAAATGCTCATGCTTTAGCTATTTGTGCACCAGATTTGCAGCCGTTTCAGACGACATTTACATTGTTCATATATAAACTGAGTTTTCTTAACCGTGAAGTGTTTTTTGTACAAAGAACGGCAGTCATACTCTACCGTAAGCGTACTTTCGCTGTCGTGCTCGATTTTGAACGTATATCTAACTGAACTTTAAGCTGTAAACACTTTCAGACACGGTGACTCTGTGCTGCCCCCTGCCACTGCTACATAACACTCCAGCTGTGAAACCAAAACATTAAAATGCCAAATGCAAATGAAAGGCTGATAAACTGCAAGTGTCCTACAACATTAAGGAGGACACGATATGGAAATATCAGAGAGCGGGGTAGTGATGTAAGATTCTGTAATCTTATCTTCAAGAAACACTATAACTCTAGGGTGCTTAGTGTTACTATTGAGTTGGTATTCTTTTAGTTGCTGTATTCAAGCATCCTCTGAGCACTGTTTGTTTTTCAATATATATATTTAATTTAGTAAACTTAAATCCAAATCTTCCTCAGGCTTTTACCTTGTGTTGATTCCACTGGGATGAGCTTTTGAAGCCGTTTCGTTCTTGTCCCATCAGAGGAAACTGAGGCTCACATCGTGTCCTCCACCTGTGGCCCAGAGATTATTTCTTAATGAGGTATTCAGTTCAGTCCGTGTCGGGGTTTTCATTAGCTCCTTGTACACTGGCTTCTTTTCAATGACTTCTAAATGTGCTCCTATTCCTGACCCCCTCATCTCTTCAAAACTATGTTCTTCTACCAGACAGCAGTCCGGCCTTTTCTCAGCGTTTTGTAAGGGTATCACAGCCCAGTTCATATTTTTTACGAGACAACATAATACCTTGGAAGTTCCGATCTGGTTTTAGAGCCCCTCTGAGCCAAGAGGCTGCTCTCCTCTGAGAGACTTATGACCTTCTTTCTCAGCAGCTGATGCTCAGGAAAGTCCCATTTTAAATCTCACTGCAGCCTTGAATATTGTACACCAAATCATTTTATTGCAGTGCTTACAGGCGCACGTGGAGAGGACTTTAAACACAGTTTGTACTCTTGGAAAGTCACCTTGAAAGTGCATTCAGTTCAACACAAACACTGCATTTCCACATTTTTAACTAGAGAGCTGTGTGTTTATCCTGTCCTGTAAATCAGACCACCAAATCATTACATGTCCAGCATTTGTTGATTTTTAAACAATGTTGGACACTGGACAGACAGTATCATATGCATGCTAACAATAAGTGCACACAAATCACGTCAAAATCATTTCATTCGGTTCAAATGAAACGATCAAACAGCCAACCAACCTGTCGGCCGGCGTGTGTTCAGCCCGTGCACTCGTGGCTCGTCACCGGAGTCTTCCACAAGCTGCTAGCTTGACAGCTGTGAGTGCTAACAATAGCCACGTTCGTCGTTTACGTTCATTATGATATGTTTAAGTTCATACGAATAATTTGGGGGGAGTGGCTTCGGAGGGAGGCCTGAAAGGAGGGTCTGTCAGTGATGCCGACTTGGCAACTTTCTCGCTAGATTTAGAAACTTTTGGAGCTATTGCTGCTAGCTTCTTTCATTGGAAAAGAGTTGGCAACACCAGGCTGGGTTTTTTGGTGTGATACATTTTAAAAACGAGGGTATTCTTGCCCATTTTGTTTTTTAAGATTACCAACTCATACCTTCAAGAATATAAGAAACGTTAAGCAAATTTTACTGCTGGCCACAAATGACAGATAGCTCATGTTAGACTCGCCAATTGTTTAGCGATTTTAAAAGACATCATCATATTTGATTGGAAAGGTTTCGTCGTCAC
This sequence comes from Pholis gunnellus, assembly GCF_910591455.1. Taxonomy (NCBI): domain Eukaryota; kingdom Metazoa; phylum Chordata; class Actinopteri; order Perciformes; family Pholidae; genus Pholis; species Pholis gunnellus. Next base: position 7,104,807 of record NC_136546.1, on the reverse strand, counting down.
ACGGATTTTATCAAAGGTTGGCAAATTAATTATAATGTGACAAAGGGATCTAGGTGGACATTTTAAGTCCATAACCTTAAGGTTGTATTGTAGAGTCTAGGACAAAACTGTTACTTTGGCTGATTGAAAATATTTGGTTTCATCAAGTAGGTCAAGACATGTCATGTGACTTAAATGCAAACCTCTAATTGCGTCCCTGCATTGTAAACAGCAACCAAACTAGTCGTGAACAGTTGAACTGTAGTTCTGAACCTTTTTGGCTTGTGACCCATTCAAATGTCCACCATAGCTTTTAAATGAGATGAAACCAAACTTACTTTAGAGTGATTCTTTTGATTTTTTTAAAAGATTGTTGAGAACCACTAATGTAGAATATTGCTCTCATTTTTGCCTGTATACGTTGTTTGTTTGGGAGAGGACAATGGGAATGAAATAGTGTAGAATGACATGAAATGTGTTTTGATGGGCTTTTGGTGTAGATCGTCCTTGTGTGACAAGTAGCTATAAATCGGATACACCGGTACATTTACCAGTAAATGCCGGTAGAAGTCTCCGTATCGGGACTCCTTTGTTGCTTTCATTGGAGCTCTAGAGCTATACATCATACGCCCAAGCTGGCTTCAAATCCGATCGCTGCAGAAGTGACAGACCTCCTGAGGAGCATGAAGAAATGATCCCTGATCAGTGGAGGCTGACATCCTGACTGAGAGGCTGCATCAGAAGTCTTTCCCATGGGGTTCATGATGTCCTAATCTGTGCTCCCTGTCTCCCTCCCCCTTATCTTGTAAAATGAAATATAAATCCAGGTAGGGCCCAGTCATATGAATACTGATTCTCCCAATGGCAGGCGAGTGCACAGGTATAGTCACGCGTCAGCATGCAAATACATGCAAAAAAAGCATATCCGTGCACACTCACACATTCTCATCACACGCCATTTTGAGCTGTTGCTAGGAGCAACAAGTGCACTCATACTTTCCCTGGGTTGGTGCGATTATGAAGCATTTGTCATGGGCCCGCTGTCATCAAAGGGGGCCAGCGACTGTAGTAAAAAGGCACCCGATGAACTCTTTATTGAAATGGAAATTTGCACCGATAATGGTTTCCAATAAATGTCCCATCCCGTCTCGGTGAGGTCCGCACCGATCTGCTGTCTGACTGGACTGTTCATCTGCGCTCTCATGCTCCCACCCACCGATCAGAGTGGTAGTTCCTGCAGAATGAAAACTCTCAGGGCACGCTGACTGAATGAGTAACTGAGTGGGTTTTAAGAAGGACAGGATGTGTTCAGCCTTCACAGGGAACGCATCTTAAAGCTGCATTACAGGTAATGTATAAGGGCCACTGGTACAGCAGACGATCCTACTGAGAATCAACACGCTACTGGGCACCTCTATTTGGATTGTTCATTTTGGGTTCACTGATCAACAAACCCAAGACAATACCAGACTCACAGAAGCAAATTGGAAATAACAGGAGGGATGCAAATGCAGGGACTCGTTATCGACCAATTATTATGAAGAAATATTGACAGCATGATGTCACAGAGCCCAAAGTGACATCCTTAAATTCCTCCTTTTGTCTGACCCCCGGTTCAAAACTCACAGATATATATACACACACCATAGTATATTTATCTACTTCATGTATAGTTCCCTAACACACACTTTGTTTGCATTTCTACAATATAGCCCTATACAAATGTAATGTGGGTTTAATTACATTGAATAACAGCCTTTGGCTGACAAAAGACATCCTCAGTTTTGGCGATGCACTAGTTCTTGTCGACATTATTCAAATGAAGTCGGGTATATCTGGGGAGGCACTGCAAACATTTAAATCATGATGGCATCCCTTAAATGTGTCTATTAGTGAATTAGAAGGCGACTCCTTCCCCACGCAGCGTTCAGGCAGCCTCCCTCTGCAGATTCAGACCGTGCCTCAGCAATAACTACTGCTACAACAGTGTTTATCGCTCCGTATTTGCGACCACACTCAATCGTAATCAATAGCAAGTTAAAACTTATGGTCAAAGTGCTTGAGCTACAGTGCCTGCCCTGTATCAACGAGCACAAGCTGCAGGTCAGGAATTTCTCTTCACTTCTCGGTGAGCTGATACTTTGGTCGGAGAGCATTTTCTAGTTACGTATCTAGTCATAATGGATTTTGGATGTTTTGGGCTGTTCACACTGATATAGGCTAATACACATAACATTTTGTATTGTAATTTTGTAAAAAAGAAAGTGTAAATATTTAACAATGATAGGCTTATTAGGCCTGATTAAACCTACATTTTCTTTTGTTTGAAAGTCTTGTCCCCACAGTTTCCGGTTACAAATATTCTGGCCCCTGGACAAATGTAGTTGATGGCCCCTGCCACAGAGCAATGGTCTTGTAAACTCTGAAACTGGTTATTATAAGGGCTCCGGGGACAGTCCCTGCCCTGTTTTGTTTATTCTTAACCAACAGACAGCTCCACATCATTCCAAACACCCTGTTCTGTAAATGCTGCCGTGTCCCTGTTGAGCAGCCTGCTCCTCTGAAGACCAAAGGCTCAGAGTGTTTTTTTTTCAAGACTCGCTATCAACAACTCTGGAAGGAAGAAGTGCCTTGATCTATGGTGAAGAAAGTTCTCTCTTTTTCACCGAGCTTCAATCCAGTGAGTCAGTATCCCTCCGGTCGTCTCCCTAGCCCTGGGCGATGGTAGGAGGACGGGGCTTGAAAAGCATCAGATGGCGGCCCTGTGGAATTAATCAATGTGAGAGAGCGAGAGAGAGGCTGTGGCAGGGAGAGGAAGAAAGAGAGGGACGGAGAGATCAGACGAAATAGTGTCAGAGAACTGATGGGGGGGGGGGGGGACCGGGTGTCTGGCATTGTGGTAGATCGTGTGCGTTTTCACGAGCAATGTGATCGGACATTGTCCAGTCACTGTGGTCCACCTCTGATACGAGTATGATGTCATTGAATTAAATAGGCTTGTACTGCGTTGTCAATATGAGGGTGTCTTTGGAAAGCTCTTATCCCAAATGTATCCCAATAACACATTTAGTAGTAATATTAGAGATATATTGGGAATTTCTCTATGGTCCGGGATCATATTTATTTCAATAATACGGTCAGAAATTGTCAGCTACATGAACAGCAACATCTGTAATTGAAAGTATTTGATTTGTAGATCCTTTGTGGCTCAAATACTTTAGCACCTATCATCTGATATAAATATTTAAATACCAATTTCCTTTTTCTATGGTTTATAAAAAAGACCAAAAAATAAATGAATAAATTCACACCATACACCACAGTACTATGAAACAACAGTACAGTGATCACGGAGATATGTTAGAATAAGATATAGATATAGACTTGTAGTTTCATTCTCTCTACAAACACAATAGTAACAAAATCAATAAGGAAACATAAGATCAGGATGTTTTTGCAGAAAAAGCCAACACTCCGCTCAGGCCTGGTGGTAGACAGCTGGTCTTTGTCACATTGTTATATTTAAGTGTGGGAAATGTTCTTTGTTTATGGTTCATTATGTTTGTTTCCATCTCAGCTCATGTCCTGCAGGTTTGTGTTCCTCGCTGATAGCTGAGGAGCAACACCTGGTGTCAGATTAGCTGAAATGATTATCCACCATTGAGAGCTCACAGCATGTAGGGAAAGAAGAGTGCTTGTTTCGATTATTTTTACTTCCTGTTGGGATATAATGCACGTATCTCCCAGGAAGAGAGAGTATGAAAGCATTATTGCTCTCTCTCTCTTTTTACTATGCAATACGTCATTTCACAGCTTACCAGTATACCAGTATATTTTGTCACTGTATTGTCCTTGGTTTGTACACATCAATAAACTATATTTTTTACTGGTTCAATGATTACACAAACAAAACAAGTCCCACGCAGACAGGCAAGAAATAGACAGATAACTTTAAAAAAAGTCCAGAAAGAATGGTCTGTTTTCATTTCATATGTGGAATAAAGACACATTGACGCGATTAATAAAGGCGTGCTGTGTTACAGCGAGAGAACATCATTATAGGGCTGAACATATCACACGTAGGAGGCCGCTGATGTTTTCTGTGGACGTTACCTCTGACAGAAATGAGAAACTACATGGAACCAAGCTTTGAGGGTCACTTCAGTATTTCACTTTTTAAACCTGGATCCTATTTACTGATGTTTTTTCGTGTCTAAGTGACAAATTGGGGACAGTGAATTTGAAATTGGTCCGGTATTGAGGGAGAACGCTGCAGCCGGCAGCCACTAAACAGGCTGCAATGTAATCCCTCAGGCAAAAAAAGAAAAAGAAAGTGCTTGTTTTTGTCACCGACAGGCTCAGATTGTTATCTGAAAACAATATGGAAAGGACCCTACAGAGAAATAAAACGTTCTGAAATCTCGCGTCACATCCACATGGTTGAAATCAACGAAACATCCCGCCATGACATCGAGCGTCCTTTAGATAACACTAAGCCACGCTTTCTGTCCTCCATCACAGCAAACGCTGACAATACCGGCCCTCCTCTCTTTAGCTGTCACTCACGTCTTCTGGCAACACGTCACATGACACACTCAATCAAGCGAAAGGTAAAGAAAAGCGGTTCATTTCTCACTTACAATAACAATCCGAGCCAGTCAGCGACCAAAACAATCGCTTTCAGTGGACGTAAATCGATGGCGAGGAGCTGCCCCGAGCGGTTACGTTACAGCTCATTTAGTGGCTCCTGGCTGCAGCGTTCTCCCTCAACACTGGACTAATTTCAAAAACTCTTGTCCCCAATAGACACAAAAACATGCCAAAATAGGGTCCGGGTTGAAAGATATCATAGTTACCTTTTAAGGCTTGCCATAGGCTGTGATTGTGGAAAAACTGAAATAAAATGTCTGATAATTTAGCCAGAAAAAAAGGCTTTTTGGGGCTTATTGGATGAAAATAACTGGAATTATTTTGAATAACATTAGCTAACGGAGCTTAGAAGTGGCCACTCTAAAAACCCAGTGGCGCCAGTAGCGATCAATAACAGTCAAATTACATCCATTTTAAAGTCCACGAGGGCAGCCTGCTGGCATCCCACATTTAAAAAAGATCTTTGCCTGACGTGTCCGTCAGAGACAGAACTTTGTCTGGTTTCCAGTCTCAGCGGGTCGTTTCAGTACATCCCTGGGTTTACCGTGCTGGTGTTGACCTTTTTACATGCCTTCAGGCTGATGGCTCCTTGGGTACGTCAGCGACAACAAACTCCAAAGCTCTTTTATTGATGGGGAAAACAACTGGATCACCCCACAAAGAGAAGCCTAATTGATAGAAAATACAGTTTGTTTTACGAGGTGGGCGAGAGGGCCGAGGGAACCTTGTCGTGTATGCGGGGCCGGTGGTGTCTAATGTGTGCTCTCATCATTTTAATTTAGTGTTTAAACTCTGCTTGGTGTATGGAGTCCCACATCACCAATTAATGACGGCAAACATGGGCCTACAATCTGACTTGTGTGCGTCCATGTAAATGCGTGTCTCTGTGTGTGTGTGTGTGTGTGTTTGTGTGTGCATTTAGAGAATCTGACAAAATATTGTGCAACTCTGCAACATCTCAAAGCTAATTAGTGGTGGGATTTCGATTGGAAATGCTGACCGCAGCAGGCAAACACTTGTTTATGAGAGAGACCTACTTACTTACTGAAAATGCTGAGCAATACTATCCGTATCCCTACACAGCGTGTTGCCTACAGCTCTGATCCTGATTACACAGCACACCAGCTTGAATGCTCTGATAAAACTCAGGAATACTGAGTGTTGTGCCTTTTGTGAGTAGCTCAGGGGCCCGCCGGAGTCAGCCGGAGTCCAATCGAATGCACCTTTCTCTTTTAGCCACGCCAGCGGCTCTAGGAGGCCCCTGACAGCCCAACTGTTTGCTCCAGACTGGAATATCTCAACACCTATTGGATGATTTGCCATTTAATTTGGCAATAAAGAAAGTTTTCATCTAGTGCCACCAGCAGGGCCATAGTTTTACTTGTCCAACACAACATGACAGAATATAGAAATGCATGCGTACATAGAACTTTTTTTGCTCAAAGCAGCGTACTAACTGTACAGATGCAAGCTGTAGCTAGGTAGCAATGTACACACCAAAGGGAGTATATCTATGTTCCCAGGGTCCGATGTTCCCCAGCTTATTATCCTCTTAACATGATATAATAACTGACCTTTCAAAAGGTTCAGAGCAATGTCCAGGTAAAATGCTGGTATCACCCACCTACAGCTGATAGTTCACTGATATATACTCTGGAAACTTTGCACTCCAGAGTGGCTGAACAGATCTTTAACATTCAAACTGCATTTTCTAACAGCGATCTCCATTCAATCTCTTACTGTGTTAGTTTATATTAACAACAAAGTGTGTATGTGGGGTGCTAATGTGTATGTTGACAGCTCAGACTCAGAACTGATCACAGAACTCTTTGTACTTCTTTGTACTATTTACATCCAGACCTGTTGTCTCTTTGCATTGACGGAGTCATTAACTGTGTCTTTGACGCAATTTGAATACAGCTCCTAAAGTCAGCTTTGTATTAACCCTGAACACACAGTTATATTAAATAAAGTGTAGCTTCACCCACACTTAGACATTTTAAAAGTTGAATAAAAATGTTTTGAATACTAAAGTAAAAGGGGAAATGTAATTGTTACTTCCTACCACAGACTAACTTAACAGGTTTTCTGGGGCTTGTTTTACAGTAAATATATATTCCTGTTTTTTTCTGTCTAAATGATACTACCACTTCACTTTACAGTAAAATTGAAACAGCTTGCCGTTATAACAAAGATAAAAGAGCAATTGTTTTGTTCACATCCAACAAGCTCCCCCGAGGCTGTAACAGCTTGTGGATGACCTGAATGTGATGCTGAAGACTTCTTCATGGTTATAGCAGTTCTTTGAATGCAGTTTGTTTTTGTCGTGGTAAAAACAGCAGATAAAAAGAAAAGCCCAATAAGTAGTACATTGGTCCAGACGGACAGGCACTCACTAATAAATGCCCACTGATTCTTGCCATCCCTCCATCAGAAAAGTGAAATCTGTGAGTGTGTTTACAGCATGTGCGCCAAGCTTCCATATGAAATACATCGTTTACATGCTAGCTTCCCATCTCCTGAACTCAAACTGAAGAGTTGCAGTTGGGTGTGACTTAAGCAGAGAAATGCATCTCAATTCTAAATGGGAGTGACACTGTGCCATGAGAATCATTCTGCTGTATGATGTGCTCCTAAAAGGATAATCCATCGCTACCACTGTAACACATACTACTGCTTCCAGGGATGGGTGTGTGCTTCACCCACACATCTTTGAATAAGAAGCTTTCTCATGCATCATGGTTCTAATCTGGACAGTTCATTCATGGTTGTTCCTGTAAAAACAAAAGGAGGAATAAACGAATAATCTCCCCCTCAGCTTAGTCTTTTAATCTTCCTTAAATCCTACATATCAGTGTCACATATTTCCCATTAACAAAGATAATTAATAAAACAGAGTGTGTATTGAAGGGGTTGATAATCCCAACAACCGTTTGTATGTGTGCGTTTGAGGATTTACAGTACATACTGTATGTGTACTGTTACATGTTTTTTTTCTTCACTTTATTACAACATATTTTTCATGTTATTGACATATTTAATCCTTATTATAAAGTACCACATTTTGTAATTGTAATTAAGGCCTTTACACACTGAAGAGTGACGAATAAACTACATCAGAATGCAAAAAACTATTCATACGGGCAGCGAATTTTCTTTGCAAAAGGTTTGAATAGATTTGTGCAGGCAGAAGACCAACTACCGAAATCCTATTGACCAAGAGCAGCGTCTGTCTGAGGTATTTGCTGCAGTGCTTAAGCTACTGTAAGCTATTCAAAGGTTCCCTCTGGTAACCGGTTACGCAGTGTACATGTCCAGAGCTTTTATTGTGAAAGGATGCTCTGCCTGTGTCAACATGATTGGTTGATGCCTTTATTCATGGTGCAAAAGCTCCTTGCTCCGGAAATAAAGGATGTTGCATTTTTGACGCGTAATATTCAAGTTTTGTGTAAAAGTACGAGCACCAAAAAAACACCAGCGATGTTTTAAGTCCTTTTCACAAAAATAAGTTTCTCATGAAAAAAAACTATGTTAAGAAGATATGCTGTTTTTTTTAAACAAATTATTTGGTAATAAATACAAAATATATCATAACAAAAACAAAATGTTTATTTGTCATTTTTTAAGCTGTTTAACACAAACTTTCTATTATAAACCAGGCATTTATCGCTATGATAGAATTTAAAAGAGTTGTTGTTGACTTCAAAATATTTGGGCATATAGTCGCCCATTTTTACCTGAAGCCTGAGGCGAAGGATGAATGAGGCAAATTCTATCGACATTCCTGCTGCGTCCTTGACTTTTGAGGTGAGTCACTCCGTCGACTTTGCCTCCACAATGAAGACCTTATCAGAGAGGACACTGAGGCCGACACCTGCCAATCACTGTCTCTGTGAATGTGCTCATGTGTGTCTCTCACTTTCCTGAACGCTAAAGGAAAGCAGAAAAAGGCCTTTTGTCAGTTGTGCTTTGGTGTGAGTGTGAGAAGAAGGGTTATCAACAGTTTGAAGATAGATTATAAGCAAAGATCAATACATTTTACATAAATGTATACTTTTCTGTACAGATTCGACATAATGCATGCAACCGTTTAGGTTCATGGCAGAATATGTTCAAATCTATCGCACAATCCTCGTTTTCTCATCATGACATTTGACTCCTTACTTATTATTGTGCACTAAATACGAACTTATATTTACAAAACATATTTGACTGCCTCATATCAAACACATTTCACTTCCACCATAATAATATCCTTTATTTGTTTTATAAATGACATACTAAATGTGTGATGGATCCAACCATGAAACACAAGTTCATCCCCTGCACTCTCATCCTTTGTCTTTAGTATGCCAATAATCATGGGTCATATTACTGAAATGAAAAATACACTACTTTTCTTTATATACAGTACTTATATATCAGATAAAAGTATACGGCTGAAAATTGCAAGGGCAAATATTTTACATCTTATAGCCTAAATATCAGTTGTTTGCAAGTGAAATGTTGTATGGGGGTTACAGTTCAGGCTGAAGTGTAAGCACTGAAAGCAGTTGAAATGATCGCTGGAGACAAATGCCAGTTTAAGCCCTGTAACAAGTTGAGTTGTCAGTGTGTATTTGTGTATGTTGTACACTCCTCTACCTGAACAGAGGCCCCTCTTTCACACCTGGCATTAACATGCGTCTCCACAGGTCACGTCGAGTGACCACCTGTGATCGGATCTCACTTTCCCTCTCTATATGTAAATAAACACGGACATCATTTCCATTTGCGAAGAAGAAATGTGTTGTTGTTTTTAACCGACGGGGGGGGGGGGGGGGGGAGCAGCAGTATTATCCTACATATTCGTTAATCTAAAAATACACCTAACTACAGTGAGCCGGGGATGAGAGCAGGCAGACAGGTGTCAGATCTGTGGAGAGCAAAGGAACAAAAACACAGACACATCACCGGGCCTATATATATATATATATATATATTCACTCTAAAATCTAAAACACAAGGTTCCCTCACAGTGCTTGCTGTGACATGAGAAGTACTTTCAAAAAATAGTAATGTGTTAACAATAAACAGGGAAAATACACAGAGCTACCCATTCGGCCCATCGAGGGAAAAAGTCGCCGCTGAAGAAATCAAAACAAAGACTATTCCTTGGCATGCAAACCAAATCGCCCAAATTCTTTGGCGCATTTGTAACATGTTTTGATGAGCTTTTCTAAATTTTCAAACAAGCAAATGCGTAGGCAGTCCTTCAATGGGATCAATGCCGTCCTCAATGATGCTTTGGATGCATTCACTGCCTGTACTTAAGAGCCGTCCACTTCTGATCGGATCACAACAAAACGCGAGTCAATGGCAGATCCGAACAGCGGCAGACTGAAGAACGTGTGTGCATTTGTGCGTCTCTGTTTGTGTCGGAGGCTTTCGGACTCATGGCACATTGGAGAACAGCTCTGTTTTCTAATTGAATAGAGATTCAACCCTCAAACTCAGCGAGCTGAAGTGCAAAGCAATTAGCCGATTGATGGTGACCGGTCCGAGGTGTGTGTGTGTGTGTGTGTGTTCTTTCATCCCTGAGCAGCAACATCAATCACCATCAATCATCTAATTGCTCTCTCAGTACACGTACACACACACACACACACACACTCGAAGTGAACAGGGCTCCCTGGTGTGTGCGAGTGTGAAATTCCCTTGGCAGCAAATAATTCAGAGTATAGGCATGGAGTCGCAGTGTGAAATCTCAGTAGTGTGTGGTGGATTACTGCTACTCAATTCTCACTGGCCCTTTGAGAGACAAGCAGAGAGCCTGTCAGTCAACCTGCCTAGTTCAGCACCACGTCATTATGAAACACACTCTATGCCTTGCTGTAACACACACACACACACACACACGCACACACAAAATAGGAGAGCATAATAGAAATTGCTTTAAAAAGGACGTGATTCAGAAACACAAGCAGAGATTGGCGTGGAGAAGCTGATTATCACAGACATTAGTGACATTAAGACAACCATCTGCAGATGGAATTACATTGGATGTAGACCGGCTCTGTGTTGTGTCAAAGAGAGATATTTAGTTTGGTTATATATGCTTTAAAAGACAAGACAATAAACAATATTGTCTTTCATCGAGGCAGCAACTATTGATTTTTCAAGTTGGATCATAACAATATTCAAATGCTGAGACACATACTTGCATAACTTTATGTGCAAGGATTCCAGTGATGTGTGAGTCATTTTGTCATTTCCCCTCATGACGAACACTCGCTTCTACACGCAGCCCATTCTGTTCATCAGTACAGTTCTGCTCTCTGGCACGTTGTCTCGCTGAATCCCGCTGCATGCTTCAGATCCAGGTGTCAACACCGTTAACAGACCTGCGACAAGCACACGTGTCTCTTTGACGTGTGGAATATATGCGCGTTGCAAAATGCCAACTCAAGTGTACTATGCAGTGCAGGGTTCAAAAGCAGATAACAAGCAAATAATAATAATCCGGAACAAAATGTTCATTATTGATTCAAGGGAACCAGCTTTCAGCAGAGAACAATAAAGATTTTTGTGTCCGTTTCATTGTGATGTCAAGAAGGTCGGAAAGCTCATCAGCATCTTACTGGACTGGGTATTGATCACACAACGCGTTGAATGGCACTGGACCTATTATTACATTGACCCCCTTCAGATAGAACGATTGACACGCCTGTCGTTATGGTGGGACATTTCCCTTAACTCGCTGAACTGTACTGTGTCTGGGTGCAAGCTCTATTATGCAAAGACCTGACCAGCACACACACACACACACACACACACACACACACACACACTAAATATCTGCTTTACGGAAACATTCATTAGGAGATATTGCTTTTGTCCTCTCTATCTCAAACACACCCAGCATGTCACGGATACAGTAGTTACCCTATAGATGCTCATTAAATGCACTCGTCACCGCAGATGTTTGAACGCCTCTACAAAGAGTATTATCCTGCTTGAATAAAGTGCATGGATGAATGGCTGAAGCCTCAAACTCCGGCTTGGATCTTATAATGAAATCTCCTGGGTAGGATCCCTGCAGTATCTTCTGTTTTTTTCCTTTCTTTTCTTTCTGTAATTTACTCAGAAATGAAAGTTTGGTTGGGGTAAAAGCCCGTCACCTTCTGGAATAAAAGTGTCTAACGACTCAAAATACAACAGTAAGGCGGAGAAGGAGCGACGGAAGGCAGAGACAACCACAAAAACAAACGGGGATGAAAACGATGGGTCTTGCTTGTCTCAAACAATATACAAGGCAGCTCTCTCTGAGTGCCCTGCATCAGAATCTATCAATTATGAATGTATGCCGAGGGTGAGGCATATCCACACAATGACGCTAAACAGGGAACGGTTGGATTGGATTCTGAGGCCAGCAGGCAGTCATCAGGATTTCTCATTCATATTGTTAATACTGCGCTTAAATTGCTTTTAGCCGAAAGATAGACGCCGAGGCTCAAAGGCCAATCTACAGCTAGGTGGGAACGCTGATAGAGAAACATTCAGGCAAAATAAAGAAGGAGGAGAAGAGAGACGGGGGCAACGGGGAGGAGGGAGACAGGAAAGTTGAAATGAAAGAACGACGGGGGTGAGATGGAGACGGTGGTGAGAGACGGAATGGATGTACGCGCGTGTGCTGGAAATGGAGTGTGAGAAAAAAAAGTGGAAAGCAGCAGAAAAACAGCTCTAACATTACCATCCGTGTATTAGCCAGTTGTCCTCATTAATTAAGGTCAAGCTCTTTAATGATTGTGTGAAAGTGCTTTACTGAAATCCCATGTGTCCCCGGCTGCAAAATGAGGTGGAAAAAGAGGGTTTTTTTCCAGGCATGTAATTATAGGAGTGCTGAGGCTTCTTGATCCGTGAGTTATCTGAATAGCCACAGTCGTGTGTGTGCATCTACCCATGAGTCAATGCGAGCTAAAGATTAGACTGATACTGTCGGACATTCGGTTTAGGGCAACAGCTTTTTTTTCTTAAAGGGGAATTGCAGTTTCATGCGATCTGGCCATAGTTCCTGTTAATTACAATGACAAGAATGATCTGACCTTGGTGTGGCACTTGAGATCTGTTTGACATGCAGAGGCGGTGTGCACGGGGTTCTAGTAGACGTGATGCTCGGTACGGTCTCAGGAGATTGGCGTCTTCTTTGAGCCTTTAAAAAATAAAAAGAGCAGAATTTATGCAACCTGCAGGTCGACAATATAGAACAAAAGGACCCTCACACTGTCTTCTTCACTTGCAGTCAGAGATATTTAATAAGAGTCCACTTATTTTAAAATATCCTGATACTGAAACTTTGTTATGATCAAATATCTCTCGACTGCAAATGAAGACGGCAGTGAGAGTCTTTTTGCTCTAGCCTTTCTAAAATGAAAACACGTTTCAGGAAGTGGTAAACAGTGTATTATTTGCTCTCACGCAAGCTGCAAATAATAGCATGTTCGGCTAACTAACTACCTTCAGTGGGAACCGAGTATTACCTTCAAAGAGGAGCATAGTATTCCCGAGCAAACGACGACTGCCGAGACGCTACTGCTTTGTGAGTCTAGGCTGAGGTTCGCGGCTCCGTCCTGCTCTATGTTGTACTTGGGGGAGTTAACACTGCAGCAATATTTAAATGCACTGAATATGGACAGATACAGACGTGAAGCTAAAACTCTCTGTGAACATGAAGCCTTACGTCACTCAAGTTTGTGGCTTATCAGTGAAGTGTATGAACAACACTCTGGTGTCTTTGCTAACGGTGACAAACGAGTGACGGCTGTCTCATGTGAGCGCGTCCGATGAAGGTTAATTGTGCGTTAAATCGGTGCCATACACCACACATTCAGGGTGCATTGTTTCCAAAGTGCTGGAGAGGAAGGGCATTGTCGTCCTACAATACATTAAGTTCAAATATTGATTCAAAGCACCAGTTCAGTGAAAATATATACATACAGCATTGTATTGTCAGGCTCCCAAAAGCCCCTGCCAGGCCGACCCTAATGTGAAAGCTGCAGATGTTTATTGTCCGTCTTTGCCTGTTTGGCATGCACCATTGGGATAAACAGACATGTTTTACTGAATGTTTGCTGCCACCCTTGGGGGTTATTTATGGGCCCACTACATACAGCCTCTGCTTCACAGCCAAACACCCTGGCTGCTTTATGCTTTGTTGCTCCTAGCTCAAGACTCTACTGCAAACAGCGGACACAGCAGGGAAAATTCTATCGTGTTCAGATTTTGTAGCAGGGAAGAAAATGAGGAATTGGAGAGGAGAGAGGGGGGGGGGGGGGGGGGGGGGGGGGGAGTGAGAGGGCTGGAGGGAAATGTCGGTAGAAGAAGAGGAGATGCTTTTTAAGTTTCTTTTTCCTGCTCCTTAAGTATATTTGTTGACGACGTTGTTAAAAGCTCTGTTTTGCTAATCGTTACTGCAGTACAATATCCTCTCTATTCTTTTCTCGACACTTTTTTGTAACATTCTGGGGGAAAAAAGGTTGGTAATAAGATTTTATTTTGAAAGTCACTCTATTAAGTCACAAAACGTTGGCCTTTTGCAGCTTGCCTCTTGACCATACATCCTGCACTGCTGTTTCCTCGTACTTTTACTCACGTCCTCGGTGCTCTATCTTCAGCGTGCAAGACGCCCCGGCAAGAGCAATAAAATGCATCTTAATCTCAAACTGCTCTGAACTGGGTTTCTATATAGCAACTCCTCCATCAGAGTGAGTGAATGAGGTGCTATCACAGGGAGTTCACACAGCGCGAGAACCAATTGCTCCCCGAGAAGTGCACAGGTACACAGATAGCACTGAAATATGTGACAGATATGTTTGATAAATCACGAGGCTATCTCGGGTTTCAGCATCCATGCACTTAACAGAATGCGTCACTGGCTGTTGCGGCTTTATGGGGGACTTTTAGGAGACAAAACGCTCTTGGCAGCCATTCTGGAGGTCATCGTGCCTCTGCCACAGCGCGCTGATGATAGTGGAAAATAACAGACGTGTTTACAATTCCTGCTGATATGCCAATGCCATGCATGAATGATATTTCACTCATGCTCCATCGCCATATGCAGGGGGTGTGGGCAGCTGTCAATGATGAAGGCGACACTTTTCTGGGAGCCAACTTAACCAGAAGAGTAAAAGCAACATGACCCTGAGCAGCTAGCAAAGTGAGCAGAGTCTGTTGGACAACCTGAGTGACATCCTCTCTATTATTCCAGGAGAAAAGCAGCAGCACTACACCAATTCCACTAATAGCAGAGTCTGTGTCCGTGGAGGCAGATTGCAGCCAATCACCTTCTCCGAAGACTGAAGGATGCGCTGCAGTCTGTCCTTGTTAAGTGGCAGCAGTGTACCAGATGAACGTTTTCCTGTTCTTACACTTTATGTTTGATGCAAATCTGTGTAAATGTATTCTCTTTTCCTGACCTTTCACTGCTCTCTTTACTGAGAAACTACACTAAATCATTTTACACCGACACCCGGGCTGTCCTCAACTTAAGACGTTCTCACTCGACAGACTATGTCAACTAATTGATTATTAGATTGAGATCGACAGATCTGTAAAACTGAGTTTCTCAAAGTATCATACAAAAGGGCCGCTTCAAATCTTGTTTACAAGAGATGTGCTCATATGTTTTGGGGAAATAAGTCCTTCATAG
Organism: Pholis gunnellus; assembly: GCF_910591455.1. Lineage (NCBI taxonomy): Eukaryota > Metazoa > Chordata > Actinopteri > Perciformes > Pholidae > Pholis > Pholis gunnellus. Next base: position 7,089,491 of record NC_136546.1, on the reverse strand, counting down.
AAAATGACTAATCAACTAAAGAAATCTCAGTTTACTAAGACCATAATGACCAATTAGTGAACTAATCGACTAAGAGGGGCTCTAACCTCAGTTGTCATTCGGGCCTTGGCATCACATTGGTAACTTCAATGTCTGGTGTTTTGACATTACATACACTCATTCTGATTACCCGTCCTAGCACAAAACTACATCGAGTTCCTCTGAGGTGGAATATATTTAGTCAAAGTACAATTGGAAGTGTGAAACTGTTGCAGAAAATACAGTAGGTTTAATCACCTTTAACATTTCATTTCATGCTTCTCTTAGCTAATTGGTGCATGTAAGACATTGAAACGCTTTGGAAAATTGGTAAAAGTCTATTTTTGAACGGATCATATCAAAATCGAAATTCAATTCAAATGGGAGCGCTGTTCATCCACTTGAAGAGGAGCTTTCTTAAGTGGTTCACGATGCCCCTCTGGGAGGTTACCTTTAGAGGTGTACTGGACAGGACAGACTGGAGGGGGACCCTGGGGCAGACCCAAGATATGTTGGTGGTTTAAAACCTCAGTGTTCGACAGGAACTGAGGAAGTCCTAAGAGAAGCTGTCAGGGAAGAGAGTGTTTGGTCTGCCCTGCATTACTTGTTCGGACAGGAACTGAGAAACTGGCCAGAAAACAGACTGACTGATGGATGAAAAAAAGTTTCACATGGATGCGACCTCAATCATCATCTCTCCACAGGATTTGGCTCTCCATTACACGTCTTCCCTCCTTCTTTCCGAACAGTTTTCTTACATGAAGTTGAACCGACCTTCATTTTGACACATCTGTGTCATTTTCAACAATGTAGCGGTTGTTTGTGTCGTTGGCAGATGGCCTGAATGTTTTTAAGTCCCCTTGATAGAACCAGGAGTAAAGAGTTTCTTTTTTCCCCTCCTTACTCCTCGTTCTGTCACAGCGCATCTCTTTCAGGTTGCTGATGAGTCTAAGCAGCAGCGCTCGGAGCAATGAGATAATTGTCACTCGTCGTTCTACACACACACATTCAGTGTGTGTGTGTGTGTGTGTGTGTGTGTGTTTCTGCACTGGGGATCCTGCAGGCCTTGTGGCATTCTCCTTTTCATTGTTTTGTCTGCCATAATTAGCAGACTTCTCTGAAAAATGGCCCAACACACACACACACACACACACACACAGAACCTCAGGAGCTCGAGTCCCCCGACACTTCCCTTGTAAAGACTGCTATTTTCAGGTTGAAATCATTGTTAAAACCTAAAATACGCTTTATTTTTTGCCCCTCCCCCCTTTTGCAGGTCATTAGTTATAGCAGAGTCCCGCAGATGGGAGAACATGAAAGGGTCTCTCACAAGGAGCAACTCTCTCAGATCTCAGAGCGACACGCCGATCAATAAGGAGGCCTCGCTTGGCATGAGTAAACATGGAGAGGAAGCCCACTGTTTGTGTGCGTTTCTGCTCACCGAGCAGTTTATCTTCAACACAGTACCGCTTGCCTCTCTGCATCGTCTCTTCATTCAATATCTCTCCATCATTCTACACGTTTTATTCCCTCTATTTTTTGTTGAAGGTACATTCCACTGCGGCCGTCGCCTGTGTGATACTAGAAGTACCGCCACAGGCTTCAGAAAGATGTCGGCGGAGTCAGACTGAAGCTCGTGACAAACTTTACTTTACTTTGACATATTTATTCTCATCGGGGTGTAAAAGATTCTGAAATAGCATTCACGCACTGAAATGTTCAATAGCAAATACATTGATGTGGATTCAGATAAAAGGAAGAAAAACATTTAGGTTAAAAGAATTTATCCATTTTATTTTGTAGAAATGACAAATATCTATCTCATAAATCACACTCGACATTCATGAACTTCCAAACAAAAGGTTCAGGACTGGTCCTGGGGTGGTTTCTAGGAATGCAACTGATCATCATTTTTATAATCGTTCAAAAGTTGCATATACTTATTTTACCCAACAGAAATACTCTGTAGCGTCTGATCCTGTAACAAAAACATACCAAAGTCTTCTTCAAAGAATAAGGAAGTGTGTAGTTTGCTGGTCATTTTTCATCTGAATAATCCATGATACATGGAAATCACCTCTGGAAAGATAAACAAACCCAAGCTAGATTTGCCGCGTTTCCATCCAAGCAGCCGTCCTCGCCCTGTAGCTTCTATTACAGTAGTTTCAGGCTGCTGTTATGTCATTGGTTCAACACCACATGTACCAGCAGTGGTTGGTTACTACAGTAATCAAACCCCTCAAACTGAAAACATACTGCTGATAAAGCACAATAATACCAAAGGGAGCCAACTTCATAATAATGAAAAGTATCAGCAATCATACATTTCAGCAAGTTCAACAAGGACACGCTGAAATAAATTGAGTATTTCCTTCAGTCACATTTTTTCATTTGTTTTTGTGTAGTGGGAAATAAATGAATTGTGTTTTATTACACAAGGGGTCGCGTGAAAAAATGATTTGTTTGGTACAAGAGTGCTGTACAGCAGCAAGCTGGAAAACAAATTCACTAATTCTTCAAATCAACCTGACTGTATTTTCAGAACATTGGTGAATCCTCTCTGCTGACTAATTAGAAGTATATTGTAAAGCAACAAAACACAAATTTATGTTGTTTGCTCTGTAAAAGAGTCTCCCTAAGGAGCGTAGCCTGAAGTTGAAATAGTTAGCCCTCATTCTCCACTCAAAATATTACAATCAGCATAGCACTCGTTACATCAGTAAGTGTTTAGTGTTAGTCCATGTTGCTTTTTCTCATTTAAATATTGTATAACTGAACAAGATAACAGAAAAACTGTGATTCAGTCATCCAGTCAGTCTACATTGTATCGGCCCAAAAGGGACATGACATAAAGAAATATGCACACAAACACATACAAGCTGTTCCCCTGGTTAATAAGATGAAATAATTTCCCATGACTGCCCTTTTATCTGCCTTGTCCTCCCTCTCTCCTCTTATCTTCTTCCATTGAATAAGAAAGGAATTAAAAAGGAAGAGAAGAAGAAGCTCACATGGAAATAGAGGTTAACTCTCTGAGCAGATCCTGTCTGTGTGTGTCTGTTATCTTGTTTTATCCCCGTCTTTGGCTCCCTATGGTTGGCCCCTGAGGCTGCAGGCGTAGTTCAGCAGAGTGGATCTGTGTCAAGAGCTATTGATTGATCTGAAGTTTGGTTGGCCAGGGGACGGGGGGACGGGGGACGGAGGGGGGGGGGGGGGGGGGGGGGGGGCGTCTTGTGACAGAATTATCTCTGCTGCCCGGAAACCCGAAGAGCCAAAGCAGCTCCAAGGATTAAAGTGACACTAACCAAGTTTTTAATGTACAAATACAAATGGATTACCAGGCTCCATCACAAAGTAGAGCCTGCAACAGTGCTCAGTACTGAAATGCCCCAGATCTAATTTGCTCAAAATGTAATTCTGGTGATGGGTATGGTCACTTCCCTGCCTACAGGAAGTGATGACTCACGGATTAGGACCGAAGCGCGGACATAAATCATCAAGCCAAAACTGGCCTTTTGCCTCGCATCCCTTGAGCAAACGTCTTATAACGGATCTATCGCTGGTCGGTAAAGATAGCGAGCAAGTGCATTCAGAGTGGATATTGAAATTCATGTATTCACAGTTTTGTCTTGGCGCCATTTTCCACCTGCCATCCCTGGGAGCTGGAACAATAACATCAGATTCATCAAACTGCCTCTAATGCTGACTGTGGTTCTGATCCTCCCCGCCTCTCTCTCTCTTTGGGCATTGTAACCTGCTTTCACAGACTTTCCACAGAACTGCCCTTGCTAGAACTTTCCTTTGTTTCAGTCGCCACGAGTTTTCATTTCATTCTTTGTTTCCCTGCTATGTCTTTCTCCCCGGCGACGACATAGTAGGCGATGGCGGTGTTCGGTAATTAGACGAGATAAGACGCAGGCCTCGGACGGCGAACGCTCGTTAAGCTCGGGGACGAGAATCACAGACAAAAGCTTCTGCGGTGGTCAGCAAAAAAACAAACAAAAGAGGAAGGCGTCTTAGATGAAAGAGAGGTTGGAGGAAAATAAATGAGAATGGGTGGGGGGGGGGGGGGGGGACACATGACGAAAAGTACAGTCAAAAGAGGAAATCAAACAGGAAAGAAGCACGAGGGTTAAAGACATAAGGATGGAGAGGGAAGCATTTAACATGAAGCTGTTAAGGATCGAACTTTATTCTGAAAGTAAGAGATAAACAGCAGTTTGCTGTGTGTGTATGTTGATCTCAGTTGAGTATCACTGAATCCACTATTTACCGTTTGGATCCATTGTTTTTTGACTTCTGCACAAATGCACAGGCGATACGCTCTGGTGCCCTCTCGACATTATCCAAGAGTTCCTATAGATCTGTCTAAAGACTCCGACCCTGAGAGAGTATTTTTTTCTTTTTCTTGTCCACTTTCTTACGCGCCGCTCCTCCCCTCCACCATTTTCCCTTCTCTCCTCCGCTCTCATCGGCTCGAGTGACAAAAAGTATCACTCCGTGTCATAGAGCGGCAATCAGGGTCCTCTCAAAGGAGCCGGCTGTGGCTAATGATTCTCAGAAATACAGCTCAGACCCTCAGGCCAACTGCTACATGAAAGGAAAGTGATGGAGAAGAAAGGTAAGGAGCTAACTCGCTTCACTGTGCTAATTATTCCTAACACTTTTAACTGTTTGACACATTATTTGGTAGTGTGTAAGACCTGACAGCAGCCCGCTGATGAGAAAATGCATTTAGGCAACAGGCACGTCAATACAATAGTGATCTGAAAACATTAGATCATTTTAATTCCCTTTATTTTTTTTCATACCACTGAAGTGCTACAAAAAAAAAGAAATCATTATGAGCAGGTTGCTTTGCTCTGCACCATTATAAAGAAATATTCATCCGTCTCACATGAGCAAAATACGAGGAGGACGAGATGAATGGTTTAGCACAGAGAGAAAAGTGATAGCGATAAGAGCTGAGGCGGGTTTTGAAGCTGGATTTTGAACAGTGGAGGTTATCCATGGGTTTTTGGAAAAGGAAGTAGTGCCAGAAGCTTGGTGATATACAGTCCTGTGACTGGTGAGCTGCTAAGCACTTATCATTAAGCCGGTGCTCAGACCATAAACAACCATGTGTTCCAATAGTACAAGGGGCTGCTTTGGTGGAGACGTGTTTCAGGGATCAGTGAAGTGAAAACATGAGCACTGAATAGTCAACTAACAGACAATTTGATTGAAGGCCTGTTTGAACTGCCAATCTCACAGTGGAGCAGTGTCAGAAAAATGGGTTTATGAAACAAAGGACCATTCCATTCCTGCTACATGGGGGTGTTGTCTGATTTTACATGTAATTTCTTAGTTCCCCTGATAAATCACAGCCTATTTTGGTATAAATAATGAATCAATCTCCTAAGTGTGCGTGAATAAATCACCATACACTTGCAGTGTCCACATTTGCGGGACCATCAAAGCAACGTCTTAACCACAGCATAACATCTGGCTACCATTTAAAAATCACAGAATATATTCATTAATCTGAGAACTCACATGAAAACGTATCCCTAACTGAAACCATAGTCAAATGTAATTGGTCATGTCTTTACTGTGTAAATTCTTGGTCAGGGATATTGCCAGGAAATAGGATCCATTAAGCCCAGCTTGAGTAGCATTATAGTTTGAGAGTTTTCCAGATGCAGAAACACTGCAGAGCCGTTGGATTGTATTCCCGAGGAAAGAGATCCAACAGTAATGTGCACTTGCATTTACTGGATTGGCCAACACAGTGTCTGGTCAGAGGATGACACATTGTTGAACGTTATTCAAATGTCTGCGCCAGGCAGCTGGAAACATGCTAGTGCTCGCCGGTCACATAGCTTTGCATGCTAGCTGGTTTCTAACAGGTAGTTAGCGAGCTGACTCGAGTTATGCAGTATTTCTATTAACATTGACTGGTGGAGGAGTTCATACTTTGGCAAAGCAGGGTTACATGGAAGAGGATGATACGACACTGCTAAAAAGCTAATGGTCATTAGGAAAATGCATTAAATCACATTTAGATTATTCTTTGTCTGACTTATTGTATTAATATGATACATGTACTGCATGTAGAACATGCTACATCTACTGTCAGCAATTTAAAGAATACAAAAGGATAAAGGAAATTAAACAACTTGAGTCTAGGTTGACAAAGTGCGTTGTTCTTATTTTAGACAATAAGAGTCAACCCCGTGCTGAAGGTAGACGCAGATGGGAAGCATCTGGCTCTGAAACTGGTCAGTCAACATTTTCCTCCTCCCCCAATCACAAGGGTAGAGACATCAGGCAGTGATGCTTTCATGTTCTCGTGATGCACCACCATCTGGTTAGACACTGATGGTCTATGGATGTGCATTCACGAGTGTCCTGTGGCAGCAGTGGAAATTACCTTCCAATTAGATCTAATAGATAAAATTAGAGTCCACTGCATAAAGCGAGGCTGGGGTTATCTCCTCAGGCATGGATTGCCCTGGGTTTAGAAAATGAATTAGAGACTGCAGAGAGAGGAGTTTATAACAGACAACATGGCATTTATTCTACTGAGCGCTCTTTCTCCCTTTTGAGTCACGAGAGCGGAAAACCAAGAATTGGAGAACAAACTTCTGTCACCAAAAGGGACGAAACAAGACGACCATGATAATGTAATCATGTAGCCGGATGCTGATCCATTATCCTTCAAGAATGTCTTCATAAAGCCTCTTCCCCACCGGACAAACAAAAAAAAAAGACTTGACGACGCATGAGGACATCAATTTGACAAAAAGTGTGCACACAGAGGCCACGCTTGTTGTGGCTTATGAAGTTATTGTAGTTGTCTTTCCGTCATTGTGATTGCATGATTCAGATATTATAATATTATATTATAAATAATGTCAATAATTGAAAATCTGTCACAAACCCATAACGTCAATTATTTTTTATAAAGACCCCTTAAATTAGTTTTTTTTATCGTGACCAAGATATGTGCTAAGTGGGGAATCGTATTGCCATGAAGATACTCCAAACTGTCTCTTAGCATACAAATCTGTGCCGGAATTTCTATACTTCAATTTTTTAACTTAAAAGTAAAAGCTTAGTAACTCAACCCTTTTTCTAGACATGAGATGTGGTTGAAAGCACTGGATCTTGTAGTTCACTTTTCCTCTTGCTTGGTGCATACCAACATGATCTTTAGTAAGTCGTAGTAGTTCCATTTTAAAACCACCTTCTTCAGGAAGAACCAGGAGAAAATATCGGCATGTCACCAGTGCATCATATATATATATATATATATATATATATATATATATATATACACATACAGTGTATGTGTTTTGTAATGTTACCATGCATTACTATAACATTTCATTCCATTGTTTCATTGCATTGTTGTCAAACACATCTAAGCTCCCTCTTACACGGTGTCTTCACACACACACACACACACACGCCTGCATGCCTTATTGATGTTAACTATCCGGGCAGGGTAATCTAGCACCACTACCCTGGTGCACACCCTCCTGTGGCCCTCTGCATTTGAGAGATGATAGGACCAAATCTGAAGGCACAGGCCTGGAAATTGCACTTGACATCAAGGTGCGAAAACCTTTCCCATTAGATTATGACTTTAAAAAAAGAATAAAAAAAAAGAATAGTGAGTGGCGAGGTGCTGCAAACAACCCCTCAGACCTCAGAATTATAGTAATGGACTTCCTGACACAAGCACTACACCAATGGGCCTTGCATTATGCATTATTTGGGGCCATCTGCACAGCTTTCAGCTTTGATGCACAGAGAGACGCTTCTTATTATGCTGCAGTAGGAGAGTGCCTGCTGGACACTGACAACTGTGTGTGTGTGTGTGTGTGTGTGTGTGTGTGTGTGTGTGTGTGTGTGTGTGTGTGTGTGTGTGTGTGTGTGTGTGTGTGTGTGTGTGTGTGTGTGTGTGTGTGTGTGTGTGTGTGTGTGTGTGTGTGTGTGTGTGTGTGTGTGTGTGTGTGTGTGGTGAGAGAACTGATCTAATATTTGTGAACCATCACATTTCAAACCTTTTAGGAAGTTTGTCCACATGCTAAATATGGCCGCAGTGCAGCATGGGCCGTGGCTGCCAAGATGACAGCAGAGTGGCAAAGTGATGAAAACAAGCAACACTGATGCAATCCACAATGCTCCGTATTCTACAGAGATAAGGAGAGCACATTGCAATATGCCTGACAGAAATATTTAGGAATAGATAGCTTCTTAGAGAGGCCACATTCAGGATATTGGCTATGATGGCATTCTTCCCAGAAAGTCTAAATGACTCTCTGGTGCACCTCCCTTTATTGTAAGTGTTGATTAAAGTAGGAGCCCTCACTGTTTGTGAAAAAAAGATCCGGTCACATTTGCCTGAGCATCTTTAGTCGGCGTTCCAACTCAACAGGAGATTTAAGATACCGCATAACTGCCGTTAGAGTCAGTCTCAAAAGTTCAAGATTTCTTTATTAATTACCTGAAGGCATGCCATGTTTGTTTGGTTTAAGATAAAAACGAGCAAAACATACTTCAGAATTAAACTAAATGCATTTTCAAACCTCTCAGTGATAAGGTGATTAAAAGCAAATTGAATCCGTGCCACGATTTGCAAATCAGGAAGAAGTCGCCAATTTTATCGCATGCCTCAAGCTTGCCTTTGCTTTAGTTATGTAATAATTATGTTTACGGAACAGGTGGTCTCTTTTACACCGGCTTCCTGTTCACAGTTGCACTGCAACACAATCCAACGTAACAAACACAGACAGCTCAACAACACACTTTTACAGAAGTCAATTCTATTAAATCCTCTGTAACATACATCTGTTCTAAGTTTGCACAGCATTTATGGGTAAACCGGTGTGATATTCATGCTATCATGTCATATCAGCTGGTTGGTCTGAATCTGTAATGCTGACATTAATACACAGAACTTTTAGTGTTCCTTTTTTTGTACGTGTCGAAAAAAGCTAAATAATAATCCTCTGCCGGGTTTGAAAGGCATATTTTTGTTTAATAAATGACCATTTATCATAGCCACAAACCGTAAAAACAGAAATTACGTTGGATTTTCAAATGTTTCCGATGGTCCTTCAAAAGAAAGCAGGTGTGACGAACACTACCTTCAGTAAAAGCAACCAAAGCTTAGAATGGTGATATTCTGAATGTCTCATTCAAAATAAATTCTTTGCACTGACCAGATTCTGTACAGAATATTAAATTCTGCACTCCTCAGCGCCACTGGAAAGCCAAAAGCTGAGACAGCAGGAGGAGCCGAGGAAGTAGAGGTTTAGTATATATATACACGTATATATATCTATATATGTATATAGATATATATATGTATATGTATAGCATGCGGAGCACCAATTTGTTTCGCCAATGTTGGTAAAACCTGAAATTCAACTGCAACTTGTTTATGATTTATTGCATTATAACTGCACAAAAGACTTTTTAGTTCTCCTAACTTCTTGTCATGATCGTGCTGTTTCCATATGTCCAATGCTTACTGTATATATTACAGTGAAAAACGAGGTCGCAGTGATTAAAATGAGACTGGAGCAACGTTGGTAAACTGCTTGGGGTTCAGAGGGTTAAAGGTAATAAAGAATATGTTTGACAGGTATTTAAGAACTAGGATGTCAAAATATAATTAAAAATGCTGTTTCATCGTGATCCTCATGACCTCAAGTATTAGCAGTGAGTTAGTCAAAACAACATTAATAATGTAAGAGCACAAACACAAGCTATGTGACAGATGAGAATAGTGTTACAAGGCTGCACTATTCTGCTGCATGAATATCTCAAAAAGGTGTTTGCATATTGTATTTTCTTGTTTTCGCCTCATTGTGTTTGCTTTGAAAGAACTCTCTGGCAGGTACTAAACAATGTGATTTATCATTATCAATAGGGAGGTCTGCTCTAACTCCTGCCCTCTCGTTCCGTGGAGAAATAAAGCTGCAGGAGATGCCGTGGTCTAAATGGGAAGTCCAGTCTTATCCAGTTAAAGCAATAAAAACAGAGCCAGACTGTCTCTGTTCAAATTACCAGCGATGAAGAGCACGGGGAAATATACTCAGGCACATCAACAGGGAGTTGTGTGCTGTACATGCACAGTGTATATAATTGTATCATACAGTTTGGCTGCAGTGCTCTGTAGCTTAGCTTGTGTATGGAGGCATTTTCAGCTCATGAAGATGAGGACTATTGTCACTCCCTGCTCTCTTGACTTGTATTTTCAGATGTAAAACGTATGTTATAATATTCCTATATACTTACCTAAACATAAACAAGACATTCCAACAGCCTACCAGTGTGACTGGAAAGCTGAGACTGTTGAGGAGCCAGCTTCTATGTGGCATACCGTGTAGACCTGCTTTCTCCTCCTACTTCTACTGGCTAAGATTGCAACTTTCTGACATTTTACAAGACTGCTACAGTTATGGACAAGGGTCTGAATTGTGGGAGCAGATGTACCATTTTGAAACTCTCAAAGTCAAATTTTGCAATTTGAGTTGGAACTTAAATTTTCGTAGCCCCATGACATGGATTCAGCTCAATAAGTTGAAGGGGATGATTTTTGTAGATATGTTTTATCTGCTCTCAGAAACCAAAGGCTGAGAGGTGATTAACAGTGTGTCGTCAAGGTGCCCCGCCTCCACGCACACAAATGAAGAAACTAATGAATACCATTAGGATTTAGCAAATGGCCTCTGTCAGGGAACAGCGCCCAAGGAACCTGTGCCAGTGAGTGTTCGTATGTGGAGAGTGCATGTGTGCAGGCATTAAATCACTTGGTAACTTTTAATTAAAAGGCTGTGAGATTACTTCAAGAAAACAAACAACAAAAATCTGAGACTCTTAGACCATATTTGGTATCAACGTATGGCTTAACGGGTGCTGGGGCACTGTGGCCGAGGAACACAATGAGTTAGTCCACTGCTTTTCAAGCGTGGCTTTAAATCCAGTCACACTCCACTGGCAGGAGAACAACAGCCCTCGCAGAACAGAGTCATGCATTTCAATTCAGGGCACTTTGGCCGGTTTAAATTGGCCACCAGTTGTTCCCTCGCTCACTAGTCCAACCTCTCTTAGAATACTGTGGGGCCTTAATATGGCATAGCTGGACTATGCCATATTAAGACAAAAATAGGTCTGGGGCCATGCGTTTAGGCTTTGCAGAATAATGTGTTCGCCTCGTGTTGTTCGAGCTAAGTTTGTGAAATAAGTGTTTATGGATAAACTTTGCTACAAGTATATATAGTGTATGCTATATATCAGACATTGACTTATTCATATGTAAAGCTGGTTCTGAATTAAGCAAAATTAAGACTTGGGTCTACGAGTTTATCTAAATAATGATTCTGTTTAAATGGCCACAGATTACAGCAATCAAAAGTAAAGATTGAATGATTGGATTTCCATGTGAATATTTGGAATAAAATCAAAGTGAGAGTTCATGCATGACTAGTTGTCTGTACTACAGTGTGCTCTAAATGGTTTAGTATGTACATAAAGAAAAACTGAATTTGTTCTCAGCTAACACACCATGGTTCCTCTCTTTATAATTTCTTCTTCAGCAGACGAAACTCCACCTGATAAGGATAGCTGCTCAGTAAATGACCTACTTCTATTATGGTTCTAACTTATCTACATTGGCTTTTCAGATAAATGGTTAGAAAATGAAGAGGCTGATGATAATCCAGATAATTGGACTAAAATTGCTGCACACTGCGGCACCACTCTGGTGTGGTCGCAATCTGGACATATTCTTCCGATTTAGACGACACGTCTATAAACGAGGCTTTCCAGATGAAAGACTAATCATTGGTAATGATCCAGATAATAAATAGAGTACATTAACAGTGCTCTACGAGTTTATCTAAATAATGATTTGATAATAATTAATGATAGCTATGGTTTGTTTTAGGTTAAAGAGCCCTGGTTATATGGCCTACCTCAAAGGAAACCAAATCTTCTCTTACCTCATTGGTTTCTTTTGACCTAGAACATAATCTTTGCCGAGATCAGAAAATGCTAACATTTAGGAAGGTAATGACAATCAAATGGAGGACTAAATAACGACAGGATGTGAACTATTGCACCAGTGTGTAGTGTGTTGACACATTTTAATATCAAACCAGGACTGGAGAAACTCTTAATTTAGATCAGCTATCCTCTTCAAATGTCACGCTGTTTAGGTTAATTCCTTGCAGAGATAAATGCGAGAAGCACTACAATATATAGTCTATTATTGTGAAAGGTAAGCATGAAAACAGTGAAGCTGTAATGCTAGTTTGCCGTCTTGGTTCTGACATTCATCTTATTATTTGAATTACCTTCATGGGTAGAGCCAGAACTCATCACTCACAGGGCTACATTACTCCTGTGCCATATTACACTCGTGTGCGTCTGCTTTGACCACAAGCCTTTGACAGTCGGCAAAATATCTTGTAATTGAGGGAACAATAACACGGTGGGCACACCGTCAATGGCTGCAGGGAGTGGAAGCAGAGCGTAGCACACAGAGCGGCGCAACTCATACATACGGCTCTTCCACCGTCACTCTTTAAATACCGGTACCAATTAAATAGGGTACAGCGAAACAAACAGGATCCTATTCCAATCAGCACTATTGAATGATCAGATCTGAATAGCAAAATACTGTAGCGCGTTACGTGACCAGCTGATATCATGCTCCGTGTGACATGAATAAATGAAACTGACTCAAATAGGGTGGGAAAAGCAAGTGTCAGGGGAGCGTCTCCAGAAGGTATGAGGATGAAGAGATAACCACTGCCACTGACAAGCGTCTTATCAATCTGACATCTCTATAGATGTGCTTTCTCCTTCTACGCGGTTTGTCTCCTGAGCTTTGGCATTTTCAGTCTCGCCTGAATTCACCAGGAGCTCTTTTTTAATAATGTGTTTTCTTTTAAAGGTATTAAACCAACTGCACTGCTGCTCTTCCTCGTCCGTGTAAGTCCCCTTGAGGAAGCATTTCATAACATGTAATTGAGTGACTGTGCTGAAGAGAAGAAACAAACGCTCTTTTTTTATCCATTAAGCACGTGTACGTTTCTATTGCAGCCGGCTGTATCTCCCATTTTTTTTCCCTCTCGTCACTCCTCGCTGTGTACATGCTGCAATTTTGTGTCACTTTTTCTGAACCATGTTTATTTTGGAGGCAATCCTGTGACAGCAACCTCCCACACAGTGTTGTTGATACAAAACACTTGGAAGTTCCCACAGGCAGACCTGCTAAGTGAAGCCAAAGCAAACTCACCAAAATCATATTATTTTGAGTGAAATGTAGAGTTTAAAGCACCCGCCCAACTTTTCTTGTTCATTTAATGTTATTTATTCAAAAATGGAATTTCCATTCATTCTAAGGAATAGCTTATATTTATCACATCTCCCACACCGCCTGGCCCCTGAGAATACTTGCAGCTGTTAACATTCATGTATGCAGATTGGGACTTGACTCTATCGCAGGTACTGGGGCCGAAAATCAGTCAGAGCTATCCTTCAACGCAAGAAATGTATTCATAAAAAACATGGAATCTCACACACACACACGCGCTGCCTCACATTCAGGCCGCACATGAAAACAAAGATTAGACGCACACAATTGTGCTCGCACCGCACACACACACACACACACACACACACACACACACACACACACACACACACACACACACACACACACACACACACACACACACACACACACACACACTTCTCCCTTCTTTCTGTCAAAGACATGGTAAATAACCACCTTGCCGCCACCACAGCACGGCAATTTATGCATGAAGAGGATGCAGAGAGGAGAAAGATGCATCTCGTCTCTCTCTCACACTCACACACACATACATATATACAGACTCAGAGCCATGTGTTGCCCTCAAACTGCATGTGGAAACCATCACCAGTTGAATTACAATGTGGTGATTGATATGTGCACAGAAATTAAATTTAAAATGGAGGTAGAGACCACACACACACACGCACACACACACATAACAGAGGGATTGGCCCCCGTTTTCAGACCCGTTAACAGCACAGATGGCAACATGTATGGATATGGGCAAAAATCAAATGGAAGACACCCGGAAAATCCACTGAAATCAGATACAATACTTGTGTATTTTGCGTACCAAGTGGATTATGTTACAAGATTGGTTTGAGCAATTACTTTGGACCTTTCAATACTAGTTTGAACTGTGGAACCGAGTCAACATTAACATTAGGGCTGGGCGGTATGGCCCAGAGTTTATGTCATGGTACAAGTTTGAAGCACGGAAGATATATCACGCTATATTTTCCTGAAATGTCAATAGAAATGCTTTAGAAGGGGTACAGCGCTGGTACGGCCGTTCATGATCAGCTGAAAAACAGCTTGTTTCGATCGGCAGCCGATGGATTGGTGCAGCAAGGTGAAGTCAGAAGTCATGCCGGTGGGCAAATTCCTTCCGGTGTAGATTTATACCTTTTATACCTTCCACCCCTGATTGAAATCCATTCATGGTAACAGCAGCTGCCACCCACAGTTATTAAGGAGTAAGCTTTAAAAAAAATCTGGAGTCAATTTCAAGCCTGCAGGACACTACAAGAGCAGTCATTTAAAGCTACTATGAGGAACTATCATATTGTGTAGATTGTGGCAGTCCCTGTGAACAATAGAGGTGGTGTTTCTAAGCACAAGAGTCCCTTTAGAAAAAAACTCTCTACCCCACACAGTCCTGGTTCTGGTTTTCACGTGCCTCCCTTTCCTCCAGCGGGGCTCAGCAACACGGCCTGGGCCTCCAGCAGCGTGGCGTCAGTGTTCGCGCCCAGCAGCGACCCAACGGTGCAGTAAGGTGAAGCTCTGCTCCTGGCCTCCTGCCGGAGCTCTGACAGCAGGTGGAAGGCGGCGACGAATCCCGATCTGGGTCTGTCCGTGTGGTTTCTTGATAGATACCCCGCTCATTTCACCACAAACACCTATATGAAGGTGGCAGCTGGCTGATGGTTTGTCTACATGACATAACGTAACGCTTGCTGCTCTCTGTCTCTCCGTTTGCTGTCATCGTTACGGTTGTTGTTCAATTATTCCTCGTTGGGCTTGAACATTTCATTTTCAATTCATAAAAGTGATGTATGACTCCCGTCATGCGCACGTCTGGCAGACAGCCTTGGCGGTGCTGCGTTTTTTTTCACAATCACATATGAACTTACACATTCAACTATCTAGTATATTTTGTACAAAAAAAAAAAAAAACTTTCAGAAGTTGTGAATTGATTGTGAATCTCAGAATCTCGATTCCCCCACCCCTTTGGTTTTCTTATGTAGGTCATATAGAGGCATCGGTATATTGCATTTCATAACCAACTAAAAGTTCCTTCGTAGTAATTTTAGTCCTAAAAATGTTCCTCGGTTGAAAAGAAAGAAAATGTGTGACGTATGGTTATCTATACGTTGTTCAAAATCTCACAAACGCCATGCTTTCCCTGCGAGGAGCCGAAGAAAATGCATTTTCACAGACACTGCTCTTGTTAGGTTGGTATTGAATGTAACTGGGCCCTGGTGTGTAGCCTCGGTTGGTGGTTGATGGGTTTTACAACAAGAGTAATTAAAGTGACTGACAGGCAGACTCGGGCAGAGGACAAACCAAGCCGGGCTGTTGGGATAATCATTGAATTCTGTTAAAAGCCTACTATGCTGTCTGCCGGGCGAGTTAATCGGAGTTTAGCAGCAGAGGTGACAAGGAGTACTGTCAGCAACTCTGCTCTCTCCATGCTGAACTTCCTCTAGAGAAATGGCACACAGGGCAGTTCATTCTTAACTCATCCTCCATTACTGAACGTCGTCTTCGTCACAGACAAAAGACGGCGATTCTGCGCGCTCTGTGATAACAGACATGAGAGCCGAGCCCGCGCATCTGTAGAAATGGAAATAGACGTGACGGCGGAGCCGACACAGTTTGGATTGCATGGGCGTTCCATGACAACTTTATTGTTTCTTTCATTTTCGAGGTAAACAATCGATATCGCTCCATGCAGCAACACAGCCCGCTGTGATTCCCCCTTTGCCATTATCACAGTTCAACTTGTCTCTTGTCTCTCTGTTCTGAGCAGACATCTCAGCAGTCTGAATGCTTCACACTATGACTCTCCCAATGTGAGATTTTGAAGACTCAAACTGAAACCTCTGGAGTTGAACTGCTACACGTCAGACAGTATCAAGCATCCTTCTATTGGACAGATACTACTCACAACACCATCAGAGGTGTAGACCTTAAAAAGGCCTACATACGTTTTGCTGTACAGTGGCTCCTGTGGCCAGTAGAGACAATTACATGATAATGGTTCATGCCAAATCATACACTTCTGGGTACTTCTACTTTGGAAAATCTCTATATCGGTTGATTTTCAGCATGTATGTCGTCAGATATGTCCTGAAGTCAAGT